>NC_134266.1:50661946-51261946 GCF_031893055.1 Leptodactylus fuscus
TGATTCTGGCTCTGTCCTCTCAGACTGATCCTGGCTCTGGTTTCTCAGACTGTTTCTGGCTCTGACGTCTCATAATGATTCCAGTTCTGACCTTTCGTACTGCTAGTGGCTCTGACCTCTCATACTGATTCTGGCTCTGACCTCTTATACTGATTATTTCTCTGACCTCTAAGACTGATTCTGGCTCTGAACTCTCATACTGATTCTTTCTTTGACCTCTTAGACTGATTCAGGCTCTGATCTCTCATACTGATTTTGGCTCTGACCTCTCATACTGATTCTGGCTCCGATCTCTCATATTTATTCTGGCTCTGACCTCTCATACTGCTTCTGGCTCTGACCTCTCATCCTCATTCTTGCTCTGACCTCTGAGACTGCTTCTGGCTCTGACCTCTCAGACTGATTCTGGCTCTCACTTCTCAGACTGATTCTGGCTCTCACTTCTCAGACTGATTCTGGCTCTGACCTCTCAGACTGCTTCTGGCTCTGACATCAAACTGCTTCTGGCTCTGACCTCTCATACTGATTCCGGTTCTGACCTTTCATCCTGCTTTTGGCTCTTACCTCTCATACTGCTTCTGGCTTTGATCTCTCAGACTGATTCTGGCACTGACCTTTCAGACTGATTCTGGCTCTGACCTCTCAGACTGATTCTGGCTCTGACGTCTCATACTGATTCTGGCTCTGACATCTCATACTGATTCTGGCTCTGACCTCTCAGACTGATTTTGGCTCTGATCTCTCCTACTGATTCTGGCTCTAACCTCTCAGACTGATTCTGGCTCTTTCCCTCATACTGATTCCGGTTCTGACCATTTATACTGCTTCTGGCTCTGACCTCTCATACTGATTCTGGCTCTGACCTCTCAGACTGCTTCTGGCTCTGACCTCTCATACTGCTTCTGGGTCTTACCTCTAAGACTGATTCTGGCTTTGACTTCTCAGACTGATTCTGGCTCTGACCTCTTAGACTGATTCTGGCTCTGTCCTCTCAGACTGATCCTGGCTCTGGTTTCTCAGACTGTTTCTGGCTCTGACGTCTCATAATGATTCCAGTTCTGACCTTTCGTACTGCTAGTGGCTCTGACCTCTCATACTGATTCTGGCTCTGACCTCTTATACTGATTATTTCTCTGACCTCTAAGACTGATTCTGGCTCTGACCTCTCATACTGATTCTTTCTTTGACCTCTTAGACTGATTCAGGCTCTGATCTCTCATACTGATTTTGGCTCTGACCTCTCATACTGATTCTGGCTCCGATCTCTCATATTTATTCTGGCTCTGACCTCTCATACTGCTTCTGGCTCTGACCTCTCATCCTCATTCTTGCTCTGACCTCTGAGACTGCTTCTGGCTCTGACCTCTCAGACTGATTCTGGCTCTCACTTCTCAGACTGATTCTGGCTCTCACTTCTCAGACTGATTCTGGCTCTGACCTCTCAGACTGCTTCTGGCTCTGACATCAAACTGCTTCTGGCTCTGACCTCTCATACTGATTCCGGTTCTGACCTTTCATCCTGCTTTTGGCTCTTACCTCTCATACTGCTTCTGGCTTTGATCTCTCAGACTGATTCTGGCACTGACCTCTCAGACTGATTCTGGCTCTGACCTCTTATACTGATTTCGGCTCTGACCTCTCATACTGATTCCAGTTCTGACCTCTCATACTGTTTCTGGCTCTGACATCTCATACTTATTCTGGCTCTGACCTCTCATACTGATTCTGGCTCTGACTTCTCATACTGATTCTGGTTCTGACCTCTCAGACTGATTCTGGCTCTGACCTCTCATACTGTTTCTGGCTCTAATCTCTCATACTGATTCTGGCTCTGATCTCTCAGACTGATTCTGGCTCTGATCTCCCATACTGATTTTGGCTCCAACCTTCTATACTGCTTTTGGCTCTGACGATTCATACTGCTTTTGGCTCTCACCTCTCATACTGATTCCGGTTCAGACCTTTCATACTACTTCTGGCTCTGATCTTTCATACTGATTCTGGCTCTGATGTCTCATACTGATTCTGGCTATGACCTCTCAGACTGATTCAGGCTCTGACCTCTCATACTGATTCTGGCTCTGACCTTTAAGACTGATTCTGGCTCTGACCTCTCATACTGATTCTGGCTCTGACCTCTCAGACTGATTCTGGCTCTGACCTCTCAGACTGATTCTGGCTCTGACCTCTCATACTGTTTCTGGCTCTGACCTCTCAGACTGATTCTGGCTCTGGTTTCTCAGACTGCTTCTGGCTCTGACCACTCAGACTGATTCTGGCTCTGGTTTCTCAGACTGCTTCTGGCTATGACCTCTCAGACTGATTCTGGCTCTGACCTTTTAGACTGATTCTGGCTCTGACCTCTCATACTGATTCTGGCTCTGACCTCTCAGACTGATTCTGGCTCTGACCTTTTAGACTGATTCTGGCTCTGATCTATCACACTGCTTCTGGCTCTGACGTCTCATACTGCTTCTGGCTCTGACGTCTCATACTGCTTCTGGCTCTCACCTCTCAGACTGATTCTGGCTCTGACCTCTCATACTGATTCGGGCTTTGATCTCTCATACTGATTCCGGCTCTGACCTCTCAGACTGATTTTGGCTCTGATCTCTCCTACTGATTCTGGCTCTAACCTCTCAGACTGATTCTGGTTCTTATCTCTCAGTCTGATTCTGGCTCTCTCCTCTCATACTGATTCCGGTTCTGACCATTCATACTGCTTCTGGCTCTGACCTCTCATACTGATTCTGGCTCTGACCTCTCAGACTTATTCTGGCTCTGACCTCTTAGACTGATTCTGGCTCTGATCTCTCATACTGATTTTTGCTCTGACCTCTTATACTGCTTCTGGCTCTGACCTCTCAAACTGATTCTGGCTCTGACGTCTCTTGCTGATTCTGGCTCTGACCTCTCATACTGATTCTGGCTCTGACCTCTCAGACTGATTCTGGCTCTGACCTCTCATACTGATTCTGGCTCTGATCTCTCAGTCTGATTCCGGCTCTGACCTCTCAGTCTAATTTCGGCTCTGACCTCTCATACTGATTCTGGCTCTGATCTCTCAGACTGATTTTGGCTCTGACGTCTCATACTAATTCTGGCTCTGACCTCTCATACTGCTTCTGGCTCTGACCTGTCATACTGATCCTGGCTCTGACCTCTCATACTAATTCTGGTTCTGACCTCTCAGACTGATTGTGGCTCTTAAGTCTCACACTGCTTCTGGCTCTGACCTCTCAGAATGATTCTGGCCATGACCTCTCAGTTATTTTCTGGTTCTGACCTCTTATACTGATTCAGGGTCTGACCTCTCATACTGATTCTGGCTCTGATCTCTCATACTGATTCTGGCTCTGATCTCTCATACTGATTCTGGCTCTGACCTCTCAGACTGATTCTGGCTCTGACCTCTCAGACTGATTCTGGCTCTGACCTCTCATACTGATTTTGGCTCTGATCTCTCAGACTGATTCTGTATCTGACCTCGCAGACTGATTCTGGCTCTGATCTCTCATAATGATTCTGGCAATGACCTCTTAGAATGATTCTGACTCTGACCTCTCATACTGTTTCTGGTTTTGATTTCTGATACTGATTCTGGCTCTGATCTCTCAGTCTGATTTCGGCTCTGACCTCTCAGTCTTATTCCGGCTCTGACCTCTCATTCTAATTACGGCTCTGACCTCTCATACTGATTCTGGCTTTGATCTCTCAGACTGATTTTGGCTCTGACGTCTCATACTAATTCTGGTTCTGACCTCTCATACTGCTTCTGGCTCTGACCTCTCATACTGATCCTGGCTCTGACCTCTCATACTAATTCTGGTTCTGACCTCTCAGACTGATTGTGGCTCTTAAGTCTGATACTGCTTTTGGCTCTGACCTCTCAGAATGATTCTGGCCATGACCTCTCAGTCTGATTCCGGCTCTGACCTCTTATACTGATTCTGGGTCTGATCTCTCATTCTGATTCTGGCTCTGATCTCTCATACTGATTCTGGCACTGACCTCTTAGACTGATTCTGGCTCTGAACTCTCATACTGTTTCTGGTTTTGACCTCTCATACTACCTCTTGCTGTGACCTCTTAGACTGATTCTGGCTCTGACCTCTCATACTGATTTTGGCTCTGACCTCTCATACTGATTCCGTCTCTGACCTCTCATACTGATTCTGGCTCTGATCTCTCATATTGATTCTGGCTCTGACCTCTCATACTGCTTCTGGGTCTTACCTCTCAGACTGATTCTGGCTCTGACTTCTTAGACTGATTCTGGCTCTGACCTCTTAGACTGTTTCTGGCTCTGACATCTTATAATGATTCCAATTCTGACCTTTCGTACTGCTACTGGCTCTGACCTCTCATACTGATTCTGGCTCTGACCTCTCAGACTGATTCTGGCTCTGACCTCTTATACTGATTCTTTCTCTGACCTCTCAGACTGATTCTGGCTCTGACCTCTCATACTGAATCCGGCTCTGACCACTCAGACTGATTCTGGCTCTGACCTCTCAGACTGATTCTTTCTCTGACCTCTTAGACTGATTCAGGCTCTGATCTCTCATACTGATTATGGCTCTGACCTCTCTGACTGATTCCGGCTCTAACCTCTCATACTGATTCTTGCTCCGATCTCTCATATTTATTCTGGCTCTGACCCCTCATACTGCTTCTGGCTCTGACCTCTCAGACTGATTCTGGCTCTGACTTCTCAGACTGATTCTGGCTCTAACCTCTCAGACTGCGTCTGGCTCTGACATCAAACTGCTTCTGGCTCTGACCTCTCATACTGATTTTGGTTATGACCTTTCATCCTGCTTTTGGCTCTGACCTCTCATACTGCTTCTGGCTTTGATCTCTCAGACTGATTCTGGCTCTGACCTCTCAGAATGATTCTGGCTCTGACCTCTCATACTGATTCCGGCTCTGACCTCTCATACAGATTCCAGTTCTGACCTCTCATACTGTTTCTGGCTCTGACCTCTCAGAATGATTCTGCCTCTGACCTCTCATAATAATTCTGGCTATGACCTCTCAGACTGATTCCGGCTCTGACCTCTCAGTCTTATTCCGGCTCTGACTTCTCATACTGATTCTAGCTCTGATCTCTCATACTGATTCTGGCTCTGACCTCTTATACTGCTTCTGGCTCTTACCTCTCATACTGATTCTGGCTCTGACCTCTCAGACTGATTCTGGCTCTGACCTCTCAGACTGATTCTGGCTCTGATCTCTCATACTGATTCTGGCTCTGACGTCTCATACTGATTCTGGCTCTGACCTCTCATACTGATTCTGGCTTTGACCTCTCATACTGTTTCTGGCTCTGATCTCTCAGACTGATTCTGGCCAGAATCATTCTGAGAGATCAGAGCCAGAATCAGTATGAGAGGTCAAAGCCGGAATTAGAATGAGAGGTCAGAGCCGGAATTACAATGAGAGGTCAGAGCCGGAATAAGACTGAGAGGTCAGAGCCAGAATCAGTATCAGAAATCAAAACCAGAAACAGTATGAGAGGTCAGAGCCAGAATCATTCTAAGAGATCAGTGCCAGAATCAGTATGAGAGGTCAGAGCCAGAATCAGTCTGAGAGGTCAGATACAGAATCAGTATGAGAGATCAGAGCCAGAATCAGTATGAGAGGTCAGAGCCAGAATCAGTCTGAGAGGTCAGATACAGAATCAGTATGAGAGATCAGAGCCAGAATCAGTATGAGAGGTCAGAGCCAGAATCAGTGTGAGAGGTCAGAGCCAGAATCAGTCTGAGAGGTCAGAGCCAGAATCAGTCTGAGAGGTCACAGCAACAATCAGTATGAGACGTCAGAGCCAGAATCAGTCTGAGAAGTCAGAACCAGAATCAGTATGAGAGGTCAGAGCCAGAAGCAGTATAAGAGGTCAGAGCAAAAATCAGTATGAGAGATCAGAGCCAGAATCAGTCTGAGAGGTCAGTGCCATAATCAGTATGAGAGGTCTGTGCCAGAATCAGTATGAGAGATCAGAGCCAGAATCAGTATGAGAGGTCAGAGCCAGAAACAGTCTAAAAGGTCAGAGCCAGAATCAGTATGAGAGATCGGAGCCAGAATCAGTTGGAGAGGTCAGAGCCAGAATCAGTCTGAGAGGTCAGAGCCAGAATCAGTATGAGATGTCAGAGCCAGAATCAGTAGGAGAGATCAGAGCCAAAATCAGTCTGAGAGGTTAGAGCCGGAATCAGTATGAGAGGACAGAGCCAGTATCAGTCTGAGAGGTTAGAGCCAGAATCAGTAGGAGAGATCAGAGCCAAAATCAGTCTGAGAGGTCAGAGCCGGAATGAGTATGAGAGGTCAGAGCCAGAATCAGTCTGAGAGGTGAGAGCCAGAAGCAGTATGAGACGTCAGAGCCAGAAGCAGTCTGATAGTTCAGAGCCAGAATCAGTCTGAGAGGTCAGTGCCATAATCAGTATGAGAGGTCTGTGCCAGAATCAGTATGAGAGATCAGAGCCAGAATCAGTATGAGAGGTCAGAGCCAGAAACAGTCTAAAAGGTCAGAGCCAGAATCAGTATGAGAGATCGGAGCCAGAATCAGTATGAGAGGTCAGAGCCATAATCAGTCTGAGAGGTCATAGCCAGAATCAGTATGAGAGGTCAGAGCCAGAATCAGTCTAAGAGGTCAGAGCAAGAGGTAGTATGAGAGGTCAGAGCCAGAATCAGTCTGAGAGGTCAAAACCAGAAACAGTATGAGAGGTCAGAGCCAGAAGCAGTCTGAGAAACCAGAGCCAGAATCATTCTAAGAGGTCAGAGCCAGAATCAGTCTGAGAGGTCAGAGCCAGAATCAGTATGAGAGGTCAGAGCCAGAATCACTCTGAGAGGTCAGAGCCAGAATCAATCTGAGAGGTCAGAGCCAGAATCAGTATGAGAGGTCAGAGTCAGAATCAGTCTAAATGGTCAGAGCCAGAATCAGTATGAGAGGTCAGAGCCAGAATCAGTATGAGACATCAGAGCCAGAAGCAGTATGAGAGACCAGAGCCAGAATCAGTGTAAGAGGTCAGAGCCAGAATCAGTCTGAGAGGTCAGACCCAGAATCAGTATGAAAGGTCAGAGCCAGAAGTAGTATGAAAGGTCTGAACCGGAATCGGTATGAGAGGTCAGAGCCAGAAGCAGTATGAGACCTCAGAGCCAGAAGGAGTCTGAGTGGTCAGAGCCAGAGTCAGTCTGAGAGGTCAGAGCCAGAATTATTATGAAAGGTCAGAGCCAGAATCAGTCTGAGAGGTCAGAGCCAGAATCAGTATGAGAGGTCAGAGCCAGAATCAGTCTGAGAGGTCAGAGCCAGAAGCAGTATGAGAGACCAGAGCCAGAATCAGTGTAAGAGGTCAGAGCCAGAATCAGTCTGAGAGGTCAGACCCAGAATCAGTATGAAAGGTCAGAGCCAGAAGTAGTATGAAAGGTCTGAACCGGAATCGGTATGAGAGGTCAGAGCCAGAAGCAGTATGAGACCTCAGAGCCAGAAGGAGTCTGAGTGGTCAGAGCCAGAGTCAGTCTGAGAGGTCAGAGCCAGAATTATTATGAAAGGTCAGAGCCAGAATCAGTCTGAGAGGTCAGAGCCAGAATCAGTATGAGAGGTCAGAGCCAGAATCAGTCTGAGAGGTCAGAGCCAGAATCAGTATGAAAGGTCAGAGCCAGAATCAGTCTGAGAGGTGAGAGCCAGAAGCAGTATGAATCGTCAGAGCCAAAAGCAGTATAGGAGGTCAGAGCCAAAATCAGTATGGGAGATCAGAGCTAGAATCAGTCTGAGAGGTCAGAGCCAGAATCAGTATGAGAGATCAGAGCCAGAATCAGTATGAGAGGTCAGACCCTGAATCAGTATAAGAGGTAATTGCCGGAATATAACTGAGAAGTCAGAGCCGGAATCAAACTGAGAGGTAATGGCCAGAATCATTCTGAGAGGTCAGAGCCAGAAGTAGTATGAGAGGTCAGAGCCAGAATCAGTATGAGAGATCAGAGCCAGAATCAGTATGAGAGGTCAGAGCCAGAATCAGTATGAGATGTCAGAGCCAGAATCAGTATGAGACGTCAGAGCCAGAATCAGTATGAGACGTCAGAGCCAGAATCAGTATAAGAGATCAGAGCCAGAATCAGTCTGAGAGGTCAGAGCCAGAATCAGTCTGAGAGGTCAGAGCCAGAATCAATATGAGAGATCAGAGCCAAAATCAGTATGAGATATCAGAGCCAGAATAAGTCTAAGAGATCAGAGCCAGAATCAGTATGAGAGGTCAGAGCCGGAATTAGAATAAGTGGTCAGAGCCTGAATCAATCTGAGAGGTCAGAGCCAGAATCAGTATGAGACATCAGAGCCAGAAGCAGTCTGAGACACCAGAGCCAGAATCAGTGTAAGAGGTCAGAGCCAGAATCAGTCTTAGAGGTCAGACCCAGAATCAGTCTGAGAGGTCAGAGCCAGAATCAGTATGAAAGGTCAGAGCCAGAAGTAGTATGAGAGGTCAGAGCCAGAATCAGACTGAGAGGTCATAGCCGGAATCAGACTGAGAGGTCAGAGCCAGAAGCAGTATAAGAGGCCAGAGCCAGAATCAGTCTGAGAGATCAGAGCCAGAATCAGTATGAGAGGTCAGAGCCAGAATCAGTCTAAAAGGTCAGAGCCAGAATCAGTATGAGAGATCGGAGCCAGAATCAGTATGAGAGGTCAGAGCCTTAATCAGTCTGAGAGGTCATAGCCAGAATCAATATGAGACGTCAGAGCCAGAAGCAGTCTGAGAGACCAGAGCAAGAATCAGTCTAAAAGGTCAGAGCCAGAAGCAGTCTGAGAAACCAGAGCCAGGATCAGTCTGAGAGGACAGAGCCAGAATCAGTCTGAGAGGTCAGAGCCAGAATCAGTATGAGAGGTCAGAGCCAGAATCAGTCTGAGAGGTCAGAGCCAGAATCAATCTGAGAGGTCAGAGCCAGAATAAGTATGAGAGGTCAGAGCCAGAATCAGTCTAAATGGTCAGAGCCATAATTAGTATGAGAAATCAGAGCCAGAATCAGTGTAAGAGGTCAGAGCCAGAATCAGTCTGAGAGGTCAGACCCAGAATCAGTCTGAGAGGTCAGAGCCAGAATCAGTATGAAAGGTCAGAGCCAGAAGTAGTATGAAAGGTCTCAACCGGAATCAGTATGAGAGGTCAGAGCCAGAAGCAGTATGAGACCTCAGAGCCAGAAGGAGTCTGAGAGGTTAGAGCCAGAGTCAGTCTGAGAGGTCAGAGCCAGAATTATTATGAAAGGTCAGAGCCAGAATCAGTCTAAGAGGTCAGAGCCAGAATCAGTATGAGAGGTCAGAGCCAGAATCAGTCTGAGAGGTCAGAGCCAGAATCAGTATGAAAGGTCAGAGCCAGAATCAGTCTGAGAGGTTAGAGCCAGAAGCAGTATGAATCGTCAGAGCCAAAAGCAGTATAGGAGGTCAGAGCCAAAATCAAAATGGGAGATCTGAGCTAGAATCAGTCTGAGAGGTCAGAGCCAGAATCAGTATGAGAGATCAGAGCCAGAATCAGTATGAGAGTTCACACCCTGAATCAGTATAAGAGGTAAGAGCCGGAATATAACTGAGAGGTCAGAGCCGGAATCAGACTGAGAGGTCATGGCCAGAATCATTCTGAGAGGTCAGAGCCAGAAGCAGTATGAGAGGTCAGAGTCAGAATTAGTATGAGAGGTCAGAGCCAGAATCAGTATGAGACGTCAGAGCCAGAATCAGTATGAGACGTCAGAGCCAGAATCAGTATGAGACGTCAGAGCCAGAATCAGTATGAGAGATCAGAGCCAGAATCAGTCTGAGAGGTCAGAGCCAGAATCAGTTAGAGGTCAGAGCCAGAATCAATATGAGAGATCAGAGCCAAAATCAGTATGAGAGATCAGAGCCAGAATAAGTCTAAGAGATCAGAGCCAGAATCAGTATGAGAGGTCAGATCCGGAATTAGAATGAGAGGTCAGAGCCTGATTTAGTCTGAGAGGTCAGATCCAGAATCAGTATGAGACATCAGAGCCAGAAGCAGTCTGAGAGACCAGAGCCAGAATCAGTGTAAAAGGTCAGAGCCAGAATCAGTCTGAGAGGTCAGACCCAGAATAAGTCTGAGAGGTCAGAGCCAGAATCAGTATGAAAGGTCAGAGCCAGAAGTAGTATGAGAGGTCATACCCGGATTCAGACTGAGAGGTCAGAGCCAGAAGCAGTATAAGAGGCCAGAGCCAGAATCAGTCTGAGAGGTCATAGCCAGAATTAGTATGAGAGGGCAGAGCCAGAATCAGCCTGAGAGGTCAGAGCCAGAATAAGTATGAGAGGTCAGATCCAGAAACAGTATGAGAGATCAGAACTGGAATCAGTGTGAGAGGTCAGAGCCGGAATCAGTTTGAGAGGTCAGAGCCGGAATCAGTCTGAGAGGTCAGAGCCAGAATCAGTCTGAGAGATCAAACCCAGAAGCAGTATGAGAGGTCAGAGCCAAAAGCAGGATGAAAGGTCAGAACCGGAATCAGTATGAGAGGTCAGAACCAGAAGCAGTTTGATGTCAGAGCCAGAAGCAGTCTGAGAGGTCAGAGCCAGAATCAGTCTGAGAAGTCAGAGCCAGAATCAGTCTGAAAGGTCAGAGCCAGAAGCAGTCTCAGAGGTCAGAGCAAGAATGAGGATGAGAGGAAAGAGCCAAAAGCAGTATGAGAGGTCAGAGCCAGAATAAATATAAGAGATTGGAGCCAGAATCGGTATGAGAGGTTAGAGCCGGAATCAGTATGAGAGGTTAGAGCCGGAATCAGACTGAGAAGTCAGAGACAGAATCAGAGAGGTCAGAGCCAAAATCAGTATGAGAGATCAGAGCCTGAATCAGTCTAAGAGGTCAGAGAAAGCATCAGTTTGAGAGGTCAGAGCCAGAATCAGTCTGAGAGGTAAGAGCCAGATTCAGTATGAGAGGTCAGAGCCGGAATCAGACTGAGAGGTCAGAGCCAGAAGCAGTATAAGAGGCCAGAGCCAGAATCAGTCTGAGAGGTCATAGCCAGAATTACTATGAGAGGTCAGAGCCAGAATCAGTATGAGAGGTCAGAGCCAGAATCAGCCTGAGAGATCAGAGCCAGAAAAAGTATGAGAGGTCAGAGCCAGAAACAGTATGAGAGGTCAGAACTGGAATCAGTATGAGAGGTCAGAGCCGGAATCAGTATGAGAGGTCAGAGCCAGAATCAGTCTGAGAGGTCAGAGCCAAAAGCAGGATGAAAGGTCAGAACCGGAATCAGTATGAGAGGTCAGAGCCAGAAGCAGTTTGATGTCAGAGCCAGAAGCAGTCTGAGAGGTCAGAGCCGGAATTAGAATGAAAGGTCAGAGCCGGAATAATACTGAGAGGTCAAAGCCAGAATCAGACTGAGAGGTCAGAGCCAGAATCAGTATCAGAGGTCAAAACCAGAAACAGTATGAGAGGTCACAGCCAGAATCATTCTAAGAGGTCAGTGCCCAAATCAGTATGAGAGATCAGAGCCAGAATCAGTATGAGAGATCAGAGCCAGAATCAGTATGAGAGATCAGAGCCAGAATCAGTATGAGAGGTCAGACCCTGAATCAGTATAAGAGGTCAGAGCAGGAATCAGACTGAGAGATCATGGCCAGAATCAGTCTGAGAGGTCAGAGCCAGAAGCAGTATGAGAGGTCAGAGCCAGAATTAGTATGAGACGTCAGAGCCAAAATCAGTCTTAGAGATCAGAGCCAGAATCAGTATGAGAGGTCAGAGCCGGAATTAGAATGAGAGGTCAGAGCCAGGATCAGTATGAGAGGTCAGAGCCAGAAGCAGTATGAGAGATCAGAGCCAGAATCAGTATGAGAGGTCAGAGCCGGAATCAGTTTGAGAGGTCAGAGCCGGAATCAGTCTGAGAGGTCAGAGCCAGAATCAGTCTGAGATCAAACCCAGAAGCAGTATGAGAGGTCAGAGCCAAAAGCAGGATGAAAGGTCAGAACCGGAATCAGTATGAGAGGTCAGAACCAGAAGCAGTTTGATGTCAGAGCCAGAAGCAGTCTGAGAGGTCAGAGCCAGAATCAGTCTGAGAAGTCAGAGCCAGAATCAGTCTGAAAGGTCAGAGCCAGAAGCAGTCTCAGAGGTCAGAGCAAGAATGAGGATGAGAGGAAAGAGCCAAAAGCAGTATGAGAGGTCAGAGCCAGAATAAATATAAGAGATTGGAGCCAGAATCGGTATGAGAGGTTAGAGCCGGAATCAGTATGAGAGGTTAGAGCCGGAATCAGACTGAGGAGTCAGAGATAGAATCAGAGAGGTCAGAGCCAAAATCAGTATGAGAGATCAGAGCCTGAATCAGTCTAAGAGGTCAGAGAAAGCATCAGTTTGAGAGGTCAGAGCCAGAATCAGTCTGAGAGGTAAGAGCCAGATTCAGTATGAGAGGTCAGAGCCGGAATCAGACTGAGAGGTCAGAGCCAGAAGCAGTATAAGAGGCCAGAGCCAGAATCAGTCTGAGAGGTCATAGCCAGAATTACTATGAGAGGTCAGAGCCAGAATCAGTATGAGAGGTCAGAGCCAGAATCAGCCTGAGAGATCAGAGCCAGAAAAAGTATGAGAGGTCAGAGCCAGAAACAGTATGAGAGGTCAGAACTGGAATCAGTATGAGAGGTCAGAGCCGGAATCAGTATGAGAGGTCAGAGCCAGAATCAGTCTGAGAGGTCAGAGCCAAAAGCAGGATGAAAGGTCAGAACCGGAATCAGTATGAGAGGTCAGAGCCAGAAGCAGTTTGATGTCAGAGCCAGAAGCAGTCTGAGAGGTCAGAGCCGGAATTAGAATGAAAGGTCAGAGCCGGAATAATACTGAGAGGTCAAAGCCAGAATCAGACTGAGAGGTCAGAGCCAGAATCAGTATCAGAGGTCAAAACCAGAAACAGTATGAGAGGTCACAGCCAGAATCATTCTAAGAGGTCAGTGCCCAAATCAGTATGAGAGATCAGAGCCAGAATCAGTATGAGAGATCAGAGCCAGAATCAGTATGAGAGATCAGAGCCAGAATCAGTATGAGAGGTCAGACCCTGAATCAGTATAAGAGGTCAGAGCAGGAATCAGACTGAGAGATCATGGCCAGAATCAGTCTGAGAGGTCAGAGCCAGAAGCAGTATGAGAGGTCAGAGCCAGAATTAGTATGAGACGTCAGAGCCAAAATCAGTCTTAGAGATCAGAGCCAGAATCAGTATGAGAGGTCAGAGCCGGAATTAGAATGAGAGGTCAGAGCCAGGATCAGTATGAGAGGTCAGAGCCAGAAGCAGTATGAGAGATCAGAGCCAGAATCAGTATGAGAGGTCAGAGCCGGAATTAGAATGAGAGGTCAGAGCCGGAAATAGAATGAGAGGACAGAGCCGGAATAAGACTGAGAGGTCAGAGCCGGAATAAGACTGAGAGGTCAGAGACAGAATCAGTATCAGAGGTCAGAGCAAGAATCAGCCTGAGAGGTCAGAGCCAGAATAAGTATGAGAGGTCAGAGCCAGAAACAGTATGAGAGGTCAGAACTGGAATCAGTATGAGAGGTCAGAGCCGGAATCAGTCTGAGAAGTCAGAGCCAGAATCAGTCAGAAAGGTCAGAGCCAGAAGCAGTATGAGAAGTCAGAGCCAGAATCAATATGAGTGATCTGAGCCAGAATCAGTATGAGAGGTCAGAGCCAGAATCAGTCTGAGAGGTCATAGAAAGAATCAGTATGAGTGGTCAGGGCCTGAATCAGTATGAGAGGTCAGAGCCAGAATCAGTATGAGAGGTCAGAGCCAGAATCAGTATGAGAGGTCAGGGCCAGTAGCAGTACGAAAGGTCAGAACTGGAATCATTATGAGATGTCAGAGCCAGAAGTAGTCTGAGAGGTCAGAGCCAGAATCAGTCTGAGAGGTCAGACCCAGAAGCAGTATGAGAGGTCAGAGCCAGAATCAGTCTGAGAGGTGAGAGCCAGAAGCAGTATGAGACGTCAGAGCCAGAAGCAGTCTGATAGATCAGAGCCAGAATAAGTCTGAGATTTCACAGCCAGAATCAGTATGAGAGGTCAGAGCCAGAATCAGTATAAGAGGTCAGAGCCAGAAGCAGTATGAAAGGTCAGAAACGGAATCTTTATGAGAGGTCAAAGCCAGAAGCAGTATGAGACGTCAGAGCCAGAAGGAGTCTGAGAGGTCAGAGCCAGAAGCAGTCTGAGAGGTCAGAGCCAGTATCAGTATGCGAGATCAGAGCCGGAATAAGTCTGAGAGGTCAGAGCCAGAATCAGTATGAGAGATCAGAGCCAGAATCAGTATGAGAGGTCAGAGCCAGAATCAGTATGAGAGGTCAGAGCCAGAATCAGTCTGAGAGGTCAGAGCCAGAATCAGTCTGAGAGGTCAGAGCCAGAATCAGTATAAAAGGTCAGAGCCAGAAGCAGTATGAAAGGTCAGAACCAGAATCAGTATGAGAGGTTAGAGCCAGAAGCAGTATGAGACGTCAGAGCCAGAATCAGTCTGAGCGGTCAGAGCCAGAATCAGTCTGAGAGGTCAGACCCAGAAGCAGTCTGAGATGTCAAAGCCAGAAGCAGAATAAGAGGTCAGAGACAAAATCAGTATGAGAGATCCGAGCCAGAATCAGTCTGAGAGGTCAGAGCCAGAATCAGTATGAGAGATCAGAGCCAGAATCAGTATGAGAGGTCAGAGCCAGAATCAGTCTGAGAGGTCAGAGCCAGAATCAATATGAGAGATCAGAGCCAAAATCAGTCTGAGAGGTCAGAGCCAGAATCAGTATGAAACGTCAGAACCAGAAGCAGTCTGAGAGGTCAAAGCCAGAAGCAGTATAAAAGGTCACAGCCAAAATCAGTATGAGAGATCAGAGCCAGAATCAGTGTAAGAGGTCAGAGCCAGAATCAGTCTGAGAGGTCAGAGCCAGAATCAGTCTGAAAGGTCAGAGCCAGAATCAGTCGGAGAGGTCAGAGCCAGAAGCAGTTTAAAAGATCAGAACCAGAATCAGTATGAGAGGTCAAAGCCAGAAGCAGTATGAGACGTCATAGCCAGAAGGAGTCTGAGAGGTCAGAGCCAGAATTATTATGAAAGGTGAGAGCCAGAATCAGTATGCGAGATCAGAGCCAGAATCAGTATGAGAGATCAGAGCCAGAATCAGTATGAGAGGTCAGAGGCAGAATCAGTCTTAAAGGTCAGAGGCAGAATCAGTCTTAAAGGTCAGAGCCAGAATCAGTATGAGAGGTCAGACCCAGAATCAGTCTGAGAGGTCAGAGCTAGAAGCAGTACGAAAGGTCAGAACTGGAATCAGTATGAGAGGTCAGAGCCAGAAGCAGTATGAGACGTCAGAGCCAGAATCAGTCTGAGAGGTCAGAGCCAGAATTAGTATGAGAGGTCAGAGCCAGAATCAGTCTGAGAGGTCAGAGCCAGAATTAGTATGAGAGGTCAGAGCCAGAATCAGTATGAGAGGTCAGACCCTGAATCAGTATAAGAGGTAAGAGCCGGAATATAACTGAGAGGTCAGAGCCGGAATCAGTCTGAGAGGTCAGAGCCAGAATCAATATGAGAGATCAGAGCCAGAATCAGTATGAGAGGTCAGAGCCAGAATAAGTCTGAGAGGTCAGAGCCAGAATCAGTATGAGATGTCAGAGCCAGAATCAGTATGAGACGTCAGAGCCAGAATCAGTATGAGACGTCAGAGCCAGAATCAGTATAAGAGATCAGAGCCAGAATCAGTCTGAGAGGTCAGAGCCAGAATCAGTCTGAGAGGTCAGAGCCAGAATCAATATGAGAGATCAGAGCCAAAATCAGTATGAGAGATCAGAGCCAGAATAAGTCTAAGAGATCAGAGCCAGAATCTTTATGAGAGGTCAGAGCCGGAATTAGAATGAGAGGTCAGAGCCTGAATCAGTCTGAGAGATCAGAGCCAGAATCAGTATGAGACATCAGAGCCAGAAGCAGTCTGAGAGACCAGAGCCAGAATCAATGTAAGAGGTCAGAGCCAGAATCAATGTAAGAGGTAAGAGCCAGAATCAGTCTTAGAGGTCAGACCCAGAATCAGTCTGAGAGGTCAGAGCCAGAATCAGTATGAAAGGTCAGAGCCAGAAGTAGTATGAGAGGTCGGAGCCAGAATCAGACTGAGAGGTCATAGCCGGAATCAGACTGAGAGGTCAGAGCCAGAAGCAGTATAAGAGGCCAGAGCCAGAATCAGTCTAAAAGATCAGAGCCAGAATCAGTATGAGAGGTCATAGCCGGAATCAGTATGAGAGATCAGAGCCAAAATCAGTATGAGAGGTCAGAGCCAGAATCAGTCTAAAAGATCAGAGCCAGAATCAGTATGAGAGATCGGAGCCAGAATCAGTATGAGAGGTCAGAGCCTTAATCAGTCTGAGAGGTCATAGCCAGAATCAGTATGAGACGTCAGAGCCAGAAGCAGTCTGAGAGACCAGAGCAAGAATCAATCTAAAAGGTCAGAGCCAGAAGCAGTCTGAGAAACAAGAGCCAGGATCAGTCTGAGAGGACAGAGCCAGAATCAGTCTGAGAGGTCAGAGCCAGAATCAGTATGAGAGGTCAGAGCCAGAATCAGTCTGAGAGGTCAGAGCCAGAATCAATCTGAGAGGTCAGAGCCAGAATAAGCATGAGAGGTCAGAGCCAGAATCAGTCTAAATGGTCAGAGCCATAATCAGTATGAGAGATCAGAGCCAGAATCAGTGTAAGAGGTCAGAGCCAGAATCAGTCTGAGAGGTCAGACCCAGAATCAGTCTGAGAGGTCAGAGCCAGAATCAGTATGAAAGGTCAGAGCCAGAAGTAGTATGAAAGGTCTGAACCGGAATCAGTATGAGAGGTCAGAGCCAGAAGCAGTATGAGACCTCAGAGCCAGAAGGAGTCTGAAAGGTCAGAGCCAGAGTCAGTCTGAGAGGTCAGAGCCAGAATTATTATGAAAGGTCAGAGCCAGAATCAGTCTAAGAGTTCAGAGCCAGAATCAGTATGAGAGGTCAGAGCCAGAATCAGTCTGAGAGGTCAGAGCCAGAATCAGTATGAAAGGTCAGAGCCAGAATCAGTCTGAGAGGTGAGAGCCAGAAGCAGTATGAATCGTCAGAGCCAAAAGCAGTATAGAAGGTCAGAGCCAAAATCAGTATGGGAGATCAGAGCTAGAATCAGTCTGAGAGGTCAGAGCCAGAATCAGTATGAGAGTTCACAACCTGAATCAGTATAAGAGGTAAGAGCCGGAATATAACTGAGAGGTCAGAGGTAGAATCAGACTGAGAGGTCAGAGCCAGACGCAGTATGAGAGGTCAGAACCAGAATTAGTATGAGAGGTCAGAGCCAGAATAAGTCTGAGAGGTCAGAGTCAGAATCAGTATGAGAGGTCAGAGCCAGAATCAGTATGAGACGTCAGAGCCAGAATCAGTATGAGACGTCAGAGCCAGAATCAATATGAGAGATCAGAGCCAAAATCAGTATGAGAAATCAGAGCCAGAATCAGTATGAGAGGTCAGAGCCGGAATTAGAATGAGAGGTCAGAGCCTGAATCAGTCTGAGAGGTCAGATCCAGAATCAGTATGAGACATCAGAGCCAGAAGCAGTCTGAGAGACCAGAGCCAGAATCAGTGTAAGAGGTCAGAGCCAGAATCAGTCTGAGAGGTCAGACCCAGAATAAGTCTGAGAGGTCAGAGCCAGAATCAGTATGAAAGGTCAGAGCCAGAAGTAGTATGAGAGGTCATAGCCGGAATCAGACAGAGGTCAGAGCCAGAAGCAGTATAAGAGGCCAGAGCCAGAATCAGTCTGAGAGGTCATAGCCAGAATTAGTATGAGAGGTCAGAGCCAGAATCAGCCTGAGAGGTCAGAGCCAGAAACAGTATGAGAGGTCAGAGCCAGAAACAGTATGAGAGGTCAGAACTGGAATCAGTGTGAGAGGTCAGAGCCGGAATCAGTCTGAGAGGTGAGAGCCGGAATCAGTCTGAGAGGTCAGAGCCAGAATCAGTCTGAGAGATCAAACCTAGAATCAGTATGAAAGGTCAGAGCCAGAAGTAGTATGAGAGGTCATAGCCGGAATCAGACTGAGAGGTCAGAGCCAGAAGCAGTATAAGAGGCCAGAGCCAGAATCAGTCTGAGAGGTCATAGCCAGAATTAGTATGAGAGGTCAGAGCCAGAATCAGCCTGAGAGGTCAGAGCCAGAATAAGTATGAGAGGTCAGAGCCAGAAACAGTATGAGAGGTCAGAACTGGAATCAGTGTGAGAGGTCAGAGCCGGAATCAGTCTGAGAGGTCAGAGCCAGAATCAGTCTGAGAGGTCAGAGCCAGAATCAGTCTGAGAGATCAAAGCCAGAAGCAGTATGAGACGTCAGAGCCAGAAGCAGTCTGAGAGACCAGAGCAAGAATCAATCTAAAAGGATAGAGCCAGAAGCAGTCTGAGAAACAAGAGCCAGGATCAGTCTGAGAGGACAGAGCCAGAATCAGTCTGAGAGGTCAGAGCCAGAATAAGCATGAGGTCAGAGCCAGAATCAGTCTAAATGGTCAGAGCCATAATCAGTATGAGAGATCAGAGCCAGAATCAGTGTAAGAGGTCAGAGCCAGAATCAGTCTGAGAGGTCAGACCCAGAATCAGTCTGAGAGGTCAGAGCCAGAATCAGTATGAAAGGTCAGAGCCAGAAGTAGTATGAAAGGTCTGAACCGGAATCAGTATGAGAGGTCAGAGCCAGAAGCAGTATGAGACCTCAGAGCCAGAAGGAGTCTGAAAGGTCAGAGCCAGAGTCAGTCTGAGAGGTCAGAGCCAGAATTATTATGAAAGGTCAGAGCCAGAATCAGTCTAAGAGGTCAGAGCCAGAATCAGTATGAGAGGTCAGAGCCAGAATCAGTATGAGAGGTCAGAGCCAGAATCAGTCTGAGAATTCAGAGCCAGAATCAGTATGAAAGGTCAGAGCCAGAATCAGTCTTAAAGGTGAGAGCCAGAAGCAGTATGAATCGTCAGAGCCAAAAGCAGTATAGAAGGTCAGAGCCAAAATCAGTATGGGAGATCAGAGCTAGAATCAGTCTGAGAGGTCAGAGCCAGAATCAGTATGAGAGTTCACAACCTGAATCAGTATAAGAGGTAAGAGCCGGAATATAACTGAGAGGTCAGAGCCGGAATCAGACTGAGAGGTCAGAGCCAGAAGCAGTATGAGAGGTCAGAACCAGAATTAGTATGAGAGGTCAGAGCCAGAATAAGTCTGAGAGGTCAGAGTCAGAATCAGTATGAGAGGTCAGAGCCAGAATCAGTATGAGACGTCAGAGCCAGAATCAGTATGAGACGTCAGAGCCAGAATCAATATGAGAGATCAGAGCCAAAATCAGTATGAGAGATCAGAGCCAGAATCAGTATGAGAGGTCAGAGCCGGAATTAGAATGAGAGGTCAGAGCCTGAATCAGTCTGAGAAGTCAGATCCAGAATCAGTATGAGACATCAGAGCCAGAAGCAGCCTGAGAGACCAGAGCCAGAATCAGTGTAAAAGGTCAGAGCCAGAATCAGTCTGAGAGGTCAGACCCAGAATAAGTCTGAGAGGTCAGAGCCAGAATCAGTATGAAAGGTCAGAGCCAGAAGTAGTATGAGAGGTCATAGCCGGAATCAGACAGAGGTCAGAGCCAGAAGCAGTATAAGAGGCCAGAGCCAGAATCAGTCTGAGAGGTCATAGCCAGAATTAGTATGAGAGGTCAGAGCCAGAATCAGCCTGAGAGGTCAGAGCCAGAAACAGTATGAGAGGTCAGAGCCAGAAACAGTATGAGAGGTCAGAACTGGAATCAGTGTGAGAGGTCAGAGCCGGAATCAGTCTGAGAGGTGAGAGCCGGAATCAGTCTGAGAGGTCAGAGCCAGAATCAGTCTGAGAGATCAAAGCCAGAATCAGTATGAAAGGTCAGAGCCAGAAGTAGTATGAGAGGTCATAGCCGGAATCAGACTGAGAGGTCAGAGCCAGAAGCAGTATAAGAGGCCAGAGCCAGAATCAGTCTGAGAGGTCATAGCCAGAATTAGTATGAGAGGTCAGAGCCAGAATCAGCCTGAGAGGTCAGAGCCAGAATAAGTATGAGAGGTCAGAGCCAGAAACAGTATGAGAGGTCAGAACTGGAATCAGTGTGAGAGGTCAGAGC
The DNA here is from genome assembly GCF_031893055.1 of Leptodactylus fuscus. Taxonomy (NCBI): domain Eukaryota; kingdom Metazoa; phylum Chordata; class Amphibia; order Anura; family Leptodactylidae; genus Leptodactylus; species Leptodactylus fuscus. Next base: position 50,681,999 of record NC_134266.1, read on the forward strand.
CGGAATCAGTCTGAGAGGTCAGAGCCAGAATCAGTCTGAGAGGTCAGAGCCAGAATCAGTCTGAGAGATCAAAGCCAGAAGCAGTATGAGAGGTCGGAGCCAAAAGCAGGATGAAAGGTCAGAACCGGAATCAGTATGAGAGGTCAGAACCAGAAGCAGTTTGATGTCAGAGCCAGAAGCAGTCTGAGAGGTCAGAGCCAGAATCAGTCTGAGAAGTCAGAGCCAGAATCAGTCTGAGAGGTCAGAGCCAGAAGCAGTCTCAGAGGTCAGAGCAAGAATGAGGATGAGAGGAAAGAGCCAGAAGCAGTATGAGAGGTCAGAGTCAGAATAAATATAAGAGATCGGAGCCAGAATCGGTATGAGAGGTTAGAGCCGGAATCAGTATGAGAGGTTAGAGCCGGAATCAGACTGAGAAGTCAGAGAAAGAATCAGAGAGGTCAGAGCCAAAATCAGTATGAGAGATCAGAGCCTGAATCAGTCTAAGAGGTCAGAGAAAGCATCAGTTTGAGAGGTCAGAGCCAGAATCAGTCTGAGAGGTAAGATCCAGATTCAGTATGAGAGGTCAGAGCCGGAATCAGAATGAGAGGTCAGAGCCAGAAGCAGTATAAGAGGCCAGAGCCAGAATTAGTCTGAGAGGTCATAGCCAGAATTAGTATGAGAGGTCAGAGCCAGAATCAGTATGAGAGGTCAGAGCCAGAATCAGCCTGAGAGGTCAGAGCCAGAATAAGTATGAGAGGTCAGAGCCAGAAACAGTATGAGAGGTCAGAACTGGAATCAGTATGAGAGGTCAGAGCCGGAATCAGTATGAGAGGTCAGAGCCAGAATCAGTCTGAGAGGTCAGAGCCAAAAGCAGGATGAAAGGTCAGAACCGGAATCAGTATGAGAGGTCAGAGCCAGAATCAGTCAGAGAGGTCAGAGACAGACGCAGTATGAGAGGTCAGAGCCGGAATTAGAATGAGAGGTCAGAGCCGGAATAAGACTGAGAGGTCAAAGCCGGAATCAGACTGAGAGGTCAGAGCCAGAATCAGTATCAGAGGTCAAAACCAGAAACAGTATGAGAGGTCAGAGCCAGAATCATTCTAAGAGGTCAGTGCCCGAATCAGTATGAGAGATCAGAGCCAGAATCAGTATGAGAGATCAGAGCCAGAATCAGTATGAGAGATCAGAGCCAGAATCAGTATGAGAGGTCAGACCCTGAATCAGTATAAGAGGTCAGAGCCGGAATCAGACTGAGAGGTCATGGCCAGAATCAGTCTGAGAGGTCAGAGCCAGAAGCAGTATGAGAGGTCAGAGCCAGAATTAGTATGAGACGTCAGAGCCAATATCAGTCTGAGAGATCAGAGCCAGAATCAGTATGAGAGGTCAGAGCCGGAATTAGAATGAGAGGTCAGAGCCAGGATCAGTATGAGAGGTTAGAGCCAGAATTAGTATGAGACGTCAGAGCCATAATCAGTCTGAGAGATCAGAGCCAGAATCAGTATGAGAGGTCAGAGCCGGAATTAGATTGAGAGGTCAGAGCCGGAAATAGAATGAGAGGACAGAGCCGGAATAAGACTGAGAAGTCAGAGCCGGAATAAGACTGAGAGGTCAGAGACAGAATCAGTATCAGAGGTCAGAGCAAGAATCAGCCTGAGAGGTCAGAGCCAGAATAAGTATGAGAGGTCAGAGCCAAAAACAGTATGAGAGGTCAGAACTGGAATCAGTATGAGAGGTCAGAGCCGGAATCAGTCTGAGAAGTCAGAGCCAGAATCAGTCAGAGAGGTCAGAGCCAGAAGCAGTATGAGAGGTCAGAACCAGAATCAATATGAGTGATCTGAGCCAGAATCAGTATGAGAGGTCAGAGCCGGAATCAGACTGAGAGGTCAGAGCCAGAATCAGTCTGAGAGGTCAGAGAAAGAATCAGTATGAGACATCAGAGCCAGAATCAGTATGAGAGATCAGAGCCAGAATCAGTCTGAGAGGTCAGAGCCAGAATCAGTATGAGAAGTCAGAGCCAGAAGAAGTCTGAGAGGTCTGAGCCAGAATCAATATGAGTGATCGGAGCCAGAATCAGTATGAGAGGTCAGAGCCGGAATCAGACTGAGCAGTTAGAGCCAGAATAAGGATGAGAGGTCAGATCCAGAATCAGTCTGAGAGGTCAGAGCCAGAATCAGTATGAGAGATCAGAGCCAGAATCAGTATGAGAGGTCAGAGCCAGAATCAGTCTGAGAGGTCAGAGCCAGAATCAATATGAGAGATCAGAGCCAAAATCAGTCTGAGAGGTCAGAGCCAGAATCAGTATGAAACGTCAGAACCAGAAGCAGTCTGAGAGGTCAAAGCCAGAAGCAGTATAAAAGGTCACAGCCAAAATCAGTATGAGAGATCAGAGCCAGAATCAGTGTAAGAGGTCAGAGCCAGAATCAGTCTGAGAGGTCAGAGCCAGAATCAGTCTGAAAGGTCAGAGCCAGAATCAGTCGGAGAGGTCAGAGCCAGAAGCAGTTTAAAAGATCAGAACCAGAATCAGTATGAGAGGTCAAAGCCAGAAGCAGTATGAGACGTCATAGCCAGAAGGAGTCTGAGAGGTCAGAGCCAGAATTATTATGAAAGGTGAGAGCCAGAATCAGTATGCGAGATCAGAGCCAGAATCAGTATGAGAGATCAGAGCCAGAATCAGTATGAGAGGTCAGAGGCAGAATCAGTCTTAAAGGTCAGAGGCAGAATCAGTCTTAAAGGTCAGAGCCAGAATCAGTATGAGAGGTCAGACCCAGAATCAGTCTGAGAGGTCAGAGCTAGAAGCAGTACGAAAGGTCAGAACTGGAATCAGTATGAGAGGTCAGAGCCAGAAGCAGTATGAGACGTCAGAGCCAGAATCAGTCTGAGAGGTCAGAGCCAGAATTAGTATGAGAGGTCAGAGCCAGAATCAGTCTGAGAGGTCAGAGCCAGAATTAGTATGAGAGGTCAGAGCCAGAATCAGTATGAGAGGTCAGACCCTGAATCAGTATAAGAGGTAAGAGCCGGAATATAACTGAGAGGTCAGAGCCGGAATCAGTCTGAGAGGTCAGAGCCAGAATCAATATGAGAGATCAGAGCCAGAATCAGTATGAGAGGTCAGAGCCAGAATAAGTCTGAGAGGTCAGAGCCAGAATCAGTATGAGATGTCAGAGCCAGAATCAGTATGAGACGTCAGAGCCAGAATCAGTATGAGACGTCAGAGCCAGAATCAGTATAAGAGATCAGAGCCAGAATCAGTCTGAGAGGTCAGAGCCAGAATCAGTCTGAGAGGTCAGAGCCAGAATCAATATGAGAGATCAGAGCCAAAATCAGTATGAGAGATCAGAGCCAGAATAAGTCTAAGAGATCAGAGCCAGAATCTTTATGAGAGGTCAGAGCCGGAATTAGAATGAGAGGTCAGAGCCTGAATCAGTCTGAGAGATCAGAGCCAGAATCAGTATGAGACATCAGAGCCAGAAGCAGTCTGAGAGACCAGAGCCAGAATCAATGTAAGAGGTCAGAGCCAGAATCAATGTAAGAGGTAAGAGCCAGAATCAGTCTTAGAGGTCAGACCCAGAATCAGTCTGAGAGGTCAGAGCCAGAATCAGTATGAAAGGTCAGAGCCAGAAGTAGTATGAGAGGTCGGAGCCAGAATCAGACTGAGAGGTCATAGCCGGAATCAGACTGAGAGGTCAGAGCCAGAAGCAGTATAAGAGGCCAGAGCCAGAATCAGTCTAAAAGATCAGAGCCAGAATCAGTATGAGAGGTCATAGCCGGAATCAGTATGAGAGATCAGAGCCAAAATCAGTATGAGAGGTCAGAGCCAGAATCAGTCTAAAAGATCAGAGCCAGAATCAGTATGAGAGATCGGAGCCAGAATCAGTATGAGAGGTCAGAGCCTTAATCAGTCTGAGAGGTCATAGCCAGAATCAGTATGAGACGTCAGAGCCAGAAGCAGTCTGAGAGACCAGAGCAAGAATCAATCTAAAAGGTCAGAGCCAGAAGCAGTCTGAGAAACAAGAGCCAGGATCAGTCTGAGAGGACAGAGCCAGAATCAGTCTGAGAGGTCAGAGCCAGAATCAGTATGAGAGGTCAGAGCCAGAATCAGTCTGAGAGGTCAGAGCCAGAATCAATCTGAGAGGTCAGAGCCAGAATAAGCATGAGAGGTCAGAGCCAGAATCAGTCTAAATGGTCAGAGCCATAATCAGTATGAGAGATCAGAGCCAGAATCAGTGTAAGAGGTCAGAGCCAGAATCAGTCTGAGAGGTCAGACCCAGAATCAGTCTGAGAGGTCAGAGCCAGAATCAGTATGAAAGGTCAGAGCCAGAAGTAGTATGAAAGGTCTGAACCGGAATCAGTATGAGAGGTCAGAGCCAGAAGCAGTATGAGACCTCAGAGCCAGAAGGAGTCTGAAAGGTCAGAGCCAGAGTCAGTCTGAGAGGTCAGAGCCAGAATTATTATGAAAGGTCAGAGCCAGAATCAGTCTAAGAGTTCAGAGCCAGAATCAGTATGAGAGGTCAGAGCCAGAATCAGTCTGAGAGGTCAGAGCCAGAATCAGTATGAAAGGTCAGAGCCAGAATCAGTCTGAGAGGTGAGAGCCAGAAGCAGTATGAATCGTCAGAGCCAAAAGCAGTATAGAAGGTCAGAGCCAAAATCAGTATGGGAGATCAGAGCTAGAATCAGTCTGAGAGGTCAGAGCCAGAATCAGTATGAGAGTTCACAACCTGAATCAGTATAAGAGGTAAGAGCCGGAATATAACTGAGAGGTCAGAGGTAGAATCAGACTGAGAGGTCAGAGCCAGACGCAGTATGAGAGGTCAGAACCAGAATTAGTATGAGAGGTCAGAGCCAGAATAAGTCTGAGAGGTCAGAGTCAGAATCAGTATGAGAGGTCAGAGCCAGAATCAGTATGAGACGTCAGAGCCAGAATCAGTATGAGACGTCAGAGCCAGAATCAATATGAGAGATCAGAGCCAAAATCAGTATGAGAAATCAGAGCCAGAATCAGTATGAGAGGTCAGAGCCGGAATTAGAATGAGAGGTCAGAGCCTGAATCAGTCTGAGAGGTCAGATCCAGAATCAGTATGAGACATCAGAGCCAGAAGCAGTCTGAGAGACCAGAGCCAGAATCAGTGTAAGAGGTCAGAGCCAGAATCAGTCTGAGAGGTCAGACCCAGAATAAGTCTGAGAGGTCAGAGCCAGAATCAGTATGAAAGGTCAGAGCCAGAAGTAGTATGAGAGGTCATAGCCGGAATCAGACAGAGGTCAGAGCCAGAAGCAGTATAAGAGGCCAGAGCCAGAATCAGTCTGAGAGGTCATAGCCAGAATTAGTATGAGAGGTCAGAGCCAGAATCAGCCTGAGAGGTCAGAGCCAGAAACAGTATGAGAGGTCAGAGCCAGAAACAGTATGAGAGGTCAGAACTGGAATCAGTGTGAGAGGTCAGAGCCGGAATCAGTCTGAGAGGTGAGAGCCGGAATCAGTCTGAGAGGTCAGAGCCAGAATCAGTCTGAGAGATCAAACCTAGAATCAGTATGAAAGGTCAGAGCCAGAAGTAGTATGAGAGGTCATAGCCGGAATCAGACTGAGAGGTCAGAGCCAGAAGCAGTATAAGAGGCCAGAGCCAGAATCAGTCTGAGAGGTCATAGCCAGAATTAGTATGAGAGGTCAGAGCCAGAATCAGCCTGAGAGGTCAGAGCCAGAATAAGTATGAGAGGTCAGAGCCAGAAACAGTATGAGAGGTCAGAACTGGAATCAGTGTGAGAGGTCAGAGCCGGAATCAGTCTGAGAGGTCAGAGCCAGAATCAGTCTGAGAGGTCAGAGCCAGAATCAGTCTGAGAGATCAAAGCCAGAAGCAGTATGAGACGTCAGAGCCAGAAGCAGTCTGAGAGACCAGAGCAAGAATCAATCTAAAAGGATAGAGCCAGAAGCAGTCTGAGAAACAAGAGCCAGGATCAGTCTGAGAGGACAGAGCCAGAATCAGTCTGAGAGGTCAGAGCCAGAATAAGCATGAGGTCAGAGCCAGAATCAGTCTAAATGGTCAGAGCCATAATCAGTATGAGAGATCAGAGCCAGAATCAGTGTAAGAGGTCAGAGCCAGAATCAGTCTGAGAGGTCAGACCCAGAATCAGTCTGAGAGGTCAGAGCCAGAATCAGTATGAAAGGTCAGAGCCAGAAGTAGTATGAAAGGTCTGAACCGGAATCAGTATGAGAGGTCAGAGCCAGAAGCAGTATGAGACCTCAGAGCCAGAAGGAGTCTGAAAGGTCAGAGCCAGAGTCAGTCTGAGAGGTCAGAGCCAGAATTATTATGAAAGGTCAGAGCCAGAATCAGTCTAAGAGGTCAGAGCCAGAATCAGTATGAGAGGTCAGAGCCAGAATCAGTATGAGAGGTCAGAGCCAGAATCAGTCTGAGAATTCAGAGCCAGAATCAGTATGAAAGGTCAGAGCCAGAATCAGTCTTAAAGGTGAGAGCCAGAAGCAGTATGAATCGTCAGAGCCAAAAGCAGTATAGAAGGTCAGAGCCAAAATCAGTATGGGAGATCAGAGCTAGAATCAGTCTGAGAGGTCAGAGCCAGAATCAGTATGAGAGTTCACAACCTGAATCAGTATAAGAGGTAAGAGCCGGAATATAACTGAGAGGTCAGAGCCGGAATCAGACTGAGAGGTCAGAGCCAGAAGCAGTATGAGAGGTCAGAACCAGAATTAGTATGAGAGGTCAGAGCCAGAATAAGTCTGAGAGGTCAGAGTCAGAATCAGTATGAGAGGTCAGAGCCAGAATCAGTATGAGACGTCAGAGCCAGAATCAGTATGAGACGTCAGAGCCAGAATCAATATGAGAGATCAGAGCCAAAATCAGTATGAGAGATCAGAGCCAGAATCAGTATGAGAGGTCAGAGCCGGAATTAGAATGAGAGGTCAGAGCCTGAATCAGTCTGAGAAGTCAGATCCAGAATCAGTATGAGACATCAGAGCCAGAAGCAGCCTGAGAGACCAGAGCCAGAATCAGTGTAAAAGGTCAGAGCCAGAATCAGTCTGAGAGGTCAGACCCAGAATAAGTCTGAGAGGTCAGAGCCAGAATCAGTATGAAAGGTCAGAGCCAGAAGTAGTATGAGAGGTCATAGCCGGAATCAGACAGAGGTCAGAGCCAGAAGCAGTATAAGAGGCCAGAGCCAGAATCAGTCTGAGAGGTCATAGCCAGAATTAGTATGAGAGGTCAGAGCCAGAATCAGCCTGAGAGGTCAGAGCCAGAAACAGTATGAGAGGTCAGAGCCAGAAACAGTATGAGAGGTCAGAACTGGAATCAGTGTGAGAGGTCAGAGCCGGAATCAGTCTGAGAGGTGAGAGCCGGAATCAGTCTGAGAGGTCAGAGCCAGAATCAGTCTGAGAGATCAAAGCCAGAATCAGTATGAAAGGTCAGAGCCAGAAGTAGTATGAGAGGTCATAGCCGGAATCAGACTGAGAGGTCAGAGCCAGAAGCAGTATAAGAGGCCAGAGCCAGAATCAGTCTGAGAGGTCATAGCCAGAATTAGTATGAGAGGTCAGAGCCAGAATCAGCCTGAGAGGTCAGAGCCAGAATAAGTATGAGAGGTCAGAGCCAGAAACAGTATGAGAGGTCAGAACTGGAATCAGTGTGAGAGGTCAGAGCCGGAATCAGTCTGAGAGGTCAGAGCCAGAATCAGTCTGAGAGGTCAGAGCCAGAATCAGTCTGAGAGATCAAAGCCAGAAGCAGTATGAGAGGTCGGAGCCAAAAGCAGGATGAAAGGTCAGAACCGGAATCAGTATGAGAGGTCAGAACCAGAAGCAGTTTGATGTCAGAGCCAGAAGCAGTCTGAGAGGTCAGAGCCAGAATCAGTCTGAGAAGTCAGAGCCAGAATCAGTCTGAGAGGTCAGAGCCAGAAGCAGTCTCAGAGGTCAGAGCAAGAATGAGGATGAGAGGAAAGAGCCAGAAGCAGTATGAGAGGTCAGAGTCAGAATAAATATAAGAGATCGGAGCCAGAATCGGTATGAGAGGTTAGAGCCGGAATCAGTATGAGAGGTTAGAGCCGGAATCAGACTGAGAAGTCAGAGAAAGAATCAGAGAGGTCAGAGCCAAAATCAGTATGAGAGATCAGAGCCTGAATCAGTCTAAGAGGTCAGAGAAAGCATCAGTTTGAGAGGTCAGAGCCAGAATCAGTCTGAGAGGTAAGATCCAGATTCAGTATGAGAGGTCAGAGCCGGAATCAGAATGAGAGGTCAGAGCCAGAAGCAGTATAAGAGGCCAGAGCCAGAATTAGTCTGAGAGGTCATAGCCAGAATTAGTATGAGAGGTCAGAGCCAGAATCAGTATGAGAGGTCAGAGCCAGAATCAGCCTGAGAGGTCAGAGCCAGAATAAGTATGAGAGGTCAGAGCCAGAAACAGTATGAGAGGTCAGAACTGGAATCAGTATGAGAGGTCAGAGCCGGAATCAGTATGAGAGGTCAGAGCCAGAATCAGTCTGAGAGGTCAGAGCCAAAAGCAGGATGAAAGGTCAGAACCGGAATCAGTATGAGAGGTCAGAGCCAGAATCAGTCAGAGAGGTCAGAGACAGACGCAGTATGAGAGGTCAGAGCCGGAATTAGAATGAGAGGTCAGAGCCGGAATAAGACTGAGAGGTCAAAGCCGGAATCAGACTGAGAGGTCAGAGCCAGAATCAGTATCAGAGGTCAAAACCAGAAACAGTATGAGAGGTCAGAGCCAGAATCATTCTAAGAGGTCAGTGCCCGAATCAGTATGAGAGATCAGAGCCAGAATCAGTATGAGAGATCAGAGCCAGAATCAGTATGAGAGATCAGAGCCAGAATCAGTATGAGAGGTCAGACCCTGAATCAGTATAAGAGGTCAGAGCCGGAATCAGACTGAGAGGTCATGGCCAGAATCAGTCTGAGAGGTCAGAGCCAGAAGCAGTATGAGAGGTCAGAGCCAGAATTAGTATGAGACGTCAGAGCCAATATCAGTCTGAGAGATCAGAGCCAGAATCAGTATGAGAGGTCAGAGCCGGAATTAGAATGAGAGGTCAGAGCCAGGATCAGTATGAGAGGTTAGAGCCAGAATTAGTATGAGACGTCAGAGCCATAATCAGTCTGAGAGATCAGAGCCAGAATCAGTATGAGAGGTCAGAGCCGGAATTAGATTGAGAGGTCAGAGCCGGAAATAGAATGAGAGGACAGAGCCGGAATAAGACTGAGAAGTCAGAGCCGGAATAAGACTGAGAGGTCAGAGACAGAATCAGTATCAGAGGTCAGAGCAAGAATCAGCCTGAGAGGTCAGAGCCAGAATAAGTATGAGAGGTCAGAGCCAAAAACAGTATGAGAGGTCAGAACTGGAATCAGTATGAGAGGTCAGAGCCGGAATCAGTCTGAGAAGTCAGAGCCAGAATCAGTCAGAGAGGTCAGAGCCAGAAGCAGTATGAGAGGTCAGAACCAGAATCAATATGAGTGATCTGAGCCAGAATCAGTATGAGAGGTCAGAGCCGGAATCAGACTGAGAGGTCAGAGCCAGAATCAGTCTGAGAGGTCAGAGAAAGAATCAGTATGAGACATCAGAGCCAGAATCAGTATGAGAGATCAGAGCCAGAATCAGTCTGAGAGGTCAGAGCCAGAATCAGTATGAGAAGTCAGAGCCAGAAGAAGTCTGAGAGGTCTGAGCCAGAATCAATATGAGTGATCGGAGCCAGAATCAGTATGAGAGGTCAGAGCCGGAATCAGACTGAGCAGTTAGAGCCAGAATAAGGATGAGAGGTCAGATCCAGAAGCAGTATGAGAGGTCAGAGCCAGAATCAATATGAGTGATCGGAGCCAGAATCAGTATGAGAGGTCAGAGCCAGAATCAGTCTGAGAGGTCAGAGAAAGAATCAGTATGAGAGGTCAGAGCCAGAATCAGTCTGAGAGGTAAGATCCAGATTCAGTATGAGAGGTCAGAGCCGGAATCAGAATGAGAGGTCAGAGCCAGAAGCAGTATAAGAGGCCAGAGCCAGAATTAGTCTGAGAGGTCATAGCCAGAATTAGTATGAGAGGTCAGAGCCAGAATCAGTATGAGAGGTCAGAGCCAGAATCAGCCTGAGAGGTCAGAGCCAGAATAAGTATGAGAGGTCAGAGCCAGAAACAGTATGAGAGGTCAGAACTGGAATCAGTATGAGAGGTCAGAGCCGGAATCAGTATGAGAGGTCAGAGCCAGAATCAGTCTGAGAGGTCAGAGCCAAAAGCAGGATGAAAGGTCAGAACCGGAATCAGTATGAGAGGTCAGAGCCAGAATCAGTCAGAGAGGTCAGAGACAGACGCAGTATGAGAGGTCAGAGCCGGAATTAGAATGAGAGGTCAGAGCCGGAATAAGACTGAGAGGTCAAAGCCGGAATCAGACTGAGAGGTCAGAGCCAGAATCAGTATCAGAGGTCAAAACCAGAAACAGTATGAGAGGTCAGAGCCAGAATCATTCTAAGAGGTCAGTGCCCGAATCAGTATGAGAGATCAGAGCCAGAATCAGTATGAGAGATCAGAGCCAGAATCAGTATGAGAGATCAGAGCCAGAATCAGTATGAGAGGTCAGACCCTGAATCAGTATAAGAGGTCAGAGCCGGAATCAGACTGAGAGGTCATGGCCAGAATCAGTCTGAGAGGTCAGAGCCAGAAGCAGTATGAGAGGTCAGAGCCAGAATTAGTATGAGACGTCAGAGCCAATATCAGTCTGAGAGATCAGAGCCAGAATCAGTATGAGAGGTCAGAGCCGGAATTAGAATGAGAGGTCAGAGCCAGGATCAGTATGAGAGGTTAGAGCCAGAATTAGTATGAGACGTCAGAGCCATAATCAGTCTGAGAGATCAGAGCCAGAATCAGTATGAGAGGTCAGAGCCGGAATTAGATTGAGAGGTCAGAGCCGGAAATAGAATGAGAGGACAGAGCCGGAATAAGACTGAGAAGTCAGAGCCGGAATAAGACTGAGAGGTCAGAGACAGAATCAGTATCAGAGGTCAGAGCAAGAATCAGCCTGAGAGGTCAGAGCCAGAATAAGTATGAGAGGTCAGAGCCAAAAACAGTATGAGAGGTCAGAACTGGAATCAGTATGAGAGGTCAGAGCCGGAATCAGTCTGAGAAGTCAGAGCCAGAATCAGTCAGAGAGGTCAGAGCCAGAAGCAGTATGAGAGGTCAGAACCAGAATCAATATGAGTGATCTGAGCCAGAATCAGTATGAGAGGTCAGAGCCGGAATCAGACTGAGAGGTCAGAGCCAGAATCAGTCTGAGAGGTCAGAGAAAGAATCAGTATGAGACATCAGAGCCAGAATCAGTATGAGAGATCAGAGCCAGAATCAGTCTGAGAGGTCAGAGCCAGAATCAGTATGAGAAGTCAGAGCCAGAAGCAGTCTGAGAGGTCAGAGCCAGAATCAATATGAGTGATCGGAGCCAGAATCAGTATGAGAGGTCAGAGCCGGAATCAGACTGAGCAGTTAGAGCCAGAATAAGGATGAGAGGTCAGATCCAGAAGCAGTATGAGAGGTCAGAGCCAGAATCAATATGAGTGATCGGAGCCAGAATCAGTATGAGAGGTCAGAGCCAGAATCAGTCTGAGAGGTCAGAGAAAGAATCAGTATGAGAGGTCAGAGCCAGAATCAGTCTGAGAGGTCAGAGCAAGAATCAGTATGAGAGGTCAGAGCCAGTAGCAGTACGAAAGGTCAGAACTGGAATCAATATGAGACGTCAGAGCCAGAATCAGTCTGAGAAGTCAGAGTCAGAATAATTCTGAGAGGTCAGACCCATAAGCAGTATGAGAGGTCAGAGCCAGAATCAGTCTGAGAGGTGAGAGCCAGAAGCAGTATGAATCGTCAGAGCCAAAAGCAGAATAAGAGGTCAGAGCTAAAATCAGTATGGGAGATCAGAGCCAGAATCAGTCTGAGAGATCAGAGCCAGAATCAGCATGAGAGGTCAGAGCCAGAATCAGTCTGAGAGGTCAGAGCCGGAATCAGTCTGAGAGGTCAGAGCCGGAATCAGTCTGAGAGGTCAGAGCCAGAATCAGTATGAGAGATCAGAGCCAGAATCAGTATGAGAGGTCAGAGACGGAATCAGACTGAGAGGTCAGAGCCAGAATTATTATGAAAGGTGAGAGCAAGAATCAGTATGCGAGATCAGAGCCAGAATCAGTATGAGAGGTCAGAGCCAGAATCAGTCTGAGAGGTCAGAGCCGGAATCAGTCTGAGAGGTCAGAGCCAGAATCAGTATGAGAGATCAGAGCCAGAATCAGTCTGAGAGGTCAGAGCCAGAATCAGTATAAGAGGTCAGAGCCAGAAGGAGTATGAGAGGTCAGAGCCGGAATCAGTATGAGAGGTCAGAGCCAGAATCAGTATGAGAGGTCAGAGCCAGAATCAGTATGAGAGGTCAGAGCCAGTAGCAGTATGAGAGGTCAGAGCCAGAAGCAGTATGAGAGGTCAGAGCCAGAATCAGTCTGAGAGGTGAGAGCCAGAAGCAGTATGACACGTCAGAGCCAGAAGCAGTCTGATAGATCAGAGCCAGAATCAGTCTGAGAGATCAGAGCCAGAATCAGTATGAGAGATCAGAGCCAGAATCAGTATGAGAGGTCAGAGCCAGAATCAGTATAAGAGGTCAGAGCCACAAGCAGTATGAAAGGTCAGAAACGGAATCAGTATGAGAGGTCAAAGCCAGAAGCAGTATGAGACGTCAGACCCAGAAGGAGTCTGAGAGGTCAGAGCCAGAAGCAGTCTGAGAGGTCAGAGCCAGAATCAGTATGCGAGATCAGAGCTGGAATAATTCTGAGAGGTCAGAGCCAGAATCAGTATGAGAGATCAGAGCCAGAATCAGTATGAGAGGTCAGAGCCAGAATCAGTATGAGAGGTCAGAGCCAGAATCAGTCTGAGAGGTCAGAGCCAGAATCAGTCTGAGAAGTCAGAGCCAGAATCAGTATAAGAGGTCAGAGCCAGAAGCAGTATGAAAGGTCAGAACCAGAATCAGTATGAGAGGTTAGAGCCAGAAGCAGTATGAGACGTCAGAGCCAGAATCAGTCTGAGCGGTCAGAGCCAGAATCAGTCCGAGAAGTCAGAGCCAGAAGCAGTCTGAGAGGTCAAAGCCAGAAGCAGAATAAGAGGTCAGAGCCAAAATCAGTATGAGAGATCAGAGCTACAATCAGTCTGAGAGGTCAGAGGCAGAATCAGTATGAGAGATCAGAGCCAGAATCAGTCTGAGAGGTCAGAGCCAGAATCAATATGAGAGATCAGAGCCAAAATCAGTCTGAGAGGTCAGAGCCAGAATCAGTATGAGATGTCAGAACCAGAAGCAGTCTGAGAGGTCAAAGCCAGAAGCAGTATAAAAGGTCACAGCCAAAATCAGTATGAGAGATCAGAGCCAGAATCAGTGTAAGAGGTCAGAGCCAGAATCAGTCTGAGAGGTCAGAGCCAGAATCAGTCTGAGAGGTCAGAGCCAGAATCAGTCGGAGAGGTCAGAGCCAGAATCAGTCGGAGAGGTCAGAGCCAGAAGGAGTCGGAGAGGTCAGAGCCAGAAGCAGTTTGAAAGATCAGAACCAGAATCAGTATGAGAGGTCAAAGCCAGAAGCAGTATGAGACGTCATAGCCAGAAGGAGTCTGAGAGGTCAGAGCCAGAATTATTATGAAAGGTGAGAGCCAGAATCAGTATGCGAGTTTAGAGCCAGAATCAGTATGAGAGATCAGAGCCAGAATCAGTATGAGAGGTCAGAGGCAGAATCAGTCTGAGAGGTCAGAGCCAGAATCAGTATGAGAGGTCAGAGCCAGAATCACTATGACAGATTAGGGCCAGAATCAGTCTGAGAGATCAGAGCCAGAATCAGTCTGAGAGGTCAGAGCCAGAAGCAGTATGAAAGGTCAGAACTGGAATCAGTATGAGAGGTCAGAGCCAGAAGCAGTATGAGACGTCAGAGCCAGAATCAGTGTGAGAGGTCAGAGCCAGAATTAGTATGAGAGGTCAGAGCCAGAATCAGTCTGAGAGGTCAGAGCCAGAATTAGTATGAGAGGTCAGAGCCAGAATCAGTATGAGAGGTCAGACCCTGAATCAGTATAAGAGGTAAGAGCCGGAATATAACTGAGAGGTCAGAGCCGGAATCAGTCTGAGAGGTCAGAGCCAGAATCAATATGAGAGATCAGAGCCAGAATCAGTATGAGAGGTCAGAGCCAGAATAAGTCTGAGAGGTCAGAGCCAGAATCAGTATGAGATGTCAGAGCCAGAATCAGTATGAGACGTCAGAGCCAGAATCAGTATGAGACGTCAGAGCCAGAATCAGTATAAGAGATCAGAGCCAGAATCAGTCTGAGAGGTCAGAGCCAGAATCAGTCTGAGAGGTCAGAGCCAGAATCAATATGAGAGATCAGAGCCAAAATCAGTATGAGAGATCAGAGCCAGAATAAGTCTAAGAGATCAGAGCCAGAATCTTTATGAGAGGTCAGAGCCGGAATTAGAATGAGAGGTCAGAGCCTGAATCAGTCTGAGAGATCAGAGCCAGAATCAGTATGAGACATCAGAGCCAGAAGCAGTCTGAGAGACCAGAGCCAGAATCAATGTAAGAGGTCAGAGCCAGAATCAATGTAAGAGGTAAGAGCCAGAATCAGTCTTAGAGGTCAGACCCAGAATCAGTCTGAGAGGTCAGAGCCAGAATCAGTATGAAAGGTCAGAGCCAGAAGTAGTATGAGAGGTCGGAGCCAGAATCAGACTGAGAGGTCATAGCCGGAATCAGACTGAGAGGTCAGAGCCAGAAGCAGTATAAGAGGCCAGAGCCAGAATCAGTCTAAAAGATCAGAGCCAGAATCAGTATGAGAGGTCATAGCCGGAATCAGTATGAGAGATCAGAGCCAAAATCAGTATGAGAGGTCAGAGCCAGAATCAGTCTAAAAGATCAGAGCCAGAATCAGTATGAGAGATCGGAGCCAGAATCAGTATGAGAGGTCAGAGCCTTAATCAGTCTGAGAGGTCATAGCCAGAATCAGTATGAGACGTCAGAGCCAGAAGCAGTCTGAGAGACCAGAGCAAGAATCAATCTAAAAGGTCAGAGCCAGAAGCAGTCTGAGAAACAAGAGCCAGGATCAGTCTGAGAGGACAGAGCCAGAATCAGTCTGAGAGGTCAGAGCCAGAATCAGTATGAGAGGTCAGAGCCAGAATCAGTCTGAGAGGTCAGAGCCAGAATCAATCTGAGAGGTCAGAGCCAGAATAAGCATGAGAGGTCAGAGCCAGAATCAGTCTAAATGGTCAGAGCCATAATCAGTATGAGAGATCAGAGCCAGAATCAGTGTAAGAGGTCAGAGCCAGAATCAGTCTGAGAGGTCAGACCCAGAATCAGTCTGAGAGGTCAGAGCCAGAATCAGTATGAAAGGTCAGAGCCAGAAGTAGTATGAAAGGTCTGAACCGGAATCAGTATGAGAGGTCAGAGCCAGAAGCAGTATGAGACCTCAGAGCCAGAAGGAGTCTGAAAGGTCAGAGCCAGAGTCAGTCTGAGAGGTCAGAGCCAGAATTATTATGAAAGGTCAGAGCCAGAATCAGTCTAAGAGTTCAGAGCCAGAATCAGTATGAGAGGTCAGAGCCAGAATCAGTCTGAGAGGTCAGAGCCAGAATCAGTATGAAAGGTCAGAGCCAGAATCAGTCTGAGAGGTGAGAGCCAGAAGCAGTATGAATCGTCAGAGCCAAAAGCAGTATAGAAGGTCAGAGCCAAAATCAGTATGGGAGATCAGAGCTAGAATCAGTCTGAGAGGTCAGAGCCAGAATCAGTATGAGAGTTCACAACCTGAATCAGTATAAGAGGTAAGAGCCGGAATATAACTGAGAGGTCAGAGGTAGAATCAGACTGAGAGGTCAGAGCCAGACGCAGTATGAGAGGTCAGAACCAGAATTAGTATGAGAGGTCAGAGCCAGAATAAGTCTGAGAGGTCAGAGTCAGAATCAGTATGAGAGGTCAGAGCCAGAATCAGTATGAGACGTCAGAGCCAGAATCAGTATGAGACGTCAGAGCCAGAATCAATATGAGAGATCAGAGCCAAAATCAGTATGAGAAATCAGAGCCAGAATCAGTATGAGAGGTCAGAGCCGGAATTAGAATGAGAGGTCAGAGCCTGAATCAGTCTGAGAGGTCAGATCCAGAATCAGTATGAGACATCAGAGCCAGAAGCAGTCTGAGAGACCAGAGCCAGAATCAGTGTAAGAGGTCAGAGCCAGAATCAGTCTGAGAGGTCAGACCCAGAATAAGTCTGAGAGGTCAGAGCCAGAATCAGTATGAAAGGTCAGAGCCAGAAGTAGTATGAGAGGTCATAGCCGGAATCAGACAGAGGTCAGAGCCAGAAGCAGTATAAGAGGCCAGAGCCAGAATCAGTCTGAGAGGTCATAGCCAGAATTAGTATGAGAGGTCAGAGCCAGAATCAGCCTGAGAGGTCAGAGCCAGAAACAGTATGAGAGGTCAGAGCCAGAAACAGTATGAGAGGTCAGAACTGGAATCAGTGTGAGAGGTCAGAGCCGGAATCAGTCTGAGAGGTGAGAGCCGGAATCAGTCTGAGAGGTCAGAGCCAGAATCAGTCTGAGAGATCAAACCTAGAATCAGTATGAAAGGTCAGAGCCAGAAGTAGTATGAGAGGTCATAGCCGGAATCAGACTGAGAGGTCAGAGCCAGAAGCAGTATAAGAGGCCAGAGCCAGAATCAGTCTGAGAGGTCATAGCCAGAATTAGTATGAGAGGTCAGAGCCAGAATCAGCCTGAGAGGTCAGAGCCAGAATAAGTATGAGAGGTCAGAGCCAGAAACAGTATGAGAGGTCAGAACTGGAATCAGTGTGAGAGGTCAGAGCCGGAATCAGTCTGAGAGGTCAGAGCCAGAATCAGTCTGAGAGGTCAGAGCCAGAATCAGTCTGAGAGATCAAAGCCAGAAGCAGTATGAGACGTCAGAGCCAGAAGCAGTCTGAGAGACCAGAGCAAGAATCAATCTAAAAGGATAGAGCCAGAAGCAGTCTGAGAAACAAGAGCCAGGATCAGTCTGAGAGGACAGAGCCAGAATCAGTCTGAGAGGTCAGAGCCAGAATAAGCATGAGGTCAGAGCCAGAATCAGTCTAAATGGTCAGAGCCATAATCAGTATGAGAGATCAGAGCCAGAATCAGTGTAAGAGGTCAGAGCCAGAATCAGTCTGAGAGGTCAGACCCAGAATCAGTCTGAGAGGTCAGAGCCAGAATCAGTATGAAAGGTCAGAGCCAGAAGTAGTATGAAAGGTCTGAACCGGAATCAGTATGAGAGGTCAGAGCCAGAAGCAGTATGAGACCTCAGAGCCAGAAGGAGTCTGAAAGGTCAGAGCCAGAGTCAGTCTGAGAGGTCAGAGCCAGAATTATTATGAAAGGTCAGAGCCAGAATCAGTCTAAGAGGTCAGAGCCAGAATCAGTATGAGAGGTCAGAGCCAGAATCAGTATGAGAGGTCAGAGCCAGAATCAGTCTGAGAATTCAGAGCCAGAATCAGTATGAAAGGTCAGAGCCAGAATCAGTCTTAAAGGTGAGAGCCAGAAGCAGTATGAATCGTCAGAGCCAAAAGCAGTATAGAAGGTCAGAGCCAAAATCAGTATGGGAGATCAGAGCTAGAATCAGTCTGAGAGGTCAGAGCCAGAATCAGTATGAGAGTTCACAACCTGAATCAGTATAAGAGGTAAGAGCCGGAATATAACTGAGAGGTCAGAGCCGGAATCAGACTGAGAGGTCAGAGCCAGAAGCAGTATGAGAGGTCAGAACCAGAATTAGTATGAGAGGTCAGAGCCAGAATAAGTCTGAGAGGTCAGAGTCAGAATCAGTATGAGAGGTCAGAGCCAGAATCAGTATGAGACGTCAGAGCCAGAATCAGTATGAGACGTCAGAGCCAGAATCAATATGAGAGATCAGAGCCAAAATCAGTATGAGAGATCAGAGCCAGAATCAGTATGAGAGGTCAGAGCCGGAATTAGAATGAGAGGTCAGAGCCTGAATCAGTCTGAGAAGTCAGATCCAGAATCAGTATGAGACATCAGAGCCAGAAGCAGCCTGAGAGACCAGAGCCAGAATCAGTGTAAAAGGTCAGAGCCAGAATCAGTCTGAGAGGTCAGACCCAGAATAAGTCTGAGAGGTCAGAGCCAGAATCAGTATGAAAGGTCAGAGCCAGAAGTAGTATGAGAGGTCATAGCCGGAATCAGACAGAGGTCAGAGCCAGAAGCAGTATAAGAGGCCAGAGCCAGAATCAGTCTGAGAGGTCATAGCCAGAATTAGTATGAGAGGTCAGAGCCAGAATCAGCCTGAGAGGTCAGAGCCAGAAACAGTATGAGAGGTCAGAGCCAGAAACAGTATGAGAGGTCAGAACTGGAATCAGTGTGAGAGGTCAGAGCCGGAATCAGTCTGAGAGGTGAGAGCCGGAATCAGTCTGAGAGGTCAGAGCCAGAATCAGTCTGAGAGATCAAAGCCAGAATCAGTATGAAAGGTCAGAGCCAGAAGTAGTATGAGAGGTCATAGCCGGAATCAGACTGAGAGGTCAGAGCCAGAAGCAGTATAAGAGGCCAGAGCCAGAATCAGTCTGAGAGGTCATAGCCAGAATTAGTATGAGAGGTCAGAGCCAGAATCAGCCTGAGAGGTCAGAGCCAGAATAAGTATGAGAGGTCAGAGCCAGAAACAGTATGAGAGGTCAGAACTGGAATCAGTGTGAGAGGTCAGAGCCGGAATCAGTCTGAGAGGTCAGAGCCAGAATCAGTCTGAGAGGTCAGAGCCAGAATCAGTCTGAGAGATCAAAGCCAGAAGCAGTATGAGAGGTCGGAGCCAAAAGCAGGATGAAAGGTCAGAACCGGAATCAGTATGAGAGGTCAGAACCAGAAGCAGTTTGATGTCAGAGCCAGAAGCAGTCTGAGAGGTCAGAGCCAGAATCAGTCTGAGAAGTCAGAGCCAGAATCAGTCTGAGAGGTCAGAGCCAGAAGCAGTCTCAGAGGTCAGAGCAAGAATGAGGATGAGAGGAAAGAGCCAGAAGCAGTATGAGAGGTCAGAGTCAGAATAAATATAAGAGATCGGAGCCAGAATCGGTATGAGAGGTTAGAGCCGGAATCAGTATGAGAGGTTAGAGCCGGAATCAGACTGAGAAGTCAGAGAAAGAATCAGAGAGGTCAGAGCCAAAATCAGTATGAGAGATCAGAGCCTGAATCAGTCTAAGAGGTCAGAGAAAGCATCAGTTTGAGAGGTCAGAGCCAGAATCAGTCTGAGAGGTAAGATCCAGATTCAGTATGAGAGGTCAGAGCCGGAATCAGAATGAGAGGTCAGAGCCAGAAGCAGTATAAGAGGCCAGAGCCAGAATTAGTCTGAGAGGTCATAGCCAGAATTAGTATGAGAGGTCAGAGCCAGAATCAGTATGAGAGGTCAGAGCCAGAATCAGCCTGAGAGGTCAGAGCCAGAATAAGTATGAGAGGTCAGAGCCAGAAACAGTATGAGAGGTCAGAACTGGAATCAGTATGAGAGGTCAGAGCCGGAATCAGTATGAGAGGTCAGAGCCAGAATCAGTCTGAGAGGTCAGAGCCAAAAGCAGGATGAAAGGTCAGAACCGGAATCAGTATGAGAGGTCAGAGCCAGAATCAGTCAGAGAGGTCAGAGACAGACGCAGTATGAGAGGTCAGAGCCGGAATTAGAATGAGAGGTCAGAGCCGGAATAAGACTGAGAGGTCAAAGCCGGAATCAGACTGAGAGGTCAGAGCCAGAATCAGTATCAGAGGTCAAAACCAGAAACAGTATGAGAGGTCAGAGCCAGAATCATTCTAAGAGGTCAGTGCCCGAATCAGTATGAGAGATCAGAGCCAGAATCAGTATGAGAGATCAGAGCCAGAATCAGTATGAGAGATCAGAGCCAGAATCAGTATGAGAGGTCAGACCCTGAATCAGTATAAGAGGTCAGAGCCGGAATCAGACTGAGAGGTCATGGCCAGAATCAGTCTGAGAGGTCAGAGCCAGAAGCAGTATGAGAGGTCAGAGCCAGAATTAGTATGAGACGTCAGAGCCAATATCAGTCTGAGAGATCAGAGCCAGAATCAGTATGAGAGGTCAGAGCCGGAATTAGAATGAGAGGTCAGAGCCAGGATCAGTATGAGAGGTTAGAGCCAGAATTAGTATGAGACGTCAGAGCCATAATCAGTCTGAGAGATCAGAGCCAGAATCAGTATGAGAGGTCAGAGCCGGAATTAGATTGAGAGGTCAGAGCCGGAAATAGAATGAGAGGACAGAGCCGGAATAAGACTGAGAAGTCAGAGCCGGAATAAGACTGAGAGGTCAGAGACAGAATCAGTATCAGAGGTCAGAGCAAGAATCAGCCTGAGAGGTCAGAGCCAGAATAAGTATGAGAGGTCAGAGCCAAAAACAGTATGAGAGGTCAGAACTGGAATCAGTATGAGAGGTCAGAGCCGGAATCAGTCTGAGAAGTCAGAGCCAGAATCAGTCAGAGAGGTCAGAGCCAGAAGCAGTATGAGAGGTCAGAACCAGAATCAATATGAGTGATCTGAGCCAGAATCAGTATGAGAGGTCAGAGCCGGAATCAGACTGAGAGGTCAGAGCCAGAATCAGTCTGAGAGGTCAGAGAAAGAATCAGTATGAGACATCAGAGCCAGAATCAGTATGAGAGATCAGAGCCAGAATCAGTCTGAGAGGTCAGAGCCAGAATCAGTATGAGAAGTCAGAGCCAGAAGAAGTCTGAGAGGTCTGAGCCAGAATCAATATGAGTGATCGGAGCCAGAATCAGTATGAGAGGTCAGAGCCGGAATCAGACTGAGCAGTTAGAGCCAGAATAAGGATGAGAGGTCAGATCCAGAAGCAGTATGAGAGGTCAGAGCCAGAATCAATATGAGTGATCGGAGCCAGAATCAGTATGAGAGGTCAGAGCCAGAATCAGTCTGAGAGGTCAGAGAAAGAATCAGTATGAGAGGTCAGAGCCAGAATCAGTCTGAGAGGTAAGATCCAGATTCAGTATGAGAGGTCAGAGCCGGAATCAGAATGAGAGGTCAGAGCCAGAAGCAGTATAAGAGGCCAGAGCCAGAATTAGTCTGAGAGGTCATAGCCAGAATTAGTATGAGAGGTCAAAGCCAGAATCAGTATGAGAGGTCAGAGCCAGAATCAGCCTGAGAGGTCAGAGCCAGAATAAGTATGAGAGGTCAGAGCCAGAAACAGTATGAGAGGTCAGAACTGGAATCAGTATGAGAGGTCAGAGCCGGAATCAGTATGAGAGGTCAGAGCCAGAATCAGTCTGAGAGGTCAGAGCCAAAAGCAGGATGAAAGGTCAGAACCGGAATCAGTATGAGAGGTCAGAGCCAGAATCAGTCAGAGAGGTCAGAGACAGACGCAGTATGAGAGGTCAGAGCCGGAATTAGAATGAGAGGTCAGAGCCGGAATAAGACTGAGAGGTCAAAGCCGGAATCAGACTGAGAGGTCAGAGCCAGAATCAGTATCAGAGGTCAAAACCAGAAACAGTATGAGAGGTCAGAGCCAGAATCATTCTAAGAGGTCAGTGCCCGAATCAGTATGAGAGATCAGAGCCAGAATCAGTATGAGAGATCAGAGCCAGAATCAGTATGAGAGATCAGAGCCAGAATCAGTATGAGAGGTCAGACCCTGAATCAGTATAAGAGGTCAGAGCCGGAATCAGACTGAGAGGTCATGGCCAGAATCAGTCTGAGAGGTCAGAGCCAGAAGCAGTATGAGAGGTCAGAGCCAGAATTAGTATGAGACGTCAGAGCCAATATCAGTCTGAGAGATCAGAGCCAGAATCAGTATGAGAGGTCAGAGCCGGAATTAGAATGAGAGGTCAGAGCCAGGATCAGTATGAGAGGTTAGAGCCAGAATTAGTATGAGACGTCAGAGCCATAATCAGTCTGAGAGATCAGAGCCAGAATCAGTATGAGAGGTCAGAGCCGGAATTAGATTGAGAGGTCAGAGCCGGAAATAGAATGAGAGGACAGAGCCGGAATAAGACTGAGAAGTCAGAGCCGGAATAAGACTGAGAGGTCAGAGACAGAATCAGTATCAGAGGTCAGAGCAAGAATCAGCCTGAGAGGTCAGAGCCAGAATAAGTATGAGAGGTCAGAGCCAAAAACAGTATGAGAGGTCAGAACTGGAATCAGTATGAGAGGTCAGAGCCGGAATCAGTCTGAGAAGTCAGAGCCAGAATCAGTCAGAGAGGTCAGAGCCAGAAGCAGTATGAGAGGTCAGAACCAGAATCAATATGAGTGATCTGAGCCAGAATCAGTATGAGAGGTCAGAGCCGGAATCAGACTGAGAGGTCAGAGCCAGAATCAGTCTGAGAGGTCAGAGAAAGAATCAGTATGAGACATCAGAGCCAGAATCAGTATGAGAGATCAGAGCCAGAATCAGTCTGAGAGGTCAGAGCCAGAATCAGTATGAGAAGTCAGAGCCAGAAGCAGTCTGAGAGGTCAGAGCCAGAATCAATATGAGTGATCGGAGCCAGAATCAGTATGAGAGGTCAGAGCCGGAATCAGACTGAGCAGTTAGAGCCAGAATAAGGATGAGAGGTCAGATCCAGAAGCAGTATGAGAGGTCAGAGCCAGAATCAATATGAGTGATCGGAGCCAGAATCAGTATGAGAGGTCAGAGCCAGAATCAGTCTGAGAGGTCAGAGAAAGAATCAGTATGAGAGGTCAGAGCCAGAATCAGTCTGAGAGGTCAGAGCAAGAATCAGTATGAGAGGTCAGAGCCAGTAGCAGTACGAAAGGTCAGAACTGGAATCAATATGAGACGTCAGAGCCAGAATCAGTCTGAGAAGTCAGAGTCAGAATCATTCTGAGAGGTCAGACCCATAAGCAGTATGAGAGGTCAGAGCCAGAATCAGTCTGAGAGGTGAGAGCCAGAAGCAGTATGAATCGTCAGAGCCAAAAGCAGAATAAGAGGTCAGAGCTAAAATCAGTATGGGAGATCAGAGCCAGAATCAGTCTGAGAGATCAGAGCCAGAATCAGCATGAGAGGTCAGAGCCAGAATCAGTCTGAGAGGTCAGAGCCGGAATCAGTCTGAGAGGTCAGAGCCGGAATCAGTCTGAGAGGTCAGAGCCAGAATCAGTATGAGAGATCAGAGCCAGAATCAGTATGAGAGGTCAGAGACGGAATCAGACTGAGAGGTCAGAGCCAGAATTATTATGAAAGGTGAGAGCAAGAATCAGTATGCGAGATCAGAGCCAGAATCAGTATGAGAGGTCAGAGCCAGAATCAGTCTGAGAGGTCAGAGCCGGAATCAGTCTGAGAGGTCAGAGCCAGAATCAGTATGAGAGATCAGAGCCAGAATCAGTCTGAGAGGTCAGAGCCAGAATCAGTATAAGAGGTCAGAGCCAGAAGGAGTATGAGAGGTCAGAGACGGAATCAGTATGAGAGGTCAGAGCCAGAATCAGTATGAGAGGTCAGAGCCAGAATCAGTATGAGAGGTCAGAGCCAGTAGCAGTATGAGAGGTCAGAGCCAGAAGCAGTATGAGAGGTCAGAGCCAGAATCAGTCTGAGAGGTGAGAGCCAGAAGCAGTATGAGACGTCAGAGCCAGAAGCAGTCTGATAGATCAGAGCCAGAATCAGTCTGAGAGATCAGAGCCAGAATCAGTATGAGAGATCAGAGCCAGAATCAGTATGAGAGGTCAGAGCCAGAATCAGTATAAGAGGTCAGAGCCACAAGCAGTATGAAAGGTCAGAAACGGAATCAGTATGAGAGGTCAAAGCCAGAAGCAGTATGAGACGTCAGACCCAGAAGGAGTCTGAGAGGTCAGAGCCAGAAGCAGTCTGAGAGGTCAGAGCCAGAATCAGTATGCGAGATCAGAGCTGGAATAATTCTGAGAGGTCAGAGCCAGAATCAGTATGAGAGATCAGAGCCAGAATCAGTATGAGAGGTCAGAGCCAGAATCAGTATGAGAGGTCAGAGCCAGAATCAGTCTGAGAGGTCAGAGCCAGAATCAGTCTGAGAAGTCAGAGCCAGAATCAGTATAAGAGGTCAGAGCCAGAAGCAGTATGAAAGGTCAGAACCAGAATCAGTATGAGAGGTTAGAGCCAGAAGCAGTATGAGACGTCAGAGCCAGAATCAGTCTGAGCGGTCAGAGCCAGAATCAGTCCGAGAAGTCAGAGCCAGAAGCAGTCTGAGAGGTCAAAGCCAGAAGCAGAATAAGAGGTCAGAGCCAAAATCAGTATGAGAGATCAGAGCTACAATCAGTCTGAGAGGTCAGAGGCAGAATCAGTATGAGAGATCAGAGCCAGAATCAGTCTGAGAGGTCAGAGCCAGAATCAATATGAGAGATCAGAGCCAAAATCAGTCTGAGAGGTCAGAGCCAGAATCAGTATGAGATGTCAGAACCAGAAGCAGTCTGAGAGGTCAAAGCCAGAAGCAGTATAAAAGGTCACAGCCAAAATCAGTATGAGAGATCAGAGCCAGAATCAGTGTAAGAGGTCAGAGCCAGAATCAGTCTGAGAGGTCAGAGCCAGAATCAGTCTGAGAGGTCAGAGCCAGAATCAGTCGGAGAGGTCAGAGCCAGAATTAGTCGGAGAGGTCAGAGCCAGAAGGAGTCGGAGAGGTCAGAGCCAGAAGCAGTTTGAAAGATCAGAACCAGAATCAGTATGAGAGGTCAAAGCCAGAAGCAGTATGAGACGTCATAGCCAGAAGGAGTCTGAGAGGTCAGAGCCAGAATTATTATGAAAGGTGAGAGCCAGAATCAGTATGCGAGTTTAGAGCCAGAATCAGTATGAGAGATCAGAGCCAGAATCAGTATGAGAGGTCAGAGGCAGAATCAGTCTGAGAGGTCAGAGCCAGAATCAGTATGAGAGGTCAGAGCCAGAATCACTATGACAGATTAGGGCCAGAATCAGTCTGAGAGATCAGAGCCAGAATCAGTCTGAGAGGTCAGAGCCAGAAGCAGTATGAAAGGTCAGAACTGGAATCAGTATGAGAGGTCAGAGCCAGAAGCAGTATGAGACGTCAGAGCCAGAATCAGTGTGAGAGGTCAGAGCCAGAATTAGTATGAGAGGTCAGAGCCAGAATCAGTCTGAGAGGTCAGAGCCAGAATTAGTATGAGAGGTCAGAGCCAGAATCAGTCTGAGAGGTAAGAGCCAGAAGAAGTATGAGATGTCAGATTCAGAATCAGTATGAGAGGTCAGAGCCAGAATCAGTCGGAGAGGTCAGAGCCAGAAGCAGTATGAGACGTCAGAGCCAGAAGCATTCTGAAAGGTCAGAGCCAGAAGAAGTATGAGATGTCAGAGCCAGAAGCAGTCTGAGAGGTCAGAGCCAGAATCAGTATGAAAGATCAGAGCCAGAATCAGTATGAGAGTTCAGAGGCGGAATCAGTATGAGAGATCAGAGCCAGAATCAGTGTAAGAGGTCAGAGCCAGAATCAGTCTGAGAGGTCAGAGCCAGAATCAGTCTGAGAGGTCAGAGCCAGAATCAGTCGGAGAGGTCAGAGCCAGAATCAGTCGGAGAGGTCAGAGCCAGAAGCAGTTTGAAAGATCAGAACCGGAATCAGTATGAGAGGTCAAAGCCAGAAGCAGTATGAGACGTCATAGCCAGAAGGAGTCTGAGAGGTCAGAGCCAGAATTATTATGAAAGGTGAGAGCCAGAATCAGTCTGAGAGATCAGAGCCAGAATCAGTCTGAGAGGTCAGAGCCGGAATAAGTATGAGAGGTCAGAGCCGGAATAAGTATGAGAGGTCAGAGCCAGATTCAGTATGAGAGGTCAGAGGCAGAATCAGTCTGAGAGGTCAGAGCCAGAATCAGTATGAGAGGTCAGACCCAGAATCAGTATGAGAGGTCAGAGCCAGAATCACTATGACAGATTAGAGCCAGAATCAGTTTGAGAGATCAGAGCCTGAATCAGTCTGAGAGGTCAGAGCCAGAAGCAGTATGAAAGGTCAGAACTGGAATCAGTCTGAGAGGTCAGAGCCAGAATTAGTATGAGAGGTCAGAGCCAGAATCAGTCTGAGAGGTAAGAGCCAGAAGAAGTATGAGATGTCAGAGCCAGAAGCAGTCTGAGAGGTCAGATTCAGAATCAGTATGAGAGGTCAGAGCCAGAAGTAGTATAAGAGGTCAGAGCCAGAATCAATATGAGAGTTTAGAGCCAGAAGCAGTATGAGACGTCAGAGCCAGAAGCAGTCTGAGAGGTCAGAGCTAGAAGCAGTATAAGAGGTCAAAGCCAGAATCAGTATGAGAGATCAGAGCCAGAATCAGTCTGAGAGGTCAGAGCCAGAATCAGTATGAGAGGTCAGAGCCAGAATCAGTATGAGAGGTCAGAGCCAGAAGTAGTATTATAGGTTAGAGCCAGAAGCAGTATGAGAGGTCAGAGCCAGAATCAGTCTGAGAGGTCAGAGCCAGAAGCAGTATGAGATGTCAGAGCAAGAAGCAGTCTGATAGGTCAAAGCTAGAAGCAGTATAAGAGGTCAGAGTCAGAATCAGTCTGAGAGGTCAGAGCCAGAAGCAGTATGAAACGTCAGAGCCAGAAGCAGTCTGAGAGGTCAGAGCTAGAAGCAGTATAATAGGTCAGAGCCAGAATCAGTATGACAGGTCAGAGCCAGA
The DNA here is from genome assembly GCF_031893055.1 of Leptodactylus fuscus. Lineage (NCBI taxonomy): Eukaryota > Metazoa > Chordata > Amphibia > Anura > Leptodactylidae > Leptodactylus > Leptodactylus fuscus. The sequence goes on from NC_134266.1 coordinate 50,708,498, forward strand.
ATCAGTATGACAGGTCAGAGCCAGAATCAGTCGGAGAGGTCAGAGCCAGAAGCAGTATGAAACGTCAGAGCCAGAAGCATTCTGAAAGGTCAGAGCCAGAAGAAGTATGAGATGTCAGAGCCAGAAGCAGTCTGAGAGATCAGAGCCAGAATCAGTATGAAAGATCAGAGCCAGAATCAGTATGAGAGGTCAGAGGCGGAATCAGTATGAGAGGTCAGAGCCAGAATCAGTATGATAGGTCAGAGCCAGAATCAGTCTGAGAGGTCAGAGCCAGAATCAGTCTGAGATGTCAGAGCCAGAATCAGTCTGAGATGTCAGAGCCAGAATCAGTCTGAGAGGTCAGAGCCAGAAACAGTCTGAGAGGTCAGAGCTAGAAGCAGTATGAGAGGTCAGTGCCAGAATCAGTATGAGTGGTCAGAGCCAGAATCAGTCTGAGAGGTCAGAGCCAGAATCAGTCTGAGAGGTCAGAGCCAGAATCAGTCTGAGAGGTCAGAACCAGAATCAGTCTGAGAGGTCAGAGCCAGAATCAGTCTGAGGTCAGAGCCAGGATCAGTCTGAGAGGTCAGAGCCAGAATCAGTTTGAGAGGTCAGAGTCAGAGCCTTATATATGCACGCGCATATACAGGGTGTCCCATAAAAATGCGCGCGCATATGTGGGCGGGTGTCCCATATATATGCGCGCGCATATACAGGGTGTCCCAAAAAAATGTATACACATTTTAGCAGCTGATAAGTCAATTATTTATTCTTTCTTTACAGACTGAACCCATTACGAGCGCTCCTATTGAAGTGAATGGGAAGTGTTCGGCAGCCTGCCGTAGCGCTGGCGTGTATGACTGTGATACACGCTTGGCGTTACTCTGTGTGAATGCTCCCTTACACGTGGTTGTGGACGTCAGTTTCACAACCTGAAAAGTTGAGAGGCCATCGGGTCTAAATAGATATTATTACTCTTTATACTTTTTTTGTATCAACCATATTTTAAAAATTACTACACTTTCATCGGTTTTTGCTCGGTGTTGTTTTGTGTTCTCATTGAGGTTTAATATCATGGAAGTTTGTGGTTGTCCTAATCTGGTCCTAGTCTTCGCTGAAGTCCTCGCCTGTCTTGGATTGTGTTCAGTCCTGGTCTTGGGCTGTGTCTTGCCTTGATCTGTATTGTGTCTATTCCTGTCCTTGGGCTGTATCTAGTCCTGTATTGGGCTCTGTGTAGCCTGGTCTTGGGCTGTGTCTGACCCTGTCCTGGATCGGGTCTAGTCCTGTCTTGGACTGTATCTAGTCCTGGTCTTGGGCTGTGTCTGACCTTGTCCTGTCTTGGGCTGTATCTAGTCCTGTCTTGGGCTGTATCTAGTCCTGGTCTTGGGCTGTGTCTGACCTTGTCCTGTCTTGGGCTGTATCTTGTCCTGGTCTTGGGCTGTGTCTGACCTTGTCCTGGATTGTGTCTAGTCCTGTCCTTGGACTGTATCTAGTCCTGGTCTTGGGCTGTGTCTGACCTTGTCCTGGAATGTGTCTAGTCCTGTTCTTGGGCTGTATCTAGTCCTGTCTTGGACTGTATCTAGTCCTGGTCTTGGGCTGTGTCTGACCTTCTCCTGGATTGTGTCTTGTCCTGTCTTGGACTGTATCTAGTCCTGTATTGGGCCGTGTCTAGACCTATTCTTGGGCTGTGTCTGACCCTGTCCTAGATTGTGTCTAGTCCTGTCATGGACTGTATTTAGTCCTGTATTGGCCTGGTGTAGCCTGCTTTTGGGCCATATCTAGACCTATCCTTGGGCTGTGTCTGGCCTTGTCCTGTATTGTGTCTAGTCCTGTCTTGGGCTGTATCTAGTTCTGACCTAGGGCTCTGTTTAGCCTGGTCTTTGGATGCTTCTTGGGCTCTGTATACTCCTGATCTAATATTATCTATAGTTAGAGTGTTTTGAGCATGCATTATCTCTAGCCTCAAACAGCGGTGACTCAGTAGTCAGCACTGCTACATCTGTCAGACCCCATAGGAATGTTATTATCCATATTCTGCACCGATTCTATGCTGACGGTTTAAAGTGACAGAGCAGACTTTCATATAACCTTCATGGAGTGCATCTGTCAGGGGTTTGTGTGATGCTGCGGTGCCGCACGTGTCCCATTCAGTCCATTCTTTTTGCATTGTTTGTTACATATATATATATATATATATATATATATATATATATATATATACTGTACATATCAGGTTTCAGACCCGGGAGGTCAATTATTACCATCTCCCAGTACACGCTCAGCGTTCTTCCTCCCAGAGGACACAATCCGCAGCAGAACCATCACCCAATTATATCAACAACCCAGCAGGAGCCACAATTATTATTATTTCTTTCTAGTCACATCCAATGTAAGCATTATAAAAAAAAGTATTTGCCCCCTTCCAGAATCATTTTTTATGAGTGTAAATGGATATACTTTCCTCCTTTATTTGTAGTGCAGAAGTCTCGCCCCTGGCCATTGGGGGTAGCTGGTTCCATAGATCCAAAAAGCCCCAAGATGTCTCCGTAGAACAGAACCAGGGTCTTCAGTATGGCACCTGTGAACCGAGTAGGGTCCAGTACGTAGACAATGGGGCTGAGCCACAGAACTACCATTGGAGAGGTTAGACAATGTTGCAGACAGAAGAATGGAAAAGAGTCCATGTTGCTAGTTGGGATGGGAACAGCACAGATCCAGTTGTGAACCCTCAACAACATGGAAGACGTCATCTTATCAAGAGACTGAGTTGGCCTGGAGCCTGGTAACCTGGAGGACAAACCTGGGTTTGTCCTTGTGACATAAGAGACCAGCTTGTAGGCCGTGGGTTGAAGACCAGAGGCAAAGACAGCAGAGATACTGCACTTATTTGGAGATCCCTGGGTGGAAGTGGTGATCCTGACACCGCCAAAAACGGCCTATAGAGTCACCTGTAGGGGTGGGATGAAGCCGGTTCTCCCCAGTTCTGTTGATCTACTTGTTAAATATTTGGCAGGTTTGCAAAGACAGTGATAAAAGGTTCCACCAACGTGATTCTTAGCCTCCGGTAGAGCACTCTGATATATAGGTTAAAAGTACCCTGCGGTCTACAAGGTGCGAAGAAAACAGACAAGTTACGTGTCCTGGTGCAGGTGGTGGAATAATGTCACTGCCTTGTGTCCCCCGTGTCGGGTCACTCATGTCCTCTCAGAGCTCCCGCTACCTTGTATGTGGCTCACAATCTGGAAGAAGAAGCAGCGTCACCACGGGATGGGGGAGGTGAGTATAATATTCACACATGGGGGGGGGGGGCTATAATATGGGGATATTGTGGGGGATTATATTATTGGGGGAATCAGGTTACATTACAGGAGGGTATAAAAACATGGTGGCAGCAGGTGACATTGATGGTCTTAGAGCACATTGGGGGGATTGGTTATATCATGGGGGTATCAGGGGATATTGAGGGAGTATTAATACAAAGAGACACCATTTATATCAGGCTATAGTCATACTACCTTCTTTCTATCTTGTTTACATCGCTGCCCATATCCAAGATGGCGCCGCTGGACTCTTAAGCGCTAATGCGCATGTCCGGATGTGTCGCTAGAAATAATACACCGCTAAAAAAGCCAACAGTGTCCAGAATTCAGCGCACTATCGGCTTTCCCTTTCTGTGGCCCTGGTGAAGAGCTATCGGTGCCGGTACCGTAGCTGTTCACTGTCAGAAGGACGTTTCTTACTGTCAGTCATCTATAGCGCTGTACTGTGAGAGCGGGGGGCATTGCTTACCACCCAGCAATGATGGACGAGTACTATCAGGAGGGGATGTGGGCGTTCCTCACCGCTCTCACAGTACAGCACTATAGACGCTACTTTGAGGAAGGGCGTCCCTGACTGACTGTGAGAAACGTCCTTCTGACAGTGAAGAGCTACGGTACCGGGGCACAGAACGTGAATTCAGCACACTGTTGACTTTCTAGAGGTGTATTACACCGCATGTGCCCCAGGAGCTGAAAGATCCTCTTTAAATCCGTCAGGTGACCTGAATGATGAAAAGCCAGATCGCTAAAACATCAGTTACTCATGGACACCAGTGGATTACATTGACTTAATTGGGTCAGCCGTTTCCACACTGAAAGGGCAGAGAGAACAATCCTCCATGCAGGACTTTTCTCTCTGCCGATATCTGCAGCCGATGTGAGTCTAGCCACAAATTTAGTCCAGTGACCTTCTTTTTTATTTAATGGAGAACCAGAATGTGAGACCTCCTCCTACCGAAAGGATAGTACCTCAGGATAGGCCATCAGTATTAGATGTGCAGGGGCCCCTGCAGATCTCCGGTGCTGTTCAAACTGTAGTGGTGAGTGTAGGTACCGCAGCGATGCGCCATTACAATCTCTGTAGCGGAGATATCCAGGGGTTTCACGTGTTGGGGTTCCCCTGCAGGTCTAATATTGATGGCCTACCCTGAGAAAGTGGATAACTCCTTGAGGCTGGCGCCCATATCACTTAAACATCGAGGAGGAAATGTGGCAGAAAAAAACCCCCAATCCCATCCCCATTTTACGGTAAAATACATGCAGAGGATACGCTGCACTGTCATGGTTTTGGAAATCGGAGCATGCCAGTTACACACATGCCAGGACACACCGGCGGTGGCTTACTTATTGGCATAATTAAAGCAGAAAGTCCACAGAGGAAACCTGTACAAAGTGCTACAGGAAGAACCCCGATGCGTTGCTGTTTTTCCAACAGAGTTTTTATGCTACAAGTGCTACGTGGGGCCTTAACCACAGTCATGTCAAGCTTGTGATTAACCCCTTCTTGGGTAATCAGCAATTCAATCACTTAGAATCACTGACTGCAGGAGGTTGGGGGAGTCAGTGGTGAATACAGCTCACCAACACACTTGGTGGTTTTCAGGGGGCACGTTTTATTAATGAATATATGGGGGGGGGGAGAACACAGACAGCCTGCTATACAAATAAAGCAAGGGTAGGCAACCTTCGGCACACCAGCTGTTGTAAAACTTAAACTCCCAGCATGTATACTGGCTCTGCTGTTCTTGGAACTCCCATGGAAGTGAATGGAGCATGTTGGGAGTTGTAGTTTCACAGCAGCTGGAGAGCCGAAGGTTGCTGACCCCTGAAATAAAGTGTAGCAGCCCTAATCTTCTGAGTTACACCTGCTATACAGGGAGAGTAAAGTGACTCATGCACTAGAAAGAGTTAATTGCAGTCATAACCTGACCACAACTAAACCAAAGTGCAGGAGTCACAGTCAAGGGTTTACACTTGGTTATGACACAGACAAGTAATGTCTTAAGACTCGCCCCCATCTAGTGCAGGGATTCTTCCTGCTCTGAAGGAGTCCCTGCATTGTGAGTAACCTCTTTATACAGGAATGACCATCAGTTTGGTGCTAGTGATCACTGCAGGGTTGGAGAGTGAGCAGTGCAGAATATTTATGCATACAGCTTACACAGGAGGCAGCCCCCAGGTCCTGGATCTCCCCTAGCATACAGACGGCAGCCCCCATGCCCCTCTCAGGTTACAGATGGCAGCCCCTCAGTATACAGCAGGAGCACCCTAACACATAGGTGGCATCACCCCAGGTGCTGGACCCCTCCAACACACAGGCAGCATCCCCAAACACACACAGGTAGTAGCATCTTAGGGCCCATCAACAACCCCCACCCACATACAAGCAGCACTGCAGGAATCCCCCATTTACAGGAAGGCAGCACCCAAATGACCAAAACACAACAAAGCAGTACCCCGGAACCTCCGCCACATGCCCACAGGTGGAAGTACCCAAGGGGCCAGCACCACCTCACACACACAGCTAGCATCCCAGGGACCTCCAAACAAGGACACAGGTCGCAGCACCCTGGGACCACCTCCGTAACTCTCTCTCAAACACAAGCAGTGCTCCAGGAACCTAACACACAAATTTAATATCCCTGAGATCCCACACAAACGCATGCAGCAGGCCGCCCCAGGGACACTTGCCCACCATTACATGCAAGCAGCACGCCAGGGACGTTTGCTCCCCCTTTAGATGCCAGCAGCATCCCAAGGACCCCGCCCCCCCTGTAGATGCCCAAGCACACCAAGGATGCATGCCCACATAATTAGATGTCGATGACACCCCAGGGTCTCCACCCCTTTTAGTTGCCAGAAGCACGCCAGAGACACCTTCCCCCTATCCATGCCAACAGCATCCACCTTAGATGCTAATAGCACCCCAAAGACCTCCCCCTTTATGCCAGCAGCACCTCGAGGACCTCTACCTTTCTTCAGATGCCAGCAGCATCCCAAAGACCCCTGCCCCCCATTAGATGCCAGCAGTACCTCAAAGACCCACTGCCAGGGGTGTAACAATCGTGACCTGGCCCGGTGAGAGATGGGGCCATCAGCCAGCTGTAGATAGTCGGGGTCCAGTACCACTATGTGACAACAGCAGGGGAAAGCCCCGACCACTATATCCTATTAATATTATAAAGGTGAAAGTTTGTGAGTTTGGATGTTTGTGGGTTTGTGTGTTTGGATGTTTGTTCCTCAATCATGCAAAACGCGCTCCACCGATTTGGCTGAAATTTTCCACAAACATAGTCACTACACTCGATTGCGCAATAGGCTACTTTTCGTTACAATAGCGCACGTATGTTTTTCCCAGGACCCCCACAAAACCCAAACTCACATCACTATTTCTGCAATCTCACACACTTTGGACCATAGCAAGCCACAAAATTCATATTACCCTCTACAACAGAGGTCAGCAACCCCTGGCACACATGCCAAGAGTGGCACTCCTGCCATATTTCACTGGCACACCAGCAGCCCAGGACCTGCAAGAGTTAAATGAAGTCCGAGTCTCTTCAGTGGGCTGATAGAGCTCAAGCATAAGGACACTCCCCTTTGAGAGGGGTGCAGGAAACCCAGGGGGTGGAGCTTAATCGCTCAGGTCTGTGCCTGCTATAGTGGTCTGCATCCTCCTAACATTCCCGGAGGAGAAGAGGAAGCTGCTAGCAAAGTGACACTGAAAAACACACAGGTACATAGAATTACTGTTCTCATTAATATCAGGCATTTGGGGTTATTAGTTTAGTCTTAGTAACTCCATGTGCCTCACATTAATAGGAATAAACCCCATCATGTCCCTCATATTAACCCCTGTGTGCTAATGTGAGGGACATGATGGGGTTAATTGCTATTAATAAGAGGCACATGGAGTTACTAAACTGTCATGCACAGGGCCAGACTTTATGTGGCTGCTCGAGAGTATCCTGCCCAAAACTTACATGTACTGGCGGAAAATAACAAATCATACAATGTCGTATATCAAAGTATATTAATCTGAAATCCCTCTGTCCCAAAGACACTATGTACAGATTATACCAACACCGTATAGCAGCTGAAATACAAAATACATTCAACACAAAAGTCTCACGTATTCTCAGAATTACAGCAAAAACAAGATACACAGTTACATGTCATATCCCAGACCTTATACACAGTACGAAAACCTTACCCACACCTGTATATACCCACTTCTACAATCACCGCAGACCAAGTCGCGGGTACCAGCTAGTACATTATAAATGAAAAGGGGCACCGGCAAGTTGTCAGGCCCTTTTTCAATAGATACTAGCCCAGGGGAGGTGACTTAAAATTATAAATAGATATACTCACCTCTCTGCGTCCTCTCCGGCGTCTTCCATCATGTGACTGAGGCCTGAGATTAGGCCCCAGCAGTCAGATGGAGCGCAGCGGCGTAATGACGTCAGTGTGCCCCCACGTGACTGCTGAGGACCAATCACAGGCCTCAACAGAGACGTCGGGAAGATGCTGAAGACTGCCAGAGCCAGGATGCCCAGGAAAGGCGAGGCGAGTATTAGTGTATGTTATTTTTAGTCACCCACCCTTGGCCTCCGATTATTATACTCTGGGGTGTGAGGAGACCACAGTGTAGATTAATATCACCGGAGGGGGTGTGCTGTTGGGAGCATATAATGCTGGGGGGGAGGCACTGCTGGAGATATAATGTGTGTGTAGGGGGCACTGCTGGACATGTAATACTGAGTGGGGGGGGCACTGCTGGGCATATAATACTGTGTTGGGGGACACTGCTGGGCATGAAATACTGTGCGTGTGTTGGGGGACACTGCTGGGCATGTAATATTGTGTGGGGGGCACTGCTGGGCATGTTATACTGTGGGGGGGGGCCCTGCTGGGCATTTTATACTGTGTGGGGGGCACTGCTGGGCATGTTATAATGTGTGGGGGGGCACTGCTGGGCATGTATTACTGTGGGGACACACACTGCTGGGCATATAATACTGTGGGGGGACACACTGCTGGGCATGTAATACTGTGTGTGGGGGGACACTGCTGGGTATGTAATACTGTGCACGCCACTGCCCTCCCCCTTAGATGCAGCAGTACCCCCAAAGATCTCCTGCGCCCCCTTAAATGCCAGAAACACCCAACAACATCACTCTCTCCCCTCAGCCTCATCCAACATGCAGTCCCATGTAACTACATCACTCCTTCCCTCAGCCTCATCCAACACACAGTCCCATGTAACTACATCACTCTCTCCCCTCAGCCTCATCCAACATGCAGTCCCATGTAACTACATCACTCCTTACCTCAGCCTCATCCAACGTGCAGTCCCCTGTAACTACATCACTCTCCCCTCAGCCTCATCCAACATGCAGTCCCATGTAACTACATCACTCTCTCCTCTCAGCCTCATCCAACATGCAGTCCCATGTAACTACATCACTCCTTACCTCAGCCTCATCCAACATGCAGTCCCATGTAACTACATCACTCTCTCCTCTCAGCCTCATCCAACATGCAGTCCCATGTAACTACATCACTCTCTCCTCTCAGCCTCATCCAACATGCAGTCCCATGTAACTACATCACTCTCTCCCCTCAGCCTCATCCAACATGCAGTCCCATGCAACTATATAACTCTCTCCCCTCAGCCAACACGCAGTCCCATGTAACTACATCACTCTCTCCCCTCAGCCTAATCCAACGTGCAGTCCCATGTAACTACATCACTCTCTCTCCTCCGCCTCATCCAACGTCCCATGTAACAACATCCCTTTCTCCCCTCAGCCTCATCCAACATGCAGTCCCATGTAACTACATCACTCCTTCCCTCAGCCTCATCCAACGTGCAGTCCCATGTAACTACATCACTCTCTCTCCTCAGCCTCATCCAATGTCCCATGTAACAACATCACTTTCTCCCCTCAGCCTCATCCAACATGCAGTCCCATGTAACTATATCACTCGCTCCCCTCAGCCTCATCCAACATGCAGTCCCATGTAACTAAATCACTCTCTCCCCTCATCCAACGTGCAGTCCCATGTAATTAAATCACTCCTTACCTCAGCCTCATTCAACATGCAGTACCATGTAACTACATCATTATCTTCCCTCAGCCTCATTGAACGTGCAGTCCCATGTAACTACATCACTCCTTCCCTCAGCCTCATTCAACGTGCAGTCCCATGTAATTACATCACTCTCTTCCCTCAGCCTCATTGAATGTGCAGTCCCATGTAACTACATCACTCTCTCCCCTCAGCCTCATTCAACATGCAGTCCCATGTAACTACATCACTCCTTCCCACAGCTTCATCCAATGTGCAGTCCCATGTAACTACATCACTCGCTCCCCTCAGCCTCATCCAACGTGCAGTCCCATGTAACTACATCACTCGCTCCCCTCAGCCTCATCCAACGTGCAGTCCCATGTAATTACATCACTCTCTCTCCTCAGCCTCATCCAACGTGCAGTCCCATGTAACTACATCACTCTCTCCCCTCAGCCTCATTCAACATGCAGTCCCATGTAACTACATCACTCCTTCCCACAGCTTCATCCAATGTGCAGTCCCATGTAACTACATCACTCGCTCCCCTCAGCCTCATCCAACGTGCAGTCCCATGTAATTACATCACTCTCTCCCCTCAGCCTTATCCAACATGCCGTCTAGATACAGATGAGATAGTGAGGTCCATAAAGTTGTGCGGTAGCAGCGAGGGGCTTAAAGGGCATGTCCATGTCTTGGACACTGACAGCTGAGACCATGGTGTGTCCGCCCCTGACAAAGGAAGAAACCTATGAAGCTTCTCTGCTTTGTATCCAATACTGTATTTGGCTGCGAAAACTGTGTGATATAAGCGTATATTCACACGTAGCAGCTGAAAACATCTGAAAGCAATTCTGTTTATTGCAGTTGTGGATTTTTTCCTCATGGAAAACAAGTTATATAAATGTATTTCATCTGTAAAAAGTGAATCGACACGGACAGCACTGGGGAGAATGGGGCAGATTTATTATACCTTGTCTTGGCGTACATAGGGGAGGGGGGAATGGCAGATTTGTTTTGAGCAAAACATGACTTTGCACTTAAAAAAAATGCAACTTTTTAAAATCTGTGCCACTTTCACCACTTTACCAAAAAGGAGGCGTGACAAGTGGACAGGAGGCGGAGCCGTCAGACCCAGAATATTTTATTTCTGCCATCTATGAAGAGCGGTGATAACTAAACCGCTAATTACTATATCCTTAAAGAGGTTATCCAGCTTATACAAAATTATAGTGGCAATCTACAGTAAATCAAATAGCAAGTGCTGCAATTTACTAAATACGGCCCCATTTAAAAAAAAAAAAAAAATTCTTATGTCTGCATTGGTCATGTGACCTCTACAGTCGGTTCACTTCTTTAATCAGGGAGCACTTCACAGAGAATGTACCAGGCCACATGAAATCATCTTCCCATCCTCACATTGCAGAAAAAAGATCTGCCGTGGAAAAGCACACACATTTTTTGAAAATTGCAGCATGTCAGGTATAGCTGATGTTTTCTGTACAGGTATATTGGTAAGTTCGCATGGGTTTTTTTTTTGTCTGGAACCTGTGTTGCAGTGCAACGGCATCCAGTCGCACACTCCGCTCCGGATTAGGCCCAAATGAATGGGCCTAGTCGGGAGGGAGTGTCTTTAGGCGGATGTCGCGAGGCGAATCCGCCTGAAAGAATGATCATCTCGCTTCTTTTTGGGCCGGCTCCCGGAAAAAAAGAACTAACCAGCTCCCATTGATTTCAACGGGAGGCATCCATTTGGTCAGGATTTTGAGGCGGATACTGTATGTCCTCAAAATCCTGAACAAAAAACCCCGTGTGAACTTCCACTGAAAGTGTGAAAGTCCACTGCGGAAAACTCTGCCAAATTCCAATGAAAAATGCTGTGGGAAAAGTAAATGCAATGAGTTTCTGCTGCATTTTTTTCATGCAATTCCTACATGGGCCTTAGCCTAAGGGCCCCTTCACACAGCGTAAGCCCGCCGCTCATTTAGACACGTATACATTAGAGATGAGCGAACACTGTTTGGAACAGCCGTTCCGAACAGCACACTCCCATAGAAATGAATGGAAGCGGCATGCCCAAAGTCTATTGCGCTTCCCGGCGATGTCACAAAGATGTCTGCCGGTCTGCGCATGCACAATATGTAACAAACAGCATGACTTACATATTGGATGTACTTACGATCCCCCTGTGAAGAAAGTTAGTAAATGTGCATTGCCTCACTTTCTTCACAAGGATATTGCAAGTACATGTAATATGTAAGACATACCGGTGTTTGTTGTTTATTGCAGGTCTTTTTTAATTGGCTTTTGGTGGAAGGCGATATACAGGGAGGAGTCAGTGAGTGAGGGGGAGGTGTGGTGAGTTAGGACTGGGAGAATACACATGGCTGCTAATGATGTAATGGGCGGGCTAGCGAGGGACACAGGGAGGGGGTCAGTGAGAGAGGGAGGGGAAGTGAGGCATCATGGAACTTGTAGGATACAAAGCACAGGAAGTTACGGATGTAACAAATAGAGAAGAGGCCAGGAGCTGACTGAGAGCCTCAGAAATCACTCCAAACACTGCTGAAAGTATCTGGGTGAACTTATGAATCTATTAATAGCACTAACAGACTTTTTTTGAAAAATTATTTTTTGCCCGGAAAACCAGTTTAACCCTTAAGTACTATGATGGTGTCTATTAGAGATGAGCGAGTAGTATTCAAATACCTCCCCTGCATAGTTATTGGTGTAAAAAAAAAAAGCGCCAGGGAAGGGGGGAGGGGCATCAAATTTTTACTGTGTTTACCGCGTGGTATTCGATCGATTACACCAATAACTATGCAGGGGAGGTATTCGATCGAATACTACTCGCTAGAGATGAGCGAGTACTGTTCGGATCAGCTGATCTGAACAGCACGCACGCATTGAAATGAATGGATGCACCTGGTACTTCCGCTTTGACGGTGGCCGGCCGCTTAACCCCCCGCGTATCGGCTACGTCCATTCATTTCTATGCGAGCGTGCTGTTTGGATCGGCTGATCTGAACAGTACTCGCTCATCTCTAGTGTCTATCATACACCTTCCAATCTTTGTTCCCCCATAATTCCACATTCCAGTATCTGATCAGAAGCTCCACCCACAGACCTGTCAACCAATAGAAACAGAGCATGTGGTGTTGGTTTGGTGGAGATTTGTTCAGTGCTTTGTTAGTTATGATGATATGAAGACCTGCCGCTGCCTCAGAGACACATAATAGTAAGTTTGTAACTTTTTTTTTTTTTTAATGATTATGAACATGCTGAAAAACTAATTAACTCATTTAATTAATTATTGTGTTTCCACTTATAGATTAGAAACTGTTGAACTCTGCACCATAAGGAATATACAACCTGGTCCTTCTCGGCCTAAACGAGCCAGAAATCACTTTTTATAACATTTTTGCTCTTTATAATACAAAGTCAAAGCAAATTATATTGTAACGTTTCTATATGAAAGTAGGAAGTCTAAGAGCAGAATAGAGAATTTTTTTACAATTCATTAAAGGGGGACAATAGAGGAATCCCACAGACACCTTGATAGTACTTATGTGAGAAATCCTGACAATAGTATCTAAGGGTTAGGTTACAAGTAGAGATGAGTGAGTACTGTTGGGATCAGCCGATCCGAACAGCACGAAGGATTGAAATGAATGGATGCACCTGGTACTTTGTTTTGACGCCGGCCGGCCGCTTAACCCCCACGTGCCGGCTACATCCATTCATTTCAATGCGTGCGTGCTGTTCGGATCGGCTGATCCGAACAGTACTCGCTCATCTCTAGTTACAAGTTGTATATGATCCTTGAGCTGGGAATATCCCTATAAAGCTGCACTTTTTCAGTATAAATTGGAAATGATCCTTCTGAGCTCCGTGTTCCTCCAGTAACCTTTGTGGACCTGACCAGACCAAAACTTACGTGTAATGTTCTAATTTATTTTATTTTATCTCTGCAAAACAGTTTCACCCCCAACTCCCACATTCAGCTCAGAAGTCTCTTCAGTTTTGTAGATACAAAGATTAGGCCGGGTTCACACCTGCGCCTGATCTATCTCCGCTTCGTGGATTTCCGTCTTCTGCTGGCAGGAGACGGAAACCTGGTATTCAGTGTCCACCGGTGAGCGCCCCTGAGCATCTTCTGATCTTTTTTTATTAACCGGACACAAAGTCCAGCATGTCCGACTTTGTGTCCAGTTAAAAAAAAAACGGTTTTGCCGCAGAGAGCAGAAGATGCTCACGGGCGCTCACGGCCGGACACTTTACAAACCTATTCAAATGAATGGGTTTGAAAACTGCCTGCCGATTTCCGTCGGAGACCGAGCGCTGGTGTGAACCTGCTCTAATCTGTATAGTTTTTGCTGTCCATCAGTGAAGAGAAACAAGATAAAAACAAGTCCTGAGCTCGTCCTGTCCTCACAGGGGGACATCTCTACAAGATGGTGCTTTGATACTCTTAACCCTTTCCCGACATCTGCTGTACTATTATGGCGCATGTCGGGTGTGTAACTATTGCGACCGCCCAGGAGCCGGGCAGCTGCCATAGTCGCTGGGTGCCTACTGCTTTATGCAGTAGACAACCAGGGCTAATGTCTCCAATCGGTCCGCATGGGCGCCGCCATTTTGCCGACATCACATTAAAACCAATAGGGAAAAAAGCAGCCCATTCATTTCAATGGGGAGTGCATGTATGCCGGCTCCCATTGAAATGAATGGGATCTGCTTTATACGCGCTGATTCTGAACGTGTTTTATGTTCAGAATCAGCTCAGCGTATACTTAGTGTGAATGCACCCTTAGGCTGCATTCACACGGAGTAATGCGCCGCTCATTCTGACACACAAACTAAACACGTGTCACAGTGAGCGCTGTAAAACAGAATCCCATTGACTTCAATAGGTGTCGTATTACGCGCGCTACACATTGAAATCAATGGGTTAAAAAGCCTCCCATTGATCAATGTGATCAATGTGATTCAATGTGTAGCGCGCGTAAGACGGCACCCATTGAAGTCAATGGGATTCTGTTTTACAGCGCTCACTGTGACACGTGTTTACATGTCAGAATGAGCGGTGCTCCGTGTGAATGCAGCCTAATTCTGCAGTGACATTGCCTGCCATTTCTCCCCTAATTCTTACTAACATACAATTACTTGGGCAGCAAGAAGTAGGAGACTGACTACCCTGAATTTGTTGTCTGTTGCCATGGAAACAGATTAACCATTTAGGAACTGTAGCAACAAAATGATTATTATTTTTTATAATTTGCCTCATTTTACATCCAATAGAACAATTAAAAAAAAAATAGCTTCAGCAAGTAGACGCAGCCTCCGAGATGAGTTTTCACATCACGTTTTGTTCTATAGTGATTTATAGCATTAGTTTTAATTGTGATGTGTAAATTCATCTACTGCCCACTAGAGGGCACTCCAGACTCAGTAAAACAAATGTACATTAATGTGGCCTGCAGAAGTGAGAGAGAATAAGCGAATGTGAAATATGCAGAGAGTAAGGGCTCGTTCACACGGGGGTTGTGACCATGTATTTTGATACGGATTTTGACACAGGAAGCCGCGTCAGAATAGGACCAAAATGTGCCTGGCCGCTCGGATCCCGACCCGCGGGGGATTAAAAGTGACCAGTATCCAGGTGACTGTGGTGTGCTGAAGTAGTGTCAGTCTGAGGGGGGATCAGAGCCCAGAAGCGTCCGATACTCTCCAGATTGCTGAAAGGCGAACCAGTAAAACCAGGTTTTGGTATGCGCTTCAGTTGTGCCATGCAGGAAGGAGGTGAGGTTCTCCATGCGCATTATCTCGTTAACCTTTGAAATCCAAAGGGAGAGAGGGGGAGGTTCAACTCGGTTCCAGAAAAGCGGGATACATGCCCGGGCAAGGGCTAGTTCACACGGGGGTTGTGACCGCGTATTTTGGTCCTGATTTTGACGCAGGAAGCCGCGTCAGAATAGGACCAAAATGCGCCTGCTGCGACTGTCGCGGCTTCCTGCTCCGGAGTAGTCCAAAATGAATGGGCCTAGTTCGGAGGGTGCTGTCACGAGGCAGATGCTGTGGCTGAATCAGCCGCGGAATCCGCCTGAGGAAAGGACAGCTTGCTTCTTTTTTTCCGTGACTGGGAACAAACCGCTCATGGAAAAAAGGACGCTAGCGGTCTACACGGACCTCTATTGTGAGGGGATGGATTTTGAGGTGGATTCAACATCAAAATCCGCCCCCTCTTGCCCCATGTTAACGAGCCCTTACACAAACTCCATCTTTAATAGTAAGAAGTAGAATATTCACTGCACTATAGAAGTTGTTTTCTGTGGCATCAAGTCTTTACTTCCATTTTGGCGGATTATTATGGGTTGTCAAGTTTCCGCAGGGAATGGCTGGGAAGAAAATGGGTACAAGCATGAGTGTGTTACCTGAGGCTAGGCTAGATGTTCATGACTAGTCTCACATATTGGACTTTGAAAAGCAAAACACACAGCATACAGATAGTGTCCATGTGCCATGACTGTGTATCCGATGTATGTGGGGCCAAGTTTGCAGCAGAATGCACATCTGAGGGGATAGTATTTACAGTAAGACAACTCCTTTAAAGAAGTATTCCTAGCTTCAACCTTTATGACATATCCACAGAATGACCCCCACAATTGCCTTCATGGGCCTTCATAGGTCCAACTTGTTTTTTATTTTGAACACATCCCACAGATCCTCGATCAGATTAAGATCTGGGGAATTTGGAGTCAACACCTTGTTGTGTTCATCAAACCACTCCTGGCAGGATAGCTTATCCTCTGATAGACACCACTGCCATCAGGGAATCCTTTGCCATGAAGGGGTGTAAATGGTCTGGAAAGGTTTTTAGCAGGGGCATAGCTATAGTAGGTGCAGTGGTAGCAGTTGCAACTGGGCCCTAAACTCTAAGGGGACACCAAAGGTTCCTCAGCCACATAAAATATACCACTATTCTAAATGGCATAACGTAAGTAGGGGCCCCATACCAGATTATGCCTTTGGCTACCTGCCAAAGTAACATCCACTTGAATGCCAGGATTTAAGGTTTTCTAGCAGGACATTGCCTAGCTCACGCTGTATTTCACTGGCTTGTCTTCTTCCCATAATGGATCCTGGTGCTAGATCTTCCTCAGGTAGGCAATGTACACGTATCTGGTCATCTATATGATGTAAGGGATTATGCGATTTATCAGACTAGGCCTCCTTCTTCCATTGTTCCATGGTCCAGTTTGAAGGTGCTTTCAGTAGTGGACAGGGATCCGCATGGACACCCTGACCAGTCTGCAGCTACTCAGCAGTCTTCTGACATCTATCAGACAGCATTAACTTTTTTATTTTTTTTTAAGCAGTTTGGGGGATTGGCGCAGATGGGCTAGACTTCACTCCCCGTAAACATCAGTGAACCTTGGACTCAGAAGAAAGTGTGTTTGCTAAATCTCATACAAAAAGTCAACTAGAACATTGTCCAGCTGAAACAAATATCTGAATCAAGCAGTGAGGAAAACTGAGCACCCAAGTCATACGACCCGAGAGATAAGTGGACTGAATACAGAATTTTCAGCATAACCACAATCTTATTATACTTCTCCATGTGAACACTACCAGTCCTGGGAGGTCACAGCCCAGCATGAAGGATCATACACTAGCTACAGGCGTCACAAACACAAACATGAACTGCTGTTCAAACACTTTGGCACAAGAACAGCTCAACCTTTACTAAACCTCAAAGCCAATGGAGTGCTGAGGACTTAAATAAATAAAACATTTGCAAAGAGATAGAAACATGTTTGTATTGATGTAAGGTTCAAGGACAACAAATCACAAAGAGACAGCTCAGAAGTCTCTCCAGAAGTGGCATCGACATGTCCTCAATACAAATCTTGTGGATAATCTGGTCCCGGACCTGTGCTGTTATAGGCTTTATTTCCAAGGCGAAGTCTTGGTGTACAAAACAGAAACAAGACTGTACTCGGGAAACTGAAGAGGAAGATTGCTTAGGAGATGATTTTGGAGACTCCTGGGAATCTCTTCCACAAGGATACCAGTTGATATGCAAACCATCAGCTCTTGCCCACTGGTTGCTTAAAGATATTCAACGCTTAGTCCTTGACCCAACACGTTGGTGGTGGAGCCATTGGCCCAACCTTCAGACTCTTATTCAACACTTCCTTCCACCTGATAATCCATTGGAGTTATCCAGGGAAAATCTACAGCTCACAGATGGTGGCATTGTTGCTTTGGATTGGGTGGTGGGACCAAGACAAAGTCCAAAAACAAGAAGGGGGACGAATGTCACAGACAACCCACCATTACTATTGGTTATTCCCAACCCTTTTGGAAAGGTGACCAGAAACCTTCAGCATCTTTGCCTGCTTGCATTAGGAAAAGGTTACTATCCGGTCATTTTTAACAGACGTGGCCAAAATGATTGTCCACTAAGTACACTTAGACTACAGGATTTTGGAGAACCTGGAGATCTAAAAGAAGCTGTGAATTATATTCTCTATAGGCATCCAAGTTCCATGCTATTTGCTGTAAGTGAAGGACTCGGGTCTGGACTGTTGCTTTCTTATCTTGGAGAATGTGGCTCATCCAGTTACATGACGGCTGTGTCCTGCATTTCACCCGTCTTCCGCTGCCAGGACTGGTTTGAAACCAGACTTCCATGGTTTTACAAGTGGCCTCTGCTGCTTTATCAAAAAGTCATTCTTAGCAGGTAATGCAAAACTCAGAAATGTTATAAGAATGAAATGGATTTATAATGTAAGTGGGATGTCTCATGAAGACAGCCAATGCCCATGAGCCTTGTTAGGACATACGGATGTCAACAGGGGGGAGGTCTCCTACCAGGGACTCCACTCTATCAGCTGTTTGCTTATGGTATTGTGAGATGATGAGTCAACCCCCTAAGGTCTAGTTCACACGTGGGGCGTCCGCGCGGATTTTGACAGAGAGAGAGACGCGGCGAGCCGTGTCTCTCTCTGGTCAACACCCACGTGCCGCGACCATCGCGGCTTTCCCCTCCTATGTCGGCTCAAATGAATGAGCCGACACAGGAGGGTGCTGCCGCTAGGCGGAAGCCGCGGTCCAGCGCGCCGCGGCTTCCGCCTGAAGAAAGGACATGTCGCTTCTTTTCTCCGCTAGCAGCAGCCCGCCGCTAGTGGAAAAAAGAAGCCCGGCGGTCTGCATAGACCACCATTTTAAAGGGGTGGATTTTGAAGCGAAATCCGCTGTCAAAATCCGCCCCTTTGTTCACGTGTGAACGAGCGGTATGTGCACACAGTGTAATTTGTACAAGCTGAAAAATTCAGCCTCAGGAATTTGAAGCTGAATTTTTTTCTGCTTGACCAAGTTCTGCCATGGGATTTGCAAATTTGGCACCAGCCAGGCAGAATATTTTGGCTCCCATTCACTTCAATGGTAGTTATCAGGTAGAATATGCCTAAAAGCGAGCATGACGCTTATTTTTTCTGCTATACCATTCATTTCAACAAGGGGCAGAATCCGCATCAAATTCAGCTGTGTGAACATACCCTTAAGATGAAACTAGAAGAGAAATTGTCCTCAAAAGTGTTTTGATGCGCATCTTCCTCATGGACTCTAGATGAAGCTACTCTTAAGAGTCCTTGTTCACACTTTGCAGTTGATATTTTGAAACAATCCTCTTTATGGCTAGAAGAAAAAAAAATACATAATATAATTTTCACCTTTATAGATTTTCATCAGTATTTTTTTTTATATTGTCATTCACATGCAAGTAAAACTTGTGTGCTGTAGAATTTTTGGTAGTGATATAGTTATACAACACAATTTTTCTTTGTTTCATTGCGTTGCAAGCGAGGGCATACTGGATAACAATACAAAATATTCATGACTGGCAAAGAAACATGCAATTATTAAAATACTGTTTTAGGATTGGACTACATGGTGACATTGGATGTGATTCCCATCGCGTGACCAAAGATTGCCAGGTCGCCCAGAGATTCTTTCACAAACTTTAGAGAATGGATTCGCAATCCCCTTCTTATTGCAGAAAGATTGAACGCAGTTCGATTTTTGTGTCATGGTCGCAGTACACTATGTGATTCTGTTCACTAACATTAGTGAAGGTATCGCAGGGCAACCCCATGATCTTTGGTGGCGGCCAAAGCCCTTGGGTAGCCATAGCCTTATTGTTTACATAAATCACTATTGTGTGCAAATGTAATAAATTTTGCACAGTAAGGGCCCGTTCAGACGGAGTAAACGTGCGTGTATTTTGACAAAATACACATTGAAAAAAAAAAAAAAAAACAAGTGTAAAAATAAGACTCCCATTGACTTCAATGACATTTTACACGTGTATTTTGACGTATTTTTTTACACATGTAAAAAAAATGTCATTGAAGTCAATGGGAGTCTTATTTTTACAGGTGTATTTTGCCAAAATACACACGCGTTTACTCAGTGTGAACGAGCCCTAAAAGAAGTTTTCCCTTTTACACTTAAAGGGGTTGTTCCTAATGTATCCCAGTGCGGTCTGGTCCTACTGCTTCGATGTTTTCTTCCACTGGAAGTCTCCGCTGAGGTCGATCAGTGGCCTAAGGAAAGGACATGGGATGTCACTACCGGGCTTTGCCTGAGGCTGCTCAATGGCGCAGTGGTTATGTACGGCAAAGACTTCCATTGGGGGAAAAAAACGGAACAATAGGATCGGACCGCACTGGGTTACACTGGAGAATGGTGGACAGATATGTTTTGTGCTTTTTTTCTTCCCCAGCCTCATATTAAAAAAAAAAAAAAAGTTATCCTGGGGAACCCCTTTAACATTTCAGGAACTCTGAAAAGCTATGGCCATTTTCATATACACCTACCTTTTAACAAATACCGACATCTCTCTTGTTCTACGTTGCAGATACTTCACGGCTCTAGGAGAAGTTGTATCCACTGAGAAACTATTTGGAAGTAATTCTCTGCAAGAACTTCATGAAACCTTACATTGTCAGTGTGAGAATAGGACGGTAACCTGGGACAGTTATTGGGAACGCAATGAGCCCCTACGTGATGTGGATGAGGTTGCAGTCCCTGTGCTATGTATCTGTAGCATGGATGACCCTATCCGAGGGTCACCACAAACTACACTCCCCATTGAACTTTTCAGAACCAATCCTTACTTTTTACTTCTGTTAACACATTATGGGGGTCACTGCGGCTTCCTTACAGAATCACCTGTAGCGTGGAGTCATGAAGTTACGTTAGACTATTTTAGATCCATAACCGAATTCTTCCGTACAGAAGAGAAGAAAAAGTGGTTCACAAGACGAAGGAGTTCAAACCTGCTAACCCGACGGAGAAGGCCGACACTACAAAGGCAAGAAACTGCTATTTATAAAGATCTTGAGGAAGAAATTTTCAACTGGAAACGGTCATACACCCGATAAAAGAGCCATACAGGACATAATGTGAAAGGTGTAGTATGGAATTCAGACAGTATAGGAGATAAGTTGCTCCAAGAAATGAAACTGCTAACTATATTATTTACTAACATCACTTTAAGACGTTAAAAGGGAGTCTGTCACCAGATCCCAGAATGTCATCCCAGCCCTGCAGATAGATAGGTTAGAGCAGGGATAGGGAACCTTCGGCTCGACAGCTGCTGTGAAACTACAACTCCCATCATGCTCCATTCACTTTCATTGGAGTTCCAAGAACAGCAGAGCAAGTATGCATGCTGGGAGTTGTAGTTTTGCAACAGCTGGAGAGCCGTACGTTCCCTACCCCTGGGTTAGAGCCTCCCGACTCAAAGTGTGTTCTCCCCTTGTGGATTGCTGCCTTTGTTGCCAAAAAACACCATTTGATGTTCAGGTGACCTTAACCTATCTATCTGCAGGCCCGGGGATAATATGCTGGTGACAGATTCCCTTTAACCTCTAAGGCACATCATCCGCACACACACTGAAGGGTTTGAGCCTTGCACCACGTTTCTTAAGCATTTTATACACTTTTTAACAATATGCTTGACAAGAGGTGGAGCTTTGACAGAGTGGCGGGTTTAATAGGCACCAAAAATTTCACAATTTTGGCAAATTTCAAACTAAACAAACAGATAGATAAATAGATAGATCTGTCCAATCATATTGATTTACATTGGTATGTGTAAATGGCCATGTAAAGTGGCAGATATCAGTCTCATCTGCCAGAAAACTGATCTGTCCTACGTAAAAACAATTCTGCACATCACAATTGTTGCATATAACCAGCTTCTGAAAGAAATCTGCTTAGAATGTTTTGAGGAAGAGGAGAATTGGATCAATTTTAACAAAATATTTTTGTACAGAACAACTCAGATTTCTATATTTGTAAGATCATTTGGAAATCTGTGTGAAAATCCAGATTAAGGTTTCTTTATAATGTGTTAAACTTTTTCAATTTAAATACAGAAAAAACCAACCAAAATATTCGAGTAACATATGGGCAGGATTGGTCGCAGTTTGTGCCAAATATAACCCTCGCTTTTACTAAGCACAGTCCCAAAATCAACAGAATAAGGTTGGATTCACATCTGTGCTCATTCCGCACTTGGGGTTTCCGTCCATCATCCCACCTAAAAAAAATGTGGAAACATGGCGGTCCCCATAATAGTCTATGGGGTCTGTGGGTAAGCTCTTTTGTAAAGAGGATTAGGTTTCTGCTCATAGGGTCTCCAAGCGGACCCCACAAACGGAAACCTGAACAAAAGTGTGAACGTTGCATCACAAAATCCAAGGCTCACAAAATAAAATAGCAATCACACTCCCAATGTGGTTGTGGAGAAAGTAATCCTTCAGTCTGCATCTCCTCAAATATTGAAGCCAGATTATGTCTAGGGTCCAGAATCATCAATAAAAGATCATCTGCACGAGGTGGCCACACGCAATTCCCATGCAATCGATGTTCCTCTGAATGTGGGCAAAGATGTGATCTAATACCAGAGGGAATTCAGGGACAAATTTAATTATATAGGGGAATGGAGGAACCTGGTTTTGTGTCTTGGAAGAGATCAATGGTCAGGGTGCGGTCACCATTAACCAACAGAGGAATAGCAACCTGCATCTGCATAAAGTGGAAGGTGGCCAGGAAGACGGATCCATAGTTGGCCCCACGCAGAGTTACTGAAAGAAGGGGCCAGTAGACCTTATCGAAGGCCTTTGCGGCATCTAAGCTTATCAGCACGGATGAAAGTCAGGCCCCATCACTACCACTGCAGATCGGATGGTTTTAGTCAAATATCTGTTGGCTACAAAGCCTAAATGAAAGGGGTGGGTAATAGAGGGGAAGGTCTCTAACTCGTATTTGTCAAAATCTTTGACAGAAATGTGTAATCTTGGTTAAGCAAAGAGATCGGCCTATAGGATTAGGGGATACATGAAGTCTCCACTAGGTTTGGGAAGCAGAATTATTCTTGAGCCATAGAAGGAATCTACAATAAGGTTAGGAAGATAAATGACATTAAGAAGACAGGTGAGGTAAGAAAGTATCTCTTGAGACAAGAGGTTATGATATTCATTGAGAAATCCGTCTAGGCCAGGTGATTTGTAGTTCGGAGAACAGGAGAGCTGGATCTTCTGATTCTAATGCAGTCATATCTGTGGGGTCCACTGTAAGATTTTCTTAATACTCAATGATGGTTATTTATCAAATGCGCCTCTTTTGGCGCAGATGCGCCTTTTGTGTGCCCTTTCAATTTCTGGCATGATTCGCTCATTGGGCGCAAGAAGTTGATAAATTCCATTCACATGTCCTCACCACGTGTCTTACACCTACATAATATATAAGGCGCAGACACAGATCAGATTGTATTTTAAGAGGGCAGCACGGTGGCTCAGTGGTTAGTCTTGCAGCACTGGAGTCCTGGGTTTGAATCCTGTCAAGGACAACATCTGCAAGGAGCTTGTATGTTCTCCCTGTGTTTGCGTGGGTTTCCTTCCACACTCCAAAGACATACTGATAGGGGGAAAAAAAAATTTATTTTAAGAAACAGAAACAAAAGGACTTCCATTGGTCTGCAAAGAATGAAGAGAGCTCCTCTGATTTTTCTTTCTTTGAGGAAACTTTGGCCACCAAATCCAAAATGAAAAAGAATTTCGGAAAAGAAGAGTGTGGCCTGGTCTAGCGTCCCCTCTAGCTACACCTCTGCATTCTTGATGCAACCTGCAGCCATGCACTTGAGTTACGCTGGGTTCACACCTGCGTCTGGGGTCTCCGTTCTGTGGTTTCCGTCTTCTGCATGCCAGAAGACGGAAACCACAGACCGGGTCCGGCCGTGCGCGGCGGTGAGCGTTTTGCACTCTCCGCCGCGAAACCGGATTTTTTTATCCGGACACAGAGTAGTGCATGTCCGACTCTGTGTCCGGATTATAAAACCCGGTTTCGCGGCGGAGAGCGCAAAACGCTCACTGCCGCGCACGGCCGGACAGCTTTCTCACCCATTCAAATGAATGGGTGAGAAAGTCTCCTGCAGGCTTCCGTCTCCTGCATCTGTTTTACGCAGGAAACGGAAACCTGCAATAAGGACCGACGACGCAGATGTGAACGAGCCCTTAGCAATGCATTTTAGGATTTGACACTAATTATTTAATTTATAAAATTGATGTAAATGTTAAGTTTCCTCTCTGCATAGTTTTTTTTAAAATGTAGATTGTGAGCCCTATATAGGGATCACAATGTACATTTTTCCCCCCTATCTTTGAAGTGTGAGAGAAATCCACGCAAACATGGAGAGAACAAACTCCTTGCAGATGTTGTTCCTGGCGGGATTCGAACCCAGGACTCCAGCGCAGCAAGGGTGCAGTGCTAACCACTGAGCCACCGCATTGCCCGCTTCTACCTAGTTTTCTATGTGTCTTATACTTTTGCAATTGTGTCCTGTAGACTGCACTGTTCTGTACATGTCTCCCAGAGTGGAATGATTTTGTGCCTAAAAAGGTGCAAATAATAAATCCGGCAAATCACAAAGTGGCAGATAGGGAATTCTCACAAAAGAAAAAAAAAAGGTGCAAATGCTTTGTAAATCAAGCATAATGGCGAAAAATGCGCAGATCACAGCAAAATCAGGCGCATACATATTGATAAATGTGCCCAATGAATACGGCTTCTATCCGTTGTAGGCAACACATGCATGATTTGTAAGTAGGTCCATCTCCAAGAGTATTGGTGCAGGACTATGGAGGAAGTGGGCAAGCCGGTAAGGATCCCACCCTCTACACCCAGCAGTAGAACTTATTCTGTGAGGCACTTATTTGCCAGATGGCCTGACCCTGTAGAAAAGTATTCAGCAAAGCCTGAGCCTCCTGGAATTTGTCTCTAGAGTCTGTTGGTGGGGTCCAAGTGTGGCCCGCTTGAGCCCTCAGAAGCTCCAGGAATTGATCTCTCAGCCGCCTACGCTTCATATTCACGTAACTGATTATGTGACCCCCTCATGACCACCGTGGGGGCAGAGCTATGTAAGGGCTGTATCATCCAATTGCTTTAGATGATCACAACAAAAATTGGCCCAGTGGATTTTCAGATAGTCTTGAAAGTTAGACTCATACAAATAAGACAGAAGCTGCCAGAGTCTATAGCAAGGAGTCTAAATGGCATCCCCTCTAAAGTCAATGATATCAGGGCACGATCCAATACAGTTAGCGGTAGGATCTCTGCACCTACTACTTTGCAAAACATCTGTGATGTCCCTTTGAAGCTTTAAAAAGGGGTTTCCATTAACATAATCAAATTTGTAGACAATCACAGAAACATGTTTGCAAATATAAAGAGTTAAAAAGACTTTCTCCAACCATCTTAGAGGTGACAGTCTTATGTCTTGATCACTTGCCAATGGTTATGACTAGAGATGAGCGAGTACTGTTCGGATCAGCCGATCCGAACAGCACGCTCCATAGAAATGAATGGATGCACCTGGTACTTCCGCTTTGACGGCGGCCGGCCGCTTAACCCCCCGCGTGCCGGCTATGTCCATTCATTTCTATGCGAGCGTGCTGTTCGGATCGGCTGATCCGAACAGTACTCGCTCATCTCTAGTTATGACCCTGAATGCAGGAACTTCCTAAGGTCAGAAACCCAGCCATGATTTCCTTATTGTGGTCAGGTCATCAGGGACACTACATGTATGAGAAGATAACCCGGACACAATAACGGAGTTTCTCTCCCATAGACTACAATGAAGTTGTATTATAAAAATTAGAGGTTCATGTCCCCTAAAGGGGATCCAACCATAAGTCATACTCCCCTCACCATGGCATTCAGTGCGGGGTCCTCATCCTCCAGAACAAGAGTCCTGAGAGGACTAATAAGACCCATGAGAGGAATTTCACGAGGTTCACCCAACACTACGAAGTATTCCTTCCAGCGGCTGAACAATTACATGACAAGTGTTAGATCTACTGTTCTATATTAGGCCGTATTCACACAGCAGTATTCTGCCCAGTATATTGAATTAGGATTTAAAAGCCAAAACCAGAAACGGATCCAAAACAAAGAAAAGGTGCAAGTCTTTCCATTATACTTTCTCTATAGATTCCATTTCGAGCAGAATATTGCTGTGTGAACTTACCCTTAGAAACCAAACTAATTCTTGGCATGGTTTGTAGCAGCAAACTAAAGCCAAGGCACGCTGCTTTACCCTGCAAAGGTCTGAATGCAGGCTAGGCTCTATTCACATTACGTTTTTAACATACATTGAGAACATCCGTTTAGCAGATACAAAAACGCAGACGGAAACTGCTGCTCATCTGCTTACATAGACATCAAAGCTAAAACATAGAAATGCAATATACCATACTGTTATTTCTGTTCAAGAAAACAGGTAGACACTTATCAGTTATCTTGTAACATTGACACAGATGACCAGCAGTTTACATCCATTAAAGGGATGTATAAAAAAACAAAAAAACAAACAAACCTATGATAGAGTCTTAAAGGGTTACAAGCTTAAAGCTTTATAACTTACCCGTACATTCCCTGCACTGGTTACTAAAATCCAACCCATTCAGCTGGAGCCCCAAAGTTACCTGAACAGGGGGCAGAAATCTGGTCCCTTTGCTGACGCTCCAACTCTCAGTCACATGACCGACTCCTCACTACCGATCGATGATGTCAGAGCGGGTGTGAGAAAGAAGCGGAACGACATTTGGTGTCGAATGAGATAAACAGGATATAATAAACCAAAACTGCAACGACGTAGCAAAGAGCCAGACTCCATGTGTACTAAAATTACTTTATTACAGTTGATTTTTAAACATTTCCTTTGCTATGATACAAAGGATAATTACAAACAAAATATTACATAGGATTTAATTTTCTTTCCTTTTCTGACAACTTGGTAACAGCTTTAAATGCACAATCTATACAATTAATACAGGTTATATAATATATTGTGAAACCAGAGGAATACCAGAATACTGACATTACACTGTACAAGAGACCTCACTGTACAAGACCCCAAGAGGCAGTGGTGTGGGAACACGACACTGCAGAGAAAATGCACACCCGCAGGAACGGAGACCAGTAGAAAATGGAAATGTGTGTGGGATTTGTGCTGATCTCTTACAGGAAGTTCCAGCTAGTGCTAAACAAACATAAAGCTGCGGAAAACAATATTCTCAATCATGGAGGGGGACGGGGGGTGTAGATGCGCGTAACTCCGATCTATTCATACTGGTAGAATGACAAATGTATAAAATGAGGAGTTAAAGGAGTGCTAAAATATGAGCATTGTTCAGCAGGGGTGTCTCTGCTATCACATAAAAGGAACCCCGAACGCTAAAGTGCTACCCACATGCAACAACCTTAGCGGTGCCAATGGCTTGGCTTACACCATTCTGGTAAATATAAAAATAAAACTGTATTTATACCCTGAAGGGAGACTCTTGTGACATGTCTGGTGGTTACAATCGTGGCCTTGAAAGAACTTTTTGCTATGCAGAGAGGCAATAAGGCACGGCATTGGGGGATTCTGATTATCAACGTGAATCATGCAGTGAGCAAGCTCAATTTGTGAGGTTAGTGGGATACGACCCAGGCTGGATATAGTATACAATATACCCTCAATTCTACACAGCATCTACCATTCAGGACCTAGGCAGCATGCAATAGTGACTGCTGCTCATTTCTATATACAGGCACCAGCATCTTCCATTACTAACTGGCTTCCCTACAGGAGGATGTGCAATGCCAACTACTGATGAGGCTTTGTATACATGCCACCTGTGCCCACCCTAGGCAACGGCTGTGTGGGCTGAATAAATATGCATGCAAATACATCAACTCACTCCGTGCCCTCGTCCCCACAGTGGCTGTGACATGGCAAAAGAAGCCGCTTGTTCTAGTGTTTTACAGCAGATACAATATAGACTGAAATGTAGTTATGACTGCAGCGGTCATAAGCACTGGCATATGTAGGACTACAATCGGTATCACCAGCACGCCACAGCGACAGCACATAACAATCTCGTGAATTCAGCACTTTAGTGAAAGTCAGTTTTACAAATGCCCGTAAGGCATCTCTTGGCAGCATCTTGCCCGGGTATCTGCGGGTGTGCATTCATATTCTCCCTAATAAAAGACATTCTCAGCCATGTTCTGTCTTCACTAAAATAGGGGGCGGAGGGGAGGGAAGAACATTTTTTTGCCTTTTTTTCTTTGTCCAGATGTTGCAAACAGTGGGAGTGTACAGAGTAAAGTGAATAAAGATTTCAACTTAAATATATATTCTTGTAACTACAAATAAATGTGCAAATAAAAAAAAAAAAAAATTCAGAAACATGCCAGGAGCGGGAAATGCAACAAGAATATATCATTATCATGACCAACAGAACGCAGCTGAATGGTTTATTGTCTTCAGTGGCTGCTGACAGACGTATCGGGCATACATTGCAATGTGGTACCAGAGCAGAACAAATGGGACACAGCACTATATAACCACCATTAGGTCTACCTTTGGGATTGGGCACCCCAAACACCAGATATGAATGAATCCAGTTATTAAAAGGGACTGTTACATATTAAAGGCAACCTGTCATGTTGAGCATACAGTCTGATATATATTTTACAGGAAGAACTAAGCAGCTTGATATATGGAGCGGTCTAACTTTTAGGCTAAGGCCCCACATTGCTGAAAAGCAGCTTTTTGGGTTGCAGATTTTGCTGCAGTTTTTTCTGCCGAAGCCAGGATTGGATTTAGCAAAAGGGATAACTATATATTTCTTATTCCTTTGAAAGCTACTCTTGGTTTCGTCTCAAAACCAACGCAAAATCTGCAACAAAAAAAAAAACAACAACATCTTTTCCACAATGCGAAGCCTTAGCCATGTAAAGTACAAGACCGTATTAGAGTAGACAGTCAAACCTCACCAGATTTCCCAAACTGTTTAATGCTGTGTGTTTTCAGACGCTCTACTCTAAAATGACATGACTTATTAGGTGGCTTATCTTTCCAAAACATTTTGGTGCACTGTACAGAATTTTGGCGCTTTTTTGGGTGCACTGTTTGGCACATTAAGCCCCGCCCACCTGATGGACAAGGTGCAGAAACTGTTAAACATAAAAAACGAAGTGTAAACCAAGTACACCATAACTTTGAGCAAATTTTTTTGGAGCATTTTTATTAGTTTATGTGCCCCATAGAGTAGTGGAAAGAGATTCAATAGAACTTATTGACCTAAATCCCTGCAATGCTTATGAGTCCAGCGGGAGGACTCTTAAGACTGTCAGCCTTTCCTATTTGACCATGTACACAGAGATAGCCGTTAGTCACTGACCAGGAACACCCACTGGACTCCTAAAACCACAATGAGCAGGGATCACTTCTAAGAAAACTACACACCATTCTGCTCTAAAACACACTTGCCTGCAGATCGGACATCATGATCAACATGGAAAGGTTCACCTTTAAAAAGCCCCATCCATAAAATACAATATTTTCTTAAATTTGTCAAAAGTGCATCTCAATCTGGAACCTGATGAATTGGTAAACCCAATGTATCTCATGGCTGGGGAGGTTATCCCATCATTAAAAATAATAATGCAAACACTAAATTAATACAAAGGGTTAAGTGGTTGGAAAAAAAACCTGTTAAAAACTTTTTGGCTCATGACAAAATAAAGTGATCCATATGGCGGATTCATGTGGCCAATGGTCAACTTAAACTCCACACTCTGGACCAGCAAAATGAATGGAAATCCCATTGGGATATATAAAAGTAGTCAAGGGGATTTATCTTCAGCACGTGGAATAAGGATGACATGGTCCCAATGCTTTACTGCCCCATAAAATCCTGCAATGCATGCCCCAGGCATCGGTCAGCAGTCTGGATTTCTATACCCCCGATCACATGAAGGATATAAGAAGGTACGGGAGGGAAGGTTTCATTCAGTAGAGTGTTACATTATGTGTTAATAGAATTGTTAGACAACCCAAAGTCCTTCGTCCTCTCAGCCAACCTTTTTCGTTGCCCTACACAATACAAGCAAGCGATTAGAAAATGTACAATATACACAAACCTACCCCTTCCCCACCTCAGCTTCTAATAAGAAAGTCTCCATAAGCTTGGTAACACACAGCACGGACTTAACAAGTCCAAGAAGTTTTTTTGTCTTTTCTCTTAGTTACTCGGCTGGCTGAAATGGGCGCTGGGATCTCATAAATAGAACTTTTTTTTTTTTTGTTTAGCAACCTAAGTGTTAATAAAAATGCTCTAGCATTTACAATTTATTAAGTCAATATATCTTTGTGTAATATGCACTAAATATTTTTTAATGTAGATTATTTACACCAGTGTCTTTTCTGCCCTATCACCTTCCTCATATCCAACAGGAAGAACCAGTCCCTGCTGCGAAACTGGTGATAGACAAGGGGAAAAAAAATAAAAAAAAAAGTGTGGTACTAAAAACAACACAAAAAAAGGACTTTCAAATACAATCCAAGTCTCCTAAAATCCTCATTTCTGAATCACTCTCTTCATCACCAAAGCACATAGTCATACTTTGTGGTCCTCACTAGATATAGGACAGCTACTATTCTCCGAATGGGGGCGTTCAAGAGGAGCTGTCGCTTGTACTTGGATTCCTTAAAGCTGTCGCACGGTTTATAATTTCTGCATTGCACCGTTACTCTGTTATTCCTCCTGGAATATTGTCACCCGAGTGTTACCACTTCCCTACATACACCGACACACTCTGTAGTGACAAGTCTTGATCGACAAGGGGAATAGTAACACCCAGGTGTATAGTTATATGTACATTTCCAGGAGGAATAACAGAAGAACGGCACAATTCAAGAGCATCTTTCTTATTTCCTGGCACGTCAGAACGGAGGACAGATCCTCTTAAACAGTATTCTATGGCCACTAGATGGTAGGGAAGAACTAGAAGATGGAAGGGAGGCGAATGGACAATTATCCAAAAATATACTAAGTCAACTGATTACTTAAGACTGTCTGGCAATAAACCGGACTGCCCGTATGAGGTTGGCAAGTGTAGAATGGCATCCAGAGAATAGGAATGTTTCTCATTTTGTTTCACGAACATTCGCAGGTGTACAATGCTTTCAACGCGTACAAACCGGTTTGTAACCAAATGAAAACTAGATGTCTGTACCGTCATACATGGCTTGGATAGAAGCATTAAATGTAAGTGAAATACCACCTCTTATCAAATGATTATAGCAGTAAAAAGTGCATCATCATCATGTCACGCAAGACCTGCATGCAACTTGTTCTCCCTCCAACCCCGAGCACATCCGCAAGCACAGGCTGGATCTAAATTGGCACGTCATCTATCATAGGTAGCATGATATGGGGCAATGCCGTCTGTTGGTGGGACGGATTTTGGACTATTGGCACATGATTGGTTTCCACCCCCTGCAGTAACATTAAGAAGATATGGTTTCCAATGAGAAAAGGTGCTAAAGACTCCACAGCTTACAATTCACAATCCATTCTCCTCATCTGCGCCTGTAAATGCTGCCATACAAGCCAAAAGGAAGCAGAGGTAAAGAAAGCCGTAAGAATTGAGAATGTGATAGGACATTGGACAAAAAGGTCCTCAATATAAAAGGGAAGAGCCAAAACTCATCGCTACATGTGGTGCAGACAGCAGGGGCCATCAAGGCTCAGTATCCTTAATAGGCTCATAAGCGGGAAGTGGTAAAACCGATACAAGTATATTGTAACATGATATATAATCACTTAAAGGTGGGGATCAGATTCTGAAGTGTGGTGTACCTTCTCAAAGAAAGTGTAGGCCACATGCTCAAAGGAGCTGAAGAGGCACAGGGCTGAGCTAAGCACCCCTGCCCCTTCATTTTAGTGATCTGCAGGGGTCTTAAGCCTGACCCCCACAGCCAAACTTTCCGACATATCATTTTGACGTGTCAGAAGTTTATGAAACAATAGGTACAAGTCAGTGACCTATAGAGGAGCCGTTCTGTTATCCACTGACGGCATCGACTGCAGCCACACAGCCTATAAAAAGCAGCAAATGGTAACAGAAGCAAAATAAAAATATAAAATACTAGAAATAAACTAAAGATCTTGAGAAATCTTGTATTTTTTAACACTCTAATACCGTTTGGTATTAAAAATTTATGGGGAACTTGTCATGTTATACATATAGTCCTATGTATAGAAGCTGAACAGACTGATGCATAATCTGGTGAGAAAATATTCAGTATCATTTTATTTGATTCATATAAAACCATTTTAGGTGTCCAGTAGGCAGCCCTGCTTCTATTCAAGTGAATGAGAGCAGAGCTGCAGTTCCAGGCTCCACCACTAGAGTGTATGGAGCTACAGCTCCCGATCCATACAGTGTAGTGGTGGCACCTGGAACTGCAGCCTTGCTCCTACTGAAGTGAATAGGGACAGGGCTCCTTCCTTCCGTGTACCTAGTATATGGCTTCTGGAGGCCTAAATACCTGATCAGGACGGGGTTCTGGTGTTGGTCGGCGTCCAATTTGATTTACTGTGGACAGATCATCACTGTCAGTTTTAGGTCCTGGACAACCCCTTTAAGGTAATAAAATACAATAAAATTTTCCCACAAAACTATACTTCAGCCTGCTCAGCTCTGCATGAACGGGGTCCCTTAAAAACCAAAATAAATTGGCAGCACATTGTGATTTCTTATTGTTGGTAACAGGAGTAAGATTGGTAACTGTAACAGGAGTAAGAAAGTAAGAAGAGGAGAGCCCGTCTTATTCGGCATAAGGAGAAGTATCTGGTTATCGGGTAATGTGGACATAAACTTGGGCACTTAAGTAATTTTACTAGTATGGAACGTAAGTTTCCATAGGGATTGCTACGCCAAAATAATTGTAAAGTTATGGAAGTGAAATAAAAACAAATGTAACAATCTAATATATGTTCCATGTATACAAGCTGTTCGGTTCACTCCCATTAAGTTTCTAGAGGTCGTCAGACTGGAGAAATATGATAAAGTAATAGTCTGGCAACTTCCCGGGTATCAAACATAAACCTCTTCCATAGGCTGAATAGGACACCGCTCGATAAAAAGGGGATATTCAATTTATGTTACTTTTGTCCCTTACTCTTCTGCAGTTTTAAAGCAAGGCTGTCACCAGAACCAAGCCCTCAGATAGACAGGTAAGGGTCACCTAAATCCAAAGGTACAATACAATGCCCTTGTAATTCGATGACTGTTGCAGGGGGGGGAAGGGGGGAATCACCTTCGTGACCTATGTCACTATGCAAATGAGCTGTTTGGAGCAACAAGGAACCAGTCACTTAGCTATTTGGAGCAATGACAATACCCTCAATGCTTCAAAGAACATTTGCATATTGACAAAAACAGTGATTCTGATTCAGGTGATGGTCTGGCTTCTAACTATCCACATGCACAGCCCTGTCCCTTCCATCAGCCTGTCCAATGATTATTCGGATATTTTCTTTGACTCCCCACGACTCAGGATGGCGGAGCCGATAATGAATAACTAACAACAATCCTTTATAAGATCAAAGAGAGGATGGAGAGGAAACCAAGTCTCTACGGTGATGACATTTATAATGCGGATCAACCATAGGTTTGCAGGCTTGGACTGCAAGGACAACCTCTCTACCCTATAGAGAATCCCTGTGAGGTCAGTAATTCATCTATACCCTTGTATAAGGGTCAGGCACCTACATAGAACATTAACTAGGTTACCGCTGACCTTACAATTTTGGAGTAAATATTGACTTTTCAAACGTTAAGGGTAAAGTACAGCGATGTACAGCGTGGGGGGAAAACTGTTCCGATAAGGGAATTTTCCCTAAGAGTATCATGCGCGCTAAAGATAAAATCTTTACTTATTAATGATCAATTGACTAGTAGAGAATCTTATAAAAGCAAATACTAAAAGATGATACTGGCTTGTATGACAAGACAAACCATTGGCTATATAGAGGGGAAAGCAGCGATCACGTATATCCCACTACAGGTAAACCTCCATCCTATGAGTAAAGAGCACCCATCGCTCTCCTGACACGTCTCTTAGTAAATACCTGCTATATATAACAATGGTAAGTGTTCAGTTCTTAATTTATTCCTACATTTCCATGAGTAATAACAGAGGAACAGCATATTGCAGCGTTCTCAGAAATGAAACGTCAGCGCGGTGACTGCAGAAAGCCGACTGGTCCTCTTTAAACATACATAAAGGGTGAAATATTTGACTTGTCATTCTCCCAATATTACAAATGGTCTCCCAAATAGCAAGGACATAAATGCTATGGTTTATGTAGTGAGGATTAGAAAAACAAACAAATAAAATATATCGACATACCAAAAGTAAGTAGAACGATACGTTCCGAACCTTGATGTCGCCAATATTCCACCAAGAAGCAGGAATACCGAGAAGATGAAATACTTGATGTAAATGCTGTGTTTATATTGAGGAGTTGTACAAGAGGTGCCGCAGCAGCAGGTACAAGGCTCAACACACACTGCCTACACACCAGGAGCCAAGACTGGGGCTTGTTCACACCGCAGAATATCAAGTCAGTCATTGTTTTTGGAGGAGGATTTGCTTTGTAATTACCAGAATTGGATCTTAACAGATGAGCTATTACATAATGAAAAGGGCCTGAAATATAAGTGGGTGAACAAGCCCAAAGTTATAGGGGGCTCATCTCTGCCCTCACAGCCCAACAAACATACCCTATCTACACACCAAACCTCTTTTCACTTTCTGTGCTGTCCATACACATTACATCGGTCACCCTAATTTCTCCCGATGACCCCATACACATCTGGAGTCGGCTAAGTGTGCATGTGTTCTATATGGGGAGAAGGCTGCTGCCAGGTAGCTCTGGTTAGAGCTCCTCTCCCCAAGTACAAAGGAAACATGCCAGACCTGTCACTCTCCAGATATCTGCCATTGAGGTTGAATCGGGAGGCCTCCCCATACACATTAGATGAATGGCCAGTCCACCGAAATTGGCGGGTTCAACTGTTATACATGTAACGTGTATGGCCAGCCACTATATACCCTCCAAAGATCAGCAGGACTTAATTCCATACCACTGCTACCAATGATAGCACCTGGATAGACAAAATGGAACAGGGTTCACATTGATTTTTTTTTACTTAAAAAAACAAA
This sequence comes from Leptodactylus fuscus, assembly GCF_031893055.1. Classification (NCBI taxonomy): domain Eukaryota; kingdom Metazoa; phylum Chordata; class Amphibia; order Anura; family Leptodactylidae; genus Leptodactylus; species Leptodactylus fuscus. Next base: position 50,743,514 of record NC_134266.1, read on the forward strand.
AATCCATTTGGCTGACATACAGCAGTGCGGGAGACATGTGCTCAGCTACTATTGTGGTAGCCCAGAGTTTGCTAATCAGCGTATGCCTGATATAGCTATGGCATAATGGCACAACTAAAAGTACTGTGACTAGAGCAGGATATGCATACAGAAAGAATATAGCCTACTGCTACACTGGACGCCATGTTTCCTATGATGATGCTTTCACAGCTACTCCTAGACCACTGCCCCAAAATGAATATTGCTGAGATGTATCGTACTAATTAGCTATTATGTTCCAACCACAAACAGCACATACTAACCAGGCATCTCCATGCTTAACGGCGACCTGTCACACATGGAGGCCTACCTATAGTGTGCATGGTGCTATACAGTAGGAGGAGCTTAGCAGACTGGTACATAGTATTGCAGGAAAAATTCTGTATTTAAGTGAATAAAACACAGGTTATACAGATTTTTTCCCACATAACTATATACGGATATGTTTGCCTCCTCCTACTTTATAACATACAGGCGCCATTGTTCCAAGTGACAGGTTCCCTTTAAGTGCCATTTCATAGCAGACTGGTCTGCCTGAACCCTATGATATACATCACAGACGTGCCTTAGACCAGTGTAGTGTAACAGGTGAGGATAAGGGCACTCTGCAAAAGAATGGATATGCTGTGAATAAGCTAGTGCTGTAAGAATCTGTGATTCAAGAATATTCTAGAAGCAGCGACAATCCCTAAATAACCTGATTAAACTTTTTTTTGGCCAAGATAAAGCGAATTCGTTTGACACGTTGGCAGAAACATAAAAGAAATGTTTAGGAAGCCTCAAAGTAGTAACTGCTATGCTCCTTGTAATCCTCCCACCAGATAGGATCACTCCCTCAGATAAGAGCGAGGACTGACAATGCCCTACTGGAGTGTAGTGATGAATATGGAGAGCCAGGGAATGTTCCGAGTGCTCAAAGTGCCCATCGAGTTTGCAAAAGTGAATCTGTGTAGTCTGTGAAAGCGTCTCACTTCTGTTCGGTAAGGTAGCCATATTAGATCTAGGTCCACTTTCAGCACAACCCAACATGCTTTACTTTACTTTTCCTTCAGACAATTCCCTGAATAAAAATAAAAAAAAATAAAATAAAAAAAACAAAACCCAGCAGCCAATGCAATCATACTGTAGATTACACACATACAAGTAACCCTGTACAAACGGATTAAAATACAGCATGTGTAGGAAGCCTTATTGTGGCAGCTGCTCAGTACCATTGAGAAAGCTGCTGTGAGGACATCTTTAGGCAGTTTGTGTTGAATGATCAAAAGGAATGGCCGTTAAGTTTTTCTTGCAGTTATGTATAAGACATGTGTGAACCATTGGATATCTGTGAAGTAACACTTGTGCTCCTGCTCATTCCCTGCTCTGTCCGTCCCCCAGAAGCTGTCCGCCTCAGAGCCTGGGGGCTGTTGCGGACCCCCATTGTACTACCACGTGAGACACCTTGGACCGACCCTGAAGGATGACCCCATGGTTGAGGCCCACCTTGCATTGGGTGTCCCCAAGCTTGAGGTGGGCCTCCCATGGGATGTCCCCAATGAGGTCCAGGGCCTCCAGTGGGATTGTGGGACCAGCCAGAAGCTCCCGGGTAGCTGTGGCTGAACGCCTCGGGGGAGAGATTAGAAAGAATCATGTTACTAAAGCCTAGCCTCATGCTTTCAGAGTCAAAAGCCTCAATCTCTCGAGCTTGGCGTTCCAACAGACTCCGTATTCGCTCTGTTCTTTCATTCTGAAGGGCCAGCATTTCCTCTTCAATCTAAAATAAAAGAATAAAATGTTAGTTTGGGCATAGACCGATAACACACTACAAGGTTGTGCATATCAGCGGTGACACTTGTATGCAATATGTCACTGCACAAGCCAATCAATCACATGCCATATACTAACTGAGGCAAGGAATTGGCAGCATAGTGTGTATATGGGCCTGTCGCTACTGCGGCCTAGAAGATGACACTGCTGCTAAACTGGAGAGGAAGGGGAGAAAACTAGGATCCTATTTACTAGTACTGGGCCATTCTTTGACTTCAGAAAAGGGCCACAACACTTGCAGCTGTCTGGATGCAAATCAGGCCCCAGCCCTAATTTACATATTCATATAAAGACGATTTCATCGGTTTGTGGATTCAGCTCCAGTTAAAGGCCTTTACCCTGCATTATTATTGGTTTGGGGGCATTGTGGACTCCCATCAGTTCCCATCCCACCTGTTAATAAATGTTGTAATATAAAATTCTGGCTCCTTTCTGAGAGATCCTGCACTGAAATCCACTTTGTCCCTTATTTATTCATTCTCCTGTTTCTCTGTTGCTATATGAAATCTGTACATGAGTGGGCCTACTGTATAATACAGGGGAGTCGAGTGGTTCTGCTGTCATATAAGATTCTCATAGAGCCGTATGGGGGGGGGGGGCGCCTAAATTTTGTGGCCCAAGTTGGACTTAATAGCAATATCATTTTAATATTCAGCACAATGCACTGAGAAGCTGGACAATATTCAAGAATGGGGTGGAATTGGAGAAAAGGTGGGTTTGCGATACTTTGTTATGGGATTTGTTTTTATGGCATTCACTGTGTAGCCAAAATGACACATCGCCTGTATTGTATGGGTCAGTACGATTGTAAGAATACCAAATTTCTATAAGTTTTATTTACATTTAAAACCATTTTCTTGGCGTTTTTTTTTTTTTTTTAACTTCTTTTTGTACTGTAGTTTTTAGACCCCTGATGGGGTCTGCTCACTAATACAAAGCATTCCAAATACCAGGACTTCTATTACAGGTGGCATATAATAGTCGCTGCTCAGCACCAACCATGTTTAAATACCAGGCATTCTCAGTACTATTACGGCAGATATAACACATATAGAAATATGAGATTCTCATGTTTCATATGAAACCAGAACCACTATTCTAGGCTGTGCCTGAGATGCATCTGTGTGAAGTGACCTCCTCTAGCCTAAGCTTCTATGTATTATACAAGAGCCCGACCACATGTACTTGTAGTGAAACGCATAGATTTCTGCTGGCAATACAGAAACTCGGGAAGGATAAATAAGCATCAGAAAGGGAATTTCAGTGCAGGATTTCATGGAAAGAAGCCAAAATTAGTTAATAAAATATATTACAAAATGTAATGTCACTATTGTGAGAAACTCAAAAGTTGTTTAAATGTATAGGTACGGCTTTACCTGTACCTATGTACTGAAAAAAGCACAATGTGGTGAAAAGGTATGTAGTGATGCCAATAGAAGATACTGATTGGATGGACAAAGAAACTAATATAAGACTGCAACCACAACATAATGTGAAATAGCATACAGCTTTCTGGTAATATATTATGGCATATACACTGCAATCTGCAATGCTATTACTACTGCTAAATATTCTTGCTATTCCCAATGGACCGCATTAATGTCAAGGAAGCCGGCCGGGATCCATTGTAAATGGAAACAATAATAGTGTGAACACAATCTAAACAGTACAAAGGCAGATACAAGTCACATGGCAAAAAACAAAAAATATAATGAGGCAAGTTTATTAAGACTGACTTTCAATATGTCAGTCTTAATAAAGGCTTGGAAAGGTGCATAGCACGGCTGATGCAGATTTCCATGAGAACTCCGGCCCAAACACTGGTGCGAGCTATAATGAATGTTGGGTTGAGGCGTCCCTGCACAACATGGCAAGCGAGGAACAGAACGGACATTATGGTGCACATTTGGAAAGGACCTTAAGCCAAAATGTGCGCCACAATTTCAACTGCCGCAGATAGATCAATAAATTCAGCCCATTGTATACAACTTAATGTATTAGTAAATCACGTACCTTCTGTTCAAGAAGGGCTCTACGGAGGGAAACCCTTTGTTCCAGTTCACGTAATTCACGCTCATGTTGGGCCTCCGCTTGCATCTTAATTTTACTCTGATAGGCATTAAGAAGCTCCAGTTCTTGCTGCAGCTGCATCTTCAAAACCTGGCACTCTGCTTCTTGTGCCTCATCCAGGCGCAGCTACAAGAAAAAGTGAATTAGTTACCTCTATTCTGTTCTATGGGTAAAGGAACACCATGGCCACTGTACTTTCAGTATCTGCCCCTAGCCGGTTAAGATTTACTAGTTTGACAACAATACAGAATCCGCTGATGCCAATATATATAAGACAATGCAGTACAGGCAAGCGACTAAAGACAAAGTGGAGAAAGTAACTTTTCTTTTTACTGGCCATATCAAGCGAAAATCAACTCTTTTTATGTTGCCTAGGGTAGTAGACCCTGACATACCCTCAGACTAAAGTCATGTCTTCCAAGCGGCAACTAAACACAAGGTGAAGAAACATTCTGTTCCATGTTCGCTAATAAACTAGATTTCCTCTCCACACAAGTTAATCCGTCATCCACTTATTAAACAGACCTCAAAACCGCATGTCCACTTGTAGCTCTAGGACATTAGAAATGTTGCGTTTTGCTGCAAAGACTTGGATATAAGCTAAGGATACACAGCAAGTAGTGGCTTTAAAAGGGTTTCTGGGACTTACATGTTAATGGCCTAACCTTTGGATAGATCATGACTATTTGATCAATCCAAGTCTGACACCCGGGAACCCTATAGTTCCCTGTGCCAACAGGCATTGCATTCATCAGTCCCACGGTACAGCAGAAGTGACTCAGTATTGCACCTGAATGAGACTAAGAACAACCCCTATGCAACGTACTGCACTGTGCTTGCTATGCAATGAAAGGCAACTGTGCTCACTATATTTTAGCATAAGTAAAGACCTGTCAAGCAAGAGCCGCCCAGTTGACACTTGCTACCATGACCGGCACTTCTTAAAAAAGACTCTCTGATTCGTAGCAGTGTGTCAGATGACCTAGATTTTTGTAACCTGCGAGAATGCTTGGATATCAAGCTGCACACGGTCAGGGCAGTATGAATCTACTGACAGGTTTCCTTAAAAACTATACAAAGCTGTACTTCCTTACTTCTGAAAAATGGACATACAGCACTTCAAGGGGACAACTCTAAGCCAGGGTGCTAAGCATTCCTAAAGCAGAAGATGCCACTAGTTCAGTTCTTTAGCCTTTCAGAGAAGCTGCCATCTGATCCTAGAAGACACCTCTGCCTCCTACAGACTGTATGCACTTACTGCTTGTGTAGATAACATCTCATTAATGCTATGGTCATACTGCTCGGCTAATATTGCCAGTTTACGGGTTTGCTCTTCTTTCAGCCGCTTGAGAACAGCTTTGTGTTCATTCTTTGGTGTGGTCTCCAAAAGGTGATTTCGCAAAGCTTTATACTGCCGCGTCTGAATCTTGCACGTATCCTGGAACTGCTTCTTGATCTGGAGCTCTTTAGACTGAGCAAAAAGTGGCACAAAAGAAAAAACAAACATTGAAACAAAAATGGCAGTGACTTCACATATAATGATGACATACTAAGTCATATCAACTACTACATGCCCACTGCAGCCTCTTCAAATAGCCGATTGGTCGGGGGTATGGGTCTTGGAAAACCCTTTTAATGTGTAAAGCCAAGTTTTGGGATTATTTTAAAACAAAGAACTGCACTCCTTAACCAGCTAATGGAAAAGCTAGTTTCTAGTTTTGCAGTCTAGCCTTGCAGAGACGGGGTTTCGAACCAGCCAAGGACAACATCTGCAAGAAGTTTGTATGTTCTCCCTGTGTTTGTGTGGGTTTCCTCCAGATACTCCATTTTCCTCCTACACTCCAAAGACGTTACTGATAGGGAATTTAGATTGTGAGCCCTATATGGTACAGCGAGAACAATGTGTAAAACGCTGCAGAATATGATGGTTCTGTATACGTTAAATAAATACAATATAGAGGCTGTCTCCTGAATTCAGTAATGAATCCAAAACTGCAGAATTTAATGCGATTCTCCAGCATTGGCTCCACTACTGGATACAGGAACTTGGATGCTCAGTCTACAAATATAAGAAGTCTGCAGCATTGTCTACGCTGAGATTTAGAAGCAGAATCTGCAAGTTAACCTATTCTTGTTCTTTCCTACAAAACTTTAAAAGGGTTGTCCTATCTCAATGATCCTATTTATACTGCTAGCTTATATGGATTTAAGACTCTTCCTAAATACATTGCTTTGTTTGGTCGCTATCTGAGATTATTCACTTCATTGTTTACACCGTGTTTCCATAACCACAGACCTGGGGATGGTCTTATCTCTCCACCCAGGACAAGTGGCGTAGCTACCTGCTCTCAGGAGGGAGGGGGAGCCAAGTGCTCGGGAGCAACTTTTATTTCTGAGCTGTTTATCTCTGGCTCTTCCAGTTATCAGGTCGGCTAATTGAATTTTGCTGATAAGGGCTGAGACTATTAGACTATAGAGGGAGTCTATTACCTCTGTATGTAAACACAGATCTAAAACGGAGTTTATTGCAAGCTGACTCTTGGTCCTGTAGCATGTAAATTTGGGATTCTCATCACCTATCAAATTCAGCTCTGCTACATCAGCTTCAGATTGTGCATCTTCCAGTGATACTGTTCTAATTTATTTACAACGATCCATCATTACTGACTGCAAACATGTACAGCTATGAAGAGAGCTAAGCAGAGCTGGCTTTGTCTGGGAGACAGCAAGTGAAACCCCGCCCACCAATTTACTGAGAAAACCAGGAAGTGAACAGACCATACAGCCTGCAAGTTGGTGAACAGGAGAGTTGGGAATACCCCTTTAAAAATTTGCAAATACTACAAGCAGACGATGAGAGGATACGTTTTGGGTCTCTTCATTTTGTCTGTGAGACTGTCTTTCTTTACAAAAGTTCAATGTAAGTAGATTAAAAAGTGACAGTCAGTACCTTGAGGCTCTTGGGTTGCTGTCGGACCTCCATGACATGTTTACGTCTTAACTCTCGTTCTCTTCGCTTATTGTACTCGAGCTGGTTTGTGAGTTCAGTCTGGTGTTGTAGCTTTATAAGCTCACATCTCATCCGCTGTATAGTATTGAGATGGCGAAACTCTAATTCTTGCATTGACTCATGCTGCCTAAGGAGCATGGCATGTTCCAGATCTTTTTGTGTCTGTCTCTTATTTAGCTCCTAGCAAAGAAAAGGATTTGTATGAGTAAATTAAATGCAATATGTGCATTACATAGGAAAACCTTCTATTAACATCACAAGTTTAAGTAACAATTAATTCTGATTAAAAAAATCTTTAGTTGTACCAAAAGTTGCTGCGACATGTCTGTTCCGTGAAGCTCAAAATGGCCTGGCCATAAAGAAGCTGAGGACGAATGTATAATGTTTTTTAGTAGTATCTCATAGGTCAGCAAAAGAAACAGGACAAGATATAACAGCACATGTACCAACAAAATATGGATTGCGTTATTGTGGGAATTATGAAGATTCCATTCACACCATGTCTGAGGCACACAGGTGAAACGTATGGCATATTACTGTTAAGGTCCTGAATGGTTTGGGGTAAATTGACTTGTGTACTACTAGATTCTTTGTAGTGTATTAAGCCACACAATGTGGCAGACAACATACCTCTCTGACCAAATCTTGCTCAAGGTTATGTCTACTGAGTAGCATTCGCCTCTTGAAACGGCGGCACTCCAGCTCTAGGTATTGCCTTTGTCGGCGCAGGAGATTGGCTTCTTCTTCAGCCTGGTAATGCTGGAAATTCTCCTTTTGCTTTGACAACCACTCTTGTTTCTCTTTCTTTGGAGTACTCTGGTTTTCATTTAATTCCTAAGGTGGAACAAAAGAGACATGTCACTTCTTATGATTAGTGGAAACCAAGAACTTCTACAGCAAATATGAAATCGTATATTGCAGGTTGTTGGTCACCATTTCAGCATAGGCTTGAGGACATCATTCTTTAGGAAAAAATGGCTGCATGTTACACTATTTTTCTTCCATTCAAGTGTAAGGAAAGAGGCAAAAGTACCCTGAACTGACGCTACAAAGTAGATGGTGTGCACAATGAACATCGGCTTAACACCACAGCCTTGTCTAGTTGGACTCCCCCTAATCTGATACTGATGAACTATCTAAATGACAGGCCGTCAAATTTCTAATCCTAAAAATTCCCTTTATGGCCCCATGTTGCAAAAAACAGCTTTTTTGTTGCAGATTTTACTGCGGCTTTTTTGAGCCAAAGTCAGGAATGGATTGAGCAGAAAAGAGATGTATAAAAGATTCCTGGATATTTGGATATTTCCCACTTCCTCTGTAACTACTACTAGGTTTGGCTAAGAAAAAAAAAACCCAAGAAAAATATGGATAAAAAAAAGCAACTTTTCCGCAATGTGGAGCTTAGCCTAAGTAAAACACACGTATTGTACCTCTTTTAACTGCTCCTTTCGTAACTTGTATTCCCTCTTCTGTGACTCCAAAAAGCTATTCAGTTCCTTCTTTTGCTGCGCCTGGATGTGTTGCTGAAATTTCTTCTCTTCATTAGCCATCAGTTTCAGCTGTTGGACAAAAACACAAAGTTTACAAAAATTATATTTAACTCTTTCCATGGCCAATAGCATTTTATATATCCAACCAAAGAAAAAGATTATTTCTACAATTGGCTTTGCTTAGCTTTCTCATTTACAAATGTAAAGGCATTCCCTTAAAGGGGCTCTATCACTGGGAAAAAGTTATTTTTAACTAATCACATCCTTGCATAGTCTTTAGAAAGTCTATTCCACACCTACCTTTAGTATGTAGATTGCCTCAGTGGTTTCTGAATAAGTCCATTTTTATTCATATGCTAATTAGACTGGTGCACGATGCATCGTGCACTCCTCTCCTGTTATTTCCTATGAGCACAGCACAGGCTGCTGCTGATGACTCAGCTTCCTGTTTGCACACACATAGGATATAATAGGAGAGAAGAGTGCTGCTGTGAACTTCCTGTGCTTCCTGGAAGCTCATTAGCATATGAATAAAAATGGACTTATTCAAAAACCACTGAGACAATTTACATACTAAAGGTAGGTGTGGAATAGCCTTTCTAAAGGCTGTGCAAGGATGTGATTAGTTAAAAATTACTTTTCCCAGTGATAGAGCCCCTTTAAAGCAATAGCGATGTACACTATTAAAGGGTGATGAGCTCATTTAGGTAATCCCTTATCTGCATTAAAGGGGTTCTTCTGAAATTTCCTACTGATTCTTAGGATAGATCATTTATATATTTTATATTAAATATATATTTATGGCATCAGCAATAGATCAGTAGGGGAGTAAATCTCAGCACCCCGACCATTCAGCTGATTTCAAGGTAGGCTGCACACTAGAACCAGGCACAGCGCAGAACACAGAGCACTGGCAGGGAGCACACCGCCATACACCGCATAGAGGCAATGTTTGGTTACTGCAGTTCTTTCCGATTCACTTTAGCCCATTGCAAATTTTCAGAAAACTCAATTTTTATCATAATACAGTTTACATTTTTTCTATATTCTACATCGAAAATAATCTGCTGTGCATTCCTCAGGACATGGGGGGGCAGTAATTTTGTCATTTTTTTTCTGCTTTTTATATTTCACCCCATTGACTGTACAGTATAAACATGTGTAAATTTTACTCTGGCAGCGTGGCACAGAGTAGCCACTGTCTTATCACAGTCAATAGTGGCATACTGCAGAATTTACAACCAATGTGATCCCTTGGATTGGCAGCAGAAGTGGGAACATGTCACTGTCACTTTGTTATAGTAAGGTAGTTCAGGTAGCCCCCTCACCTCTTTATCCATGGCTGCTTGGTGCTTCTTTATAAGTTTTTCCATTTCTGCGGCAAAGTTGTTGCGCTGAGTCTCAAGATCTTTGTCTAGTCGAAGTCGATGCTCATCCATCTCTGCCTTTAACTTGTTCTCTAGTGCCATCAGTTGTTTTTGATGTTGCCGCCTCATGCGCTTATAGCCAGACATCTGCTCCCGCAGCTCGGAGTCTTGCTCATGTTCCTGGATTTGCCTCGTCACCTGTAAAGATTGATTGATTTATTGGCTGACTTCTATTCAGAGTGCAGCTTAAAAGGGATTACAGTAACAGATAACTTATTTACTGTATAATTGATAACTATGACATCAGTGAAGGTATAGTTGCTGGTTTGCCCACCGAGCTCCAAAACCGGAACAGTCCACCAGTTTCTACTGGCCGCAAGTTTAGGGCAAGAGTCAAACGAAGAAACAGCTGAACATGCGCACTGCTGATGCATTGCATCTCTATGAGACTGACAGAGGTAGCTGACTCTTAAGTCAATGCCCAAGACTTGACTGGCAGTGTACATGCTCAACAAATGCTCCATTAAACACCTCCTGGACACGGCCTTGCAGCCGATAGGAGAGACAGACCCTCCATTCAGGTGAGCATCCAAGGAGTAGGGCCCCACTAACCCAGCAGTTATCACATTCCCAGTGGAAAAATCCTAACTTATGGGATACTCCAGTAATAACATGGTAACAGCTACTCCTGAAACCCAGACAGGAAACTGATAAGGGCTCGTTCATTTCTGCGCCCGGTCTCCGTTCTGCAGGTTTCCGTTTCCTGCACAAAACAGAGGCAAGAGACGGAAACCTGCAGGACTCTCTTTCTCACCCATTCATTTGAATGGGTGAGAAAGCTGTCCGGCCGTGAGCGGCGGTGAGCGTTTTAAGCTCTCCACCGTGAAACCGGGTTTTTTAATCCGGACACAGAGTCGGACATGCAGTACTCTGTGTCCGTATTTTAAAAAAAAAAAAACGGTTTCGTGGCGGAGAGCATAAAACACTCACCGCCGCTTACAGCCGGACCCGGTCTGTGGTTTCCGTCTTCTGCATGCAGAAGACGGAAACCACAGAAAGGAGACCAGAACACAGGTGTGAACCTAGTGTAAGACTGACAGCACTTATAATCCCAAAAACTATTGCAAGGCTTTTTAGTGAAATAGCAATATAAATTGCACAAATCACAATACTAATGCTTTTTATCAGGTAAGTTGGACTATTCCTCTACTACCAATAAGAAAAAAAAAGAAAATTACCAGCGAGGCAGTGCGTATAGTGGCAAAGTGCTCTCGGTTTCGATAGTGGGATTTGTGGCGGGAAACCTGGGGTGGCGACTGTGGTTCTGATGGCCGCGTTCTAGATTCAGATTCCTCTGGGAAATTTTCTTCCTCCTGTTGATTTAAAAAGAAAGAAAGAAAAATTACAGAAAACGTAAGACAACCAAAAAACATTACAGCTCAAGTGTAAAGCCTACATGCTGTATTGGGAGTCATATTATGAAGGCATCCTCATTTAATGTCACTACCTCCGGAGCAGAATCTAAAATATAGCGCTGGCACCATATGGCGGCAAGCAGTAAAGCTCAGGGTTGCCGTTCTGTAATGTCTATGGTTATGTACACATGTGCAAGGTATCTAAAATGTTTACAATGTAGAAAAAAAAAAAATCCCTGAAAAACAGAGACATTAAATAGCAACGAATGAGATATTCAAGAAGTCTCAATTCATAACGTGCGGATAAGAACTACAGTCTGTGGGTTTTAGGATATGCTGACATATATTTTTATTTAATTGAATAAACCGCATTAAAAAAAAAAAAAAACTGCAAATAAATGTATTCCAGGAACATTTCCTAGAATTCACGCTCCATGCAGAAGAAATGAGGTCAGCTTAATACACTCGGCTCATAAGAGACAGAACAGGCTCAGACAAATATAACCTGAAATCTGGGTATTCAGAATTGGGTAAAAAAAAAAAAAAAAAAAAAAAAAAGTAACCAGATGGCAAAGTTTACAAACCTGTATCTTGGAGAATAACAACAAAGTTCAATACTATTACCAGCTCTCTACGGACACGTTCATGAAAAAAATCTGAATGATGAACTGAACATAAAAAACAACGTACCGGTTTTAAATGAATGACAGAGCTGTTTGACATTACGGTGTGATCTCCTTCCATCATGTCCAATTCACTCTTGTCATCTGAGGCATCTGGAAGACTATTCACACTACTACTTTGGCTACTGGCACTAATAGACATGCTTGGGATAGACTGGTTACTACCGATGCTGTTTACAGTTCCTGTTCTGCCAACTCCATGCTCTTGCTCCTAAAAGGAAGAAAGGGAGAGAACCTTGCGTTAAGAATCATTTATAGTTCCTTGAAACTGACGAAAGTGAGTGTAACAGCAGCAAATCACTAAGGATGTCGCTTCTATTAGTCTACCTAAAAAGCAGAACAGGAAATAGCAGGGGATACAGCGCTACATTCGTGTATCAATCTCATCATCATCTCATAGTAAGCTATGGCATATCCTTGCAATGTGTCATCCGTTTTTAAAAATATATCATAAAAGATAGTGAAGGGGGCTACCGAATGACCAGGTACCAATAGACTAAATGGCAGATGGTGTTGGATTCAATAGAATATATGGATGACCACCTTTAGTTAGTGTGACTGGTACCTGGTCATTCATTCAAACAAACATTATGGACCCCAGGGTATAATAATCGGAGACGGCGAGTGGATACCAACATAAAAAACACTGTTACTTACCTATCCCTGGCTCCGCTGCACTCCTTGGTGGTGTTGGCCAACTTCAAAGACGTCCAGGACGTCACATGAACCGGGATGCAGGCCGCGGTCATGTGATGTCAGGGACGTCACAAACCTAGGCCCGAAGCCTGCCTGGAGCCCAAAGAGGTAAGTAACAGTGTTTTTTTTAAGTTCCCTTACCTCTCCTGGGCCTGCGATTATACTCGCGGGTGCGAAAAGACCCCCCCTCCAGTATGATAATAGTGTTTGTGGAGTCTGCGGTGTCACTTACCGATCCCAGCCCCTGCTAGGATCGGTAAGTAAATAGGGTCCGTTACAAGCCTATTAAGAAAAATACCAAAAAAAAAAATGCAGTGGTAGCGACTGTCGCCGGGCCCCTAATGTCCCAGGCCCTGTGGCAGCGGCTACCCCGGTAGTTACGTCCCTGCATCACGGTATCCATTGCCTGTATTATGAAAGTGTATTGTCCTTTATTATGCAATACTAGTATGACAATGTATACACCATTGAAGGACCATACCTCCTCCTCTTCCTGGGTTTCCACAGCGGGACCATTATGGGCCTCCTGGAAAAGCAGCTTCTTCATTTTACGGTACTGTAGGTTGTCCAGCTCTCTGACTGCGTCCTTTGTCCTCTGGATCAGGTCAATTAACACTGTTTCTGGTCGCTCACGCAAGACAAACATGTGCTGCAATGTTATAAGCATATTAAGTCACTCAAGTAATGACCGAGACAAAGAACATTTACGTAACAATAAACCAAAGGTAAACGCTAATAAACCCGCTGCTGACCCTTTTACACTAGGGAATAATAACCCAACTAAACTGATTTCATAGCATCAATCTGTCTCGGGTCATGGCAAATACTACAAGCAACAAGGAAAGATCAGCTTATCTCTGACATTCTTCAGGATTTAAAGGGGTTGTCCAGGAATTCTTATTTATGTTATATTCTTAGGATAGGCTATGAATATCTGACCAGAGGGCGACAGACTGACCATCCCTGGCATGTATCAGCTGCTCACTTCCGCCACCCACACTATACAGTGCACAGAGCCGGAAGCAATTGGCTTCATCTCTGAGCTGTGCAACTTGCAGTTTTGAGAAATGTCGAAGTAGATGAAATATTGAAAAAAACAAAAACAGGGATAGGGCCATGTTGAGATTTACTAGTGTACTGCAGTATATTGTAAAATCCCTGCTCTAGTGTACGATTACGACAGATGCCAGAAAGGAGTTAAAGGGTAAATGAGGGAAACTATGAGTTAACCCAATGGATCCCACTGGGCTCCAGTGCTAGCTGGTACACAATGGATCAGGCAGAGTATTGCAGCTTGGGTTATAAACAGAAGCCAAAATGCTAGTGTGAGTTCAGCAATAAAGAACATTTGGACAGTATCTGCTGATTTCTGGGACACCTCTTTGTACAGACCTTAAGCAGCTCATCAGATGTAGGTCGATCTTGAGGGATTTTCTGGAGACATGAATCTACAAAGTTTCGAAAGTAGTCAGACCTGTGGTAGGAATAAGAAAACAGACGGTCACAGATGCCTTTGTATTTTCACAGAATTAAAATCCTGATCCTTGGCATGAATTGGATTCTCAAAATTCAGCTTAGAGGGATTTTTCCATGAAACAAGTTCCATATTGAATAGGATAGGGGTAACTTGCAGATGACAGAGAATCTGTCCACTCATTATCCCCAATGATCAGGAGAACGGGGACTTTGTCCTGTACGTCATCTATCTCTAACAATCCTATTGAAACAAATACAGCAGTGCACGTACTGCCCGACCAGCGTTCCAGTCAGAACAGGGTACACCATACTGCAGAACAGTGGGGGTCTAGGCGGTCACACCCCCAAACTGATCTGCAAGTTATTCCCTATCCTATAGATAGGAGAGAACTTATTTTATATGACGTCACATATATGTAGACCTCTATAGACCAGCACCTATGCACTCCAAACGCGCGTAATTTTGCACACGCAATTTTGCGGCTGCAAATTTACACGCGTTATACGCCAGTAACGACCCATTGAAATGAATGGGATCTGTTTTGAGGGCTCACATTCTGACACGTGTATACATGCCAGAATGCGAGCGCGTTAACGCCGTGTGAACTGGCCCTTATTGTTCCTGTCAAAATTACTGACATCATAGCAGAACCAAGCGGACTGCATTATAAATCAATGGTGTCCATTGGACAGCACTGGTGTCTGTAAAATGATGATGGATTTTATATGCCTTTATTTTAGTTTTTTTGGCTCCTACGAAAAGAAAATCCAATCAAAATTGTGAAGAGAGGCGAGATGCTCAGAAAGTAGTTCTGGTAAAAGTCAGATTGTAAACATAGATTCCTTTAAAAGGGGATATGCAGGGAACTAAGAAGCTGGTCAGTGCATTCATTGCATTGTATGAGCTTATTCACTAATATATATGCAGGTCCTGCCTCACCATTATTCTTAGTTAGCAGAAAGCAATGGGGTGCCAGATGTCTCTGTACTCGGCCTCTTCTGCTGGCACCCTGGTTCCCTCTTTTGTCACTGATGCTATACTCGTGCTGCTTGTACATAGCATAGAGTAGGATTGGTCCAGGGGATCAGCAGAGGAACAAGACTTCTGCCCCCCATTGCGCTCTGCATAACCTAGCAGGGAATGCATTGGTAAGCTTTAGTTTTCCCTGCATAACCCCTTTAATATGCAATATTCAATAGCATTCAGCACCGCTGACTTCCAGGCTTGGACAAAAACCTATATAATTGTAATAGCATGTGATAAAAACTAAAGCTAATCCTTCCTTGCAGCAATGTCTAATATCAATGCTTAGCGAATGCAGAATAGTGTATATATATATATATATATATATATATATATATATATATTATATATATAATATATATATACACACACATATACATACATACACACACACACTTTACTTGTACTATGAGATGCAGTATCTGGTTGCACTGGGGTCAGCAGGCATTTAGTATATACACAAGTCACAATTCTGAGATGACATCCTCCTGACAATATGAGGATTGTGACACTTCCAGGAAAAGGCTTGGTTTGCTGGCGGCTCCCACCTCACATTACTGAGCATTAGTTACTGGGTGGTAGTCACTGTTAGGACCAAGATAAATAACATGCCATGCATGTCCTCTGCCTGAGGTTGTATACAAGGTATCATATGCTCAGCCTAAATTTGGATCCTGACAGATTCCAAAAATGATCTGTGCAGTTTGTAGCTAGGACTAGACCAGAGACTGGGATGTACTCCGGATTATTTGCAGAGCCCCAGTAAAACATTTACAGAGGGTTTCCACTAAAATAGTTTTAGGACACGTCAAGGAAACCAGTCAGAGACCACACCACTAGGTGGTCTCACAGCCATAAATTCTCCTAAAGCAGACGCCCGGTCCATCATGCTAATGCCAGCGAGCACGTTACACTGACGGATGCCCACATGCAATTTCTTATCTAACCATTATATTTTGCAGAAGAGTGTCATACTGTCATGGCTGTACTGTGTTCTGATGCCTTGCATATCTCTAGCGGCATCTATGGGACTCATTGCCTTATATCTGCTTTGTTTGCTCAGCCTGAGGGGAGAATTTTGGGGGTATTTTGTCTAGAATGTTATAAAAATACAAAAAGATTGAACTTCAGATATAGATCATAAATGCGGAGAGTTACAATGTCACATTATATGACCGGATTCACATTTTACTAGCACTTAAAAGGGCGTCTGTGAACAGATCTTATTCCACAAAACTGCTGACACTTCAGATGGGGAGAGAAGCTGTAACTGCAAGTGCCCAGGCTATGGCCTCCCTGATCTGTGACAACTATTGCAGTACCCAGACTGGATGCTAAAATGTCCCTTACAGCAGATAGAAGGCGCTGTGGAGCATTCAGTGCAGACAGCTCTGCCTAGGCCTGTACAATAGTGGCATCAGGTGCATAAAATGTGACTCTTGGTTATACCACCTACAACACCATCACCCGCCAGGTATCTACACACCGTTGTCCTTATCCTCTAGCAAAATTAGCCTTTTGAGAAGAGTGGAACTGCAGACTCTAACACATAAAATATTCCAAGAAACTATAGCTTAGAAAGAGACCTTTAGATAAAAGCCATTGAGATCATTTGTAAGGTATACAATGCCATTGATGGTCATGTGTAATACTCACCATTCACTAGACTGAAGTGTGGGAGAGTCATTCTGCGCTATGTGGTATAAGGCACTCATTGCATTCATGTTAAACAAAGGAGGTTTCCTTTCAGCTGTGAAGAACAAACACGGACTGATAAATCCTGACAACCCCATTACCCGTCTTCCTACAATTATAATCATTGCCTTTATTTAATTCCTTTTACCACCAAGTGAGGAAAAGGTCAGACGCATGGTGTCATGGCATGTGATCGCTCTCATGTGAATGACAATTGCTTTATACAATAAGTAACTTTAAGGAGAGTAACAAGGTCAATTCCAAACAATAATCAACATTCTTAGCCGGTCTCAATGTGGATTTTACCTAATTCAATACAAGTGATCCCAAGAGACCAAACATCCACTTTCCCATCATACTGTCCTTCATCCATGGCTAAGATTACTTCCGGGGCCATCCTATAAAAGAAAAGGGACACCACTACTTTAGTATATGATATTGCAGCAAATACATAAAAGCAACTCGAGCTCCAGTTAATATCCTATTATGCACGGCTCATTGATGCTACTGATACCTGAACACTAAAAGAAGGCACAAGTCAATGATACATTGAGAAAAATCACTGAGGAATCTTTTATAACCCATTTCCCACATTGCAGAACAAATATAGAGCAGGTTACTTGGACCACCAGCAGCCACATTACGCCACTTTCCACATTGCATTGATATATGGGCCAAATTACGGTATGTGGAAATAGGTTATATGTAATAGTGCTAATAGAGGAGACTTTGGCGTTTCATGAAATGCATCTGACATGACGCCGTAATCAAACAATGAGAATTTACTGTCACATAAACAGGATAAAACGTATAACGTGCAGAGAATAGCATCGCTATACAAATAAAGATTATTGTACAAAAATAACTAGTAAGATTCCCCTAGGATCGTCACTGGTCCAGTGAAAAGGAATCGTACAATAGTGAGCAATAGCCCGAAATATCAGACAATTAGGATTCTAACATTACTGTTTCTATGACAACACAAAGTCCTAAGGACAGAGCTATTATATCAGTGTCATCAATGTCTTACCAATATGGTGTCCCCACAAATGAATTGGCAGGAGAGGCTATAGATGCAGACCCGAAGTCAGCAAGTTTCACCTGGCCTGGCTCCGTGAGAAGGATGTTGCCTGCCTTTATATCTCTATGGAAAGCAAATAGATACATGGGTGAGAAGACGGTCACGTGTCACGGATAATAAAAATAATTCACGTTTCTCCAGCAGGTATTTCCCAGAATTATTCATGGAATTATTGCAATCCACAGGAATAACACTATGGAAAGCCTGAGGAAGGATTATACAGCAAGTACTAAAAGCTACAACACTACATGGTTCTCAATGGATAGGAGACAGAGTAACAAGACATATCGTGACTGCAGACAGTCCTGAGAGCGGTTCCTACTTCTTAGTTCATGTCATAATGCTTGTTTGTAAATCATAAGGTGGTCCTTATGATAGGTGATCAATATCGGATCAATTGGAGTCACTTGGTGAATGGCTGCAGTACCAAATACAGCTGATCCTAAATGTATGACACTGTGACTGAATAAAGGAGGCTGTAGCTAATCTGTTTGGATGAGAGGTATCGGACCCCACTGACTCAAAAATAATGACCTACCCTAAAGGTAGGCAATCAATATTACAGGCTGGAAAACCTTTGTAAAGGGGTTGTCTGGCCCTAATTCAAGTACCACAAGATAGGTCATCAGTATGTGATCTGTGTGGGGTTTGGGTACCGGACCCCACAGATCAGCCATTATGGCAGTGTCTGGGTGCCGGACCCCATAGATCAGCTGTACCGACAGTGTCTGGGTGTCGGACCCCATAGATCAGCTGTACCGACAGTGTTTGGGTGTCGGACCCCCATAGATCAGCTGTACCGACAGTGTCTGGGTGTCGGACCCCCATAGATCAGCTGTACCGACAGTGTTTGGGTGTCGGACCCCCATAAATCAGCCGTTCTGACAGTGTCTGGGTGCCGGAAGCTATGACACTGGCAAAGCACATTTCTTTAAAGGTGGTTCTACTTCCTATTTTGGAAGAACCTTTGTTTCCCAGGCTGGTTCCAACCTTGGGTCATGAGATCGGAGAACCACCCCCTGGCACCTGAAGCACCTCACCCCTCCTCCTCTCCTGGATTATCTGCTGGTTACCTGTAGTATTGTGCTGGCAGACTAAACCATTAGAATAGTAAAGCCAGCCTCATAGTACAGGTAACTTACCTATATGCAGTGGATTAGAGAATAGGTGACACAATACATGACCCAGGGTCAGAACCAGTCCGGAAACAGAGGTTGGTCTCCCATAGGACCATGCACTAAGTGGTTAAACATTCCCTGGAGAACCCCTTTAATAAAGATAGGTTACAAAGTTCTTATACTGACTTATATAATTCATTACTGAAAAGTTCTTTTGTGACTGACGGTAATCCTCGACAACTGCACAAATATCCGAAAAAGGAATGCGGTCCTAAGGGTGTCTCAGCAGCGCAGCCTCAACCTTAAGACCTGTAACCAATACTCTTAGTTCTAAAACATTCTCTAACAATTATCACTTTATGACCACTTGACATTTATTAAATGTAGTTCTCTGTTCTAGAGTAATATGAATAATACATCACTAAGTGTATACATTAATTCTGGGGAAGAACATTGTTAAAAAGCAGGAAAATTTGGTATCAAACTAAAGACAGTACTTTGTAGGACGGCTTCTACACTTTCCAAATATGTCTTTCTTATTTGGCATTGCAGCTCCATTTTCGTAAAAGTCTGCGTTTTATTCTTATACAAATTAGCTGAAAAGACTTTATGGGCATTTTCCTGCTGGGCTTTACTCTCTGCTCTGGATAATCGCCAATAACTGCAGATTAAGGCTCGGTTCACAACTGTGCCGGTCTCCATAAAGGCAACCCGTTCGCCTCTCCAAATTTTTGGCCCTTTTCAGGCAGAAGCCACGCGGACCCCATTATAGTCTATGGCAGAGGTAGGGAACCTTCGGCTCTCCAGCTGCTGTGAAACTACATCATACTCCATTCACTTCCATGGGAGTTCCAAGAACAGCAGAGACAGTATGCATGCTGGGAGTTGTATTTTTCCAACAGCAGGAGAGCCGTACGTTCCCTACCCCTGGTCTATGGGGTCCGCGGGTTTCCTAAAGTAATTGCTTTTTTATGCAGATTAGGTTTCCATACAGGAAGTCCCCAAGCGGACCCCCGAAGGGAAACCCGTGCGCAGATGTGAACCAAGCCTAAGTGTGACAAATTGAGAGATGTCATTAAAGCAATGGGGGGCAGATCTGGGTGGTTATCTAGAACACAGAGTAAAGCTCCAGCAGAAGAAGGAACACCCTGAAAACCCTATTCAACTCAGTTGTATTAAAATAAAATCCTGATTTTCATGAAAATGGAGCTGCAAAGCAGAATAAGAAAGGCATCTGGATAATGTAGAGGCCGCCCTACAAGCTCTTGTCATTAGTCCGATACTGATTTTTCTCCAGAGACCCCATTTAACAAACGTAAACTGGAATTGAGGAAGACTTCTAGGAACATTACTATAAAATAGAGTCAATTATGTACTTACCTATGGATTAAATTATGAGAATGCAAATAAGCTAATCCCTGCAGTGCCCCATGTGTGATTGCCGCAATTTCATTTTCTTGCAATGGCTTTTTGTGTACTAGAATACAAAAAAACCACAAAATATATAAATGTGTGATTCTGTCACCTCTCTATACAGAAAGTGAAGCAGCAATACTGGATGGATGATGCCAGACACATGTCATCTTGGAGTAGGTTCACCCATTGCATTTTGAGGCGGGATCAGCCACGCAAAATCCGTCATGGAAGTCTAGCTGCTATCAGCAGAAAGATCTGTACTCCTATTAACTTCATATTTGGCAGTAATTGTTTGGTTTTTTTCTGTCCCAAAATCAGTGACAGATTCTGCCCGATTGAATGTAATGTGAGTCAGAGATCACAGCAGGAAAAAAAAAAAAAAAAAAAAGTCTAATAATTGATCTTGCCACTCGTGACTTCCAGACCCATTTAATTGGGCATAACCTGTGGAGAAAAGCGAATGTTCCACATTTGGCATTTTACCTTGATTGCCATTAATGACAATTATTTAGATGGTGCCCCTTTTACTCTAAGAGTATGTGCTGGGAGAAACTCACAAGATTTGTCTTGCGAGATTCACCCGGCAGTTTTGTTTGGACCAAACATGACTGAACCAAAAACCTCTATTACACAGTGGGGTCCAGGGAAGGTGAGCAAACATAAATAGTGTTACTCACCTCGCCTGGGCTACAGCGTCACTCTCTGCTGTCTTCAGAGCTTCTGACGAATGTCAGGGACTGCTGAGACCTGTGATTGGACCTCAGAGATCCATAGTGATGCGTCCATGCATCACTATGCCATGTGACCAGCTGAAACCCAATTGCAGTCCTCAGTGATCCCTAACATCTGTCAAAAGCACAGAAGACAACAGGAAGCCAAGCTGGAGAACAGAAGAGGTGAGTAATACTGTATTTTTAGGTTTTCTCACCTCCCCTGAAGAGATCCCATAGTATCCTAATAGCAGTTCTGTTTCTGACATGTTTGGTCTAAAAGAAACTGCAGGTAAAAACTCACGAATAATGTAATAACTGAAAAAAAATGGATTGATGTTTGATTTTGGCTATTTTTCAATTAATCGTCCAGCCCTATTATGTAGTACTAGTTACTGGACATAAAGCGCTCGCTCAGCTACTGCACCAATACAAACTCTGCAGCTGATGTGGAAACCAAGATCAGGCCATGGGCCCACATTGCTAATAGTAGCTGGATGAACAGTCTGAAAATGCCCCAGATATAACACAACGGCTGATGCTGGATAATGCATCTGGTGCAGCTTTAGTCTATAGTTTATGATAATAAATACACATACAAGTACAGTATTATATACACTATATTATATAGTGTTTAAAATTTTGATGCAACCTGTCACATTTAACCCACTTGCCAAGCAGGTCTAAAACTGTGATTTCAAGCTAGATAAGTCGCAATGTACCACTTTTTGGCATATTTTATGTCAAGGTGTAGTCATGATATTAATCTACCCATTGTGTATAGTTAAAACTGCACCTGATACCAACTACCTACCAAAGAGCAGCATATCTAGGAAAGTGCAGTACCCCTCTATATCCATCTATACAAGGAACAAGAATTACCTTCTAATAAGTCTGATGCAGATCCTAAACAATATTCCATGACCAGCTGGAGAGAGAGAGAACAAAACATTATTACACACATCAACGGCATAGAAATATTATATGAACGGTTACTAAGGCTCCGCAACGACATCAACTTGGGTTATTATAGGTTTTGGAACATCTTTTGGGCGTGACTGCGATTATTAGACATTTTTATTTTTTTTTTAAATAAGCCAAGATACCATAAGTCTATGGTCGTGAAGGCTGAACGGTTATCTCCTCTGTGTGACAGGAGTATATCTAGTTATCTGCAGTAACATGTAGCAGTCTATGCCCCTTCAATAAGCCAACGTGTCCATAGAATTTCACCATACAGGAAATTCTGATGGCTAAGTAAGTGACCCAAAGATCTCCAAAGGCTGTAGCAGAGTCTAACTTGTACTGTTACTATGCAATGGCCCTTGTGTGATATGGACACATGACATATGGAAAGCCTTACCATAGGAAACTTGTACTAATTCATTGTGAATGTAAGTGTATGCCCGACATGTCAGAAGAGCCGACCAGTCCTCTTTAATGCATATAATAATAATTAAAATTTTTATTGCTTCTTACACAACTTATCCATTTTCTTTCCCTGTTTTAAGGATTTTTTTAATACACAAAATAAACATCCCAAAGACAGCAGGAGTGTATTGTACATTATTACTAACAGCTTCCACAACAGTATGGGCAGAGTTACATTGTCTAATAGAAAAGACTGAACGTATTGCCGAGCAAGAAACTGGAGAATGTGCACTAAAAGCAGCATTTGGATGAAAGACGTCTTACCCATGCCGTGTGCTCCCTCAGATAGCAGCCTTTATATTCTATACTGTTCGGATGTTTTATCCTTTGAAGGAATTTCACTTCTTTGATGATATCCTGCCATTTCTGTTGAAGGGGGTATAAAAAAAATGTTCTATATGATTTGGTATAATGAATAAGCAATAAAAGACCTAAGGATATAATGGAAAATATAAAGAAATGGTCTGTGGGCTTTCTCCAACTACTAAAGCTGACCTCTGTGATAATCCAGACACAAAGGACATCTAGAATAGTCAGGGATGCATTCAGTCCTTACAGGCTCCACAATATAGGACAGGGGGCATTTATTTTATCAGAGCTTATTAAGACGGAAAAAGGCTGTCCACCTAATAACGCAAGGAGTAAAAACGTAAGGCCATTCTCCCCATCTGCAAGGAGTTTGTATGTTCTCCCCGTGTTTGCATGGATTTCCATCCCATATTCCAAAAAAAGACATACTGATAGGGAAAAATGTACATTGTGAGCTCTATGTGGGGCTCACAATCTACATTTAAAAAAAAAAAAAACGTAAGGCCATATCTGGCTAGAACCAAAGAGAACATGGAGCCAGCGCATCACTGACATGAAAGCTGACCAATGGACCCCACCAAGAATGCGGTGTGTTGGGTTTCCAGACAAAGTAACAGTAGGCTGTGCTATTTTATCTGGGCCTAAGAAAGGAGATCCTAACAGAGCTCTACAATGTAGATATGACGAGTCTTACTCTGTAAACCTAGTTACTAGTCTCATTATACTGATCACAGGATCAAAGGCAACACTTCTGCTGGGGATACCCTAAAACTTGAAAGCATTAACCATCTTCTGCGCTAGGTTCACACTAGCGCCGACTCTGTTCTTTCTCTTGTTTCTGTATTGAAAGCTGTTTCTCCCTCTCACTGATGTTACTGTATATGGAGTACGAGCCTGGACTACGGAGCTGTGTAAAATGTAGAGAAAATAAGGGGGGGGGGGGGGGTCACTTCAAACAGTTCCATCTCAGACACTGTAAAATGTACAAACTTTTGGTGTCATAAGAAAGAGGAGATTCTATTCTTTCATATGACCCTACGGTTGCAGAGATTTCTATATTAATTCAGGCGATATCACTGGTTGAAGACACAGCCAGGATTGGGATTTTTCTATTAAATATATATTATACAGCTGCATATAAATAACCCAATCCCGACTTTGTTATCAACCAGTGATATCTCTGGAAGTAACATAGATGGCACAGACTTAGTGTCATATGAAAGAAGAGAATCTCCTCTTTTATAGGACACCAAAAGGAAGTTTGTACATTTAATAATGTCGGAGATATGACTGTTTACAGTGAACCCCCCTCCCCTTATTCTCTACCTCTTATACAGCCCTGTACTCCATACACAGTAACATTCAGTGAACGTCAGGAACCGCTCTCAATACAGAAACAAGGGGAAGAATAAAGAGATGCATGGCTTCACAGAAAGGAGACAAAATCTGTGAATGAAATACATGAGAAAATGGTTTAATGACACAAACACTGCCATAAAACCAAAAGATGTCTGAACATTTAGTTACGCTTTAAGCTAGGGGACAAACAGCAAGTTAGCCATAGTGAAATTGCTGGCAGCTAAGTGGATTTAAACAATTCCCATAAACACCCTGCAGGTAATAATGTCTTGTGCTGTGGGTTTTGGACCTGCAGCATTTCACTTATGTCTACAGGTTCAGCCACAGTTTTCAACACACGTAATGCAAACCAGGCCAGCCAGAAGGAGATTGCACCTGAAAATCAGATAGTATCAGACTATTTTTTTTGCTGTGGCCTCCACTGGAGAGTGTCCTCAATCGACACCCTGCAGGACACACACTCTATGAGTCCCTATTCTTAGTATGTTTTTTGAGTGCTTGTCTCATAGATTTGAATGGGACAACCTCTGCAGTAGTCACAATTATCAGTGAACGCCACATCTCACGGCACCACAGAAAACACCAGATCTGTGGTGGTCCTGGCAGTCAGACCCCACCTGACCTAAAACTGATGTCCTTTCCTGGGTAACACCTTTAGGAGCTGCTAAAGGAGAATGAATACAGGATTTGCTGACTGTATAAGAACTTACCTCATTGGACTGCTTTCCACTATAGGACATTTTCTTGATGGCCACCACTTCATTGGTGCGCACATCATGTGCCTAGGGTAAGACATAAAATAAAATGTAAAACAGGCCTACTGTGAAAACAAAACATAAAACAGTATACTAACAGTACAATACACATCCACACCATACCCTCCAACGTGAAAATGGTTGAATATATAAAAGAGAATAGGAAAAATATGAAAATCTGTTTTCCAAAATGTAAATAGGAAATTGTGATAGGAACAGTGCCTCTGCTTCTTGTTGAAGAAGTCGGGCATGGTGTTTAAGGGGGCTGCCCCTAGAGGGCAGCAAGCAGAGGCACTGTTTTCCTATTTACAACTTGGAAAACAGATTTGCATATTTTTCCCATAATCCCCCACTGCAGAAAAAAAGGCTTTTGTAAGACTCCATACGACTGGGAAGGTGATCGATATTATCCCCATAACCATATAAAAGAGCAAAATATAGCAATATAACCAGTGGCCAATGGCCTAAACTCTGCACAGTATACAAGCATATCCATCGTTATACACTGAGCTATACTTCTGAGCAAAGTATACAAAACTGTAAATAGAGTCTGCGCCATATTGTTTTCTAGGAGAGACCAATCATAGCCATCATAGAAGTAACAGAAAGGAGGTCGTGGTGCAAAGGCACATTCAGCAGAAACGTATTATTGCCATATGAGTAAGTACAGGCCGATGCGCACTATGGATGCAGTATGTAATGATTTTCTGCTGAAAAATTATTATGAGAAGAGACAAGTCTTTCTGCATACTAGAAAGAACCTCTGTGTGTTCATATAAACATGGTGAAGAATGTATCTGCTTCTTAATCTGGCTGTTATTCTAGGGTTATGTTCACACGTCCTGGACTTGTTTACTATAGGATCCTTACAGAAATAGAGGCTGACACTCCGATATCTTACACGGCTGAATAGATGGATGTGCCGCAAGTCCAAACAAGGGTCATCCTCATCCAAGGGAGTTACTCTGTCTGCCATTCTGAGCAGACTAAAGCCTTATTCACACACATACATATTTTGTGGACATGTGATGCCTGTAATAATCACAGATATCACTTCACCCTGCTCATATTCGGATCACGTGCTGTCCTTGGTTGATCAGTTTTTTCAGATACGGATGACATCCATGCGCTGTCTGACAGACCCATAGACTTTAATGGAGCTTGTGACCCACAAAATGGACCAATATGTAGGAGGTCTCCCTTTATTTTGTCAGTGGAAAAGAATGGACATGTACATGCGCCCATTAAAATAAGCAGCTCACATAAGGTCCATGATTTGTATGGCCATCACAGATCTGTAAAATGCAGACATGTGAATAACGTCCAAGTAGCCCGCTGCGATACAGAACGGGATTATTGCTACAAGATATTTCGGCCGGTGTTCTCAAATCTCTAAACTAATGCTAAAGGATCTGCAGCCAGCACAAGTTATGCAACCGAAATCTTACTAAAAGCAGCTGTCAAGTGTTTCAGTCCTGACTATTAAAAGCACCAATTATCCTCCTCGGATTCTTCCAGAATCTCATCACATAAACCATCTAACCGAGATGAAGAAAGTGACTCCCTGCTAAAAGATACAGGTTTAGGTTTAGACACAAAATGTATCTTGTTACAAAGAACACCATAATTGTATGATCTGGCAGTAAATGAATACAATACGGCCACTAGGGGGGGCCATACAGTTAGCCTTTCAGTCACCGGCACCTAAAGCTGAATTCAGACATATGTCATTTATCACTTGTTTGTTTTTTCCCCTTTTTAATGTGGTGTTTTACAAGGTCATAAAGGTGGTGGCAGAGACAGGCGGGAGGGGGTGATCACTGAACAGCCTCAAAAAGTACAGGCAGAAAACACTAGAACTAGACGATATCTGGGGTAAAAGTTTAGACAAGCAAATTAAGGGGACACCTTACGAGACTGATGGCTATCCTTAGGAGAATGGAGATGCAATATCTGGCACTCCCACTAATCACTGAGCTGTAGTAACCAGGCATGGCCACTAAATAATGGATGGCGCTGTCTACTTCTGTGTCGTTCTGGAAGCTGCTTTCAGTCGGGTGTCAGAACCTAATTGATCCAATATTATCAATCAAGATCCCCCTTTACCACAGAACACTACTGGTCATAAAGACACTGAACAAAAACTTTTTAGCGAGTAGGATAATTTTTTTATGAAGGGGTAATTTCATTATACTGATGGTTGGAGGGGTGCTGGGATGTGGCCGCTTCAACGCTCGACACTAATAAGCTATTAGAAGGGGCCGAGCATTGCGTCTCTCCATTTTTCTCTCACTGATCCACCTACTTAGTTGCAGCAGAGCACGGTACTACAACACTGACCCAGTCACTTGAATGGGACTGAGCTACACAGTGAAGGTAGTTGTGCTAGTTTTGGTGCATTATATAGAAGGTGCTGCACAATGGATCCTTACTTATGTGATATCGATGATGTATCTTAAAGGAAAGTCCATCAGTACTGAAACTTTGGAGCACTCCTTTAAGAGGCCACACATTAAAGAGGACCTTTCATGGTTTGGGGCACAGGCAGTTCTATATACTGCTGGAAAGCCGACAGTGCACTGAATTAAGTCCCGGTACCGTAGCTCTTCACAGTCAGAAGGGCGTTTCTGACAGTCTGTCAGGACTGTCCTTCTGTACAAGCAGCGCCAATATCGCTGTGCTCGGAGACTGGGGAGGAACACCCCCTCCCCTCCTGATAATACTCGTCTATGAACGAGCACTGTGAGCAGAGGGAGGGGGCGTTCCTCTCCGCTCACACTGTACAGGCTATTGGCGCTGTTTGTACAGAAGGACGATCCTGACTGACTGTCAGGAACGCCCTTCTGACTGTAAAAGGCTACGGTACCGGGACCGCTAGCTCTTCACCCGGGGCACAGATCGGGAAAGCTGACAGTGCACTGAATTCAGCGCACTGTCGGCTTTCCAGTGGTATATAGAACTCCCTGTGCCCCAAACCATGAAAGGTCCTCTTTAAGGAAAAGCTGTGTTATTCCGATGCAGATTTTGCTGAGGTTTTTCAAGGTAAAGTCAAAAATAGTTTCAAAAGGGAAGTGCTTGTTTACTTCTCCCTTCTGCTAAATCTATTCCTGACTTTGGCTCAAAAAGCCACAGCAAGATCTACAACAATGAAAGCTGCTTTTTCCGCAACGTGTGGCCTCGGTCTTAAGGTTTCTGAGCTTCACCACATTACAACCTGAGCACTTAATACATCTAGAAACATTATCAGGGATACATTTTCATCTAGAGGATTTTTTGGGTAAAGTTAGGGGAGATATTTTACTAGTGAAGCTCCTAATCTTCCTACATGGTGGGTTTAGGATGAATTCTCTCCGCTGAATAACAGCCACTCCCACCCATGTCATGTTGGACAATTATTCACCCTGAACAAAGCAACAGAGAATGAGTCACTGCCTGTCCAGGCTCTACTAGTCAGCGGCCAAAATCTTTCTTATATGACAAACATTCCATTGGTTTGCAGAACAAGTGCTCTCTGGACGCCCCGATCCTACATCTTACTTTGGCTTGCTGCGTTTTCCATTTAGAGAGGATCTGTCATCTCTCTCGACAGGTCTGTTTTACTAAAAACTTGTATTCCCCAGAAAACAGCGATTCGGGATCATCCTCTTCTTAATACTGTATTGTGCTGCTACTCTGCTGTTATTTCTCCTGAATCTTTCTAATAAAAATCCGACAACTGGGCGTTACTATTAACTTTGTCCTACGGGTTGTACTGTCCAATCTGGGTTGCCAATATCAGACAACACCCCATTGACAAGGAGCATGGTAACACCCAGTTGTCAGTTATTTTCATAAATAGGCAGGAGTAGTAACAGAGGAACAGCACATCAAGTGCTAAAGAAAAAAGAAGGAATGGAACGGAAGTATTTACTAAAACAGACATGGCAGGAGAGGTGACAGGTTTAGACCGATGGCAAAGACATCCAATTATATAGTCAAAAGGTCTAAAGTTTGGTCCCATAGAACCTGAAAACACCAAGTGTTAGTCAGACTAGATTTCCCAAACCAATGTAGGTACCCCTTAGTCAGATGACTTTGGCAGCCTTTTACCATTACTGGGTCTGACTTGGGATGGCCGCTACGGTCAGCCCGCTGCAAAATCCCCAGCATGTGGCCATTACCTTAGGCTGGTTACATACACAGCAGGTGTTCACGACTGGCATATCATACGCTGGTCTTTATGGCCCCTGTGCCAGCAGAGAGTGCACATAAGTCACGATCATGAGAATAAGGCTCAGCCTCCTGGTGTCTAAGCACAAATCTACTGGAGCTAGTTGCCTGCGTAAATTTTGCTGTCATGTACGCCTCTTGTTGTATAAATGATGATAAATGAGCACTGGTGATGATCCCGCCCACTTTCAGAAAAGTGTCAAGGTGGGCACAAAAAAAAAAAAAACTAGCCACCTATGACCATTTTAATTCCAAGTAGTGTTAACTACTTGAAAACCAAAATGTTGACTATTTTAACCAAAAACGGTGTCCGAATAATTAATTTATGTAATAAAAACAAAAAAAAAAACCTACGCCTTTTATTTTTCACTCCACTAGTCTTGAAAAAACAAAAAGAAAATACTTACAAAATAGACAGCTCCGAAACTCCCATGACCAATCTCTCGGAGGTCGGTGAAAAGCTTCTCCGGGTCATCTCTAAAGAAGAGCTCCGCAATCTCTGGGTCTTTCAGGCTTCCAGCTCGACTTGTTGACGGCATCCTGCTTGAGCAGTCTGCCGTCTGACTATCTAGGATGACACTGCTGCCACTGCTCTTGGCTCATCTGTGTGAACGTGGCCTCTTTAGCATGGGGAACTAGAAGAGAAAACGTGGACAACATACTATTACTATACACAAGAATATGTACTGCGTGCACAAAGTGGTCAGAGGGCGCTTGAAGCATCACCAAAGGCAAACAATGACTATAGAGTCAGCAAACATAAACTATTGCTTACATGGCTTGACTGCTTATCTGCTCAGAACAACCCCCCGTCTATATGCTCTCACTTTATAAATAGGTGGGGTGGGTTAGTGCCATTTCCCCTGGTTAGCAGCACTCCATGCAAAGTGGCTGGACAGAGAATTGCATTTGCTGTCGCTCTCTGCACACCAGGTGGCTGGGGATCCAGTGTTCAGTGAAGGGGACGCAACACAATCCGCGCTATGCCCTGTTCATTCTCAGGATCAGTCAGAGCCCTGTCAATCAAAGTGATGCCAAATCAATATATCAAGACCCATATACAAGTACACGAGCTAGCGGCTTTCCGTCGTGCTGTCAGCTAATCTCTCCAGAAATTTCAGTCATTGAGACAGCTGTCCTCTCAAATAATCTCCATACCTTCTGATTAACACAAAAATACCCCAAGATAGCAGAGACACTTATGGGTTAATGAGAATGGCCGCAGGGGACGTAAAAAAGTGTTAAAGGGGTTGTCTCATTATAAATAACCCATTTAGAGCTGCTGTGGCAAAAAGCTGATGGCTGTGGGTCTGGCAGCTGCATGGAAACTGAATTAAGGTCTGTTCACATCTCAATTATTACTACGTTGTGAGGACGCCCCAATATATACCGCCAACAGAACCGTCTGACGTGCCTTTATATAGGCATGCTGCAGCACGTTTCAGCCATAGGCTCCCACAGTTTAAAAAAAAAATTAAAAAAAATTAAAAAAAAAAAAAAAAACACATTGTGTCCCTTTGCATAGGAGAAGGCAGCAGGTGATATATGGGGATCTATGGACATACAGACACATCAAAGGCAATCTCCTGACAGGGTCAGCAAGGAGATGTGAACAGAGCCTTACAGAACCAAACTCTATCTACTCTCCCTCTTTGCAATCTGTCTATTCTGACTTTACAACACTTATTAGTTAACTTAGTTTATTAAAAAAAAAAAATTGGCACAATGGCTGTAATTTTGGATCAACTTCCAAAATGTTGATGCAATTTCTGGCCACACCCCTTTTCAACAAGCCCCGCCCGAATATTGTATGAAGTGCACAAACGGTTAGAAAGTGTCTAAAATGTATTAGTTTCTCTGCCCCGATCTCTGTAAAACGCTGTGTGATATCTTGATGCCATATAAATATTATATCTATGCTTTACTATTTTATTTTACACCGTTCTCATCCAGTTCTGCATTTTAGTGGCTGGATAATCCCTCTAAATAAATAAAGTCTGAAAAATAAAAGATTTGACAACATCGGCTTGTTGACACCTCTTAGGGAGCTGAACACGGAAATGTAGGTAAAGAAGTAGTGCTATGCAACTCCCCATTTCTAAAAACGGGGATTCGGATTTTGACCAGAATCATAAAATGGATGTTCGCCCCGCTGCAGGGTCTGATATCTTCCATGCAGGCTTAGGGCTAGTTCACACGGGGCTAGGGACCACGTATTTTGGTCCTGATTTTGATGCGGGAAGCCACGTTAGAATAAGAGCCAAATGCGCCTGCCACAGCTTCGAATAGTTGCGGCTTTCCGCTCTGGAGTAGGCCCAAACGAATGGGCCTAGTCCGGAGGGTGCTATCGCGAGGCGGACACTGGGGCTGAATCAGCCGCGGAAACCGCCTGAAGAAAAGGCAGCTCGCTTCTTTTTTCTGTGAGCGGTAACTTACCGTTCACAGAAAAAAGTAAGTTAGCGATTTACATAGACCTCTATTGTGAGGGGGCGGATTTTGAAGTGGATTCGGCTTCAAAATCCGCCCTCTCTTACCCCCTGTGAACGAGTCCTTATTTCTCCAGCGGCAAGCTATGAAACAGGTTCTGTAGTCAGCGATTGGGTAGTAGGGCAAAGAAGCCCCCTGAATCAGATAGATTTGAACCCTCCTTCCCTACCTCTTGTGTCACCCCCCCTACCTCATAGATTGTAAGCTCTTGCGAGCAGGGCCCTCAGTACCATTGTGTGAAATGCCTTTCTTTGTAATGCATCTTTCTGTCTGTACTTGAACCCTACAAATTGTACAGCGCTGCGGAATATGTTGGCGCTATATAAATAAAATGTATTATTATTATCTCTCCCTTTGCCAGATCACTGAACTTTTTTTGTTACATTAAGTAAAAATATGAAAATCTAGATTACAATTAAGAATCAACTTTAAGCATGGGGGGAAAAAAAAAAAGAAAAAAGAAAAAGTAAAAAATTAGATTTTTTTTTCTTTAGGCAAAACAGGCCCAGCCCTATAACTAAGATATGAAGAGACGGCAGATTTTACAACTCGCAGCTGGGAATACACTTTCATAGCATCGAGAAACAAGCCGTATAAAAAAGACAGTAACTAGTACAAAAGAAAACAATACAATTCTAAGGACAAAGATTAGCTAACAGGCAAGCAAGAAAGGAGCCGAGGGGAACTCGCCATGCTACTGAAGGAATGTTTCTTGGATGGCCTGTGACGGTGATGTCATGCTGTTCCATCTTTTGAGGAGCATCGGAGTCTTACAAAAAGAACATTGTTGGAAATCAACTGTTCGATCCCACAATGCATCACACCCTACATCTGCTGATGAGATGGTGGCGGAGGCTTCGTCCCCCTAATGAGGCACATATTCATATCATGCTCCGGCACAGGGGGTATTCATCTGGACACTGGCGGCACGCATCTACTACTGTATATATGGAAAACGCTGTATAGACACTGGCTAGTGAACAGAAACCTCTAGGTGACCTCGTACAAGCAGGAAAAGAAGAGCATGAGAACGAGGCAGAAGAAAAGGGGGAAGAAATTCTACAGATCTCTAGCAAAGAACCTTGTTCACACAAGGAATATTTGGAGCTATGGGAGTGGAAAGAGGGAAGAAGAAGAAAAAAACAAAAAAAACAAACAGGATTTCCATTTCAAGTTTTTCCTATTTCAACCGAACATCCATTTTTTCATAAGTATTTATGGGTATGTTCACAAGAGCCATAAATCCAACCCATACTGTCAGAATGTACCAAAGCCAACCCCTGGATTTCTGCCATACATGTAAAGTTTGCACGATCCACACAGGGATTAGTCCTATTCAACACGGCTAATCTGGCTGCTTTACAAAGTGAAATGCAGATAAATAAATACTGTGCCATTTATTCTTATAGATTTTCTTTCTTTCTTCAGCATGCGCATGTGAGAAAGGTTTCAAAAATCCATCTAAAATAGACTAAATGCAGATGGCCAGAAGATTGAGGCTAGGCCTCACGTGGTGTCCCGCAGCAAAAGAAACGCTCGGGGCAGCAACACATCGCGGTTCTTCCTGCAGCGCTTTGCTCAGAAAGATCGCAGAAATTTCCTCTGTGGACTTTCTGTTTCAATTATACCTATAGGGAAACCACCAGCGTTTCTGGAGGTATAACTGACATGCTGCCATTTCCAAAAATGCGATGGTTTTGGAAATTGCAGCGTCCCCGCTGCATGTATTTTACCACAAAGTGGGGATGGGAATCGCTAGAATCCCATCCATTTTACTGTGACCATAAAACGCCAGTGTTTTCCACTGCGGGACAGACTTCGGGGATGAATCCAAGCCAAAATTCATGTCAAATGCTGTACATGTCTGCGAACCCTAAGGGTATGTTCACACGGCTGAATTTGGAGCTGAATTTGAGGCAGATTCCACCTGAAAAATCAGCTCCAAATTCTGAATGAAATCTGCTTCTCAGTCAATGTAAATCAGACAATGAATTTTTCATCTAGCAAAAAAAAAAAATAAGCCTCATGCTCGATCTTCAGGTGGCTTCTCATTCCCAATGGTAACTCCCATTGACGTGAATGAGAGGCAGAAAAAGTCTGCTTGGCTGGTGCAGAAATTGCAAATGCCGTGGCGAATTCCACAGCGGAATTTCATCAAAAATTCAATAGAATTTTTGAACTAGGAAATACTCTACTGTGTAAACATACCTTAAGAGTTCAATCACATTGCTTTGTTACAGAATCTTGTTTGCAGCCATAATCTATGGGACCCATACTGTACGCCTCTATGTTCCTTCAAAGGTGTCACTACGGCTCCACAGGTTGTGACTGTCACCATGTTTTGTTTTTTGTGGTGCACAAATACAACTGCACACACAACTGTTATTTCTGTTGATAAATCCCAACTGCTAGTATAGTTTTTAGCAATGAATCCAGGTTAAAGGGATCCTATCAGTCAGACACAATTTTTTGTAGGTACCACGTCAGAATAGCCTTAAGAAAGGCTATTCGTCTCCTACCTTTCGTCATCTTCTCCACGCCGCCATTCGCCTACAATCCAGGTTCTTGTCAGTATTTAAATGAGTTCTTTCACAGCACTGGGGGCGTCCCCAATGCTGCGAGAGAACTCTCTCCTGCGCCGCCTCCTCTTCTTCAGAAGAAGAATCATCTTCAGCCTCTTGTTCCGGCGGTGGCTTGTAACTTCTAAGACCTCGGGCAGAGCAGACTGCGCATGCATACAGGCCACGAGAAATTGGCCGCTTACACAGTATTGTAAGCAGCCATTTTCTCGTGGCCTGTGAGCGTGCGCAGACTGCTCTGCCCAAGGCCTTAGAAGTTACAAACCATGGCTGGAAGAAGAGGCTGAAGATGACGCTGTTGAAGAAGAGGAGGCGGCGCTGGAGAGAGTTCTCTCACAGCATTGGGGACGCCCCCAGTGCTGCGAAAGAACTCATTTACATACCGACAAGAACCGGGATTGTAGGCAAACGGCTGGACGGAGAAGACGACGAAAGGTAGGAGACGAATAGCCTTAAGGGTATTCCGATGTGGTACCTACAAAAAATTGTGTCTGACTGAGAGGATCCCTTTAGGTTTGGGATCTGACAACACCCAAGATTAAGTTTAGAGGTCTCATGCTAAGTGCCATAACCCTACCTTTATTGTGGGGCGACACACTGCCCCAAATGCTGTGTATTCACAAAGGAAGCCATTGCATACAACAGTCAGTCACCCCTAATAGTTATATGAGGGACACCAAAAGCTCAGCAATATGTGCGGGACATCCTGCGGCCACATGTGTTGCCTTTCAAGGCAAGATTACCAGCTGCCATTTTTCAGCAGGATAATGCTCCCCCGCACACAGCAAAGGGTTTCGAAGGAAAGTCTCCACCAGATTGTGACATTTCCTTGGCCTACCAGGTTGCCACTTTTATTTCATATTGAGCATTTATGGGACCAGCTGGGACGCAAGCTTCGGGCAACATGCTTAGGTACAACATGTGTGGCTGGATACCATACAGAACATGCATACCTCCATGCCCAACTATATACCATTCAGACTAGACGTGGCTCAAATAGGACCACCTTTCAATTGTGCAGTACAAGTGTGAGTATATATATATATATATATATATATATATATATATATACACACACACACACATTATATATATATATATATATATATATTATATATATATATATACACATACACATATATATTTATTAGCCCTGCATTTAGATCCCATAGGGAAGAAAAACAAAACGGAGCTATTTTTACCATTTTCAAAACAATTAGATACTCCGAGCTTATACAACCCAGAGGTGTCCCAAGGAGAATTTTCACCTCTAAACAAAAGCATTTCTTAAGTGTGTATTGTATTCCCCAGCAGGGTGTAGAGAAAGGGTTTAATGTGACTCACATTTTCTGTGTATGAGGAAAGGATCAAAAGTGTATAGATTTATTGGTGGTAGATACAATTAGAAAACCATAATGTACATCACAGAATGACGTACATTAGCGTGGTGTATCCATAAAGTTATAGAACACTGCTAGTC
Source organism: Leptodactylus fuscus (assembly GCF_031893055.1). NCBI lineage: Eukaryota > Metazoa > Chordata > Amphibia > Anura > Leptodactylidae > Leptodactylus > Leptodactylus fuscus. The sequence goes on from NC_134266.1 coordinate 50,779,222, forward strand.
TATACTGTCACTTTAGTATTGTGGGAGTCTGACCTCTGGGCCCTCACGGATTCACAGAATAAATCATCATACTGGCCCCTTCAAGTTCACCTACAGTACAGGGATCAAGTCAATGGAGTTGGCTGCCGTTGCCTGCATATTGTTCTCAGCTATAGGATGGTAGAATTGACTTCCGTTCGGAAGTGATTTTGACCTGTCCCCGTAGGTCTTAGCTGGCTAGTGTCTGACCCCACAAAAATCAGGTGTATGCCAGTGGTTTAGGGAGCAGGTCAGGGACATCGGATAATAAGTCTCTGATGGGACAACCTCTTTGGGATGCAGAAAAAAAAACTACTGCTATAACGTATAGCTTGTATAAAGGGACATGAATAAAATTGTCTTGTACAATGTTAGTTAAGATAGTAGTGAAACTCACCGACGAGAGGCATCAGCTTTACTGTAACCAGTCAGACCGAATCAGGAATAATCCAGGTTAGATCTTTCTTGAAGCCACTTCCCGCAGTATAACTGTAGAGAGAAGTAGAAACAATATTAGAAACAAGGTATAGATTTATATCCAAGTCAAACTAAGGTTATGTTCACATGGCTCTGATTTTGAGACACAGAGAATGCTAGGATATGGGAGCTCTGAACTATTTTGCAGCTTGGGATCCAGATGCGTGTGTCCACTATATACACTTTATGGTATGAAGCAGTATAGAATATCAGTATATCAGACGCTAAACATAACTGGTTTTCCAGCTCATCAGGATTCCAACATGTCAAAACTGTCTTACTTTCTGTGACAGGAGGAAACAATTGGGTAGATCTATTAATACTTCGGTAAGGAAAGCTACAGGTCTCTACAAAAACAGCGAGGAATGTAAAAGACATCGGAGACATCTTTAAGGTGGCTCTGCCAGGTCTATACTGCCCTGAGACATCATAAGACAGAGGCCGGGGCTGAGCTCTGGATTACACAGTTTTCTAAGATATTTTTTTGTATTTTTATGTAATAAGCTGTTCCAGACTACAGTCACACGTGGTGGTCTAGTGTGAGATATCCCCCTGCCGGCAGAGGGTACACCTCATTTATAAGGAGGTGCGCCCTCTGCTGGCTCAGAGGTCAGCTGGAGATCTACTTAATTGCAAGGACTTGATCTCTCTGTCCTACTGCAGACAAGACACAGCAGGGAGGCTCCTGCTCTAACCAGTTGTCTTACAGCTAGGCACAGAATAGGGAAGAAAGGAAAGGGGACATGGCTGTTCTTCTGGGATGCACAGATTTCTTTAGAAATGTTTCAGGATTAATTGTAAATGAGACAATAAAACCACTGGAAAGGAGGTGACAGAAGGATCAGCTAGACTTGTGTGTCCATCTTCTGTATTTAGGGCTCTTCCTGCTAGGACTTCCCCTGCCGAAGGTGATTGATAACACCCTCTGCCCCCAGATAAGAGCGTACAGAAGGTGCTATAAAAATTATACATAACCTATAATAATGATAAAGATGTCTCATGTTAACAGCAGCTATAAAACCAACACACGGTCTGACCTGATGTACATGTGCTCACAATCTATAATACAATACATCTTCTCTACTTAGACATTAATAAACATATTGCACAACTGCGAATAAATAAACCATGCCCAGCGTCTCCACTATACGCCCTCTGCCATAGAACACACCTTGTAAAACACATACTGGGAGATGGACAGATGCGCCTTCTCTTCACTAGAGATACCCTGAAATGAGTGATCCAACATGACCACTGACAAAGTGTGCAAGGCAATTTTTTTTTTTTTTGCACTCATCTTACACAAGAATCCTGAATGCCCTGAACCCTGAACCTAGCGTAAGGGTATCTTGAGACAAGCGAAAAGGTAAGGAAGGACATTTCTGTATAAAACCAGTAGCAGCTCCATATAGTAATCCTATCAATGGTGTATCCAGCATTGGAACAATGGGGAATGAAATCCTATTGGTTACAACATCCCAAGTTTTCCTGTGCACCATTTTCTGAGAACCATGAACAGGCTTAGGCCTACAGTACAATTGGTTCTAATGGGGCACATGCAAATGTTAGGGAGTGCTCCCTGCTTGGGATACCCCTCTCTGAGATCTTGCAGACTTAGAATACTTATATAATACATGGACAGTCATTCACATGGAAATGTCAAGCCAGCCTCGGCTCTTTGCCCGGACCTCAAGACGTTAAACCAGAGGCCATCGGCTGTATCTTATGTGGCTTACAAATTAAAATGGTAGTCCGTGATAAGACCTCACTTTTAGGCTATGGCCCCACGTTGCAGAAATGCAGCTTTTTTGTTGCAGATTTTGTTGTGTTTTTTTTTTTTTGAGCCAAAGCTAAGAATGGCTAGAAAAGGAATAGGAAATATATAGGAAGTTCTTATACTTCTACCTTCTGCTCAATCCACTCCTGGCTTTGGATAAAAAAAAAAAAAAAAAAAAAAACTGTGGCAAAATCTTCAACAAAATAAAAAAAGCCGTAACATCGGGCCTCAGCCTTAAAATGGTTGTCCAACCTTTTGAAAACATGTCCAGCTTTGGAGTCCTTTATATAAGAACATGAAACGGAGGCATTTCCTGCATCCTCGCTTGTATTCGTACTCCAATTACTAGTAACTTAATAACTGTATAATAAAAATAATTCATCTTCTTATTTAGAAGCCGGAACTTTTGTTTTGACTCTACCCAAAGCTGCTCTCAACTCCATGACTCCGACTCCACAGCTCTTGTCATGACAGTCACATGCTGAAGTACTGTCACCCCTGGAGGCCTCGCCACACAAAACCAGCAGAGGAGAGGGGGCTGGAAGTTGAAGTAACACCCCATTATTTTATTTATTTTTTATTTACACCATTGTAAGCTTTAGGTAAAAACTTCAAGGGGCCGGTCAACCTCTTTGCCGATAAATCTCATACAAAACTGAGTGTCAACTCCACTAAAAAAAATTACCACATACGAAAATCGAAGGAAAAAAAAAAAAAATCAAACAAGTATTTGTTGCAGCCAAAATGTAGCTAACAATCCTCCTGTGTGAACATACTCTTATGGTGCGGGCCCAAAAGAAAGCAGCGTGAATTTCGGGCCAGGGCGTAAGAATATCACTCAAGTCTTGTGACAGAATTTTGTCATGTGTACAATATACGTCAAACTTTAACCTAAAGTCATAGTTTAACCCCCATTACTGTGAATAGCAGAGGGTTGGTCACAAAGGTCACTTGGAACATTCACGGTCTCTGGTTGTCTGAAATCTAGGTTCTTTGAAATGATCCTACACTTGAGAGATGGTCAGTGTATGCTTATATAGACTCCATGGATTTTATTCTATAGGGTGTAGTGAACAGACTCTGACAGAGGGCTTGGACTGTGGCATATCTCCTATAGGAACAGAGGGGTGGGGAGTGTTGACGTGCGTCATGTGTGATCCTTTGTTTCCTTGATAAATGGTGTTGGGGGATAGTCAGATAATAGGATAAATTGGCGAATGACTGTCTGACTATTGGTCAGTGTAAACTAAACATGATCAAATGAGAAAACGTTGTGATCGCATGTTCTTTTGCGCAGGAATATAAAATGGCCATTATCTGCCTTCGAATGTGCCTGCCTAAATATTTTCTTCTATAAAATTCATGTAAAATATTTAAAAAAAAAAGAAAAAAAAAAAAAATGGCCACTTGTCAACAACACTTTTCCCCACGCCATGTAACCAGGGAATGTGCTGGTGAAAATACTGCAAGGTGTATGAAAGAGGAGAGAGGAACATGAGCAACATAAAAGGGCCCCAAATTCCTTTTGCCTTAGGCCCAGTTCAGTTCTGTTAGAAACAGCCATTGCAGAATCTGTTAAAAATAAAAAAAAATTAAAAAAAAAGTACTGAGTGCAGGACCGTTCTGTCCAGCGAAATACCAGAATGGAAGCCCAATGTACAACCATCATAGTCAATGGGAACTTTTGTGTTGTGTCCCATCATGTAGGGGAAAAAAAAAAAAAAAAAAAAAAACATCTGTCTCTTCGCACGCACGCCGCAGATCTGAACGTCATCTGAAAAATTTAATTGAAAAATCTGGTTTTTCTTTTTTGGTTTTGCCCATTTTTGATTTTCTTTTTGTAAACATTAATCCATTTCTGTTCTCAAAGGATGAGCGAAGGTGGCGGCGTCCAGCAGATGGCAGACTGTTACCGCACCGACTGCCGTGGAAATGATATGCTAATGGTCAACCTGAAATGGTAATGGCAAGATCGAACGTGATCACTACTGGCAAGACAAGTTTTGGATGCCTAGGGCCACAATCTTGTTCTTTGGCATGTAACACAGTAGGGTGAAGAGAAGAAAAAAACTGTAATAATCCTTCGACAATTAGCTGCCATGGACACCATACAATGAGTTGTTAACCCTAAACTGGCTGTATGTGCATCAGCTGAACTCGCCAATTTCAATGGGACCGGTTTACCAACAAATCTATATTACAGTAAAGGGGGCAATCTAGACCTACAGCTAAACAGCATTTTAGGGGTTAAACCACTAGAGTCAGAATACGTTCCAACTCTGGCAACTAGTCCCAGGTGCCCGATGAGACCCGGAAGTCTTTCTGCAGAGCATGAAAGTGCTGCACTATTCTAAGATCCGACTGTCCCCATTTTAGTCCCACTTTTATTGCTTAATCTGTTCTTCTGGTCCTACGATGGAACAGAAATATGGATGAGAAGACGCAGATGTGAATACGCCCCAATTCAGTAATCCATACTGCCATATCATACATGTACACCGCCCTACCACTGATCAAACAAAAACATTTGTTTAAAGGCAGTCTGTCCCAACATTGTGTATACACAGGACTCAATACATATAGAAGATATAGATATATCACATAAATGATCTCCTAATATTAAAAAAAAAAAAAAAAGCTATGCACCCGATATTTACAATTTAGAAACCAAAATAGGAGTACAATACATGATGGGCTAATAAACGAAATCTACACAACCAAAAAAAGTCAAATAATCCGCAGGAGGATGAAGAATAGTAAATGGTCCGGTAATGATAATACTAGGAGCACGGTAGGTGTGATGTATTCTGGATTATTTCTGCATCTGTGATTGCTCGTATGATCAGATTTCCTTCCAAAATGAGTAAGAGTTGTGTCGCAATGGCCGCCACACCCTGTATTAATGAATAACCTTGCATGAAATGCTTCTGCCTTCCAAAATCTATTTTAGTGCAGTGGCTAGTCCTGAAGAAGCAAAGCTTACATATGCTTAGTAGAGAAAGCAGAGGAGGGGAGGGGGCTACAGAGACTTCACTAATACATAGCAAACAAGGTCAGGGAAGTTCAACATCAATCAGAAAGCCACATTGTCAATGTCCAAAGGGTAAGACCCCACATGATGGAGACAACACTAAGAACAAACACTGTACAGGCACGAGCGGGGTATAAGGATTGGACAGTATATAGCTCTCCATCCATAAGGCCTATTAGCAGGCTCTCCAGGACTTGCTCTGGTAGTATGACAGGTCACTGAGTATGGGGGGTGCATTGTGGTCCCCCGCACATCTGTCACTTGGCTGAAAACAGGTAACTGTGCAGACTGCCGAAATCTTCTAATAGACATTAAAGAGGACCTTTCAGCGCACTGTCGGCTTTCCAGCGGTATATAGAACTGCCTGTGCCCCAAACCATGAAAGGTCCTCTTTAAAAACCCATTGCCAATTGATGATTTCGGGTTTATTCAAACAACAATGAAAAACCATGAAAGTCTGGTTCTATTCGGTTTTTTGAAATACAGTTTTCACAGCTTCCAAAAACTGATAAATGACAAACATGGAGCCTTTTATGGACACATGTAGGACCATGTGAATAGACCCGTAGACATTCATGAGTTTTAAAGCAGGTATACGAAAACCAGACATCTCACAACCGTTAAAGGGCATGTCCTGGACATTTAACCCCTCTCCATAGGACAGGGGATAAAATGTCAGATTGCAGGGGGCCTAGTCACTGGGTCGTCCAATGATTAGAAGGATGAGGGACCGAAAGTCCCCATAAGCCTCCATGTGAATCGAGCGGTAGTGCACTTGCATGACCAGCACTCCATCGACTTCTATGGGGCTCCCTGTGATGGGGACTGTGAACTCCAGCAGGGCCTGCAGCCAGCCCCATAGAAGTGAATAGAGTACTGGTTACACAAGTGCACTGGTGCTCCATTAACGAGTAGACCTTACGGGGACTTTCGGCCATTTTTAAGACCCACTAAAACCTTTTGTATTTTTTAATTTCAATACAGTGATGTCCATATACGTGTGACTGTGTGTGATACAACTGCTCAGTCTATTCATGTGATGGGGACTGAGGTGCAGTACCTGTCCTACTGTCAGCAATACCCATCTCATTGGCACTACTACAGGGAAGGGGTTACAAGACTCCAGTGAAGGCTCCCGTCCCCTTTCTGCTTAACAGTAAGTTCCAAAATGTGGGATATTAGCATACTAAAAAGGTGTTCCCGGGTAAATAATATGGCTGACCTCTTTTTTTCCCAGGATATACGGCTATTCTCAGGCGCTGCTAAGTAGATAGCGCTGTTCTCCATATAGTGGCCGTGCTGAGATACTGCAGCTCAGGTCCTATACAAGGGAACGACAGCCAAGCTGCAGTAACAGAGCACGGCCACAACACAGAGAACAGTGCTATCTGCTTCCAGTTCCGTTCTCCATATAGTGGCTTCTAAGACTAGCTGAATGACAAGCGTCCCAGGTGTTGCCCCCCCTCCCCCCTGACCAGATGTCATCAAAAGAATTTGCCCAGAAAACCCCTTTAAGTGAATATCCTAAATACAGGCTATCAATGTAAGATCTCAGGAAACCAATTTAACCCCATTTTTCACCTGTATGTGCAGCACAGTCAAAATAATGACTAATACATAACAGTAAGATCAGACTATACACTGGGTTTGCTTTTTAACAAGAAACCAAATCCGCGAGCGCCTATTTGAAGATGTATAACTGTGTGGGTGGCAGAGAGCGCGCCATCTCCTGTAATGAGCGAATGGTTAAAAACAATAATACTCCGTCACCGCACTACAACACAAGCAATGATCCCACTTTCTAATACAAGGGTTACCATCTGCAAATTGGAATACGTATAGCTACCTGCTAAGGATTCCCACCGAGTGCAGTCCATCCTACACGTAAGCTGCGTTCAGACAATTTTTTATAGTCCGCCTTTGTGCCTCTGGGAAGCACAGAGTATAAAAAAATTAAATAAAAATAAAAATAATGCATTGTGTATAGTCTGAGGAAACCTAAAAGTAAAATCCTGCAATTTTCACTCTGGTCAGAGCCCAGTACTGTACAATTTTTCTTTGCAGTAGTCATCTCATTTACATTACAGACTGGATTACAATAGAAGATAACACCCATCATCACATTCACTATTGTCAACAGATGATGTCACAAATTATCTATTTCCCCTCCCTGCACAAAGCAGGTCCAGAAAACCCTCCCATAGGCCTCAAAGAGTTGGCGCCAGTCTATTGCTGCCAATGGCCATGGCCAAAATAACATATCAGGCACCAGAAATAACAGCACTGATTTCTCAGGAAAGGTGGGGGCCAGAGAAAAAATTCCAACTATACTGGGATCAGCGACTATTAAAGGATGCAAAAATCTGCAGTACAAGGTGGAAGTGAAAGAATGGTGTTGGGCCACAGATACCAATCTAATGCACACGGAGCAGGTACCACATTGCTGCTAGGACTCTCGGACAAGCCCTTTAAAGGCTATTGCCATTTGTGTATTTTCTTACAACAGCACTGACTTAAAGCCAACACTTAGCAGACGTCAGCATCTTATTATAAGAGGGAAAAAAAATTAAAAAAAAAGCGGGATTGTTCTTCCAGGGAGAAGCATGACCATTTCATCAGATTCTCAGATTAGCATCCACATAATACATACTCTGAACCCTTATCATTCCAGAGAAGCTTATACAAATGCCACCGCTAAGAGCGCTGCTCCGGAGAGCCAATAACACGCAACGTCACAGAGTCTGATTAGTCTGGAAAGGAATGGAAATACAAACAGGAAAGTCTATCGAGTCAATGAGACCTGACAGACACTGTGAGACAGAAGCCATTGTACAATATAGAGTTGGAAACTTTAAAATAGTTGATAGAGCTACACGAGGAGGACGGTATACAGTATATGAAGATGGCACTTAGTTTGCTGTAAACCACCTGAGTGTTTTAAGATACACGGGAGGAATTTGTCATTCATTTTACACGGTGTGGCTACATTCTGATAGTGGGGGCCTTACTGGGCAGTAATGCAGCAGCCTAGCCCATTTATTAAAGGGGTTGTCCACTTCCTGACCAATAATGAGAGACCAATATTATTGTTTGCATAAAAAGTTCTACAATTTTCCAGTACACTTTCTGTATCAAATCTTCAGTTTTCCAGATCTCTGCTTGCTGTCATTCATTGTGTTTACTTCCAGTGGATAAAAATCAATCCATGGTCATGTGAGGTACAGGCCATGGTCATGTGAGGTACAGGCCATGGTCATGTGAGGTACAGGCCATGGTCATGTGAGGTACAGGCCATGGTCATGTGAGGTACAGGCCATGGTCATGTGAGGTACAGGCCATGGTCATGTGATGGATACACAGGTGCACAGCTCATTACCAGGCAGATGTCTGATTACTGTGCAGTGACTATATGAGCCGTGTACCTGTGTGTGTATATCACATGACCATGGACCGTATATCACAAGACCACGGATAACTGAACATGTGAAATCAATGTAGCATAGAAGGCAGTCAGACGACACTCACATATCATTTCAGGGTATCTGCTGTTAAAACATGGGAAACCAGGGGGCAACAAGGTGGCTCAGTGGTTAGCACAGTAGCCTTGCAGCGCTGGGGTCCTGGGTTCGAATCCTGCCAGGAAAAACATTGGCAAGGAGTTTGAATGTTCTCCCCGTGTTTGCGTGGATTTCCTCCCTTTCTACAAAGACATACTTAAATGGAAAAGAAGAAGAAACATGTACATTGTGATCCCTATATGGGGCTCACAATCTACATAAAAAAACATGGGAACCCCCACAGCACAGGGTTGCATGTATGAGGCCTATGTCCTATCCTTTCCTTAGGGTAGGTCAATCATTTGAGATTGCTTGGGGCCAAACTTCGGAGCCCTGCAGCCAACAACTACACTTCATCTATAAATTTCATGGGAGGCAGGGACTGGAGGAGGGATGCTGAAGAAATGAGTTTCCTTCTCGATCTTGCTGCGGACTCCATGGCAGATGAAGCCAATCCACTGATCAGGTTCATTCACGAGAGCCAAGGGGCAGAAACAGAAGAGGAATTTGAGACAGAAGTCTGCCTCAAATGCCTCTTTAATTTTACTACAGTCTACATGTACAACCATGACACCAGTTTATTGGGGCAGAAGACCCCTGCTTGTTCTTGTTGGGGTCCTCGGCGATCAGTCACTTCACCTATCCTGTGGTAAGTTGCTATTATGGGGCAACCCCTTTAGCTAGGCAGAACACCCAACACTTCCAGTCTCGCCCAACTCAATAAAACTTTTACATGCACATGTGTTGTATAAAATGGGCGAGGTTTTAATGAAAAATAAACGTCAGTAAGAGACATGTGAGGGATGGAAGTGGAGCACGTTTGCCGTCCCTGTACCTAGGAGGCTATACACCTGAAAATTGTTTAACCAGGATGTGCAAAATACTTAATAACAGTAATGTAGATGGGGAAGTAGATAAAGAAGACCATCTATATGGTAGTCATAAAATTCACGCACGTCTTTAGTGTCGGGCTGAGTCATAGTGATGGGCTCCTATGTAATTATCCGCTCGGAGATCTGCAGACAATTCATCCCTTCCCACTGCTTATAGGTTGGTAAAAATAACCATCTCTGGTAATGTCCTTCCTACACATCTGCAATCCAGCTAATGCACAGAACTTTTCACTGCATGCTGTGTAACAATATACAATACAAGCAACAAGCACTGCCTCCATGGGGTGCGGTATGTTGATGCTCATTTCCGAAAAGTACAGTCTGTGTATCGGCAACACTTACTGGCGCAATTCTGACTTAGCCGAACCAAAGTCAGCAAGTTAAATAAGCCCAGCAATGGTAAATGTAGCCAAAAGGCATACTGTGGCCTTAGAGGCATTCTGGATACAGAGTAGGCCCAGTTCACATCTGCGTTTGGGCCATTCCGTTCCCCTATCCGCATGCGGAGAGAAAAGTCCTGCAAGCAGCGCTTTTTTCTCCACATTTTTCGTGCGGAACGTACATAGACCCCATTATAGTCTATGGGGTCCAGGGGTTTCCTTAGGTAACCGCTTTTTTATGTGGCTAGGTTTCCATTCGGAGGGTACCCAAGCGGACTCCTCGAATGCAGATGTGAACGGGGCCTAAGGTGTTGCATCACTTTGTTTCCTCATTTATGGCCATGTAAAGAAACACAGCTGTATGTAGGAGACTTCCCAAAGCCGCGTCACAACACTTCTGCAATAGTAAGGGCTGAGGACAACTTTTACATATGTTATTGGTTACTCAGAGTCAACAAGTTGCGCTAAGTTTCAGCTGCAAGCTTCATTTCTCCCAGTAATACAAGCGGTGCGTTGCGAGTGTCCAGGATGTTTCTGCCTTCAATAGCTGTCATGTAAGTAACCTTGACAGTCCATGAGAATGCTCTTTCCAGCCCCAAATCGAATTTTCATACTGATAGGTTATCGGTATGTGATCTTTTGGGGTCTGACACCCGGACCACACAGATTTTCTGTTCTAGCAGTTGCTAGTAGACAAGTAGCACAGGGGGTTGTTCAGGAGAATCCAGGGGAGGTTTAAAGGAGAAAAACCTACTAAGCGTAATCCTCTATCTCTGTCGCTCTGTTGTCTGGTCCCGGTCCCCTTTCCTATATACCAGGGTTTGCAGTGGTCTCTGGTAAGGGACTATATCATATGTTAGTGGTGTCACCAGTCCCTCTCCAGCAACTGCTGAGGCTGCGGACTGACCTCAGTGGTCAGACAAGTCTTGCCACTTCTGGTGCGACAAGTTGCAGCACGTGAGGGAAAATGTCACCGGGAATAGGTGACTTTTTTTTTTCTACCCTGGTCGCCCCTGAGGTTGCCTTAAATCCTGGACAACCCTGTTAAGCCTATAACGAAACTACAGGCGGTTTTGTTCCCACCTTCAGACATTTATTCTGCAGGGGGCGCTAGTGAGCACTTCTGGCAAGTAAATGACATATGCTGTGCTTTGTAAATCTCTGTGCAATGAGAAAAATAGGAAAGTTTCATAATATTGCCTCTTGTGAGAGGATCAGAACATTAAAGATGACATATAGACAAATACAGATAGAACGCATTGTACATGTCATGCCTGTTATAGTGAAGGGTAAAATTTGTAACGAAATTCATGTGGACAAAGCCCCTGCAGCGCACAAGTGATCACTGGGCTTGGTAATTACAGCAAGACGACATCTATCTGTCCATTTTTTTTTAAACAATTCCAGGAAGAACAACAGAGGGACAGAATACAGTTCTAAGAAAAGGTGCCCCAGTATTGTTATTATATAGAGAGTTACAGGTATTTACTAAAACAGACGTGTCATGAAAGCAGACGAGTCAACATTAAGGGCAGGACGGGGGCTCAGTGGTTAGCGCTGTTGCCTTGCCGAGATGGAGTCCTGGGTTCGGATCCAGGACAACATCTGCAAGGAAATTGTATGTTCTCCCAGTGTTGGTGTTGTTTCCCTACAGTTTCCTCCCATACTCCAAAAACATATTGGTAAAGAATTTAGTTAATGCAGCCTACTGGGGACAATGATTGACAACATCTATATAACGCGCTGTAGTATAGGATGGCGCTAGAATAGTAAATAATATTGGTCTAACAAAGGCTAAAGAAATTGACAATGTTTGATAAAGTTTGATCCCAGCGCCCAACTAGGAAAGATTTTAAAGAGTTTTACGGAACATAAAGAGTGATAACCGAATTATATATAATATATATACTTACATATATGTGTGATTGGTGATGATCTGACACTTGGAGCCTCCACTCGAGGAGGCCGCACCTTTAGGGTGAACGCTGCAACCTTTTCACTCAATACCAAGCACAGCGATGTACATATTGTAGGGGCTGTGCTTGGTATTGCAGCTCAGTCCCATTCTTGCACCTGTACGGCTGACTAGTGGGGATCTAATCACATAATGATGACCAATCCTAAGGATAGACTAACAATATGCCTGTCCCAGAAACCCCTTTAATGTCAGGTAAAGTCCAGTAGGTCAATGTGTGGGTCTAATCGGCTTCTATAGTAACTTGCTCAACCATCCTGATCCAATGAAACAATCATGGCAGATCATTACATACATGTAGCAGCAGAATCTGGTGGCAAGTTTTCTTCACAAGCTTACAAGACATCCAAAAACAAATAAAAGACTACTTGTGACTACTCGAGCACAGCAGATCCAACAAGGAACATAGCATTTTCCTTGTTAAATCACTCAGTATTAAGTTACTGGGGAATGACAGCTTCAGCCTGACAGGGAATCTGATAAAACACTAGGAGAATGACTAATGGGTTCAGCTAAGGTTATATCGCTGCCCTTAACCAGTTCCACAGGCTACAGCGATACAGGGCCCTGCCAAGGAGCAAACTTTATAAGTCTGCAGAGAACTTCATGCACTATATAGAAAACAGGAAATTAAAGGGGTTTTATGGTTTAAAAATACTGATGAGCAATCCTAAAGGTCAGTCACTAATATCCGATCTGTAAGGGTCCGATACCCACAGCGCTGATCTCTGTGTAGTGGCAGAACTGAGTCATAGCATCTTAGATCCCATATAAAAGAATTGGAGCTGATCTGCAGTACCTAACCTGGCCACTACACTGCGAACAGCACCACCTGCTTCCTGCACTGTTCTTTCTGTATCAGCTGCTGAGAACAGCTGATCGATGGGGAGGGAGTCACAGATGTCAGACCCCACCAATTTTTGGCCCAGAAACCCCCCCTTCAAAGATGTTTCTCCAAGATAACTTATTACCTAGCCACTGGACCACAAGAACAGTTCACATGGAGAGGTGGTCGAGTATGCACCATGACAATCAGGCACGTATCTAGTTTAAGGATAAGTTGCTATCTTTAATGGGGTATAGCCGATTCCAGGATAATATTTAAAGATGTGGCTTAAAGGGGTTGGCCACTTTCAGACCAATATTGAGAGTCAAATATTATTGTTTGTATAATAAAAAGTTGTACAATTTTCCAATATACTTTCTGTATCAGTTCCCCTAGATCTCTACTTGTTGTCATTCATTCTGCTTACCTCTAGTGGATGAAATTCTGAGCATGGTCATGTGATGTACAGTCCATGGTCATGTGATGTACAGTCCATGGTCATGTGATGAGCACACGTGCACTGCTCGTTACCAGGTAGATGCCTGATTAATGTGCTGTGACTAACGAGCTGTGCATCTGTGTGTCCATCACATGACCATGGATTGTACATCACATGACCACAGTCAGAATTTCATCCACTAGAGAGAATGAATGACAGCAAGCAGAGATCTAGAAAACTGAGGAATAGATATGGAAAGTATATGGGAAAATTGTATATATGTTTTTTTTTTTTATTATTATACAAACAATAACATTTGTCTCAATATTGGTCTGAAAGTGGCCACTCCTTTAAGCTTTATCTTTCTCTGTTTGTTAGATACAGCTGAACAAGTCTCCTCATTGTTTATAGTTCGTTACCTAGGTTACAGACCACCTCTATTATCTAGCCGAAGTGGCTGGGTTGGTGAGCTGTAAATCTGTTCCTAGCTACCGCTCACTTTTCACTGCGACAAAAAGCTGAGACAGCCTTTTGTCAGCTCTGGAAAGTGCACTTAGCTGCTGAGCCCTGATAAGTGTAAAAACTAATTTGTGAAATCGTGTAAATCCAGAGATAACACTCTGCCGCAAGCCAGTCCACTAACTTCACATAAATGAAACCAGAAAGTGGAGGAAACAGAGGAGAAGCAGTAAAACCCTTAGATGGGAGAACATCTTTAGACTGAGGCCCCACGTTGCGGAAATGCAGCTTTTTTTTTGTTGCAGATTTTGTTGCTTTTTTGAGCCATAGCCAGGAGTGGATTGAGCAGACGGTAAACGTATAAGAACTTTCTAATATCTCCCATTACTCTTGTAGCCATTCTTGGCTTTGGCTCAAAAAAAACACAACAAAATCTGCAACAAAAAAAAGCTGCATTTCCGTAACGTGGGGCCTCAGCCAGAAAGCGGTTATCCAGGAACTGGGCAAATCCCGGAGAAAGCCAGAGAAAATGTAATTAAAAAAAAAAAACAAAACATATGCACCTGTCCCCGGGGTTCATGTACAGATCTCCTCTAGGATTTATCCAGTTCCTAGACAACCCCTTTAACTTCCATTACAGTTACCTAATCACAAAAATCCACCTCAGCCAGTCATAAATGTCTTGAGAGAGTAGGACGAAGAAATCAGCGAGGAACCATGTAACCCATGGATAGACAACCCACAGGAGACCAGAGAACAAAGCCCCTAGACACCTGCAACTGGCATCCAACTTTTTGGGTTGTTTTCTAGGTAGGATTAGATTTATTGATGACCGATACAAAGATCTAACTGACTGCTAAAGGCTACAGGCATTTATCCGCCCTCCATTCAATACCTTGCATTTATCAATGGAATGGCCCATTGTTAGACAAAGAACAGGCTAGACCTGTCATGGCCCCTCCACATAGAAGAAACGGTTTGATAGCAATACAATGAGAGCAACAACTAAAGTGACAGTGTGAAATATTAACCCAATACCGATACCCTCACGCCCTCAACTACTAAGTCACAAGCCAAACCACAGTCTCAAACCCCTCCATTTTTCCACAGCCCAGCTCGAACTCCGTCATAAATGGCTGACAGTCAGGGTCAGACAGAAGCAGTAAAGATAATCTAATACACACCAAAAAAAAAAAAAAAATCTAGTGACTGACCTCCTATGTAACAAACCATACATCTAATTAGAATACAATATTAATCATGGTAAAATATAATTAAAAATAATCATTTTATTTTGAAGCCGGAGTCGGTAACTTTTTTTCCACCCTGACTCCACCCAAAGCAGGTCCTGACTCCGACTCCACAGCCCTGGGGCACCTAATAATCAACTAGTCATATAATGTTCCAAGCTATAAGAAGCTTACTTACACGGATCAGCCATAACAATATCTTGTGAGCCCCTGTACACCATCAAAACTGGCGACAATGGGCACATGAGCATTAGACCAGGACCATGGAGCAATATAAGAAGGAGGTCTCTTCTACACCCTGTACAAGGCCGGGTGCAGGCGCATCACTTACCCAAAGATCCATACACGTGAGAGTAGTTGTGGCCAGTGTGCAACCCATTACTACACATCTGTAATAATAGATAGCATACATACACATTTATTTCTATGGCCCCTACACACCCACAGTTGTTATGGATCCATGTGGGGGTCACAGGACAAAGTTGCAAAATATGGAGCAGGTGCTATTCCTGTCTGTTTTTGCGCCTCAGTCTGTATATTCTAATAATAGGGTCAGTGAAAAACACAGATGGCAAACAGATGTCATCCATGTGCCATCCAGATGGTCACATGAACAGACCCTCAAGGAAGAGATGGCAGCCGGATACACTATAGGAAGAAGGCAAGTTGGTGGAGGCAGTGTGATGATGGGTTTTTTTTTGGTATTGATGTTAATTTGACATACACCCAAACTTTTTCCAGAGAGACGGAGATCGAGGTATTGATGTGCCCTTCAAATTCCCAAGATCTCAATAATATCAACCATGCTGAAGACCCCACCTTGCAACGGACTTCTAAGATCTGCTGTTAACGTCTTGGACCTACAGAGGTGTTGAGGAGTCCATGTCTGAACAGGTTATAGCCGTCATGTTATAATAAAGGCAACGTCCAATATTATTAGGCTGGCAGGTTCATGGTTATGTCTATAGGTGTAAGCTCCACCAGCACATGCAGCAAGCTTATAGGACAAGAGAAAAGGTTTTAATGCCATAGGATGCTCAGGAATGTAAAGGGAGTGTGTCACCAGAATTTAGCATGTCAACCCCATCCCGCAGATAGATAGTTTAGGGTCACCTGTGTTTTCCTCTTGTGAATCGCTGTCTCGGAGATATCCCTGTTTTTATCAATACACAAATAACCACTTCAGAGCAACAATGACATTGTCACTTACCTCTTTGGAGCAATAGCAACACCCTCAGTGGTCCAAAAAAGCTAGCTTGCAAAAACAGCGATATATCGCCACTGGAGGCAGCGATTCACAGGTGGAAACCACTTGATTCAGGTGACACTAACCTATCTATCTGCAGGGCTGGGGTGATATGCTGGGTCCGGTGACACTAACCTATCTATCTGCAGGGCTGGGTTGATATGTCGGGGTCTGATGATAGACTTACTTAAAAAGGTAACTTTTATTTTGCTGAAATTTGTCATAAACTTCTAATCATGTCACAAACTCCATTGTAAAAGACAATTGCTGCTGCTAGAAGTCAGGGCTAACCTGTCCAGTTTCTAGTCTGTTGCCAAGGACAATTTGACAATGTACTTTCAGTAGGTAGAGAGGGAATATGCTACTACCAGATACCCCTGGTGGTGCGTTCTCTCTGTGAAGAACGGATTGTTCATAATACAAATCAATGGCGCATATTTATGAATGCTAATTAACATATGAATGAAAAGGGGCTCATCCAAAAGTCACTGAGGCAAATTACATACAAAAGGTATGTGTGGAATAGACTTTCTAAAGACTATGCAAGGATGTGATTAGTTAAATATGACTTTTGGGGGGATAGAGCCCCTTTAACGCCAGTCTTCATAACCTCGGAGTCAGCAGAACGTGTCCCCCCACTTATGATGAGACGCATGCTTCCGGATGACACAAACCCTCTGCCGGGCATCTGTGAGGGGAAATGTACCGCAGCTCATAGGTGGTGTACATTCCCAGAACATTTATGCCTCTGGACCCTTTTTGGGGAAGCAGTGAAGGTGACACAGTATTAAAAAGCTTCAATTTTTATTTGCAAATTCAATTGTACAGCAGAAAATCTGCCCCATTATGCTCTCTGTCTCTCGACATCATCTGTCAGGGTAAAGGCCAAAGGACCCCCCCACACTCCCCTACAGTTGGACAGTCCCACCAAAAATAGCTGCATAGGTCAGACTTTTCTCTTACCTATGTGGCCCTTAGGTGTAGTTTACACATACGCATGGGAATAGGCATTGGATGGTGAAACACTGTGGGTCATAAAGTAAAATACCCCAAAGTACAAAGTATTAACTTTACATACACAATAAAAGTAACATTCCATATAGAGGAAGTGAATAGTCAATAGCAGTGAGATCACCGCAAATCTTGTGATTTCAACCATGTCCTTCAGAATCTCATGGGGGAAAAAGGAGGAGGGGGAGAGGTAAGACCACCACAACAAAAAAGGGACTATACTGGAAAGGCTTAGCACTAAGGTGAGCAACAGGTTACAGCCTAAAATTACAGGATTAACGAGTTTCCAGACAGCCCAAGACAAAGGCCTGACAGCAAAGGAAGTGAAAGAAGAAACACAAAATGATAACAATCACAAGGGATTTATTCTGCTTAGAAACTGCACTGGGACAGAGTACAAATGCGAATACGTACATAGCCAGCCGAGACCGTGGACACTATCTGAAACAAGGGAAAACATTTCAGAGGTGCAAAATCTTTACATTCACCTTTGGATACACCATATCGGGCAATGTCATGGGAGTGTACCACCTCCAAAACCTAAACCTCGTCTGAACCCCCAAACATGTTGTAGGGTCGGTTAGTAACAAAATGAACACATCTTTGGGTGTCAAAACACAATCTTGCTGCTTATAGAATCCATATTCAAATCCATGTTCAGCGGCCATATCTGTTGTGGTCACTGGGACCTGTCCGTCTTTATGTTAGGGGGCATCAGTGACGCGCTAGGTTCACACTCCTTGTTGTGGGACACCATAAAAACTATGGGGAAGTGGGCCGCAAAAATAGCGGTAACACACAGACTGACCCAGTTATAGTCAATGTGGTCTGTCATTTTAAAATGGAAACAGGCGGAGGAGACGGTCCTTTCCCTCTACCAATTTTCAGGCGGACACTGCAACAAAGTCTGGCACAGATGTGAACTGACGCTAGGTTCACACCGGCGTTCGTCTTCCGTACGGACCCCCTGAAAGGAAACTTAATCCACTTAAAAGAGTGGTTACCTGTGGATCCCATAGACTATATTAGGGTTCCTCTGGTTTCCGTCCGAAAAGGGCAGACAAACGCGGAGAGCAAGGTACTACTTGCAGGACTTCTCTCTCCACATTATTAAAGCGGAATGGGGAGCGAAATCCCTCAGCGAAGACCCAGCGCAGGTGTGAACCTAGTCCGAGACGGAATGGTAACAGTCATGAGCATTCATTGTCTTGGCAAGAAGTTTTGGTGGTGAAACAAGGCCTTTAAATGTCTTGTCCCTATTGGACAACACTGCCATATATAAAAGTAAGACATCAAGATGTCCTGTGTTCTGGCCAGAGACACGTGCGCGCCTTACAGCTACCCATAGGGACATCGGTTCGCTTTAGCGACAGTGTCTAGTTGGGACAAGTTTTGTAAAGTTATTTATTGTGTTTCTATGTATTCATCTGACAGTGCAAGATATTCTTAGACTTTACGAGATTTCTATAAAGGTAGTTTCACCAGCTCAAGGAAATTTTCTAAAATTCCACTATTACTTTCCTTTTCCACGTATGCATCTTTTTACTGCCGTATGGACAAGGGGCAACCTAAAAAGAAACAGGTGGTTGTTCAACTATTAAGACAGAATTTAAAATGGGTTTAACATTTGGAAAAACTTCTGATAGGTCAAAGCGACATGTCAGTTTTGAATGGTGGTGGGCCGGGCGCAGAGAACCCCTTGAGGACTAAAATGAAGGCGCAGAAGAGCTTAGGGTATGTTCACAAAGTTTTTTGTTGGCTGATAGTGTGGTTTTTACAAAAACTATGTAAAGGCCCCACGTAGCAAGGCGCAGTATATATATTAAAAAAAAAAAAAAAAAAAAAAAAAAATCGCTGCTGGAAAAACCACCGCGGCAATGCAGTTTTACCCACAAGTCCTTTCTGCTTCCATTATACCTAAAGGGAAACCTTTACGGTTTTGGAATTCGAAACGTTTCTGCTGCACATATTTGTCTGGAAAGTGTGAATGGGATTCACACCAAACTGTGCGGTTTATGCCATTTCAGGCACGGCCTTAAAAACGTTGTTGCTTTTTTCCTCCTCCCATTTATTTTTATGGGTTTTTCAAGGCGGAATCAGCCTGAAGACAGGGAATTTTTTTTTTCTAGCTGAAAAAAGTAATTTTATATACAAAGTACAAAAAAAAAAAAAAAGACAGCTAGAGGACCGAGTTCCATTTAAATGAATCTTTTGAATGAGTCTTTTTTTATGCCAATTCCATCGCAAAATCCTTCTGCAAAAAACTCTTGTAACTCACCCCTAGCTGTCCCCCTTGACCTGTGATAGGCTCTCCTTTATGACATAAGCAGAGCAGCGCATACATGGACGTACAGTATGAATACATCCAACAATCTGCTTGTGTCCCTGAGCACAGGACATCTCAACCAAAAGTGCCCTTGGCTTAGCTGAGAGTACCAGCAATTGTGGGGGCCTCAAGATCTGCCCCATATCCATCAAAACGGACGTTTCAGTAGAACATGTGAAAAGTTTACACCAATGTTAGTTACTCTTTGTAGGAGCTTGTTCAAAATGCTTGTAAAGGGAATACACTTTCAGTTGCAACAAATAAATGATATTGTTTGTATAACAAATAAAGTTATACGTGTTCAATGTCCATTCTTCACCATTTCTAGATCTCTGCTTCATGGGATTCTTTGTTTACTTCTAGTGGATATATAAGAATCAGTCCAGGGTCATGTGATGTACGGGCCATGGTCATGTGATGTACGGGCCATGGTCATACAGGTGCACAGCTCGTTATAGTCACAGCACAGTAATCAGACATCTGCCTTGTAACGGGCTGTGCACCGGTGTGTACATCACATGACCATGGACTAAAAACAGAATAAATGACAACAAGCAGAGATCAAGAAAACTGTGAGGAATTGATACAGAAAGTATACTGGAAAATTGTATAACTTTTCATTAAACAAGCATAACCCTTATTTGGTGAAATTGGACTTTAATGCTCACATACTATCAGGGATAACAGGGACATGGCTGAGATTGTAATACTGCAGCCCACTGTCCTATATACCTAGGTGCTGATTCTGACAGATACACGTCTGCCTGCAGACAATAAAATACACCACAACGTTGTTGTATATTTACCATGGAGATCCTCCCTTCATTGTGACGCCTCTGTCTCACAAGTGGTTAAGGGCTTCCGGTACAGGTGACCACATGGGTTATACACATAATGATGACAATATTTGTGGCCACTGGGAGCTTAGTGCAGCATAATGGACAAGCATGAGGAGTGCCGAGACACTGCACAAACTGGGCCAAGCAGCAAAGATGCGGAGCACGGCCTGATAGACATGGCAGAACGGCATACAGGAGACCGGACATTGTACTCAGCGCTCTGTATAACTTCATACAAGGCAGTCATAGGCACTCCACATACATTGCTATGGTGTCACAATACAACCATGTGCATGAGACATATACAATAGCCATAGGCAAGAAAACCTCAAATTTGCCGTTTATTCTCCACGGTCCATGACCCCCCTCTAAAGCCCTATGTAAATGACCGTATTTTTGCTCCACATGCTACACCTTATTACAATTACCAGATAGACCAGCCATATTTTCCTTGGATTGGAGTCAACCAAGCCGCAAAATATGGAGCAAGCACTATTCCTCGCCGTTTTTAAGACTCTGTCTTACCTACTCCATTGATAGGGTCTGTGGAAAACATGGACTGCACACATAGGTCATCCGTGTGCAATCTGTTCTGTCCCACCGACCAGAACATGACTACGGTCATGTGCATGGGCCTAACACCAGGTAGCTGGGTTACAAAGAAGATGGATTTTATACCACAGTGAGAAACCTGATATTTATAGGCAGCTTTATCCTCTAGAGATGTCAATTTCTACATTTTTACCATTGCGACCATGACATTATTAATCCTAGAACATATTGATATTCCTGCACCTTTCATGACCATAGCAGTACGCTACACATACACTACATAGCAGTACGCTACACAAAACAGAAGGATAATGTACAAAACCAAAGAACATTCTAGCTACAACATGGTATATATATATATATATATATATATATATATATATATATATATATAATATATTCATTCACCTAACAGAAGCTCTATGCTGAATAAAACTGGGATAATACAGGTCTAAAAATGTTCTCATGGTTATTAACGGAGGAAGCCATCGTGATGATTGGCCATTGTTATAGACACGTCTAAAAATGTTCTTATGGTTATTAATTGAGGAAGCCATCATGATGATCAGCCATTGTTCTATGAGACAAGGCTTCGCTGCGGTCATGTCTAAAATTACTATTCACATGAACAAAAAATGTAGACTGGCAGCTTTCACCCACATCAACAAATGTAGTTAATATGGCAAGATGAGCAGAAACTCCAGACCTGTGAAGGCTCTGAAATACAATGTGTAGGGTGCGGAGTATAAAACTATAGAAATGAGAAAAGATTTGTATCATTGAGATTATTAATATCATTGTTTTATAGAAATGCACCAGCAAAACAGGTTGTTACACCCCAAAGCAGTAAAGAGAATCTACAAGTGGTGAACTGTCCTCAGATTACAGACTGCTCCTTTGAGGGGGGAAAAAAAAGCGGTTTACTTTTTAAGCTGTGTTCAGGCCGGGGTTTTTAGTGCGGATTTTGACGCAGAATCTGCGTCAAAATATGGCTCAAAAAAAACTGTCTCCCATTCACATCAATGGGAGCCGGTCATTTCTTTTTTCCGTGAGTGGTTTGTTCCCGCTCGCAGAAAGAAAGAAGCCAAATTCCCTTTCTTCAGGCAAATTCTGCTACGGACGTCGGCCTCGCAACACTCCCTCCCGACTAGGCCCATTCATTTGGGCCTAATCCGGAGCCAAATGCTGTGACTGGATGCCAGTGCAATGTATGCACCGCACTGGCATCCAGTCACAGCGAGCCATTTTTTTGGACCGGATTCTGAGGCAGCCACCGCGTCAAAACCCAGTCCAAAAACTTCCGTGTGAACTTACCCTTAGATCCCTCTTATACTAAAGCTCAGAAATACAGGAACTTCTACACTGTTCAGGACGACTTGTGTAAGACACCAGAAAAGTTATCCAGGCCTTTACAATTCATGGCCATCAATAGGCAGGGGCTTTTGGCACCTGCTGATCAGCTGGTAGGTGGGACCACACCTCTCCATTCTTTTTACTTATTTGTATAGACGGTAATTTCAGTAGAGACTGTTGCGAGTACTGTGATACCCTGCACCGCTACTACTGACACTACAAACTTGTGTTATACAAGTCAGTGTCCTGACTAATGTTAAACCTTAAAAGGCTATAGCAGTAGTCAGCGAGGCGCAATCCCTCCAAATAGCAATAGTGCCAAGAGATGTCCCATCACCAATATAATATTCAAAGCCTACCATGAGTAAGGGTAAGGACCGGTTCACAAGGGTCCCCAAGCGGACTCCCTGTATGGAAACCCATGTGCAGATGTGAACCGGGCCTAAGTAGTGTAAAAATGTTTGCAAAATTTGCAACTTTTTGACAGCAGAATTCCAAAGTGCAGGGATTAATAAATTCCCTCAGAGTCTCATCCCTTACCCGCCATTGTAGCTGTAGCACTTTGCAATATCCCACATGTAGTTCTCAGACATGCTTCAAGCTACTGCCACAAAAAATTACTGAAAACTCAGCCATATAGCACTGTCTAGAAGTGAAATACTTTAGTCCATAGAGAACCATTCATACCCACAAGCTCTATTAGGACATATGGACATCACAAGAGGTTATCTACTATTACACACAACAGAACCCTGCTGACACTGAAGCCATAGGTTACACAAAAGCTGTGTTTTTTTGCTGCAGATTTTGCTGCAATTTTTTGAGCCAAAGGCAAGAATGACTTCATAAGGAACTGGAAATATAGAAACCTAGAAGACTGCTAGGAGTAAAAGAGCACCTGGCCCATCTAGTCTGCCCTTATATTATTTCCATGTTTTCATGTGTGTATCCCAGACATGCTTATATTCCCTTTCTCCAGACATATATAGGAAGCTCTTATACTTCTCCCTTGTTCTTAATCCACGCCTAGCTTTAACAAAAAAAAAAAAAAAAAAAAAAAAACAGCAGCAAAATCTGCAACCCAAAAAAAAAACAAAAAAAAAAAAAAACACAGCTTTCCCACAATGTGTGGCCTCCTTCTCTTCAGATGTCAGCACACCCATTTATGTATTACATTTCAGTTGGGACTATGCAATACTACATTTTCCCTCCAGAAATGTGTAGGCGCTATCAATTTCCCACAGTCAGCAGTCAGACCCCCGGGGATCGTAAATAGGAAACGTCTCGTACTGTTAGGTGCACCATTTTAAAGACTGCAGTAATAGAACTTAAAAACTACAAATCTGAATAATGTAAATGTCTGTAGTCTCAAAGATATAGCCCTTGGGTCACTGACTTTCTTTGCTGGCCCAATAATTTAGGAGATTCTCCGTGGGAGATTCCGTTACATTATGATCAATAGGGTCCATTGGGCCTGTTTTAGAAGTGGGCCTGACTGTTATTCTGGTCCTACGATGGACAAGAACAACGGACGGGCGATGCTACTGTCAACCTAATGTAAATTACAGTGAGTCCGTTTTTAGAGCATTGTACTCAGTCCAGGAAAGATGGTCTAGACTTCATTCACTCACATCCCTGCTAACAGTCGACTTAAGAGTCCAGGGGCAGTCCCAAACCTTGACTGACAGCCCTCTAGTTGTCAATCATTGAGAGTAGGACCTCCCACCAGACTCTTCAGCCCATAGTAAGAATTTTTTTCACTGATGCAGACGCATCACAGTAACGAAAGACTACGGATTCCTGGAAGCAAAGAAAATGAATCAAAAAATTATCAGATGTGAAAAGTGGATCAACCACGGACAACACATCCTCCACAAATAAGGTGGGGTGCCGTCTGTGAAAAATGTGGACCACAGAAGTGGACATGTGGGTATGTTCACATGTAGGAATTTGGCACAGTTTCTAAGGCAGATTCCACCTCAAAATCAGTGTCAAACTTTGCCCTGAAACTGCAAAGAATAATAACAACCGTCCTGCGGATGTCCCAACCCAGAGAGACTCATTTGATCCATCTCATCAGCAAAGAAAGACATGCTGAAAAGTCGGAGGGTCGGCAAACGGAGAGGAATCTGGGGCAGAAGTCCGCCTCAATAGCTCTTCATTTTCTGCTGTGTGAACAAGTCCTCTCTAATATAGAGAGCATCTCTTGCTTGGAGAACACGGCTGCCTGTCTATTACATCTCATCTGTTTGGATAAGTACCATTTAACGCTCTGTAGCAATCCTGTAAGACAAGTGGGGCTGCAAAGCGGTTCCCTTGCCAACAACAGCTAAATATAGGGGGTCCCATCAAACATCCGTTGCTCAAAGAGGGACAAGCACAACAGATCCCAACCAGATTTGGTACAGAAATTTCTGCAAATGAAATCAATTGCAAACATCTGAATGGGATTCTCTCTGCAGGATGGCCATAGATTTTTACAAAACTCACTCAGAAGGATTTAACAAATGCAGTTTGCCATGTGTGAACATACCCTTATGCCCGCTTCACACATGCTGGTGTGTTCCGTCCGTAAAGGTCCACATGAGGACCCCTACGGACGGAACACACGCGCAACTGCAAACTCTGTGCAGTTCAAGCACACGGGCCCCATAGACTATAATGGAGTCCGTGTGCTTGCCGCGGACT
Organism: Leptodactylus fuscus; assembly: GCF_031893055.1. Taxonomy (NCBI): domain Eukaryota; kingdom Metazoa; phylum Chordata; class Amphibia; order Anura; family Leptodactylidae; genus Leptodactylus; species Leptodactylus fuscus. The sequence goes on from NC_134266.1 coordinate 50,804,319, forward strand.
GCCCGCACGAACGGGCATGCGGACCCTTACGGACAGAACACATCAGCATATGTGAACCAAGCCTTAAAGGTTTAGAAGAAGTTCTTTGAAAGCATGACATTAAGTTCTTTCTGTTCACATCGGCGATATTGATTTTGTTGTTCTGCTCCATTACAGGCACAGAACAATGACAATGGTGGACGCACCAGATCAGACACATCATAGGCCCGAATATCACCTCGTGGCCCCATTGTCTATAATGTAATATAATGGGCTTCTGTCACATCTCTCTGGCATGTGCCATATTGTTTAGCATTCTGGACAGAGGTTACAGAAGAAACCTTTTTACCTTAATTAAAATTAATGGCAATTATTTAGACCACACCCCTTTTAATAAGCCACGCCAAAAGCAGGATCATAATAAAGGAGAAATGGGTTGCAGCCCGGGGCCCATTTCCCCCATTAACTTCTTAAACAACTGCATCTGCATCCACCGATACACTGGATTACCGCTGTGGGGCAAAGGAGTCTACAAAGAGGTGAGTATGTGTTGGATTTACCCGCGGCTTTTGTTTGGAGCAAACACATCCGAACCAGAACTGCAGTGTTACTCACCTCTCCTGGGCTCTGGCGCTGCTCCTACTCCTCTCCGCTCCTTCTGGATGATGTCACGGACCCTGATCTCATTCAAGAGGAGAAAGACCAGCACTGACACCAATGGGAGGTGAGTAACAAGAAAAAAAAGAGTAATCCACAGCCCAAATGAATTTACCAATATGGATCAATAAATGGGAGAATGCAGACTGTGCAAGGAAAAACAGTAACCTCCCGGTCCAGGCAATAGTCATGTTGGAGGTGAGTAACGCTGATTTTTATGCTTGCGGACCTCCATTTATTATACCACGGAGCCTGGCGAGACCCCAAAGTATAACAGTAGTTCTGGTTCGGACGGTTTCGGTATGATCGAAAAGCTCGGCAATATTGTAATAACTGATGTGCACAACATCACTGAGTTATCCGGCTTGCTTGTCAGGCCAAGCATCTACTTGCATATATAGGATGCAATCTCAAGTCTTCATTTCTTCAGTCCAAGCTTTATGGAGCACAACACATAATAGAATACCAGATTAGTTACTACACACTTTACATTTCTATGGCCATACATCATATGCAGCTTCTGACATTCCTGTCATTCATTGACTCTTCTATTTCTCTCTATAATTCACAAGACTAAAAGGAAAGACATCTGGAAGGTGCACAGGTGGCCATTCTTTTCTCTGGAAGAAGCCTTCACATAGTGTACTAAGATTATGAGATTTGAGTAGTCAATAAGTCCATACAGTCCTCACTAGTGTCTGGTATTCTTAAGTAGTCCTCTTTCCATGTATATCTAGAAGTTAGCCATACACATTAAGTTAAAGGGGTTTTCATACTCATACCTGTCCTCAGGGTAGGTCATCAAATTGAAGATCAGTGCAAATCAGACACCCGGGACCTCTATGGATCTACACAAGTCATGTGACATCACATTCATTGGTCAATGGCCTGTTCGGAGCTCAGTCCCTGGCCAATCTTCAATTGAAGGCCTATACAGGTGTCCATACACAGTCAATACTGATAGCAAGAAACAGTCAACTTATCCAGAGATTTCTAAGAGGAATAAGGCTGGATTCACACTTGTGATCACTGCCCATTCGGGCAATCTGTCCATCACTCCAATTAAAGAATGAAAAGAGAGCATCTACATGGGAAAGAACGATTATGATTCCTTGCTCTTGACGGGGAAGATTAATTAAAACTGGTCTAAGAATTGTCAGTTTTAATAAATTCCCCAAAGTGTTCTAAGAAAAGAGGCTACAGAATTGTCATTTCATTGGGAATACCATATGTACTAAACAAACCTGTCAGGAGACAACATAATAGTACCCAAATAGTACACAGGCTGCCTGGCTCCAGCTATGGTATAGATCTGCAGTTCAGGAGACTTGGAAAGCTGGGTATATAGTTATGGTCATCAAAAACAAATGTAACTAAGAGATGTCCAAAAAGTTTTTACAAGCGTGAAGAACTGAAGGGCCTCCTGTAATCCCTTATAGGTCAGCACTGTACACTGATACATAACATATATCAGTCTCATACTCCGCAATCTGATAGTCACCCCAAACACGTCCCTGTCATATAAAGGACAAGTCAAGAAGAAGGTGACTTTGGCAGCGGGGACATTCTCAGCTTTTGTTTTTCTTGGTTTTATCATTACATAATACATTACCGCATCACTGCCCCTAATGTGACCAGACTAGATAAAGTTTTTGTCCACCCTACTAAAGGCGGTGATGTCATCAGAGAAAAATCAGACCCAAGCATCTCCCTGCAAAGCGTCACAACCAAGTAAACAAGTTTAACTCCAACCCCCACCAAATCTACAGACCGAAAATACCCCACCGACCACAACGGTCACCTAAAAATTGCCCTGCGGGAAGGAAAATGTCTTAGCTATGCGGCCTCACAGGACACAACCGTACCCAAGATGTTTACAGAGGTTGTTGGTGAAGCTGACAATGGAGCTGAACGCACAGAAACATGACATGTGGATAGCAAACTGAATCCACCTATGTAGCATGCAAAACGTCCACAATGCAAACAGCACACACTTACTGGCAAGCAGAGCCATGAGATTTCTGTAAGCCCTGCACAAGATCCATGCATGCGTTAGGTGGGGCTGCAAAGCAACTAAGGATAAAGACAATGAGAATGATTTTCTTTGTTATTTAATATAAGTATGTGGTGCCACCAACCTTCCTCTAAGCTCCTTCCGCTGCCTTCCCAGGCCTCCCCTCCTCCCTCCAATAACATTTACAGTAACAAACACATCCAGGCTGTGTTTGTCAGGAGAGGATAGTGGAGATCTGCAGCATTGCAGCACTCAAGATACAAACATAGAAAGAGATAGAAAGCAGGAAACATTCCTAGCCGTGGCTCAGAGCTGTTAACCTTGGCACTGCCACCGACATTACTAAGCAGTGACAAAGGCGAGAAGTCAGCTGCAACACCGAGCCTTTATTATAAGGACTGTAGCAGTCACATCATGTCACAGAATGAGGACGGACTCGGATGACGAGTCCCTGTGTGATGCAATTCATACCTCCTGGCATCTCAAGAGTGCATTAATACATCAGGCCTTCTGTAATTTATACAATGTAACAAGCAATGTACAAACGTGACATCTAGCCCTGGAGGTTCACACACAAACGTGTTGGCAATAGACGTGCCATCAAATACTTTAGGCCAGAGCCCTCATAGCACCATTGAACGTGCATGATAATCAGAAGTATTGGGCATGTAGGACACCTGTGCCCATGAGATAGAGTCCGGATACGGGCGGCAATTCAGCAGCCAGGCCAGGAAGTGTACACTCACTCCAATGGAACCCGCACTAGTCCATATAGTTGTTGATGAGGTTATTAGCTGTCCTGCCAGGCATGCAAAGAAACCATCACGCAACCTCCGGTGCCCACTGACATGTCAACTGTAAAGTGACCCATCACCCAATCACTGGTGCTCACTGCCCTGACAATTATAAAGAAACCATCAGACACTGACCAGTACCCACTGACCTGTCAATTATAAAATAACCAATCACTAGTGTCTGCTGTCCTGTCATTTATAAAGTGACCCATCACCCGATCACTGGTACCCGCTGTCCTGTTATTATAAAGTGACCCATCACCCGATCACTGGTGCCCGCTGTCCTGTCATTTATAAAGTGACCCATCACCCGATCACTGGTGCCCGCTGTCCTGTCATTTATAAAGTGATCCATTAACTGCTCACTGGTGCCCGCTGTCCTGTCATTTATAAAGTGACCCACCATCCAATCACTGGTGCCCGCTGTCCTGTCATTTATAAAGTGACCCATCACCCAATCACTGGTGCCCGCTGTCCTGTCATTTATAAAGTGACCCATCACCCAATCACTGGTGCCCGCTGTCCTGTCATTTATAAAGTGACCTATCACCCAATCACTGGTGCCCGCTGTCCTGTCATTTATAAAGTGACCCATCACCCAATCACTGGTGCCCGCTGTCCTGTCATTTATAAAGTGACCCATTATCCAATCACTGGTGCCCGCTGTCCTGTCATTTATAAAGTAACCATCACCCGATCACTGGTGCCCGCTGTCCTGTCATTTATAAAGTGACCCATTATCCAATCACTGGTGCCCGCTGTCCTGTCATTTATAAAGTGACCCATTATCCAATCACTGGTGCCCGCTGTCCTGTCATTATCCAATCACTGGTGCCCGCTGTCCTGTCATTTATAAAGTGACCCATTAACTGCTCACTGGTGCCCGCTGTCCTGTCATTTATAAAGTGACCCATCACCCGATCACTGGTGCCCGCTGTCCTGTCATTTATAAAGTGATCCATTAACTGCTCACTGGTGCCCGCTGTCCTGTCATTTATAAAGTGACCCACCATCCAATCACTGGTGCCCGCTGTCCTGTCATTTATAAAGTGACCCATCACCCAATCACTGGTGCCCGCTGTCCTGTCATTTATAAAGTGACCCATCACCCAATCACTGGTGCCCGCTGTCCTGTCATTTATAAAGTGACCCATTATCCAATCACTGGTGCCCGCTGTCCTGTCATTTATAAAGTAACCATCACCCGATCACTGGTGCCCGCTGTCCTGTCATTTATAAAGTGACCCATTATCCAATCACTGGTGCCCGCTGTCCTGTCATTATCCAATCACTGGTGCCCGCTGTCCTGTCATTTATAAAGTGACCCATTAACTGCTCACTGGTGCCCGCTGTCCTGTCATTTATAAAGTGACCCATCATCCAATCACTGGTACCCGCTGTCCTGTCATTTATAAAGTGACCCATCACCTGATCACTGGTGCCCGCTGTCCTGTCATTTATAAAGTGACCCATCATCTGACCACTGGTGCCCGCTGTCCTGTCATTTATAAAGTGACCCATCACCTGATCACTGGTGCCCGCTGTCCTGTCATTTATAAAGTGAGCCATCACCCGATCACTGGTGCCCGCTGTCCTGTCATTTATAAAGTGACCCATCACCCGATCACTGGTGCCCGCTGTCCTGTCATTTATAAAGTGACCCATCATCCAATCACTGGTGCCCGCTGTCCTGTCCATGGTCACTTTACCTTAGTGTGTGAGATTACATGATCTGACCCATGATCACAAGATGTAGCAGAGCTGACTGTGTAGGGCTGCCCAGCTTTAACAACAATCATAAAAGACAGCAGGATGTCTAGTGCCTAATGTCAAACCCAGCTCTGCTACATCTGAGGGGTTCACACGGGGCAGAGCTGCTTTGACACTGCCATGTAGAGCAGGAGCTGCTGTCACTGACCAGCTATGACTAGACACATACATGTGAGGCCTTGGGGAGTGTCCCCTGCCGAATAAATGGCCCCGAGCCCTGTGCTCTGCCCCCCGCCTCATGTTTACCCCAGCAGCAGAGGAAGGGCAAGGCCTGATCTTCTCCCTTCCCCACAGCCGGGCCTGGGAGCAGTCAGTGCTGGGCCCCCCGCTCTCCTCTCACGGCGCCCGCTAGCTGTGGCTACAAGTCCCGGACAAGAAGCTCATTTACCTTCCTCACAACGACGCTCCGGACGGCCTCGGACTGATCCCAAAAACGAGCTGGGGAGGGGCAGCAAGAGGGCGCTGCGAGCACCGGAAACAAAGGCCGGCCCGGGGTGGTGTGGGCGGGACCAGGGGAGGAGCGGCTCCTGCTGCTGGGACTGGGATCGGTGTGACCGGGGCTCCCGGCCTCCTTCTCCGCCTCCGGGAGGGCGGGCAGGGAGAGCGCGCAAAGATGGCGCTGTGCGGGCACTGAGGAGGTGAATGTGCGGCGTACTCACTTCACAGGCCTGGCACAGGAAGGTGGCTGCCCCGGTCACCCTGTGTACACTACAGTCTCAGCGCCCGCTCTCGCGTTACTACAGCTGTCCTGTCCCGCAGCCTTAGGGGGGGCACAAACTTTAGGAGCTGTCATGTGGAGACGTGTCCTGTGTGAACTTATACCAAGGGCAGGGAACAAGTGCAGCGGACACTCAGTAACCAATCAGATTGCAGCTTCTATGTAATCTAGCGTGTGAAAAATGAAAGCAGCGATCTTATTGGTTACCATGAGAAACCATTTTAAAGGAGCAGGCAGAGACATAGAAAGGACAGAAAAATTAAAATAATTAAAAAAAACCCAAACAAACCTGTTCCTCTTTAAATACCCCCCCCCCAGCCAGTGCCACCCCTGTCATCACAACCAGACCACAAGTGATGACATCCCTGTTGCAATGTGACCACTGAGGCCAGTGATTGGCTACTGCAGTCATGTGATCACTTCTGCTCTGACCAGTGTCGGTGTGAGACTCCTTGGACCCACCTGATAAAATGATTCTGGGGCTCGACCTCCAACAGCCCCTAGGAGATGGCCACAGTAACCTTGAAGATTTGGGTTTATTTTTGTGGACCACTATTATATTAGAGCCTGGGCCCGGCCGAGGATCCTCTAAAACTGTGCTGGGCCTGTGTGACACTGGGTGTGACCGTGCCCAGAAACAACAGCGCTGAATGGTGGGGGTGGGGGGGGCGACATTAAGGCTCCATATAGCAGGCCGCAGCGAAAAAGGCCTGCGGGAAAAACTGCGGCAGAAACGCATTGTGGTGTTTCTGGCAGCGCTTTTCACAGAAAGGAAAATTGCAGACTTTCAGCGTTTCCGTATAGGTATATTTGACAAGTTGCGTTTTCTGTGTAGGGGGCCATGCGCCCAGCGCAAAACTCAGGACAGGTCAGTGAATGGGTCCGTGGAGGCATGTGCGGTACACAGACAACATACATGTACCATTCAACCAGTCATGTGCTTGTCTCTGACAAGTTTTTATCATATTTTTTTCTACCCAAATTCTCAGCTGTTCTTTACTTTTTATTAAGGGTATGTTCACATGTTGCGGATCTGCCTGTGTGTCCCCAATGTGTGTTTTTCAAAGACTCTGCAGTGTCTGCTTCCCTGCCAGGCATGTGTCGGTGGATTCGCATGTGGATTAGCTCCATTGATCTTCCAGTGGGGCTTCATTGGTATTTCATGGAAGAATCAGTAGAAACAATGAACATATAGAGTGTTACAAGGTTTCCTATGTTTAGTATAGGTCCATCCATATCAGATGTGAGATTGTGGTGTTCAGAGAATCACTGCAGCCTCATCACTGTAGACCAAGCACAGCGCCACACATTGGATAGTGGCCATTCTTGGTTTTACAGCTCAGTCTCTTTCATTGAATCTGAGCTGTAGCGAGGCCTGTGAATGTGACATCACTGGCCTGAGCAGAGAAAGCTGTGTTCACACAAGTGCCATACCCTGGTCCAAGGGTTGATCCGAAGGGGTGTCGGACTTAAACTGATCATACAACTTAGATTTTCATAGCCAATAAATAGCCGACTATCAAACCTGTAGATGTCGTGAATGGTCGTTCATGGCTGACCAATAAAAGACTTTAATCTGCCAAAAACAGATTGGTCATGTTGGATAATTGTAGCCGATTGTTAGCCAAAAATATCAGTATTTGGCATGAGTGTTCATCTTAAACTGATCATCAGCCAATCAACTTGTGCAGACTCTTGGGGCATCTTTTTGATCAAATGGTTGAGTTGATATTCATGGTGTGGTCATCAATTGGATAGTCCAATGACAGCTGTCCAAAATCTAAAGTGTATGGACAGCCAAAGCTAGCACTACCTTTCCTGGCCTGCTACACAGTGTACAGAGCACTGCTAGCTCCGGATCACTATAAACAGCCACCTGTCAACATTAGCCAATCTGCTATTAATGACCTCTTCTAAGAATCAATAATTAATCAATAAATATTATTCAAATGACTGTAGTGGAATATCATTATGTTTATTATATCAATATAATGAAATCACTTTTTATTATTTATTATCCCTGTACTGCGACATCACTGTGTATATTATCCCTGTACTGTGACATCACTGTGAGTATTATCCCTGTACTGTGACATCACTGTGAGTATTATCCCTGTACTGTGACATCACTGTGTGTATTATCTCTGTACTGTGACATCACTGTGTGTATTATCTCTGTACTGTGACATCACTGTGTGTATTACCCCTGTACTGTGACATCACTGTGTGTATTATCCCTGTACTGTGACATCACTGTATTTATAAATTTATTTATTTAGAGAATACTGTGTATTATTATTATCCTGTACTATGACACTAGCGTGTTCATTATGTGTGTATTGTGACATTACTGTGTATATTATTTCTGTACCATGACATCACTATGTTTATTATCCCTGTACTGTGACATCACATTTATGTATGTAATATGACATGACTGTTTATTTATTTTGATTGACATTTCTGGGTTTATTATCACTGTACTGTGACATAATTATGTTTATTATGTCGGTATTGTGACCACAATGTTTACTATTCCTGTGTTGTGACATCAGTGTTTTTAATATGGCTATAATATCATATTAGATAAACAATGTTACTTCACTGTGACATCACTGTGTATATTATCCCTACATTGAGACATCCTACATTGAGACATCACTGTGTATATCCCTTCACTGTGACATCACTGTGTGTGTATTATCCCTGTACTGTGACATCACTGTGTATATTATCCCTGCACTGTGACATCACTGTGTGTATTATCTCTGTACTGTGACATCACTGTATATTATCTCTGTACTGTGACATCACTGTGTATATTATCTCTGTACTGTGACATCACTGTGTATATTATCCCTGCACTGTGATAAAGCTGTGTTTATTGGTTCTTTATTGTGACATCATTGTATCCCTGTACTGTGACATTACTTTGTGCATTATAAACACTATATTCAAAAGAAACAAGAAGCTCTCCAAGAAATAAAGTTAACTTGTGCATATATTCACCCGGTCTTACAAGACAAGGTTGCAGATTTCCCATGAAGCTATTTTTGAGGTTTGGTTTTAGACCTCACAGTCTTAGATCACATTATTGCTGACTGTCAGATGGATACATTTTTTTTTTGAACATAGTAACTATAAAAATGTATCCATCTGTGGACCTATAATAATAAAAAAAAGTATTTTTGGAGATCCATCTGGTTGTTCTTCTAGGGGACAATAGCACTAAAAACTTGCAGATCACTGCTACCTGCTCTAGAGCCCTCTATCCAGGAGTTCACTGATTCCAACATCCTTGTTAAAAGCATATAGGGGCCTCATTCATCTTATAACTGCCTGTCTCTGAAGTTTCACTGTGTCAGGCTACTTTCACACTTGCTCAACTAGGCCAATGTTTTGCATCAGCTATATCATAGTAAATGTCTCACTAGATGACCCCTGTGCCATGTTAATGGGGTTATCTATCTCATAACCCCTGTATCATATTTAATGAGCTATCTTACACTGAGTGGCCAAAAGTCATGGGTAGGTAGCGCATGCGCCATTAAAGGGGCTCTATCAGCAAAATCATGCCATCAAGGCGTGGAAGAGCGAGGACAGGAGGACGTCGCTGGAAGAGGAAGGCATGACAGCAAGATGACGTCCACAGTGCACGAACCGCCCACCGTGCACGGATAAGTATGATTTTATAATCGTTTTTAGGGTATTATTTAAAAACGGGGGGAGCTTTTAAAATAAGATTAGCGGTGCCTGAATAGCCTTTTTAAAGGCTATTCAGGCATATGTGGGGCTCATACGGCATACTTTTGCTGATAGAGCCCCTTTAATAGCGGTTTGTGCCTTCATGAGCCCTGATAACTGCAGCAAGATGACGAGGCATGGACTCCACGAGGTATTGGAAGAGTTCTAGAATGATCCACGAAGTCTGCACTGCGGCCCACAATTAGTCCTGTGTAGTTGGGGCTGGGTCCATGGAGCGGACACTGGTATCCACAGCATCCCATAAATGCTCTATGTGGTTGAGGTCGGGCAATTGGGCAGGTCAGTCAAGGGTCATGAGGTCACTGGTGTGTTCATTAAGCCAGGCCCGTGCCACCAACAAGCATTGTCCTGTTGGTACACAGCATCTCCATCAGGGAACTCCAACACCAGAAAGGGGTGCATATGGTCTGCCATAAGTTGCATGTATCGAGCACCAGTCATTGATCCCTGCACCCGGACAATGGGGCCCAATAGCGACCATGTGAACACAGCCCAGACCATGACGAAGTCACCTTCCACCTGTACACGTCCCTGTTGGCAGGCATGATCCGTGGCTTCATGTGGCATACACCACACTCTCACACGCCCATCAGCTCTGTACAACTGGAACCGTGATTCATCAGACCGTGCCACATGCCGCCACTGTTCTATGGTTCAATGATGGTCGAGGGCCCATGCCAGTCTTCGAGCTCTTTGTAGCGGCGTCAGCAAAGGGACACGGGTCAAGCATTGGCGGTTGAAGCCTTAGCGGTACAGTTCACAGCGTACAGTCCTGGAGGAAATGGGGTCCTGGCGCCCCACATTCAAATCTGTGTCGATTTGACCCACAGTAGACTGGTGCACCCGAGACACTGTTGACCGCGGAAACACAAATTCCTGGGTAATCACCAAAATGCTATGTCCTATGCGTCTTGCAACGATTATAATCCCATGTTCAAAGTCACTTAACTCGCGACGTGCTGCCATGTTCACGAGACACGTGTCTGCATCAGACTGCTCAGATATCCTGGTGAAACTAGCGCTATAAGCCGCATCGTGTCACACTGTTTGAGCATCATATCCGACACAACCGGCACTGGGACATGCCGTCCCGTGACTTTTGGCCACTCAGTGTATAAAGTAATGAACTATTCAACCTTTGGGACCCTAAGTACAAAGGTGGTGCAGCACTTTGTTCCTATCACTGTCTCAATGGTTCCCTGCAATGGGCAATCATGGTACAACAGTGCGGGGAACTGTAACATGGTCTCATTCAAGTGAATGAATTCCCTGTATGTGAAAATTAGTGGATGCTGCACCAAGTCAGCACATTCACCCCCCTTTCTTCAAGATCTGTGATCATGTTTGAGATTGGACACCTACTGATCATAAAGTGATGGTATATTCTCTCACCCCTGAAACTACTAAGATGCTCGTCCAGGCCCTCATAATCTCCCGCCTAGATTACTGCAACACCCTTCTCCATGGACTCCCAGCTAACACCCTCGCCCCCTCCATTCCACCTTAAACTGCGCTGCTCGTTTAATTCACCTCTCCCCCTGATCTTCATCAACTGCTCCCCTCTGCCAGTCCCTCCACTGGCTACCCGTTGCCCATCGAATTGAGTTCAAGCTATTAACGTTAACATACAAAGCGATCCAAAACCTGTCCCCTCCATATATCTTCAGCCTAATCTCCCGCTACCTGCCCACACGTAACCTCAGATCCTCCAATGACCTCCTACTCCGCTCTGCTCTCATCCGCTCCTCACACAACCGTCTCCAAGATTTCTCCCGTGCATCCCCCATACTCTGGAACTCCTTACCAAGACACATAAGACTGACCCCCACAATCACAGGCTTCAAGAAGGCCCTGAAGACTCACCTATTCAGGAAGGTCTACAATCTCCAATAACACTATCACCGCACTGCCATCTGCACAGTCTCCCCCTCTCCTTCTGTCTCTACCCCCCTTCCCTCATAGATTGTAAGCCCTCGCGGGCAGGGCCCTCTATCCCACTGTGCCAGCCGGTCATTGTTAGTTTTATATCTGCCTGTATATTCTGTGTATTGTATGTAACCCCCAAATGTAAAGCACCATGGAATTAATGGTGCTATATAAATAAACAATAATAATAATATCAATATGGCATGACTTTATAGAGTGAGAATACACCTTTAGGCTAAGGCCCCACGTTGTGGTAACGCAGATTTTTTGTTGCAGATTTTGATGTGTTGTTTTATTTAGCTAAAGCCAAGTGTGGCTACAAAAGGAATGGAAAATGTATAGGAAGTTCTTATACTTCTCTCTTCTGCTCAATCCACTGCTTTGACTCAAAAAAAACACAACAAAAGCTGCATTTCCGCAATGTGGGCCTTAGGTTAAGGCTCCATGGAGTGTCCCGCAGCAAAAAAGCGCTGGGGGAAAAAATGCGGCAGCAACGCATTGCGGTTCTTCCCGCAGCACTTTAGACAGAAAGTTCGTAGAGGTTTCCTCTGCGGACTCTCTGTTTCAATTATACGTATGGAGAAACCGCCGGCATTTCCATAGGTATAATCGACATGCTACAATTTCCAAAACCTCGCCGGTTTTGGAAATCGCGGCATGTCTGCAGCGTAGTTTTTACTGCAAAGTGGACAAGGGATTTGCTAGAATCCCATCCAATTTGCCCTGACTTTAAAACTCCACAATTTTTCTTGCGGCATTTCTGCCACTGCCAAATCACAGCATTTACGTCCCGTGGGGCCCCGGCCTTAAAGTATATTTCTCATTACATACACTCAACGGCCACTTTATTAGGTACACCTGTCCAACTGCTCGTTAACACTTAATTTCTAATCAGCCAATCACATGGCGGCAACTCAGTGCATTTAGGCATGTAGACATGGTCAAGACAATCTCCTGCAGTTCAAACCGAGCATCAGTATGGGGAAGAAAGGTGATTTGAGTGCCTTTGAACGTGGCATGGCTGTTGGTGCCAGAAGGGCTGGTCTGAGTATTTCAGAAACTGCTGATCTACTGGGATTTTCACGCACAACCATCTCTAGGGTTTACAGAGAATGGTCCGAAAAAGAAAAAACATCCAGTGAGCGGCAGTTCTGTGGGCGGAAATGCGTTGTTGATGCCAGAGGTCAGAGGAGAATGGCCAGACTGGTTCGAGCTGATAGAAAGGCAACAGTGACTCAAATAGCCACCCGTTACAACCAAGGTAGCCAGAAGAGCATCTCTGAACGCACAGTACGTCGAACTTTGAGGCAGATGGGCTACAGCAGCAGAAGACCACACCGGGTGCCACTCCTTTCAGCTAAGAACAGGAAACTGAGGCTACAATTTGCACAAGCTCATCGAAATTGGACAATTGAAGATTGGAAAAACGTTGCCTGGTCTGATGAGTCTCGATTTCTGCTGCGACATTCGGATGGTAGGGTCAGAATTTGGCGTCAACAACATGAAAGCATGGATCCATCCTGCCTTGTATCAACGGTTCAGGCTGGTGGTGGTGGTGTCATGGTGTGGGGAATATTTTCTTGGCACTCTTTGGGCCCCTTGGTACCAATTGAGCATCGTTGCAACGCCAAAGCCTACCTGAGTATTGTTGCTGACCATGTCCATCCCTTTATGACCACAATGTACCCAACATCTGATGGCTACTTTCAGCAGGATAATGCGCCATGTCATAAAGCTGGAATCATCTCAGACTGGTTTCTTGAACATGACAATGAGTTCACTGTACTCCAATGGCCTCCACAGTCACCAGATCTCAATCCAATAGAGCATCTTTGGGATGTGGTGGAACGGGAGATTCGCATCATGGATGTGCAGCCGACAAATCTGCGGCAACTGTGTGATGCCATCATGTCAATATGGACCAAAATCTCTGAGGAATGCTTCCAGCACCTTGTTGAATCTATGCCATGAAGAATTGAGGCAGTTCTGAAGGCAAAAGGGGGTCCAACCCGTTACTAGCATGGTGTACCTAATAAAGTGGCCGGTGAGTGTATATAAACTAAACAGTGAACTTCTATTTCTATACATTGTGCGGTTTCTTGATAAATGACTCTGTCCAGTAGCCTCTAAATACTATACATGGTACTTTAATATGATTTAATCTTTAGAACTTTTGCCAATAATTCCCTGTAATGTCACAAAAAAGCGTATTGTTCATTTTGGAGGCTTTGCTAATTGACAAATACAAATGTGCAGGTTATGCCCTGACCGTCAAGTCACTTGTCTCTGCAGGAAAGTCCTGCACAAATGCTCCTCTGTGTCAGTGTCACTGGTGTTGACAACTGTGCTAAGAAACTAATTGTCCATATAGTAAATTAGCACAGACACAATGCAGCTCTCACAGCATTCTTCTGCAGGCCGATATCCTGCCCTCTGTGCAATGGGAACATAATGGCATGTCTCTCCCACACTGCTTTGTGACTTTACTACAACTATTTTCAGTTTTATCTCCACTCTACCATGGTAAATAAAATATGTTGGGGACCTCTTATACAGTGTATGTTGCCTCTGCATAAGGCCAAAGAGAAAAATGTATTTGCATGTGACCATATTACAGGTTAAGTCCATGAGTCATAGACATTAGGGTATGTTCTCTGTTCGCATATATTTTTTTCCTGCCTCCCATTCATTTCAACAGGTTGTGTGAGGCCGAATCCGACTGAAGATTGGGCATGCCACTTTCTTTTTTTCCTGTAGCTGAAAAATCAGCTTCTGACTCCCATTGAAATGAATGGGAGAACAGGACACACCCTTGCTCTCACTTTTACTATGAGGCTGGAGCCCCACTTAAACCCACAGAATAAACTGCAGCATTTTACCTTCCCTGCAAAGTGGTAGAGATTCTGGTGAATCCCATCCACACATTGCGGGAAAATACAAGTAGCGGACATGCTGTGGTTTTGGAAATCGTAGCATGTCCATTATACCTGTGTAAACGCTGGTGGTTTCCCTATAGGTATAATTGAAGCTGAAAGACCTTTTGTGAACAGCAATGTGGGAAAAACAGCAATGCGTTACCGCGGTGGTTTTTCCTGCAGCACTTTTTTGCAGCAGAGCGATTTTTCCTGCAACGTTTCCACTGTAGTGAAATTGTAGCATTTCTGGCCCGTAGGGCCCCGGCCTCAAGGAGCCCATATACGCTTCATCCTCGACAGCTATTCCACCTTAGGGTGAGTTCACACGGAGTAACGTGCCGCGTGATGTGGCACGTATACGGCGTGTGAGCTTTTGCAGACCGTATACGCTCCCATTGATTTCAATGGGAGTGTGGATCATATACGCGGCGCTATTTTGCGGCCGTGATTAGCCGCGTATACGATCCACGCTCCCACTGAAATCAATGGGAGCGTGAAGGGCCGCAAAAGCTCACGCGACATCTACGTGCCACATCACGCGGCACTTTACTCCGTATGAACTCACCCTTACTGTTCCTATATAAATGCATGGTTAGTTCACTCGAGCATGCATGTGTTATCAATGGGGAGAGTAAAAGGATCGGATGTTGACAGTCAACATGTCCTATCCTTTTCTCCAACATCCTCTGTTAGGGGAGAGGCGGGATGCTAATATACACATAAGGCTCAATACAGATCACGTTTTTTACATCCATTTAACAGATGTAAAGAAAAGACACAAACAGATCCGTTGACATAAACATCAATGTCAAAAAAAAAAAAATCTGTTTCTGTCCAGTTTTTTTTTTGAAGGACGCAAAAACATAGTATAATATACTTTTGTGTCTGTCCAAGAAAACTCATAAACGGATCTTTTTTTTTAACATGGATGTCTGTGTAAACAGATCCATCCATTGGGGTTTGTTTATTGCATTTGTTAAATAGATGGAAAGAAGCATGACCTGAATAGAGCTTAAGGCTAGGTTCAGACCTGTGCTGGGCTCTACGTCTTTCAAGTCCGCCAGAGGACCCCTATGATAGAGATCTGGGCCGCTAAAACAGCAGTTGCCTGCGGACACCCGCAGATCCCATATTCTATAATGGTGTCCGCCGTGCAGGACTTTTCTCTCCTCTGAATTTCGGCGGTTTCTGCAGTGCAGTCTCCAACAGAAGCTCTGGCCTGGGCCTGCAACTACAGTGCGCGCCCGCGTATCTTTTTCCCTAATATGTAGTGTATTGATACAATTTCTCCATTATGTCCTTTCAAGGTTTTTATATGTAGGAGTATAGAGATGCCTCTGTAGTTGTGTTTTTATGCCGTCTCATTCATCTTTTTCAGTTTATAAAACAGCTAAATTTTGCTTTTAAGCTAAGTCGCCTCCGAAAGTCATTGAGCTGTATCACGGCAGAACAATGCAAAAACATGTTGCTAAGCGAGCCTGTGTTTGCTAGGAAGAGTCACTGCCCTACAGTGCTATTTGAACATCATGGTCAGTAATGTAACCCATACCTCTAGGTATTTGGGAGATGAGTAACTTGCAGAATATGTACAGTGTGGCCAGTCGAGAAAATTACGTGTTCAGAAAGGGTGACGTAATGAGAGTTCAGTAACACAACAGTGTGGGTGTTGGGATTCTTAAAATGCATGAAGCATCTGTTAAACAAAAACACACCCAGAATGTAAAGATGGGGCTCTTTAACTTCAAGTATGTCTTCATGGTTTAGATCAAACAGTATGTTGTCTGAGTCTGTCAGAAACTCACCTACAATATATAGCTGAACTACAGTCATGTACCTGGATATAAAGGCCAGAGGGGACCTGGCAACGTCTTATGCAACATATTCCACAGAACTTCACAAATCATAGGGGATAATGTACAGACAAAATTAGATATTCAATAGAAGTCAGGGCTCTGCACTCTACAATCTATGAGTAAATGGATGACACAAGGTTGTATAAAGGTTATACAAGACAGCGCAACATACACTTGCATGAGCCAGCCACCAGTCAGTATCTGTGTATGTACAGATACAAAGGGCGTTTTAGAGTGGGGTTAATGTAAGAGGAAGGGGAGGGGGCAGAGAAGAGTTTACTGAGAGTAAATGTAGAAGAGTTAGATTAGAGAATGTCATAAACCTATCTAAAGAGATGTCTTTTTTGAGGGCGTGTTTTAAAGTGTGGACGTTTAGTAGTAATCTGATAGTCTGGGGTAGCGCATTCCAGAGATTTTGTGCAACTCTGGAGAAGTCTTGAACATGGGCATGTGAGTTAAAAAAGTTACTATGCACAAAAAGCTGTTTTTTGTTCCTTTTTCTTACAATTGAAGACAATACCAGATTATGATAATATACAGATACATGTATCATTCGAGCCCATTCACACTGCGTCTAAAGTGTAAATTTACTGCATGTGTCATTGTATATTTTACACAGTCCCACAAGTCCGTATTATTGTTAGGAGTATTTAGATTCTTTAATTTCTATTTTTCTTACCTGGGGAGTTTTTGGCTGCGCAGTGTCTGGGGTGGCATCCTGGCGCTGCGGGGTTGTCCTGTCGTGAGTATTGGTGCACACCTTCTGACTTGCATTCGCGCACTGCTGGTAGGCAGCTTTATCTCCTGGTTGATTAGTCTGTCCTCCCATTTGCACCTGGGAGGAGTGGTCTCTACTCTGTATTTAAACCCATGCCTCCCATGGTTCTGTGCTGAGTGTCGCTTTTACAGAGCTAGGCCTTAGCAGGAGGAGTAGGTGGTGTTCCGGGATAGAGGAAGTTCCGTGGTTGATTTTTGGGAGGTTTGGGTGAACGAGTTGGTTTGTGTGTTTTCCCTTCTGTGTTCACCAATCCTCCCTCTGTGTATAATTGACTGTGTGAGTGAATTGCCTTATCCTTTGATTTCTACTCAGTTTCCCTGTGTTAGTTTCCTAGTGTAAGGTACCTTCCCATATTGGTTTGGGGGAATCCTTTCCCACATTTTTCCTGTGTGCTGCTTGTGTTGTTAGTCAGCGCACACCCTTGTCAGTCCCTGTCAGTAGCAGCTTCACTTGTTCGTTAGGGGTGACCCCCTTTAGTCTCCAGTCCCTAGAGGTCTTATAGGGCATTCCTTCTCCCACTTCCCTCTAGGCCTACGGAATCAGTGAGAGGAGCTGTCGGGGTCAGGCTTAGCCTGAGTACAGCCGACCCACACCCGTGAGGCAGGGACCGGGATAGCTAGTGGGAGTAGTGCAGGGCGAGATTCCCTACTGCTATCCCTTAGCCCCGTTGCAGCTACCTGGACTGACATAACAGTACACTCAGCCGGTAAAAAAAAAAAAAAAAAAAAGGTTCGTTTGCATTATGACGGACCTGAAACAGTTGTACCAGGCGGTACAGCAGATTTCCACTGAGATGGAGGGGATTAAGCTACGAATGGATGCCATCCAAGCTTCTGGCGTATCTCAAGTACAGCAGTTGGCTCAACACACAGCCTCTCAGGTGGAGGGCATACAGAGGCAGGTGAGTAGCGCCCCTGTGGGTCGGCCTCTGGAGCCAAAAGTCAGCTTACCTGAACCCTTCCGAGGTAAGAGGTCAGATTTTTTCCAATTTCAAAAGGACTGTCTTTTGTATTTCCGGCTACGGCCGTTTTCCTCCGGTTCTGAGGTACAGAGAGTTGGGATTATTATTACTTTATTGAGAGATGATCCCCTCATCTGGGCACATTCGTTACCAGCCGACTCAGCTGGCTTACTAACTGTAGAGGCGTTTTTCTCCACAATGGGGTTACTGTATGACGACCCAGACAGGGTACGCACGGCTGAGTATAACCTACGACGTGTGGTGCAAGGGGATCACGCTATAGAGAAATATTGCACAGAGTTTCGTAGGTGGGCAGCAGAAGTACATTGGAATGACCCCGCTCTACTTAGTCAGTTTGAGACAGGGCTCTCGGACCAGGTTAAAGACCATCTAGTTTCTCACCCTGTTCCGGGAGATCTAGATGAGGCCATGCAGCTGGCAATTAGAGTTGGACGGCGCCTCCGGGAGCGTGGAGACAAGAGTCCTGGGGGGTTTAGCCCTCCTCAATTCTCTGTTTTTAGAGAGGACCCGGGGGACCAACCCATGCAGATTGGGGCCACTGTGCGAAGTGCAAGACCCAAGAGTGAAGGGTCCCGCACAGTACGCTGTTTTGTGTGTGGAGGGATGGGACATTTAGCAAGGGTATGCCCCTCCAGAGAATGGTTCGCCAAGGAGAGTAATAACCCCAGGTCTATTGAGGGTAAAGGGAGAAAACCTACTAAGGAGGGAGGTGTGCATATTTCCTGTACTCAGACTGCCGGGTTGACCCTTGAAGGATGGGTAAATGGGCAGAAGTGCCGGATTTTGGTTGATTGTGGTTCGGCAGTCAACCTTATTGACTCAGAGTTTTGTGAGCAATTAAGGGTGAGTCCTTTGGTCTTGGAGTCTCAGATCCCGGTGTGGGCTATTGATAAGACCCCTCTACAGCAAGCTGTCATCTCCAAACAGGTGGAGGGTTTGGAGTTTATTGTGGGTGGCCACAGGGAAGAGATTGACTTGTTCTTGTTGTCTAAGTTACCAGCACAAGTAGTTTTGGGGTGGCCCTGGCTGAAGCAGCATAACCCTATTATCAACTGGGAGACCGAGTCAGTAGTTTCTTGGGGGCAGGGGTGTAATGGTCGATGTCTGCCCATATCCGTTATGTCTTTGTCTATAGACAATTTGCCTCAAGAAATATGTGAGTTCAGGGAGGTCTTTGAGGAAAGGGCAGCCAAGACATTACCACCACATCGCACCTATGATTGCTCGATTAAATTTATACCAAATGCAGTGTTACCCAAGACAAGGTTGTACAATCTCACTATTCCGGAGAGGGAGGCGCTCAAAGAGTATATTGAGGGGAGTCTAGAGGTGGGGCATATTCGCCCATCTAAGTCCCCAGTAGCAGTGGGGTTTTTCTTTGTAAAGAAGAAAGATGGAGGGTTGCGCCCTTGTTTGGATTTTAGGGAGATTAACAAAATCACGATGCGGAATCCCTATCCCATTCCGTTGATCTCGGATCTATTCAGCCAGATTACAGGAGCCCGCTGGTTTAGTAAAATAGATTTACGTGGGGCGTATAACTTGCTGAGAATCAAGAAGGGGGATGAGTGGAAAACAGCGTTTAACACACCCCTAGGACACTTTGAGAATCTTGTGATGCCTTTCGGTCTAACCAATGCGCCTGCGTTTTTTCAGAATTTTATTAATGATGTACTAAGTGCCGTCATAGGGAGGGGGGTTGTGGTCTATCTGGACGATATACTCATTTACACCCCGGATTTGGAGACTCATTGGGAGAGAGTAAGAGAGGTTTTAGATCTCCTGAGGGTTAACCAATTAAGTGCTAAGCTGGAGAAATGTGTGTTCGCGGTCAATAAATTATGTTTCCTTGGCTATATCCTATCAGACAAGGGGTTCGAGATGGACCCTGAGAAGGTCAGGGCAGTCTTGGAGTGGCCGCGACCCGAGAACCTAAAGGCGGTCCAACGGTTCTTGGGGTTCTCCAACTATTATCGCCAGTTTATCAAGGGATTTTCTGAGGTTGTGAAACCTATCTCGGACTTGACTAAGAAGGGGGCTGACTGTGCTAAGTGGTCGCCAGAGGCGCTAGCTGCGTTTGAAGAACTGAAGAAGCGATTCTCGTCCGCTCCCATTTTGAGACAGCCGGATGAGAGGTTGGCCTTCCGAGTGGAGGTGGATGCCTCCTCGGTGGGGGTGGGAGCAGTACTTTCTCAGGAGTTCGAGGAGGGTACGCATCCCTGTGCCTTCTTTTCTAAGAAATTCTCTGCCTCTGAACGGAATTATGACATCGGAGATAGGGAACTACTAGCAATAAAACTAGCGTTCGAACATTGGCGTCATTTCCTGGAGGGGGCCAGAAGGCCAGTCCAGGTATTTACTGACCACAAGAATTTGATTTATCTTGGGTCGGCGAAGAGATTAAATGCACGGCAGGCCAGATGGGCTCTATTTTTTGCGCGGTTCCATTTTAACGTGACTTATGTGCCGGGTTCAAAGAATGTTAAGGCTGATGCTTTATCCCGGTATATGTCGACTGAGGAGGAACGAGAGGCGCCTGCCACTATTCTTGGGGATGGAGTGGTGGTAGCAGTATTGGGCGCGAAATTGGAGAAGGCCTTGATCGAAGCGCAACACGCTGCACCTTCCAAGATACCTAGAAACAAGCTTTTTGTCCCAACTACTCTCCGACAAAGTCTCCTGAGGGAGTGTCATGAGTCGGTTCTTGCTGGTCACCCGGGGGTTTCAGAGACCATGAGATTGGTGTCTAGGAATTTTTGGTGGCCAGGGTGGAGTAAGGAGGTCTTGCAGTTTGTTCAAAATTGTTCGGTCTGTGCAAGAGCCAAGGCGTCGCATACCCGTCCCCACGGTCTTCTACATCCATTGGAACCTCCTAAGGCACCTTGGACTCATCTGTCTATGGATTTCATCACGGGCCTTCCGGTGTCTAAGGGTTTCACGGTCATTTGGGTAGTCGTTGACCGCTTCACGAAAATGTGCCATTTGATCCCGTTTTCCAGGCTGCCATGTGCCAAGACACTATCTGAGGCGTTTATTAAAGAGATTGTAAGGTTGCATGGTCTTTCTGAGGAGATCGTTTCGGACAGGGGACCGCAATTTGTGGCTAAATTCTGGCGGGCTTTTTGCAGCAGGTTGGGAGTTACACTGTCGTTTTCCTCCGGGTTTCACCCAGAGTCTAACGGACAAACAGAGAGGAAGAATCAGGATGTGGAACAGTTTTTGAGGTGTTTTGTTCGAGAGAACCAGAATAATTGGGCTGCCTTTCTCCCCCTGGCAGAATTTTCCCTAAACAACCATGATTCCAATGCCACAGGTACCACACCTTTTTTTTGCTCCGGTGGTAGACATCCTGTTTTCGGAGTATTTTCTTCCATTTCTTCC
The DNA here is from genome assembly GCF_031893055.1 of Leptodactylus fuscus. Lineage (NCBI taxonomy): Eukaryota > Metazoa > Chordata > Amphibia > Anura > Leptodactylidae > Leptodactylus > Leptodactylus fuscus. The sequence goes on from NC_134266.1 coordinate 50,825,851, forward strand.
CCAGTTCCGGAGGAGGAGCTATTTTCTAAAAAGCTGCAAGGGGTATGGTCCCGTATCCGAGAGAATCTGGTGCGGGCGTCGCACCAGGCTAAGGTCCAGGCGGATCGGAAGAGAGGAGAGTTGCAGTTCTTCCCTGGTGAGATGGTTTGGTTGTCCACCAAGAATATCAGGTTGAAGGTTCCTAGCAAGAAGCTGGGTCCCAGGTTTGTGGGTCCTTTTAAGATCATCAAGATGGTAAATGAAGTGGCGGCGCAGCTGCAACTACCTAAAAGGTGGAAGATAAACCGGGTGTTCCATGTCTCCTTGTTAAAGAAGGCCAAGAAGGGAACGTCTCCAGTTAAGGTTCCACCAGTTTCTGAGTCCGGGGAGTATGAGATATCCCGAGTTCTGGATAGCAAATATGTTCGGGGGAAGCTATGGTATCTGGTGGCATGGAAGGGATACGGTCCTGAGGATAATTCTTGGGTCCTGGAGTCGGATGTGTCAGCTCCCAGACTCGTGGAGAAATTCCACAAGGAGTTCCCGAAGAAGGATGCTCCTAGAGAATCCGGAGTCTTCTCCTTGAGGGGAGGATCCTGTTAGGAGTATTTAGATTCTTTAATTTCTATTTTTCTTACCTGGGGAGTTTTTGGCTGCGCAGTGTCTGGGGTGGCATCCTGGCGCTGCGGGGTTGTCCTGTCGTGAGTATTGGTGCACACCTTCTGACTTGCATGCACGCACTTCTGGTAGGCAGCTTTATCTCCTGGTTGATTAGTCTGTCCTCCCATTTGCACCTGGGAGGAGTGGTCTCTACTCTGTATTTAAACCCATGCCTCCCATGGTTCTGTGCTGAGTGTCGCTTTTACAGAGCTAGGCCTTAGCAGGAGGAGTAGGTGGTGTTCCGGGATAGAGGAAGTTCCGTGGTTGATTTTTGGGAGGTTTGGGTGAACGAGTTGGTTTGTGTGTTTTCCCTTCTGTGTTCACCAATCCTCCCTCTGTGTATAATTGACTGTGTGAGTGAATTGCCTTATCCTTTGATTTCTACTCAGTTTCCCTGTGTTAGTTTCCTAGTGTAAGGTACCTTCCCATATTGGTTTGGGGGAATCCTTTCCCACATTTTTCCTGTGTGCTGCTTGTGTTGTTAGTCAGCGCACACCCTTGTCAGTCCCTGTCAGTAGCAGCTTCACTTGTTCGTTAGGGGTGACCCCCTTTAGTCTCCAGTCCCTAGAGGTCTTATAGGGCATTCCTTCTCCCACTTCCCTCTAGGCCTACGGAATCAGTGAGAGAGGAGCTGTCGGGGTCAGGCTTAGCCTGAGTACAGCCGACCCACACCCGTGAGGCAGGGACCGGGATAGCTAGTGGGAGTAGTGCAGGGCGAGATTCCCTACTGCTATCCCTTAGCCCCGTTGCAGCTACCTGGACTGACATAACAATTATGGGGGTGTATATGTTGAGGTGTCTGTTATAATAGGCTACACAATTCCATACAGAGACATCCAGTAAAAAGACATATGACAGTGACATCCATTAAACACATACATCCAAGGTTTCTATTAGGAAATACTACTCACAGTCTGAAAAGAGCCTTAGATGCCATACTTCAAACATACATGCCAATGGCGGCCCCCAAACAAAAGACCCTAAGGGGATGTGCGCATAATATCACAGACAGGGATGAATCTGCCCTTTTCGCCGCCCGAGGCGGACGACAGAAAGCCGCCCCCCCCATCCCCCCCCCCCCCCCCCCCGCCCCAGGGAGGGCTGCATTTTTGACAAGCTGTCCTGGACTGGCTTAGCAGCAAGCAGTGGATTGGGGAGGAGGGGGCGGAGCGGAGGGGCGTGGTGGAGCGAAGGGGGCAGGTAAAGCGATGCGATGCGGTCGCTTCAGGTCGCCTCATGGGAGGTGCGGCGCTGATCACAGATTTATGCCTGTATGCCGCATAGTAATCCATATAAAAATTTACATCTCTTTGTAGTTTATACAGTGTAGATTGTTTTCCATGTACAAAGGATCATAGCTATAGGGAGTGCAGAGGTAGAAATATCTACTGGGCCCTTGGGGCCCAAAGGCCTCTCTATAACATAAGACAGCACATGATAACTGAGGGCCCTATTAGATATTTTGCATTGCGGCCCCAGATTTTCGTGTTACACCTTTGAATGTAGATGTAATTTCCAGTTTAATAAGTGACAGGTTATATATTGAATCAGAAATGGCTGCTGTTTACCACGCATGGATTAGTCTCAGTGAATTGGAGGCCAATCCACGTGTGAATCGGTAACATATCAAACTGCAGATCCACTCCAGATATCCATTGGTCAGTCTAGGATATTTGCTGCATATTCTACGTCAGATTTTTTTGCTTTCAAAACCAACCAAACAGTGGTTTGTACATAGCCTAAGGAGTTCACTCTTATCCTGGACACATTTTTTTTCTTTTGCTTTCTTTCTAGTTCATGTCAAATGGGCTACCGAATATTGTTATTGTCACAGTCTATTCTTTCCTGACCAAAAATAACCTTTTCTAGTCTGTTCACTGAAGTCCTGTCAATCACCATGAACCCAACAACTTGGCCCTAAGTATGAGAGACAGGGCAGGAGACGCAAAAACAGATACTCAAACCTAGTTTCATAGGGGTAAGTCTACAACGTTGAGAATTATTTCAAAGGACTCTCCTGTCCACTGTCAGACCACAAAATACACACGCTCATCTGCAAACGGGTTAAGGCTGAGGTCCCATGTTGCAGAAATGCAGCTTTTTTTGTTTCAGATTTTGTGCCGTTATTTCGAGCCAAAGCCAAGAATGGCAATAAAAGGAATGGGAAATATATAGGAAGTTCTTATACTTCTACTTTCTGTTCAATTCACTCTGGGCTTTGGTTAAAGAAAAATGGAGCAAAATTGTTTCCCCAATTGTTTCCTGGAATCTACTGGCTGGAATAATATGGTCCCCATTCTGATGATCGATTCACTTACATTGGTAAAGGAGTCACAGGGCGATATGAAGATCTTTGCTTGCACAACAGGACTCGCCACCAAGTCGCCATGTATCCCTACCCTAACCTTAGTATGCAGTTTCTACTTAGGGGATTACTACCGCCACTGTCTGCCCTGGGGTTTCCGTCCTAAACCCCAGGACACTGGACAGGGGACGACTTGCCGGGGGTCAGCTTTAAAACCAATTAATTTGAATGGGCTTTTAAAGGTAACCACTGGCATCTGTATGCAGCCTCTCCGCCTGGAAACGTTTTCTTTTTGCATGGACACAAACTTGTACATGCAGGACTTTGTGTCCATGCAAAAAGGCTGCATATGGACACCGGCGGCTACCTTTAAAAATTCATTCAAATGAATGGGTTTTGAAAGCTGACCACCGGCAAGATTCCCCTGTCCATTTTCCCAGGGTTTAGGACGGAAACCCCGGGGTGAACAGCGGGGGTAGTGTGAATGCCCCCTTACCCATATTCCTCCCAATGCTCACCCCAATTATAAAGGCTTTGGATTTGTATTATTGCACAGCGATGTAGTCCGATCACTATCGCGCCATTTTAAGGTGTCCGTACACTTTAGATGTTGCTGCAGTTGTTGGTTGTACACCTGTATGAATAGATACCTCTCTACCTGCACACATTAGACATGGAGGCTCAGCTTGGAAAAATGTACTTCTTTCTACAGGAATAGGTTATATTAAGATGAAAGAAATAACACGTCATTTGAGTTTTTTGCTTGTGAAATTGACATGTTCAGATAATTTACTGGAATTTCCAGTTTTTTGTTGTAGTTTCCTTGTTTCGAGACTGTTCTCTTAGTAATGATCATAAATTCTGTCTGTACAGTATCGAGTAACCCTTATTTATCACACAGTGATCCAGAGACAGCAACAGTCCTGTACGCTGAGTGCAGCCAATCCAGTCGTGAGCACTGTCAGCAGCCAATGGTGCAGGCACACAAGCACTTGCTTGCTCACTACTGGCTCAGCTGTGTTAATCCCTGAGTGTCTGAGTATCTAGGAGATTACACAGCTTGTTTTTAGTTTTCACTTAGAAACAGTGATGTTTTCATGTATCCTCCTAGCTTTGCGGGTCTATTTATATGGTCGTTTACATCATTATTTCTATGCAAACTGTGTGATGTGATATTATCTCAATGTCACATCAGACACGTGAACCAAATTCCACCTGTGCGGTTTTCTCAGAAATTCGCTGCTTAAGGCTAAGGCCCCACGTCGCGAGCCGCAGCGAAAAAGCTTTTCTCAGAAAGTCCACCAAGGTTTCCTAACCCTGTTAATGAAATTTCCCTTTAAACCTCTTCTTAAAATCCTCAAGAAACGGTGAAAGTCTCCGGGCAAAGCATGCAAATAAGCAACTATAAGTCAATGTTTTACTTTCTAGGTATTAAAAGCGTTTCTGTTGGTTCATGCCCTAGGGAAGTTGCGGTGTCTATACCTGAACACAGCAAGGGTCACGCAAAAAACTGAATCACAATAGATCCGCCAAATGCTATACTTCATTTCTATAAAGTGTAAACTGAGGCAAAGTGCAGGAGTCTTTATTATCTGTATCCATCATCAGTTTTGTGTTTGTTTTTTACATTATTCAGATCGTCGCGTGATGGATTGAAAAACTTATGCAAACCTATGCAAATTTGTGGCAAGGCAAACTACATGTCATACAGGTTCTTAAAAAAATAGAAAAACTAAATTCAGCATAAAAAGGTATGCAAACTGCGGTCATTCTAACTACATGTGTACATCTATAGTAGGCCTTGATGGCACTTTATAGAGAGGCCACACGTTGCTGTAAAGAGATGCTGGCTCCTCTTTTTAGGTGACCGCATTCTCCTTCAGCATATGACTTTTCTCCTATTTCGCACCGCACTGTTCATGAGTCTCATACACAGGCCCATCCCCCGCTTCTGAAAGGGACAATGAGTGTATAATGGTCTTGACCCCACCTCTGAAGAATATCACTTTGCCAAGCTGCTCAGCACACCTGCGATCACTCTTCTTATTTATTAACCCAAGTGGGTCAGTACTATCCGCTAACATATACAGAAATACATATCAGTGGATGACAAGCAAATACAGATAAAAGCGCAATACAATACATAAAATAAAATGGGAATAAAAGAAAAAAAATGAATACCGGAACATATCTGTAATCTGGTTCACTGAGGCCTGATTCCTAGGCTCCAGGGTGCTGTCTTTTAGTCAAACGTTTTCCTGGATTAGAACAGGTGTAGAGGGTCTTCTTGTGCAGAAGGGACACCCAGCTAACCCCAAGCTGCCTCATTCCTGAATGACCCAGAGTCTAGGTTTGCCTCTCAGTAAAAGGGTATGGTCTAGCCACACACCCCTTCTAGGTAGCAACCCCTCCCTTTTCCCACACTGCAGAATCTTGGGAAAGAGGGATACCTTCCTTGTTGTTGGGAAAGATGTGTGTCTGGGCTTCAACTGGGGTCATTAGCCCTCCCTCCCTCTGTCGACATCTCCTGGCTAGAGGCAATAAACTGGCTGGCCAGAAAGGGCAATCTCTCATGGTATACACATAAAACCACTGAAGCGAATTGACCACCAATGTAAACACAGCTTAAGCACAACATTCCTAAAGGTAGATAAGACTAATTTGAATAAGGAACAATACATTTCAAAGAAAGATACATAACTGAGGGTCTCTCCTCATCACGCCACCCAATGTGTGTCCCTTTATTAGGGTTTTCCACATATCCCTCTGAATCTGAGTAAGTATATTTGGTTCCTAGGATGATACCTATTTTATATGGAGGAGTCAGGAAGAATAGCTGCCGGATGAATGAGCCAGCAGCTATTGTTGGTATATCTGCACCTTCAAGCTGGCCATACGCTAGATACACAAGATGGGTGTCTTCTCTCAATAAGAGCAGACCAGTATTATAAGCCATACAATATAGTTGTGGAGTCTGGCACAGTTTTTTTTTTTTTTACTAAGGCCTAGGGACTTCATGTTATGGCTCGGTAACTGATCCCATTGATCGATCGTTAACATCATGTCCAGGAATTAAATTCATGCATTTGGCCAGCTTTACTCACTCCTGTCTAACCTATGATTCTTGCCAACTTACAGACAGTAGACTTGGGAGCAGGAACACATCATAGGGTTTTAATAAAAGGCCACTGGATATTCCACCACTAACAGGTAAAGCATCTTCCTATGGAAATGGTATATATGGGTAGGTTTCACATAGGTAAATTATATTATGTCTTCATTTGGGACAAAGACTGATGTGAGTGAATATAGTCTGTGTGAACAGCAGCAGAGAAGTCTGTTGGCTCAATATCCACCCAGGAAGTAAAGTGACAGGTCTTCTATCTAAACAATATTACAACAGCCAGAAGTCTTCTCCTCTACTACCTGTGATCTCCAGTCTGCTGCTATACTGCCATCGTGTGGTTCAACAGGGATACTGCACTCTGATGACAAACTACACAGCACAATAGCAGTCTAACAAAATAGCGGACAATTATACTAATACTTAGAATAATTTTATATATATATATATATATATATATATTAAAAATTTATACTGTTATATATCATTACAATAATAATTATACTTATATTCCTTTACTTGATTAAAAAATAGACATAGAACTAGTTAAAAAGCTATGTTGTAAGACAATATATATATCTCAGGAAAAAGTATATACATCCTATAGTATGAGTAGATGACTTCACTGTTATAAATGTTAACTAAAATCTAACTATGGTTGGATGGATACTAGCCTTTCAATTATAAGGTTTTACTGGGATCCTCAAATCCTGTAAAATCCGTTTTGCGCTCCATAACATTAGGTTTTGTTCACATTGCCACTAGTCTCTGTTCTATTGGGCTTACAGAGCTTTTTCTAAGTAAGAATAATGCAATATATAGGGCTCTTCTAGTTGTCAACAAATGGAAACCTGATGGAGAATGGTAAACCCATTGTAACCCAACAGGATCCTTCAGAATAGGATCAAGTTAAAAATGTATCCATCATAGATCTCAAGATGGATTCCCATTGATCCTGGGAATAAGAGGACCGCGATACTGGTACAGGCTGTGCCACTGTGTCCATGCACACCAGGCAGAATTTACTATCCTATTCACACCAGTTTTGTGATGTAAAAGGCACACATTTTGTGCTGCACGGCAGGTTGTTTAAAAAAATACACCTTGTTGTCCATTTCCCAAATTGCCTGCCACTTATCTAACAAGAGGGTGGAGAGAGGCCGCAGCCTGGCAGATTTACTATAGTTTGTACTAGAAGATTGAGTGAAACCTGAAATCTGTTTATCCATTTTAAATCTATTGATATCTATATAAATCTCTTTATACTCAAAATCTATCTAACTCAGTAGATTTCTATTGTAGTCCATGGAACCTCTTACGATGTGACACAATTATTAAGAGGGTGGAGGCAGCGCTCACTATATTAAGACTGGCGTACAATGCTCCAGTCTTAAAGTGGGTTTTCCAGGATAAAGCATATTGATGACCTGTGTTAAGGATTGTTCATCAGATCAGCGAGGGTCTAGGAGCAGGCATGCTCAGTGATCAGCTGTACTCAGCAGATGATATACAGAGAATGGCACAGGAAGCAGACAGCTCTGTTCTTTATGTAGTGGCCAAACCAGGTACTGCAGATTAGGTTCCATTTACTTGAGTGTGAACTTAGCTGCAATTACTTGGTTCAGCCACTACAGACAGAATGGAGCTGTCTGCTTCCTGCTCTATTCTCTGTGTATTGTCCACAGAGAACAGCTGATCATTTTGGGTTCTTCGTGTCAAATATTCAGCAATCTGATACTGATGACTTATCATTAGGATAGATCATCGATATTTTTAGCCTGGAAAACCCTATAGTAAATCCACGCCAATTGTGTTGTACCTATATAGCGGCACTCCCAATTTGCATTTCCTTTTGCATAGCGAGTGGTCGCATCACTGCTGTGCAAGGAACAACATTCTTAGGATTGGTACGTTCCCAGAGGTTGATCATAAAATAATGACATAGTCTACCAATATGCCACCATTTTCTAAGATGAGACTATCCCTCTAAAGGTTTTTTAATGGGAATTTTATACTGATAATCTGTCTTTAGTAAAGGCCATCAATATCAGAGAGAGGGTTTTGACTCCTGACATCTGTGTCAATCAGCTGACTGAAAGTCCAGTAATACTTTACTGAGCACTGTGACCCTATTATTGGGGGCTGGAGCTGTAATACTAAAAAAAAATAAAGGGAACACTTAAACAACAAATGTAACTCCAAGTCAATGACACTTCTGTGAAATCCACCTGTCCAGTTATGAAGTAACACTGGGGGTGTTTTGCTTACAACCCAACACCATGCGGGGCGATTGGTATTTGTCAGAGAACACCAAGATTGGCAGATTCAACATTAGCGCCCTGTGCCATTCACGGATAAGATGAACCCATGGGACAGATGTGGCAGAGTCTAGAGATGCTGTGGAGAACTTCAGCTGTCTGCAACATCCTCCAGCATGACTGGTTTGGCAGTGGGTCAGTAATGGTGTGGGGAGGCATTTCTGAATTTTTGAATACTATTAGGTACCGAGATGAGATACTCAGACCCCTCGTGAGACCATATGCAGTATCGGTTCCTTCTGATACATGTCAATGGTCAGCCTCATATGGCTGAAGTGTGTCAGCAGTTCCTGCATGATGAAGGTATTGATGCTATTGACTGGCCCGCCCGCTCCCCAGACCTGAATCCAATAGAGCACATGTGAGATATCATGTCTCATCCTATCCGCCAATGCCACATTACAATGTCCAGGAGTTGGCTGATACTTTAATCCATGTCAGGGTGGAGATCCCTCAGGAGAATATCCGCCACCTCATCAGGAGAATGCTGAGATGTTGTAGGGAGGTCATACAGGCACGTGGAGGCCATACACTATTGAGCCTCATTTCCTTGTCTTGAGGCATTTCCACTGAAGTTGGATCTGCCTGTAATCTGATTTTCCTCTTTGATTTTGAGCATCAATCCAAACCCCTCAACCTCCATAGGATATTCATTTAGATTTACATTGATTATTTTTTTATGTTTTATTGTTATCAACACATTACACTATGTAATGAATAAAGATTTTTCAACTGGAATATTTAATTAATTGATATCTAGGATGTGGTATTGTAGTGTTTGTTTTGTTAGCAGTGTCTATCTATCTATCTATCTATCTATCTATCTATCTATCTATCTATCTATCTATCTATCTATCTATCTATCTATCTATCTCTCTATCTATCATCTATTCATGTTATGTAGTAAACCCGATTGTTGCCAAAAAATAATAGCTGCAGCCACCAGGGGGCAACATTTATTGCTTCTGGTACAGTTCTCTCCAGGACCTGTGCTTTTCTGTAAGTGTTCTTTTCCTATAGTGATACACAGATAATGGAAGCGTTCTCCATACTTCCCAAAGTTTTCATGGTGGTAAGAAGCCAGCTTAGGCCATATTCACATTGATATTTCTTTCGTAAGTAAGAAGCAATATTCTTGTCAATAAAAGGACTGAAACCATAAAAACGTTTATTTTTTCCACGCCCGGCAGTGATCTCTGTCTCTCATTGAAAACAATAAGAGGCAGAATCTTGATAGAATTCCTATATGTAAATGGCCCCAAAGTCAGCTTTAAATTCCCATGTGAACGCCTCCATATGTAAAATGCGACTGAATCAATATGGCAGACCATCTCAGACCTGTATCCCATTGTTTTCAATTGGAGCTAGTGAATGAGAGTTGCCAAAATAAAGAAGCTTCCTGCCCTCGTGCCTTGGGTTCAGCACTATAAACATGGAATAGGACTGATCATGAACCCGACCTGTGCCAGTAAACATGGCAGAAACTTGATCCTCAGACTGAGCTTTCTTGTGCTGGCTCCGAACCAAAATGCGCCGCAGATTTTTCCGAGTATATTTTTTGCCGTGTGAACATGCCCTTAATAAACACCAGCATAAGCTTGACATTACTTTCAGTGGATGGATAACTGTTCTTCCCAGCAATGGGACTTCCCCAGCAGTGACTAGGTGACATTCTTTGCAGTCATGTTGTGAGTCACAGACACCTCATCACCCACACCGCTGACTGCCATGATCGGCTGATCAGGTCACAGCCCTTGTAGTTCTTCCTGACTGAACCTTTTCGGGAGTGACCAAGCAATGTATGATAAATATGCCTGCAGCATGAGGCTTGTAGACACAAATAAACTGGGAGTGCTGGTCAGACGTGTGGCATTTATGAAAGGTGTCGCTGTAGTCATAGTCCATGAACCATGGAAGTAACTACCAGGCTGGCAGACATAGCAGCTATGGGAACCAACAACTAAGGGGGCCATTTACATTGACAACTAGGGTGACGGAAGGGGATAGAAAACTGAATATACCATCATTAATTTACTACAACATCACAATGGCTTTCTTCATATGCTGTGATGTCAGTGTACACAGTAATATTTTTGTGCATGCGTTAACCTTGTGCTATGATTTCATACTGAGTATTGTCCCTGTATTGTGACATCATTGTGTAATATCCTTCCCCGACCTTCTAGTCAAAAAGTTTATATTCTGAACCTCCACTTTAGGCTAAGTCCCCAGGTAGTGAACCGCAGCCAAAAAACACTGCAGAAAAGACTGTGGCGGAAACATTTTTTTTCCAGAGTTTTCCCCTGTGGAATTTCTGCCCCTATTATATCTATATAGAAAATGCCAGCGTTTCCATAGGTGTAAGTGACATGCTGCAATTTTCATAAAAGTGACTTTCTGAAATCTTAGCTTTTCTGCTGCAGATTTTTTTCTGCAATGTGTGAATAGGATAATTCAAAATCCCATCCACTTTGCAGGTAATGTAAAACACAGAGGGTTTTTTTTTGCCACAGCCAAAAGTGATGTCACAACGTGGGCCCCAGCCTTAAGGTGGTCATGGTAGGTTGTGGCGGCCATGTTCTGAATAAGAATATGCCAATATTGATGCTAATACGAACACCAAAAAGCTGCATGAGGTGTTATCAAGTAAAAAATATAGTAGTTACCAATGCATTGCAATGCTCAGGAGAAAAACTTTAAAGGGATTCTCTCATTAGAATACTATTTTTAACTAAGCCCACATTGGAATACCCTTAAGAAAGGCTATTCTTCTCCAGCCACAGTTTGGTAGATATCCCGTTTTTTTGGCGTTATGCTAATGAGTCTCCAGACCGCACATGGGTGTTCCCCCATGCTTGTGCTGCTTGAAAACTCTCCAGCGCCTCCTCCATCTTCTTCTCTGCTTCCGCCTCTTCTCCGTCACAGTCGCATCTTCATCCAAAAGCACCGACTGCACATGTCTGTCGGCCATTTTCCTGTGGCCTAACAGGAGAGGCCACAGGAAAATGGCTGATGGACATGCGCAATCAGTGCAGTCACACATTTTCCTGTGGCCGAACAGGAGTGGCCACCGAAAAATGGCCGACGGACATGCGCAGTCGGTATTTTTGGATGAAGACGTGATGGTGATGCGGGAGAATAGGCGGAGGCAGAGAAGAAAATGGAGGCGACGTTGTGTGATTAAAGATGGCCGTCTAGGGGCCACATGGTGGCTCAGGGGTTGGCACTGCGGCCTTGCAGTGCTGGAGTCCTGGTGTTCAAATCCTGCCAAGGGTGGAGAAGAATCTGTCGCAACTTTCAGCAGTTCATATTCGGGGTCGGCTGAACATCCTTGCGGATCAGCTAAGCAGAGGCCTGGTCACGTCAGGCGAATGGTCCCTGAATCCGGACGTCTTTCATCATCCCACCGAGATGTGGGGTCTCTCCAAGGTGAATCTGATGGCCACCAAGTACTATGCCAAAGTGAAGAAGTTTTGCTCCCTCTACCGGGAAGACAGTACTTTGGCAGTAGATGCCCTGTCGATACCTTGGAGGTTCAAACTGGCGTACGTTTTTCCTCCGATTCCCATGATCCTGTAGGTATTGGCGAAACCCAGGCAGGACCAGACTTCGGCAATAGTGATCATGCTGTTCTGGCCAAAAAAAGGGCATGGTTCACCCACCTCATTTTGATAAGTCAAGAGACCTACTGAAAGCTTCCACAAGTCCAAAACCTGGTAATTCTAAACAGACAGCTCTGCCAAGACCTGGACAGTTCAACCTCACTGCCTGGAGCTTGACCACGCTGTATGTGGAGCTAGAGGATTGTCCCAGGCCGTCCTAAGGACATTGGCCTTCTCAAGAGCGGATTCCACTAACCGGAGCTACCAGAGGATCTCCCGAATATTCCAGGATTGGTGCACTGATAGGCAGATTAACAACTCTGCTATCGATTCGGTCCTGGAGTTTCTGCAAATTGGCCTGGATAAGGGATTGACTCCAGCTACCCTAAAGGTTCATGTTTCAGAACTTTCCGCTCTTCTGGGGACCCGGTTATCTCAAAATCCTCTGATAAAGCAATTCCATAAAGGGGCCTCTAGGCTCCGCCTCCTGTCCCGCAATGGGACTTGGCCTCGGTCTTACAGGGCCTATATTCTCCTCCCTTTGAACCCTTAATGGGTGTGGATTGGAGATATCTTTCCTACAAGATGATCTTCTTGCTGGCTATTACCTCTGCCAAGAGGATTGGTGAATTACAAGCTTTGGCTGCCTCTGGGCCATACATTACCTTTTTCCCTGACAGAGTTCAGCTCAGGTTTGTCCAGGGGTTTTTACCTAAGGTCCCTACCTTTGGTAATATAAATCAAGTTATATCTTTACCAACCTTTTTTCTCTCTCCCACTTCTGAGATGGAGGAGAGATTGCACAAGTTAGACTTAGTGAAGAACACTGCGTATATACTTGCTCCATACATCCTCATTTCGAAGATAGGAAATCTACTTATCAACACTTCGTCACAACAAAGGTATCAGGTCCTCTAAATCCACATTGTCAAGATGGATCAGGGAGGCCATCGCAGGTTCTCTTCACTCTCAAGATCTGCCAGTCCCTGAATTCTTGCGTGCCCACTCAACTAGGGCAGTGTCAACTTCCTGGGCAGAGAGACGATCACTCTCCTTGGATCAGATCTGTTCTGCCATGTCTTGGAGTTCTCATCTAACTTAAGACACTATAGATTGGACTGGCGTCGTTCTGAGGCTATAGCCTCTGGTCATTCAGTCTTGGCATCTGCTGGCCAAGATCTCAATCCCTAAGGGGATTATACTTGCTAGTTCCCCATTTTGTGCTGCTGTTGGGCGTAGGGGGAATGGAAGATTATATAGATAATCTGTTTTCCCTTAGCCAAAACAGCAGCACATGGCTCCCTCCCATTACTATATTATTTGTTGTAATGATTTTTGTGTAATATTTGTATTGCCTTTTTCATACTTTATGACTAACAGAGGGGGGAGGAGGTCTCTCCGGCCTCTTATAGAGGAAATTGGTTAGTTTAATTAAAAGTTCCACCTGTCCTAACAGCACACAGGGGCAGCAATACCCCCACCTTGTGCTGCTATTTGGGCTAAGGGAAAATAGATCCTACTAATATTATAAGTGTGAAAGTTTGTGTGTTTGGATGTTTGTGAGTTTGGATGTTTGTTCCTCAATCACGCTAAAACGCCTGGACGGATTTGCGTGCAATTTTCCTCAAACATAGTTTTCCCTTAGGATTGAGTCACAGGCTACTTTTGGTGCCACTAAACAACATGGCTTCCTAGCAGGAGACTCACAAAAGCAGGACTCCTAGCCCCAGCTATAGACTCACACACACTGCCTGGCATTTCCTGCCTCAACCTGCCTGCACACTCCTTACTGTCACCTCAGGAGTAGCCCTCACTCTACTCACTCACATTTTACATATAGCTTTCCACTATATAACACATCACATTGTCTGTATCACAACATACACAATACAACACATCACATTGTCTGACACAATACAACACATCACATTGTCTGTATCACGACATACACAATACAACACATCACATTGTCTGTATCACGACATACACAATACAACACATCACATTGTCTGTATCACGACATACACAATACAACACATCACATTGTCTGTATCACGACATACACAATACAACACATCACATCACATTTGCTAGCACTAGCTAGCACTTTTACAGTTTCACACGTCTGTGTCCGCCCAATTCTCAAATCACCGCAGACGAAGTCGCGGGTAAAAGCTAGTTATCTATATAATCTTACATTCTCTTGGCAAAATCTCCAAAGTGAAAAGCGACCTTCTGGCCATTTCCTTACAGCCACCAGATCAGTCATCCGCAGGCATAGGTGCAGCACTGTTTTCCAAATGTCCATGGAACTCTGGTGCTCGTGGGTTCTGTTCCAGGAGTTCACTGAGTTTGTTAGGGTAAGTTCACACTGGGTTTTTTTGGATCAAAACCTGAGGTGGAGGCCGACTCAGGTTCCGATCCAAAAACCGGTTAGCTGCGACTGAAATGGGCCTAGTCCGGAGGAGGGTGTGTCTTCAGGCCAAATCACGAGGTGACTCGGCCTGAAGAATGAGCACCTCGCTTCTTTTTTCTGGAAGCTGAAAGAGACGGCTCTCGGGAAAAAAAAGACCTGAGTGGCTCCCATTGATTTCAATGGGAGCCGTCTTTTTGGTCAAGGTTTTGAGGCGGGTATGGCCTCAAAACCCTTGGATGAGCTTGGATGCCCTTGCTATATTTCTCCACGTGTTTTCTTTTCATACCCATGCCCGGATTTCATCTGTTGTGTTGGGCTTGGCCCATGTTCTCTGCTTTGTTAGGCTCCGTTCCTGTAAACACGTGTCAGAGTGAGCACTGTAAAACAGAATCCCATTCACTTCAATAAGTGCCATCTTACCCGCGCTACACATTGAAATCAATGGGTTAAAAAGCCTCCCATTGATTTCAATGTGTAGCGCGCGTAAGACGGCACCCATTGAAGTCAATGGGATTTTACATCTTGTTTACGTATCAGAATGAGCGGCGCATTACTCCGGGTGAACGGAGCCTTACTTGTATTAAACAAAAATTTTTAATAAACTCAGATTAATCATGAAAAAAATATGGCCTTGAAACTGAATCCTGAAGACTACTGTGAGTGTTAAATAGTTAAAAGTCTATGAGCCTCCAGCCTTGTATTAGTGGCTGTTCCCCATAGATAGAAGCAGCTATACAGACAAACAAGCCCGGAGATGGGATAACCTGCAAATGCTTAAACATTTAATCTCATAAGGTTTCTGTTGTAAATCATTCGCAGGGCAAAGGTATATTTACTTGTCAGCACATGGTCAGTATCTCAGAGAAATGGCTGGGGTCAGCTGAGGTGAAGCTACAGAAAGGTCAGGGCTTGTGAATGTGGTATACAAACCGACAAGGTTACATAAGCAGTGTACCTGGACAGAATAAGTATGTATACAAGACAGACCAAGACTTGGTAGACAAAATAACATAAGACTAGAGGGCACCTGTAATGAACCAGGAAGCGTGATGAAGAAACTAGGTCAAGAAGAGAAAGGATAATAATACAGTAAGCAGTGTGCTGCCAAGGAACACCGAGGAATGCAGCGAAATCACCAAAATATCAGGACAAATCACAGGGTTACACCATAATAATACAGTAAGCAGTGTGCTGCCCAGGAACGACGAGGCATGCAGCGAAATCACCCAAAAAATCAGGACAAATCCCACGGATACACCATCAACCAGAATGTTAATATATCCCCTGCATGTCTGCCAGGATCAGGGTAGGGGCTACTAGGTGGGATATCTGGCTAGTAAGGAGGCAAGGCTGGAACATCAAAATATGGAGAAATTTTCTTCCAGGCGTTCATCTGGTCCATACCACTGTGAACCAAGAACAAGTGGAACAAGATCAGCCCAAAATTAACCTGAGGGCCCAACCTCACAAATATTTGTCAAAACGAATCTCGAGAGGTTTACGCATCTTCAGAAAAGACTATTAGACATCTCCCAAATTGTTATAAGAGGTAGACATTCCTTCATGACCTGAAAAATAGATCCTTAATCAAATGCCCATACAGATACTCACCTGATACTTACCCATAGTGATAGGGTAAATATCTGCATGAGAAGTCCTGGAGCCAATCCTGAACTGGCTGAGTCAGGAGTCTACAAAGATCAGCATTACAGGTACAGCTGGTTCGATTGCACAGGGGCCCATTGTGGGAAGGGGGCCCATTTTATCTGTTGGACGAACCTCACCTCACTGTTCGCCCAGTGGTGTCATTCAGACTGAACAGGTCCAAAACTAAACTGTTATTATACTGTGGGGTCTGAGTATAATAAAAAGTGATACTCTGATACTCACCTCTCCTGAGCTGCAGCACCAGTCTTACGGCCCCTTCTGGTCTGGGGGATGTTATGAATAACATCAGAGACCACTGAAGCCTCTGATTGGGCCTTTGCGGTTACTACAACATCATGATGCAAAATTATGATACCATAACCCAAGCGTCTCTGACATTATTCATAAAGAGGTTTTCCAGGAATTGGAAAATCTCCAAAGGGGGCCGGGGTCGGTGTAACATTAAAAAAAAGATAGCTGTCCCCAGCATTCCTGTTCGGTCACACACCATGTCTCATTTCTCAGAAGTCTTGTTCACTATGTGACTGCTGAGGCCAATTAATCGCTGGAGATTTAGCAATGATGTGACTGCTGCTGATTGGCCTCAGCCGTCACGTGGAATGCCTGGGTTCTGAGGATTGAAGGATGGTGCGTGACTGAATGGAACACCAGAGTGCCAGGGAGTATTTTTTTTTTTTTTTTTATGATCCACCTGCCCCCAGCCTCTCTGCAGTTTGTCCAAATCCTGAATGCCTCTAGATAATGGAGCTTGTGGACTATGAGTGTGGTGGCAGTTGCAGGCTGTGTTAATATAAACATGGCCAATTCTCGGTCATATTTTTCATGGTCAAGAATCAGCCATTTTTTTTATACAGGGAGATACAGTGTTGTGAGCAGGAGGCTGGGGTTCATCCTCTTGCATCTTGCCGGATACAGGGTCAAATGAAGAGATGGATCATATCCCTCCCAAACCGGATGGCTTATGCTTCAGTAGATATAATTGTACAGAGATGTAAAAATATCATTTTATCCTCTCTCCCTGTTATATAATCTTGACATCTATATATTGCTACCTAACATACTATTGGTAAGCTATAATTCACATAGACCTCGCCAGAACACGCCTTAGTGGCTTAAACAAGTTTCCATTGGGTTACTGAAGTTTGGTGGATTCTTGCAATAAGATTTGTGAATGTCTATAATGTAAAATGTAAAACTGATCTATACTTTATTAACCCTTTTCCATTGCAGTCATTTTTCGATTTTAATTTTTTACTACCTACCTTTTATCAGCCGTATGAGGGCTTAATTTATGCGGGACAAATTGTACATCATAATGGTACCATTTAATATTTTGTACGATGTACAGGGAATCTGTAAAAAATCCCAGAATGGGGTGGAATTAGAGAAAAACTGCTTGTTGATATGTGATAAACTGTGAAAGGTGCTTTCTGATATTTATTGATTGATGACCTATCCTTAAAAGTAGGTGCAACTTTTGCCAGGCCATGTCCCTGAACTGATATCTATGCACGAATAGTGTGCAAAATGATGCTCACCTGGCCATGATCAGCGTTACAGTCCTCTGTGAACAACGGACTGCTCATGAAGCTGCAATACCGCCCTTCTTGCAGGTTACCTATCGGATCTCTTTATTGGCATAGGGAGGGAAATACACACTAGAGACACTGGAGTCTTCACTGTAGCATTTTTTTACTAGCTGACAGTTGTAGATACAGCAGAACAGCAACATTTGAGAGCAGTAATAAGTGGCTCCTTAGACACCAAGCAGCACACACTGCACTTCCACTGTCTTGGGGAATACAACACCTGTGTCTTAGAACCTGTGCCACCTCTAAGCAAAATCTGGCCAAGCCTTCCATCCCAGGAACCAGCTACTTCTCGCCTCAAGCTAGCCAGCCATGGGTTTGCTGAGCAACTCCTGACGTCAGTGGGTTGCACCACACCACAGTAGAGCCCTCACGGTATCCGGCTTACGCTAGGTTCACACCTGCGTTCATCTGTCCGTTCTGTGCTTTCCGTCTTCTGCATGCAAGAAGACGGAAAGCACAGACTGGGTCTGGCCGTGAGCGGCGGTGAGCGTTTTATGCTCTCCACCGCGAAACCGTTTTTTTTAATCCAGACACAGAGTACTGCATGTCCGACTCTGTGTCCGGATTAAAAAACCCGGTTTCGCGGTGGAGAGCGTAAAACGCTCACCGCCACTCACAGCCAGACAGCTTTCTCACCCATTCAAATGAATGGGTGAGAAAGACTCCTGCAGGTTTCCGTCTCCTGCTCTGTTTTATGCAGGAAACGGAAACCTGCATAACGGAGTGCCGGGCGCAGAAGTGAACGAGCCCTTAGCAGAGCAACTACAATTCAATGATCTGCACCAGCCAAACTAACTTAAACTATGCATATCACAGTGCAAGTCATATACCAATACAGAACAACATCTAACACAACCTGAGCAATAACAGCCAGTGAGACAAGCCTGTGCCTTGATCAATCTGCACTCACAATGTAGCATACTCATCTACTCAATCCATACTCATCCATACTCATCCACTCATCAACTGGTGTGGACAGGGCCGCCACCAGGAATTTTGGGGCCCCATACACCCTAAGTGTCTGGGCCCCCCCTCCTGCCCCGCCATTTTAACACCACTTTATTTTGTGACATACCAATTATGTATTACCTCCCAACTTTTGAAGAGTAGAAAGAGGCTCTGTGCACCGCAACAAATTTAGCTCCACCCACTTTTCTGTTGACTCCACCCATTCTCATTCATTTTCATGTGCTCCCACACAGTATAATCCTCCTACAGTCACCTGTAAATTATATGCCTCCCCTCCATCTCTCCCCCAGTTTCATATACACCCTTCCTCTGCCCCCAGTTTCATGTCCCCCCTCCATCTCTGTCCCCAGTTTCATGCTGTTCTCCCCCTTTCAACTGCCCACAGTTTCATGTCCCCCCATCTCTGCCCCAGTGTCATGCCATTCTCCCCCCCCTCATCTGCCCCAGTGTAATGTCATCCCCCCCCTTTCATCTGCCCCAGTGTCATGCCGTTCCCCCCCTCCCCTTCATTTGTCCCCCAGTTTCATGGGCCCCCTTCATTATGTTAAACACAAAACAAACACTTATTTACACTCACCCTTCCTTCATCGCTCCCTCGCCGCTCCTCTCTCTGACGCTCCTCTCCACTGACAAGTGTAAACGCGATGTGACGTCATCACATCGCGCCTACACACGCCGAAGCCGGGCGCAGCATTAAAGCAGGAGCTGAGCTGAGCTCCTGCTTTAATCGCCTGTGTATTCAGCTCATCGGCGTCCGACGGACAGGCAAGTGCCAGGGGGCCCCAAGAGGCTCTGTGGGCCCCGGCACTTGCCCCACTATACTATAGTGACGCCGTCCCAGGGCACAATTGCTGCTGCGGCCGCCAGGGGGCCGGCCATTTTTCAATTTGGCTGGGCCCCTGACACCAGTAGCGGTAATACTGCCCTATCGGCGGCCCTGGGTGTGGAGCATAGGCAAAATATTCAGCTATTTAAAGGGATTGTATCATTAGAATCCCTTTTTTTCAGTACTACCACATGGGAATAGCCTTAAGAAAGGCTATTCTTCCCCTACCTTTATAATTCTTCTCTGCACTGCCATTCCAGTAATATTTCCGGTTTTCCCCGTATGCAAATTAGTCTCCAAACAGCACGGAGGGTAGTCCCCATATGCTCAAACAGCACTGGGGGCATCCCCTGTGCTTCCTGAAGACTTTTCAGTGACGCCCTTCTTTTTCTACAGCCTTCCTCCTGCGTCTTCTTCCGGTGAGACTGCATTCACTCGTGTAGTGGCCACAGAAAAATAGCTGACAAGACATGCGCAGTCGGCTCTGCCTGACTGTCTTCCATTTTTCTGTGGCTGCTACATGAGCGTACTGTGTATGCGCAGTACGCTCGTGTAGTTCTATGGAGTACAGAGCATACTGAGCAGGCTGAGTAGCTCTGTACCGGCATCACTTACACAGAAGAAGACACAGGAGGATCCGTGCAGCTGTAGAAGAAGGGCTGGATAGTCTGGATAGTCTTCAGGGAGCACAGGGGACACCCCCTGTGCTGTTTGAGGGTAGGGGGACCACCCTGTGTGCTGTCTGGAGACTCATTTGTATACGGAGAAAAACGAGAATATCTGCGGAATGGCGATGTGGAGAAGAAATCTAAAGGTAGAGGAAGAACAGCCTTTCTTAATGCTATTCCGACATGGTAGTACTAAAAAAAGGGATTCTAATGATACAGTAGAATCCCTTTAAGCTGTGTATCTGCACCACTTTACATTAGCTTATGTTAAACAGATTTGCTAAATGCATGATAAATATATAATATGAATGGCCTCTTATAATGACTACAGTTTTTTTGAGCATGGGATGAACTTTCAGCAACTAGTTCACATTTCTAGTAGGAATGCTGATTATCAAGATTATTTTTACTATCTTCATGTTTGTCAGCAAAACTATGTCATTTACATGATTAAAAATATCAAAGCATATGACATTTTCACTTTGCACGGGGTGAGAATTCGTTCTCTTCCGCTTGTCCCCTCTTGGGTACAAGTATTTCCTACTACTCTTCACAGACTTCCTGAGTGTAAGCCTTTGATACATACTTGCTTCCTATGTAACTACATAAAGGAATGTATCCAGTATCCAGCATACATGATCCAAACAGACACAAACTGCAAGGCAAGTGACAAGCTGAATTCTGTGTTATCTATGATATGTGCCTGCCCTGTACCTTTAGTAGAACTTATACCTTATTATTAACACAACTGACATTGAGCGTTATAGGAGTCCTCAGGGTTGGTTCACACTAGCGCTTGTATTCCGTCTGGAAGGAATCCGTATGGGCACCCCCTGGACGGAACACAAGCACAATTGGAAGCGATGTTCTGTCAAAGCACACGGAGCCCATAGACTATAATGGCCTCCGTGTGCTTGCCGCGCACTGCCCGCACGAATCATTTGTGCAGGCAGTGCGCGTCAAGCACACGGAGCCCATTATAGTCTATGGGCTCCGTGTGCTTTGACAGCAAATCACTTCCAATTGCGCTTGTATTCCGTCCAAGGGGTGTCCATGCGGATTCCTTCCAGACGGAATACAAGCGCTAGTGTGAACCAACCCTCAGTATTCATGAGCTGTTGGTGACGCTTCTCACTTCTCTCCTCCTGATGCTGATTGACAGGTTTCTCCCTATTTTGATGTATTTTGTAGCCAAAGCCAAAAGTAAATCCAACAAGAAGGCTAAATATAAGGTTTTTTTTTTTTTTATCCCACTTCTGGCTTTGACTTTAAGAACTTAATCAAAAACTGCCACAAAAAATTCAGCTTTTTTTTTTATGTTTGAAAGGCCCCACATGTTGATTTGATATTGATAACCAAAATCCAGGAAAACCATTAAAACTGCATGAAAGCAATGGCATTTCTTCTCGCAGCTGTTTAACATCTGACTTGTTTGCACCTTTTTTCCAATGGTGTTCATAAATACCTTTGCATATCACTGCCTGCTACCAGCATGATCAGACATGAACTGAATACACAGGTTTTACTGCATCCGTGAAGAGCTCAAATGAGTCATGAAAACTGGAAATCAACCAGGTGGCAAAGAAAGTGACATGTCATCTGTTGCTGAGAGGAAGTGAAACACTGTAACGAGAAGGATATCTAGTAAATGTCAGCTGTGACCAATCCCAATCCACTGAGCTGTAAAAATAAAGTACGGCAGGACACAAAGTCATACAATGGAGCCTTATTACGAATCTATCCGGAGGAGCTAACAAGAAACACTGCTAGCTGAACCTAGACAGAAGAGGTAGTCCATAGAAAAGGCAAAAGCTCATAGCAAGGCTAAGACCCCACGTGGCATTCCGCAGCAAAGAGGCGCTGCGGGAAAAACCATGGAGGCAATGCGCTGCGATTCTTCCCAGCAGCGCTTTAGACAGAAAGTTTGCAGAAGTCTCCTCTGTAGACTTTCTGTTTCAATTACACCTATGGGGAAACCACCAGCATTTCTGTAGGTATAATTGACATGTTGTGATTTTTTAAAACCACGCCAGTTTTGGAAAATGGCGGCATGTCCGCAGCACGTTTTTTACCGCAAAGTGGGCATGGGATTTGCTAGAATCCCATCCCCTTTACCTTGATTGCAAAAGACAGCAATTTTTTCTGTGCCGGCAATTACACTGTTTACGCCATGTGGGGGCCTGGCCTACAAGCCAAGGAAAATATATGGCACAGCTCTGCTATAACCTATAGCTGGTCATACACTAGTGACTGTAGATGGCCTGGTTGGCATACATCATATTAAAAAAATCAACAATGCATATTGATGCGTTATGTGACATGAGTCACTGCAAAGGACAGCAGGAGCAAGAGCAGTCAAGAGCAAGTTCTCAGTTATGGCGATGCTTGCACCCTAAACATCAGATCCACTTTTCTGCAAATATATGGCCTTGGTGAAAGTCTGCCATGCTTTTTTGTGTCACAAAAGGACTCGAACAGCAGCAAATGGTCTAATTCATCCTATTTAGCCATCTAAAATCACATATATGAAAATACTATGAGTATTACTGTTAGTGAAATTAATGATATTGTAAAGATGACACATTACCTATATTTTGAGGGTCGTATGATGATGATTTGGGTCCATTCACATGGAGGAAAATGGCGCTTTATTTGGCACTGAATTTTCATTTGCTGGAAAAAAAAGCCTCCCATTGACTTCAATGCCGCTAGCTTTTTTTTTCCACTAGTGGAATTTTCCAGTAGCGGAAAATTGCGGTAGTGGAAAAACAAGCTAGCAGAACCCATTGAAATCAATCTGAGGCTTTTTTTTCAGCGCTGTTCAGCGCCAAATAAAGCGCCATTTTCCTCCGTGTGAATGGACACTCACACAACACAGCACTGGGAGATGGAGCTATCATGGGTGTGTGGAAATATAATTTCCAGTTTAAAAATCTGTGTCTCACACATGCATCTAGAGATGAGCGAACACTAAAATGTTCGAGGTTCGAAATTCGATTCGAACAGCCGCTCACTGTTCGAGTGTTCGAATGGGTTTCGAACCCCATTATAGTCTATGGGGAACATAAACTCGTTAAGGGGGAAACCCAAATTCGTGTCTGGAGGGTCACCAAGTCCACTATGACACCCCAGGAAATGATACCAACACCCTGGAATGACACTGGGACAGCAGGGGAAGCATGTCTGGGGGCATAAAAGTCACTTTATTTCATGGAAATCCCTGTCAGTTTGCGATTTTCGCAAGCTAACTTTTCCCCATAGAAATGCATTGGCCAGTGCTGATTGGCCAGAGTACGGAACTCGACCAATCAGCGCTGGCTCTGCTGGAGGAGGCGGAGTCTAAGATAGCTCCACACCAGTCTCCATTCAGGTCCGACCTTAGACTCCGCCTCCTCCGGCAGAGCCAGCGCTGATTGGCCGAAGGCTGGCCAATGCATTCCTATGCGAATGCAGACTTAGCAGTGCTGAGTCAGTTTTGCTCAACTACACATCTGATGCACACTCGGCACTGCTACATCAGATGTAGCAATCTGATGTAGCAGAGCCGAGGGTGCACTAGAACCCCTGTGCAAACTCAGTTCACGCTAATAGAATGCATTGGCCAGCGCTGATTGGCCAATGCATTCTATTAGCCCGATGAAGTAGAGCTGAATGTGTGTGCTAAGCACACACATTCAGCACTGCTTCATCAAGCCAATACAATGCATTAGCCAGTGCTGATTGGCCAGAGTACGGAATTCGGCCAATCAGCGCTGGCCAATGCATTCTATTAGCCCGATGAAGTAGAGCTGAATGTGTGTGCTAAGCACACACATTCAGCACTGCTTCATCAAGCCAATACAATGCATTAGCCAGTGCTGATTGGCCAGAGTACGGAATTCGGCCAATCAGCGCTGGCTCTGCTGGAGGAGGCGGAGTCTAAGATCGCTCCACACCAGTCTCCATTCAGGTCCGACCTTAGACTCCGCCTCCTCCGGCAGAGCCAGCGCTGATTGGCCGAAGGCTGGCCAATGCATTCCTATGCGAATGCAGACTTAGCAGTGCTGAGTCAGTTTTGCTCAACTACACATCTGATGCACACTCGGCACTGCTACATCAGATGTAGCAATCTGATGTAGCAGAGCCGAGGGTGCACTAGAACCCCTGTGCAAACTCAGTTCACGCTAATAGAATGCATTGGCCAGCGCTGATTGGCCAATGCATTCTATTAGCCCGATGAAGTAGAGCTGAATGTGTGTGCTAAGCACACACATTCAGCACTGCTTCATCAAGCCAATACAATGCATTAGCCAGTGCTGATTGGCCAGAGTACGGAATTCGGCCAATCAGCGCTGGCCAATGCATTCTATTAGCCCGATGAAGTAGAGCTGAATGTGTGTGCTAAGCACACACATTCAGCACTGCTTCATCAAGCCAATACAATGCATTAGCCAGTGCTGATTGGCCAGAGTACGGAATTCGGCCAATCAGCGCTGGCTCTGCTGGAGGAGGCGGAGTCTAAGGTCGGACCTGAATGGAGACTGGTGTGGAGCGATCTTAGACTCCGCCTCCTCCAGCAGAGCCAGCGCTGATTGGCCGAATTCCGTACTCTGGCCAATCAGCACTGGCTAATGCATTGTATTGGCGTGATGAAGCAGTGCTGAATGTGTGTGCTTAGCACACACATTCAGCTCTACTTCATCGGGCTAATAGAATGCATTGGCCAGCGCTGATTGGCCGAATTCCGTACTCTGGCCAATCAGTGCTGGCCAATGCATTCTATTAGCTTGATGAAGCAGAGTGTGCACAAGGGTTCAAGCGCACCCTCGGCTCTGATGTAGCAGAGCCGAGGCTGCACAAGGGTTCAAGCGCACCCTCGGCTCTGATGTAGGAGAGCCGAGGGTGCACTTGAACCCTTGTGCAGCCTCGGCTCTGCTACATCAGAGCCGAGGGTGCGCTTGAACCCTTGTGCACACTCTGCTTCATCAAGCTAATAGAATGCATTGGCCAGCGCTGATTGGGCAATGTATTCTATTAGCCTGATGAAGTAGAGCTGAATGTGTGTGCTAAGCACACACATTCAGCTCTACTTCATCGGGCTAATAGAATGCATTGGCCAGCGCTGATTGGCTAGAGTACGGAACTCGACCAATCAGCGCTGGCTCTGCTGGAGGAGGCGGAGTCTAAGATCGCTCCACACCAGTCTCCATTCAGGTCCGACCTTAGACTCCGCCTCCTCCAGCAGAGCCAGCGCTGATTGGCCGAATTCCGTACTCTGGCCAATCAGCACTGGCTAATGCATTGTATTGGCGTGATGAAGCAGTGCTGAATGTGTGTGCTTAGCACACACATTCAGCTCTACTTCATCGGGCTAATAGAATGCATTGGCCAATCAGCGCTGGCCAATGCATTCTATTAGCGTGAACTGAGTTTGCACAGGGGTTCTAGTGCACCCTCGGCTCTGCTACATCAGATTGCTACATCTGATGTAGCAGTGCCGAGTGTGCATCAGATGTGTAGTTGAGCAAAACTGACTCAGCACTGCTAAGTCTCTGCATTCGCATAGGAATGCATTGGCCAGCCTTCGGCCAATCAGCGCTGGCTCTGCCGGAGGAGGCGGAGTCTAAGGTCGGACCTGAATGGAGACTGGTGTGGAGCGATCTTAGACTCCGCCTCCTCCAGCAGAGCCAGCGCTGATTGGTCGAGTTCCGTACTCTGGCCAATCAGCGCTGGCCAATGCATTCTATTAGCCCGATGAAGTAGAGCTGAATGTGTGTGCTTAGCACACACATTCAGCTCTACTTCATCAGGCTAATAGAATACATTGGCCAATCAGCGCTGGCCAATGCATTCTATTAGCTTGATGAAGCAGAGTGTGCACAAGGGTTCAAGCGCACCCTCGGCTCTGATGTAGCAGAGCTGAGGGTGCACAAGGGTTCAAGTGCACCCTCGGCTCTCCTACATCAGAGCCGAGGGTGCGCTTGAACCCTTGTGCAGCCTCGGCTCTGCTACATCAGAGCCGAGGGTGCGCTTGAACCCTTGTGCACACTCTGCTTCATCAAGCTAATAGAATGCATTGGCCAGCACTGATTGGCCAGAGTACGGAATTCGGCCAATCAGCGCTGGCCAATGCATCCCTATGGGAAAAAGTTTATCTCACAAAAATCACAATTACACACCCGATAGAGCCCCAAAAAGTTATTTTTAATAACATTCCCCCCTAAATAAAGGTTATCCCTAGCTATCCCTGCCTGTACAGCTATCCCTGTCTCATAGTCACAAAGTTCACATTCTCATATGACCCGGATTTGAAATCCACTAATCGTCTAAAATGGAGGTCACCTGATTTCGGCAGCCAATGACTTTTTCCAATTTTTTTCAATGCCCCCAGTGTCGTAGTTCCTGTCCCACCTCCCCTGCGCTGTTATTGGTGCAAAAAAGGCGCCAGGGAAGGTGGGAGGGGAATCGAATTTTGGCGCACTTTACCACGTGGTGTTCGATTCGATTCGAACATGGCGAACACCCTGATATCCGATCGAACATGTGTTCGATAGAACACTGTTCGCTCATCTCTACATGCATCTTATTGAGATGCAGTGCAGATCTTTTGACACTGCTATTTACCAAGCCAGCCAACGTTCTTGTCATGCAAGAGTTTAACCATGTTGCTCTTCACACAGCGTCTTTATAATGGCTCTTTCTTCATTCCTTCATGTGTTTTTTCCAAACTCTGAAGACATCATTGA
This sequence comes from Leptodactylus fuscus, assembly GCF_031893055.1. NCBI lineage: Eukaryota > Metazoa > Chordata > Amphibia > Anura > Leptodactylidae > Leptodactylus > Leptodactylus fuscus. The sequence goes on from NC_134266.1 coordinate 50,852,703, forward strand.
AACTTGAGGGCTGTAGTGGGTCGTCTTCTGCCAGGAGTTCCAGAGGACAGTTAGCTTAGATAACTATGGAGCAGGTCTTTCACCGAAGGTTTTAAAGTTCACAAAGGAAAACCCTCTGAATATGACCTGATTCTTTGATGGGACTTTGTCACTTCTGCTGCTTCCATGGTGTCAAGATTGAATGTTTTGGGTTGACAACAAGGTTTAGTTGACTGCAAGGAAAAGATAGTAGAGTATTGTTACATGAAAATGTTTGTGTTTATCAGAAATGCTCATACCATTTGCTGATTTTACAATACATTGAGTTACATATTATTAAATAAAGATTACTACAATAATTTACTTACTACAGGGATGTGTGGTGGGGGCTTCCACTGAGACCCTTTTAATACGCTGTAAAAACTGGTGCTGCCTGATGTTTCTGTTTACTCCAAAGCGCTTAGCTGGATCTTTATGGAGGAGCTGAAATGATAAATGTATTTAATATTATCTGTAACCCTGTCGTGTGTTCTTTGATTGAATTCTCTCTGCCCATCTTTGAATTTCCTATTTCCCCCTACGCCCAAACAGCAGCACAAGATGGGGTATTCCTGCCCCTGTGTACTGTTAGGACAGGTGGAACTTTTAATAAACTAACTAGTTACCCTCCCATAAAAGGTCCAGGAGACCTCCCCCTCCCTGTGTTTTTTTCTGTCCTGTTACCAGGACAGGTGGAGGGAGAGGTCTCCTCCTCTCCCACACATTCCTTTCTTTTTTGTGGAGGAAATCTCCCTTTTCTGGCCCCCCCCCCCCTCCCCCCATCTTGTGCTGCTGCTGTCGGGGCTTACCTGGGGTTTGGGGCTTTCTGTGTTTTCCAGACGGCGCCTCCTCCCTTCCCTGGTCTAGCGCGGCCCCCGGGGGGGGGGGGGAGGTGGTGAGAGGCAGCATCTCTGTTCTCGGCGCTGCGGCGCCACACGCTCCCGGCTTCCCCGCTGCCTGAGGAGGTTTTTTCCGGCGGCCGGGGGAGGAACTGTATGTGCAGTTCCTTGTTTCGCCGCGGGCACTACTAGCGGTGCTCCGCGGACTTCCGCTCTTCCCGCGCATGCGCGGGAATCCGGTTCGCGCATGCGCGGACCGTCCTCCCCGCTCGGCCGGACTTTGGGAGCGCTTGAGCAGCGTTCCCACCCCGCTTTTGGGCTAAATTTAAGGAGATAGTGTTCCCCCTTCTCTCCTTCCTCCTAGCCAGCTTAGGCTAGGAGTAGAATGGTGCCCCCTATCCTGGCTCTGGCCGAGGGGATGGAAGGGGCGGAGCTAAGGTCCGCCCCGCCCCCGTTTTTTCCCTATTTAATCCTGGTCTGCCCAGAGTAGGTTGCCTGTCTGCTTAGCTTGCAGGTTCCTACTCTCCCTGGGCAACCAGAAGGTAGAAGAAATTTTCCTGACACTACAGGTGCTCTGAATTCCTTCAAAGATGTCATCCTCCTCTTCAGTGGCGGATAACCCTAAAAGGAAGGCTTCCAGTAAGCGTCGCCACCTTGCCTGCGCCAAATGCGAAGTCCCCTTACCTGATGGCTACGCTTATCAATGTTGTCGCGGGTGTCGGGGTCCCCCCTCAGAAGACACTTCGGTCCGTGACGTGGTCGGTTGGGTAAGGGAATTCGTCGAGGAGTCGATGAAAGAGATGAAACTCTCAATCTCTCAATTGTCCAAGAGACCACGCCTGGATTCGCCTCCTTCTCTCCCACCGATGGAGGGTCTCCAGATCTTGGACGAGGTATCCTCGGAAGAGGACAACCTGGACCCATCTAAGCCGGTATTCTCGGTGGATAGGATGCCCAAACTGCTAAGAGTGGTTCGGGCTAAGGAGTTGGAGGAGGCGGCTGAGGAGGCTCCATCTACCTCTCTCAGAGCCTTCAGGGCGGACCCAGACTTGGTAAGAAGGCTGGAGGCTGAATGGCGGTTCCCTGAACGCCCATTCATTGCGTCTAGACGCTTTAGGTCTCTTTTTCCCCTATCCGAGGCACAATCCAGCTCCTGGGGCCCTCCGCCCAAGGTTGACATAGCCGTCTCCAAACTGTCAAAGCGCACGGTAGTACCAGCGGAGGATGGCTCTAACCTCCAAGATGTGATGGATTGCAGGGCGGAGGGGTCCCTGAGGCGTATATACGCCTCTTCCTCGGCACAGGCCTCAGTGGGCATTGCGGCTAGCGAGGTAGTCGCTAAACTGCGGTCAGACATCTCTAAGCTGGAGAGAGATATTGACTCCGGGGTCCATCGGGACGACTTGCTGTCGGCCATGACAAATATTTCCCTCATGTCTGACTATCTCTCGGAGGCGGCCTTCTACCAGGTCAAGCTGGCCGCAAGATCCATGGCATTGTCCACCGCCGCAAGGCGCCCCCTTTGGCTTAAGCCCTGGAGGGCAGATAATGCCTCCAAGTTTAATCTATGCGCCTTACCATTCGAGCCCGGCAGGCTATTTGGCAGCGAACTCGACCGGATAATGGAGGGTCTGGCCGATTCAAAGGGTAAGAACCTGCCCCAGTCCACAGGATCCAGGCAACGATCCTTTCGGGGCTACGCCCCCTCCAGAGGCATGTCTAGAGGCCAGTTCCGTAGGCGCCCCTCGGGCCCAAGAGGCGGTCGAGGTTCCTCCCGTGGTGGTGAGAAGAGATCCACCTTCTGACTGTCATGATCCCCTTGCCTGCAGGGCCAAGGTGGGGGGTCGTCTCTCCTTACATTTAACCGCCTGGCACCATCATATCCAGGATTCTTGGGTTCTCCAACTTATACGGGAAGGCTACAAGATAAGCTTCCTTTCCCTTCCTCCAGACAGATGCAGGAGGACCCGCCCTCTTCAGGGCACCAGACAACTTCATCTGCAAAGATCTGTGTTGGAGTATATCGACAAGGCTGCATTGGAACCCGTCCCTCTAAACGAACAAGGGCAAGGCGTTTACTCACCCGTGTTTCTAGTGCCAAAATCGACCGGAGGGTGGCGCATGATTATCGACCTAAGGTATGTAAATCAATTTATCCGCAAGGTCCGGTTCCGGATGGAGACCATAAGGTCGGTTCTCCCTTTCCTGCAGCCAGGAGATCTATTCGTCACCTTGGATTTGAGGGACGCATACCTCCATATTCCTATCTATCCTCCACACAGAAAATATTTACGGATTGCCACATATCTAAATGGAAGATTACATCACTTCCAGTTTACAGCTCTCCCGTTCGGTATAACTTCAGCCCCCCACACCTTTACAAAGGTAGTGGCCCCGGTCATAGCCGCCCTGCGCCTCCAGGGGATATTTATGGTCCCATATCTAGACGATTGGCTAATAAAAGCTCAGTCAAGGGAGCTCCTCGCCACGCAGTTGAGCATCACAGTGGCATTTATAAGCGAACTGGGCTGGCTAGTAAACTGGCAAAAGTCAGTAGTGGTTCCATCTACCCGGATTCAATTCCTAGGGTTCAACCTGGATTCTCTCAGTATGATGATCTCCCTGCCCTCTCCTCGAAAGGAGAAGATTGGTCGAGCGGTTCACTACCTATCCCGAACCAGGAAGGTTACAATCAGGACAGCGATGAAGGTCCTAGGTCTCATGTCCGCGACCATCGAGGCAGTTCCCTGGGCTCTATGGCATATGCGCCCGTTACAACTCGAGATCCTGAGAGTATGGAACCACAGTCCCATGGGACTTCAGAAGCCTATCCAGCTTTCCATCAGTGCCTGTCGATCACTACAATGGTGGTCCCAACTCAAAGACGGGAGGTCCACGGTCCAGACCTCCTGGACCCTGTTGACCACAGATGCCTCCCTAACAGGCTGGGGAGCGCATCTGGGGGAGACCCTAATACGGGGAACATGGAACCCGCAGGAGAGAACTCGCTCCTCCAATTGGCGAGAACTTACGACAGTTTTTCTGGCACTACGGACTCTGACTCCCCATCTCCAAAGGAAGGCTGTCAGAGTAAGAACAGACAATTCTACAGCCGTCCAATATATCAACAAACAAGGGGGCACCAGGTCCCCCTCCTTGATGCGGGTGACCGACCTGATATTTTCATGGGCGGAGAAGAATTTGTCCCGGCTGTCAGCGGTACATATCAAAGGCCACCTCAACGTCCTGGCAGATCAACTAAGCAGGGGACTAGTGACAACAGCCGAATGGTCCCTGTCCCCGGAAATTTTCCAACAGCTTACCAGGATATGGGGTCTCCCCGAGGTGGATCTGATGGCCACCCAACACAACGCCAAGGTGGGACGGTTTTGCTCCCTGTACCGGGACGGCAATCCCTTGGCGATCGATGCCCTGTCAATACCCGGGAGCTTCAAACTAGTATACGTTTTTCCTCCCATTCCAATGATTCCCAGGGTGTTGGCAAAACTCAGGCAGGACCAGACATCGGCCATTGTCATCATGCCGTTCTGGCCGAAAAGGGCATGGTTTACCCACCTCATGTTAATGAGTCGAGGGACCTACTGGAGGCTTCCGTGTGTCCAAAACCTGGTAACTCTAAACAGTCAGCTCTGCCAGGATCTGGACAGGTTCAACCTCACTGCCTGGAGGTTGACCGCACCGTACGTGGAGACAGAGGATTGTCCCAGGCCGTTTTAAGAACACTGGCCCACTCTAGAGCGGACTCAACCAATCGTAGTTACCAGAGGATCGCCCAAGTATTTAACGATTGGGGAGCCAGGAGGCAGTGCGATACAACATCCATCGAATCAGTCCTGGAGTTTTTACAAGAAGGGTTGGACAAGGGATTGTCCCCAGCCACCTTGAGAGTACATGTCTCGGCGTTATCCGCTCTATTGGGGACTAGACTGTCTCAGAATCCTCTTATAAGGCAATTCCAGAAAGGGGCCTTCAGGCTCCGACCCCCGGTTCGGCCCCCGGCTCCCCAATTAGCTGCGGTCCTGCAAGGGCTATGTGGCCCTCCATTTGAACCTTTAGCTGAAGTGGACTTCAAGTACCTCTCTTGGAAGGTGACCTTTTTGCTGGCAATCACATCTGCCAATCGAGTGGGTGAGCTCCAGGCCTTGGCGGCATCAGAGCCATACACAGTCTTTTTTCCAGACAGAGTCCAGCTTAGGGTTGTTCAAGGTTTTCTGCCCAAGGTTCCGTCAGTGGAAAATATAAACCAGACTATAACCTTGCCCACCTTTTTCCCCTCTCCTTCCTCGGAGTGGGAGGAGAAGATGCACAGTCTGGATCTTGTGCGAACATTGCAAATATACCTGGACCGAACAGGCCCATTCCGTAAGTCAGAAAACCTGCTCATCAATTTTTTTGGTCACAACAGAGGGGTTAAGGCGTCCAAACCTACTCTGTCAAGGTGGATCAGAGAAGCCATCTCAGTGGCCTTGCAGACACAAGGGCTGCAGGTTCCGGAATTTTTGCGAGCCCACGCTACCAGGTCGGTGGCTGCATCATGGGCAGAGAGGCAGTCCCTCTCAGTAGACCAAATCTGTGCGGCTGCATCTTGGTCTTCCCACTTGACGTTCGCCAGACACTATAGGTTAGACTGGCATGTTTCCAAGGCAAAATCTTTTGGTTATTCTATCCTGACCTCTGCTTGTCAGGATCGCCCTCCCTAGAAGGGGTATTACTTGTTAAATCCCCATCTTGTGCTGCTGTTTGGGCGTAGGGGGAATGGAAGATTATGTAGATAATCTGTTTTCCCTTAGCCCAAACAGCAGCACAAAGCTCCCTCCCTTTCTTGTTAAAGGATAAATTATTATAGTCGGTATGGTACTTGGAGACTAACACAGGGAGGGGGAGGTCTCCTGGACCTTTTATGGGAGGGTAACTAGTTAGTTTATTAAAAGTTCCACCTGTCCTAACAGTACACAGGGGCAGGAATACCCCATCTTGTGCTGCTGTTTGGGCTAAGGGAAAACAGATTATCTACATAATCTTCCATTCTTTTACATAGTAGTAAATAACACTGGTTGCCCGCAGCCACCACTAGGGGGAGCTCAGTATATAGGAATTAATGCAGCTATAATTAACCACAAGGAAAGCTGTAATAGTTGCAAGAAAATACAGTGCATCTATGTCAGGAAGCTACAGGAGAACCTTACTTGTAGGCCTAGTCCTACGGGTCCCATAGTAACTACATGATATGGTAGGTACATCATTGTTGCCTTGGTGGGTTGACCCAGGTCATAGCTGTAACATACTAACCCATGTAATGATGTTCTGGGCGCCAGAGCTTGTCTCAACAAATACTGCTGGATGGTATTCACACTGACTGGTAAGCATCTCATTAAAGGGGCTCTATCACTGGGAAAAGTCATTTTTATCTAATCACATGCTTGCATAGGCTTTAGAAAGTCTATTCCACACTTACCTTTAGTATGTAGATTGCTTCAGTGGTCTCTGAATAAGTCCGTTTTTATTCATATGCTAATGAGCCTCCAGCCAGTACAGGAAGTTCCCAGCAGCCTCCTCTCTCCTATTATCTTCTATGTGTGTGAAGCAAACAGGAAGCTGAGTCATCATCATCAGCAGCAGCAGTCTCCCATAGAAAACAATAGGAGAGGTGTGCATGATCTATCGTGCACCAGTCTAATTAGCATATGAATAAAAACGGACTTATTCAGAAACCACTGAGGCAATCTAAATACTATAGGTAGGTGTGAAATAGACTTTCTAAAGGCTATGCAAGGATGTGATTAGTTAAAAATGACTTTTCCTAGTGATAGAGCCCCTTTAATGATGATATCAAATGAGTACCAGTCCTCTCCAGCATTACACACCTGCACAGCCAGCATCTGCCGAAAAACAGACAACAGTTATTAAGTTCCTGAATAAATTCCTATATCTTATGTATCACCACAATATTCTGTAATTCTTTATATTTTTAAAGACTTGTCACAAATGCCAGAATTTGGACCAAATAATAAATGAGCCCATCAACTCCTTCATAAGCTGTTTCTGATTAGTTCTCAGTAGAGGTTTAGTCTAGGTAGTCCTCTGTAAGCTTTAGGGTGCATTCACACAGAGGAAAATGGTGAGGAATTTGGTGTGGAATTTCAGCGCTGAAAAAAAGGCTTTTTTTTTTCAGCGCTGAATTTCCACACCACTTTCCTCCGTGTGAATCGACCCAAAGGGCTCTGGGCAAGAGGGGGTGGATTTTGATGCCGAATCCACCTCAGAATCCGCCCCCTCACAATAGAGGTCTAGGTAGACAGCTAGCTTCCTTTTTACCATGAGCAGTATGTTCCCGCTAATGGAAAAAAGAAGTGAGCTGCCCTTTCTTCAGGCGGATTCCACGGCTGATTCAGCCCCGGCGTTCGCATTGTGGCAGCAGTCTGCGGACTAGGCCCATTCATTTGGACCTACACCGGAACGGGAAGCTGCGACTGTCGTAAGCCGCGACAGTCGTGGCAGGTGCATTTTGGTCCTATTCAGACGCGGCTTCCCACGTCACAATCAGGACCAAAATATGCCACACTGTGCCCCGTGTGAACTAGCCCAAAGAGTCTAGACCTCAGGCTAACAGCTCTTATCAATACTTTGCAGCAAAGATTCAGTACAGAACAGAGATTTGTGCTGCTGCTACCATGTTTCTCATAAAATAAGACAGGGTCTTATATTATTTTTTTCTCCAAAAAAGGGCTAGGACTTATTTTTGGGGTAGGTATTAATTTTTTCCATGAACAGCAATCACACATTTAATCGCTTTTGATTTAAATTTTTATCAGAGCTGAAACGGCGAAAAAATGGCAGTTTGGCACTTTTGATTTTATTTCCCCATTATGGTATTTACCATACAGGAAAAATCTTTTTATAAGCTTGTAGACCAGGCATTTTCGAACACAGGGATACCTAATTTGTAGGTGTTTCACAGTAATATTTTAGTTTTATATGTACTCTAGTGAAAGTGGGAGGGCTTGAATTTCTATAGTTTTGCTTTTTTTTTTAGATATTTTTAATGTTATAATTTAATTAATTAAATTATTATTTTTTTTTTTTTGTCTATGAACCCCTCCTATGGGGCTTGAACCTGCAATCATCCCATAGACTGTAACACAACATATTGCAGTCTATGGGGAATTATCTATATTACTATTGAGGCTGGTCAATAGTAATATTCCTATGACAGGCCTGGGAACCTTCATAAGGCTATCGGCTGTCTAAGAAACAGGCTGGCTCCCGTGATCTGGCCGAGTGAGAGCCCGCTTGCAGTGTGAAAGGTACGGGGCTGGTGGGGACTTTGATCAGTGGACTCTGATCGTGGACATTAACTCTGGGTCTCTGCTGTAATGTACAGCGGAGACCTGGCGTAGTAGTTATGGTGGTTGTTTTGCTTTGATGGAAAGGAGAGGAAGGGGGTCATGTTCAACATGTAGACACTGATCATGGGCATTAACTCAGTGTCTCTGCTGTACATTACAGTGGAGACCTGATAAGGTAGCTATAGTAGACGCTCTGCAGCAGTGGCCGCTATCTTTAAGGACCCAGCATTCGCTGTAATTGCACAGCAGATGTTGGGAAGGGGTTAAACTAGATAGGGCATACTTTTGGAGTAGGGTTCATATTTCAAGCCTACACCAAAAAACCTGGAAAATATAGCTAGGGCTTAATTTCAGGGTAGGTCTTAGGCCATGTTCACATCTGTGTTTGGGGATTCCGTTCCCCTCTCCACATGAAAAATTCAGAGAGAAAAGCGCTGTTAGCAGCATTTTTCTCTCCGCATTTTTCTTGCGGAAACCATATGGATTCCATTATAGTCTACGGGGTCCATGGGTTTCCTACGATAACCGTTTATTAAGTGGATTAGGTGTCCATTCGGCGAGTCCCCAAGTGGACCCCCATATGGAAACCTATGTGCAGATGTGAACCAGGCCTTATTTTTGGAGAAACATGGCATATTTAGCTTACTAAGGATTGTCTAGATACATTGTATCAGATTGGAATGGGTTAGACTTTGCATGGAAATAAGAATAGTTTAGTTCACTGACAGATAAAAGAGTTCTTTGTAATGGTAATAGATGAAGTATATGAAATTAGAGATGAGCGAACACTAAAATGTTCGAGGTTCGAAATTCGATTCGAACAGCCGCTCAATGTTCGTGTGTTCGAACGGGTTTCGAACCCCATTATAGTCTATGGGGAACAGATACTCGTTAAGGGGGAAACCCAAATCCGTGTCTGGAGGGTCACCAAGTCCACTATGACACCCCAGGAAATGATGCCAACACCTCTGGAATGACACTGGGACAGCAGGGGAAGCATGTCTGGGGGCATCTAACACACCAAAGACCCTCTATTACCCCAACATCACAGCCTAACAACTACACACTTTACACACTCAATACCAACTCTCTGACAGTAGGAAAACACCTTGAAACATGTGTATTTGGCACTTGCAGTGAGGAGAGCTTGTCACCAGCAGTGAATTTGGCCCTTGTAGTAAGTTGAGGTTGGCACCAACATTTGTTTTGAAAATCAGGGTGGATTGAGCCTCTAACCAGCAGAGTTTGGGCAAATTCATGGTGGAGGGAGCCTCTAAACACCCCAGTTTGGGCAAATTCATGGTGGAGGGAGCCTCTAAAAACCCCAGTTTGGACCAATTCATGGTGGAGGGAGCCTCTAACCAGCCCAGTTTGGGCAAATTCATGGTGGAGGGAGCCTCTAAAAAACCCAGTTTGGACCAATTCATGGTGGAGGGAGCCTCTAACCAGCCCAGTTTGGGCAAATTCATGGTGGAGGGAGCCTCTAACCAGCCCAGTTTGGACCAATTAATGGTGGAGGGAGCCTCTAACCAGCCCAGTTTGGACCAATTAATGGTGGAGGGAGCCTCTAACCAGCCCAGTTTGAACCAATTCATGGTGGAGGGAGCCTCTAAACAGCCCAGTTTGGGCAAATTCATGGTGGAGGGAGCCTCTAAAAAACCCAGTTTGGACCAATTCATGGTGGAGGGAGCCTCTAACCAGCCCAGTTTGGACCAATTAATGGTGGAGGGAGCCTCTAACCAGCCCAGTTTGGACCAATTCATGGTGGAGGGAGCCTCTAACCAGCCCAGTTTGGGCAAATTCATGGTGGAGGGAGCCTCTAAAAAACCCAGTTTGGACCAATTCATGGTGGAGGGAGCCTCTAACCAGCCCAGTTTGGGCAAATTCATGGTGGAGGGAGCCTCTAACCAGCCCAGTTTGGACCAATTAATGGTGGAGGGAGCCTCTAACCAGCCCAGTTTGGACCAATTCATGGTGGAGGGAGCCTCTAACCAGCCCAGTTTGGACCAATTAATGGTGGAGGGAGCCTCTAAACAGCCAAGTTTTGGGAAATTCATGGTGGAGGGAGCCTCTAACCAGCCCAGTTTGGACCAATTCATGGTGGAGGGAGCCTCTAAACAGCCCAGTTTGGGCAAATTCATGGTGGAGGGAGCCTCTAAACAGCCCAGTTTGGACCAATTCATGGTGGAGGGAGCCTCTAAACAGCCCAGTTTGGGCAAATTCATGGTGGAGGGAGCCTCTAAAAAACCCAGTTTGGACCAATTCATGGTGGAGGGAGCCTCTAACCAGCCCAGTTTGGACCAATTCATGGTGGAGGGAGCCTCTAAACAGCCCAGTTTGGGCAAATTCATGGTGGAGGGAGCCTCTAAAAAACCCAGTTTGGACCAATTCATGGTGGAGGGAGCCTCTAATTAGCCCAGTTTGGACCAATTAATTGTGGAGGGAGCCTCTAACCAGCCCAGTTTGGACCAATTAATGGTGGAGGGAGCCTCTAAACAGCCCAGTTTGGGCAAATTCATGGTGGAGGGAGCCTCTAACCAGCCCAGTTTGGACCAATTAATGGTGGAGGGAGCCTCTAACCAGCCCAGTTTGGACCAATTAATGGTGGAGGGAGCCTCTAACCACCCCAGTTTGGACCAATTCATGGTGGAGGGAGCCTCTAACCAGCCCAGTTTGGACCAATTCATGGTGGAGGGAGCCTCTAAAAACCCCAGTTTGGACCAATTCATGGTGGAGGGAGCCTCTAACCAGCCCAGTTTGGACCAATTAATGGTGGAGGGAGCCTCTAACCAGCCCAGTTTGGACCAATTAATGGTGGAGGGAGCCTCTAACCACCCCAGTTTGGACCAATTCATGGTGGAGGGAGCCTCTAAACAGCCAAGTTTGGACCAATTCATGGTGAAGGGAGCCTCTAAAAACCCGTTTGGACCAATTCATGGTGGAGGGAGCCTCTAACCAGCCCAGTTTGGGCAAATTCATGGTGGAGGGAGCCTCTAAACAGCCCAGTTTGGGCAAATTCATGGTGGAGGGAGCCTCTAACCAGCCCAGTTTGGACCAATTAATGGTGGAGGGAGCCTCTAACCAGCCCAGTTTGGACCAATTAATGGTGGAGGGAGCCTCTAACCACCCCAGTTTGGACCAATTCATGGTGGAGGGAGCCTCTAAACAGCCAAGTTTGGACCAATTCATGGTGGAGGGAGCCTCTAAAAACCCCAGTTTGGACCAATTCATGGTGGAGGGAGCCTCTAACCAGCCCAGTTTGGACCAATTAATGGTGGAGGGAGCCTCTAAACAGCCAAGTTTTGGGAAATTCATGGTGGAGGGAGCCTCTAACCAGCCCAGTTTGGACCAATTCATGGTGGAGGGAGCCTCTAAAAAACCCAGTTTGGACCAATTCATGGTGGAGGGAGCCTCTAACCAGCCCAGTTTGGACCAATTCATGGTGGAGGGAGCCTCTAAACAGCCCAGTTTGGGCAAATTCATGGTGGAGGGAGCCTCTAAAAAACCCAGTTTGGACCAATTCATGGTGGAGGGAGCCTCTAATTAGCCCAGTTTGGACCAATTCATGGTGGAGGGAGCCTCTAACCAGCCCAGTTTGGACCAATTAATGGTGGAGGGAGCCTCTAAACAGCCAAGTTTTGGGAAATTCATGGTGGAGGGAGCCTCTAACCAGCCCAGTTTGGACCAATTCATGGTGGAGGGAGCCTCTAAACAGCCCAGTTTGGGCAAATTCATGGTGGAGGGAGCCTCTAAAAAACCCAGTTTGGACCAATTCATGGTGGAGGGAGCCTCTAATTAGCCCAGTTTGGACCAATTAATTGTGGAGGGAGCCTCTAACCAGCCCAGTTTGGACCAATTAATGGTGGAGGGAGCCTCTAAACAGCCCAGTTTGGGCAAATTCATGGTGGAGGGAGCCTCTAACCAGCCCAGTTTGGACCAATTAATGGTGGAGGGAGCCTCTAACCAGCCCAGTTTGGACCAATTAATGGTGGAGGGAGCCTCTAACCACCCCAGTTTGGACCAATTCATGGTGGAGGGAGCCTCTAACCAGCCCAGTTTGGACCAATTCATGGTGGAGGGAGCCTCTAAAAAACCCAGTTTGGACCAATTCATGGTGGAGGGAGCCTCTAAACAGCCCAGTTTGGGCAAATTCATGGTGGAGGGAGCCTCTAAAAAACCCAGTTTGGACCAATTCATGGTGGAGGGAGCCTCTAACCAGCCCAGTTTGGACCAATTAATGGTGGAGGGAGCCTCTAAACAGCCAAGTTTGGACCAATTCATGGTGGAGGGAGCCTCTAAAAACCCCAGTTTGGACCAATTCATGGTGGAGGGAGCCTCTAACCAGCCCAGTTTGGACCAATTAATGGTGGAGGGAGCCTCTAACCAGCCCAGTTTGGACCAATTAATGGTGGAGGGAGCCTCTAACCACCCCAGTTTGGACCAATTCATGGTGGAGGGAGCCTCTAAACAGCCAAGTTTGGACCAATTCATGGTGAAGGGAGCCTCTAAAAACCCGTTTGGACCAATTCATGGTGGAGGGAGCCTCTAACCAGCCCAGTTTGGGCAAATTCATGGTGGAGGGAGCCTCTAAACAGCCCAGTTTGGGCAAATTCATGGTGGAGGGAGCCTCTAACCAGCCCAGTTTGGACCAATTAATGGTGGAGGGAGCCTCTAACCAGCCCAGTTTGGACCAATTAATGGTGGAGGGAGCCTCTAACCACCCCAGTTTGGACCAATTCATGGTGGAGGGAGCCTCTAAACAGCCAAGTTTGGACCAATTCATGGTGGAGGGAGCCTCTAAAAACCCCAGTTTGGACCAATTCATGGTGGAGGGAGCCTCTAACCAGCCCAGTTTGGACCAATTAATGGTGGAGGGAGCCTCTAAACAGCCAAGTTTTGGGAAATTCATGGTGGAGGGAGCCTCTAACCAGCCCAGTTTGGACCAATTCATGGTGGAGGGAGCCTCTAAACAGCCCAGTTTGGGCAAATTCATGGTGGAGGGAGCCTCTAAAAAACCCAGTTTGGACCAATTCATGGTGGAGGGAGCCTCTAATTAGCCCAGTTTGGACCAATTAATTGTGGAGGGAGCCTCTAACCAGCCCAGTTTGGACCAATTAATGGTGGAGGGAGCCTCTAAACAGCCCAGTTTGGGCAAATTCATGGTGGAGGGAGCCTCTAACCAGCCCAGTTTGGACCAATTAATGGTGGAGGGAGCCTCTAACCAGCCCAGTTTGGACCAATTAATGGTGGAGGGAGCCTCTAACCACCCCAGTTTGGACCAATTCATGGTGGAGGGAGCCTCTAACCAGCCCAGTTTGGACCAATTCATGGTGGAGGGAGCCTCTAACCAGCCCAGTTTGGACCAATTAATGGTGGAGGGAGCCTCTAACCACCCCAGTTTGGACCAATTCATGGTGGAGGGAGCCTCTAAAAAACCCAGTTTGGACCAATTCATGGTGGAGGGAGCCTCTAAACAGCCCAGTTTGGGCAAATTCATGGTGGAGGGAGCCTCTAAACAGCCCAGTTTGGGCAAATTCATGGTGGAGGGAGCCTCTAACCAGCCCAGTTTGGACCAATTAATGGTGGAGGGAGCCTCTAACCAGCCCAGTTTGGACCAATTCATGGTGGAGGGAGCCTCTAAACAGCCCAGTTTGGGCAAATTCATGGTGGAAGGAGCCTCTAACCAGCAGAGTTGTGGGAAAGCAGGGTGGAGGGAGCCTCTAACCAGCAGAGTTGGTGGAAATCAGGGTGGAGGGAGCCTCTAACCAGCAGAGTTGGGGGAAATCATGTTGGAGGGAGCCTAGTATTAGCAGAATTGTGCAACGCTTATGGTGGATGAGTATGAGGATGCGGAGGAATTGGAGAGGTTGAGTACAGACATGGAGTTTCATGTTGGGGTGCTTTACACAGGTGGGCACAAAAATGAAGGCTCTATCCAGTGGTGGTTCATTTTTATCAAAGTGAGCCGGTCGGCACTCTCAGCTGACAGACGGGTGCGCTTGTCAGTGATGATGCCACCGGCTGCACTGAACACCCTCTCAGATAGGACGCTGGCGGCAGGACAGGACAGCACCTCCAAGGCATATAGGGCAAGTTCAAGCCACAGGTCCAACTTCGACACCCAATACGTGTAGGGCGCAGAGGGGTCGGAGAGGACAGGGCTGTGGTCGGAAAGGTATTCCCGCAACATGCGCCTATACTTCTCACGCCTGGTGACACTAGGACCCTCCGTGGCGGCACTTTGGCGAGGGGGTGCCATCAAGGTGTCCCAGACCTTAGACAGTGTGCCCCTCGTTTGTGTGGACCGGTGAGAACTTGGTTGCCTACTGGAGGAACTGCCCTCCCTGCCGCCACTGTCACATGCTGGAAACATCTCCATCATATTCTGCACCAATTGCCTGTGGCAAGCATTGATGCGATTGGCCCTCCCCTCTACCGGAATAAAAGACGAGATGTTGTTTTTATACCGGGGGTCAAGGATAGCAAAAATCCAGTACTGGTTGTCCTCCATGATTTTGACAATACGCTTGTCGGTTGTAAAGCACCCCAACATGAACTCAGCCATGTCTGCCACAGTGTTAGTTGGCATGACTCCTCTGGCCCCACCGGAAAGTTCAATCTCCATTTCCTCCTCATCCTCCATGTCTACCCATCCGCGCTGCAACAATGGGACGATTCGAAGTTGCCCGGAAGCCTCCTGTATCACCATCACATCATCGGACAACTCTTCTTCCTCCTCCTCCTCCTCCTCCTCCTCCTCCATTAAACGCAGTGAAGCGGACAGATGTGTGGACCTACTCTCCAGCTGTGACGGATCGGATGCTATCCCTAACTCCTCTGTGTGATCTGAGTTATCCCTGATGTCAATCAGGGATTCTCTCAGAACACACAAGAGCGGGATTGTAAGGCTCACCATCGCATCCTCAGAGCTCACCCTCCTTGTGGACTCCTCAAAGACCCGTAGGATGTCACAAAGGTCTCTCATCCATGGCCACTCATGGATGTGAAACTGAGGCAGCTGACTTTGTGGCACCCTAGGGTTTTGTAGCTGGTATTCCATCAAAGGTCTCTGCTGCTCAACCACTCTATTCAACATCTGAAACGTTGAGTTCCAGCGTGTGGGGACGTCGCACAAAAGCCGGTGTTGTGGCACATGCAGGCGTTGCTGGAGAGATTTTAAGCTAGCAGCGGCTACTGTCGACTTGCGAAAGTGGGCGCACATGCGCCGCACTTTCACCAGTAGCTCTGGAACATTGGGGTAGCTCTTTAGGAAACGTTGCACCACTAGGTTGAAGACGTGGGCCAGGCATGGAACATGTTGGAGTCCGGCAAGCTCCAGAGCTGCTACCAGGTTCCGGCCGTTATCACAAACGACCATGCCTGGGCCCAGGTGCAGCGGCTCAAACCATATTGCCGTCTCATCGAGGAGGGCATCCCTCACCTCGGAGGCAGTGTGCTGTCTGTCCCCCAAGCTGATCAGCTTCAGCACAGCCTGCTGACGTCTACCAACGCCAGTGCTGCAACGTTTCCAACTCGTAGCTGGGGTCAATCTAACAGCGGAGGAGGAGGCGGTGGCGGAGGAGGAGGCGGAGGAGGAGGCGGTAGAGGAGGAGGAGGAGGGGGGTGTTCTTCTCGTGTCCCTGCCAGGAATGTTAGGCGGGGAGACGAGGTACACCGGGCCAGTTTGGGAAGCAGTCCCAGCCTCAACTACATTTACCCAGTGTGCCGTCAGTGAAATGTAGCGTCCCTGTCCGCATGCACTTGTCCACGCGTCGGTGGTCAAGTGGACCTTTGTGCAAAGCGCGGAACTAAGGGCCCGCCTGATGTTGAGTGACACGTGCTGGTGCAAGGCGGGGACGGCACACCGGGAGAAGTAGTGACGGCTAGGGACGGCATAGCGAGGTGCCGCAGTTGCCATCAGGTCCAGGAAGGCGGGAGTTTCAACAAGCCGGAACGCCAACATCTCCTGGGCCAGCAGTTTAGCGATGTTGGCGTTCAAGGCTTGCGCGTGTGGGTGGTTAGCAGTGTATTTCTGCCGCCGCTCCAATGTCTGAGAGATGGTGGGTTGTTGTAAAGAAACGCCTGATGGTGCCTTTGATGGTGCAGGAGAAGGAGATAAGACAGGACCAGGGGAGGATGAGGTAGAAGTCAACAAAGTGGCGGAGGCAGATGAAGTGGTGTCCTGGCTCGTCCTCTGGAGTGCATCGCCAGCACAGTCAGCAGTGGCAGTGGCAGAGGCAGAGGCAGAGGCAGTGGCAGTGGCGTGAACGGCAGGCGGCCTTTGTCCTGCCGTTGCTGCCTGCCACTGATTCCAGTGCTTGGATTCCAAATGACGGCGCATTGAAGTGGTGGACAGGTTGCTCTTCTCAGAGCCCCTAATCAATTTCGAGAGGCAAATTGTGCAGACAACACTATATCTGTCCTCGGCGCATTCCTTGAAAAAACTCCACACCTTCGAGAAACGTGCCCTCGAGGTGGGAGTTTTTCGGGGCTGGGTACGAACTGGAACATCTTGGGAGATTCCGGGTGTGGCCTGGCTTCGCCTAAGCTGCTGACCTCTGCCTCTGCCTCTAGCTACCCTTTTTGGTGCTGCACCTGCCTCAACATCCACACTACTTTCCCCGCTTGACATCCCCCCTGTCCAGGTCGGGTCAGTGTCCTCATCATCCACCACTTCCTCTTCCAACTCCTGTCTCATCTCCTCCTCCCGCACAATGCGCCAGTCAACTGGATGCCCTGACGGCAACTGCGTCACATCATCGTCGATGAGGGTGGGTTGCTGGTCATCCACCACCAAATCGAACGGAGATGGAGGAGACTCTAGTGTTTGAGCATCTGGACACAGATGCTCCTCTGTTAGGTTCGTGGAATCGTGACGTGGAGAGGCAGGTTGAGGGACAATGAAAGGAGCGGAGAACAGCTCTGGGGAGCAGGGACAGTTTGGGTTATTGTTCTGTAAAGCTTCGGAATTTTGGGAGGAAGGAAGACAAGACTGTTGGGTAATAGGAGGAGAGGAGGCAGAGTCTGACTGGCTGCTGGACAATGTGCTGTAAGCGTTCTCTGACAGCCATTGCAAGACCTGTTCCTGGTTCTCGGGCCTACTAAGGTTTGTACCCTGCAGTTTAGTTAATGTGGCAAGCAACCCTGGCACTGTGGAGTGGCGCAATGCTTGCTGCCCCACAGGAGTAGGCACGGGACGCCCTGTGGCTTCACTGCTACCTTGCTCCCCAGAACCATTCCCCCGACCTCGCCCACGGCCTCGTCCACGTCCCTTTCCGGGAGCCTTGCGCATTTTGAATTCCTAGTTAGAAATTGGCACTGTATACCAGTAGTAAAAATTGTGGGTGCACGTAACCCCAATATATTCTTTGAATTCCCAGTCAGACACTGGCACTATATGGCAGTAGCAAGAAATGAGGGTATTTGTATTCCCAATATACTCTTTGAATTCCCAGTCAGACAATGGCACTGTATACCAGTAGTAAAAATTGTGGGTGCACGTAACCCCAATATATTCTTTGAATTACCAGTCAGAAACTGGCACTATATGGCAGTAGCAAGAAATGAGGGTATTTATAACCCCAATATATTCTTTGAATTCCCAGTCAGACAATGGCACTGTATACCAGTAGTAAAAATTGTGGGTGCACGTAACCCCAATATATTCTTTGAATTACCAGTCAGAAACTGGCACTATATGGCAGTAGCAAGAAATGAGGGTATTTGTATTCCCAATATACTCTTTGAATTCCCAGTCAGACAATGGCACTGTATACCAGTAGTAAAAATTGTGGGTGCACGTAACCCCAATATATTCTTTGAATTACCAGTCAGAAACTGGCACTATATGGCAGTAGCAAGAAATGAGGGTATTTATAACCCCAATATATTCTTTGAATTCCCAGTCAGACAATGGCACTGTATACCAGTAGTAAAAATTGTGGGTGCACGTAACCCCAATATATTCTTTGAATTCCCAGTCAGAAACTGGCACTATATGGCAGTAGCAAGAAATGAGGGTATTTGTATTCCCAATATACTCTTTGAATTCCCAGTCAGACAATGGCACTGTATACCAGTAGTAAAAATTGTGGGTGCACGTAACCCCAATATATTCTTTGAATTACCAGTCAGAAACTGGCACTATATGGCAGTAGCAAGAAATGAGGGTATTTATAACCCCAATATATTCTTTGAATTCCCAGTCAGACAATGGCACTGTATACCAGTAGTAAAAATTGTGGGTGCACGTAACCCCAATATATTCTTTGAATTCCCAGTCAGAAACTGGCACTATATGGCAGTAGCAAGAAATGAGGGTATTTGTATTCCCAATATATTCTTTGAATTCCCAGTCAGACAATGGCACTGTATACCAGTAGTAAAAATTGTGGGTGCACGTAACCCCAATATATTCTTTGAATTACCAGTCAGAAACTGGCACTATATGGCAGTAGCAAGAAATGAGGGTATTTATAACCCCAATATATTCTTTGAATTCCCAGTCAGACAATGGCACTGTATACCAGTAGTAAAAATTGTGGGTGCACGTAACCCCAATATATTCTTTGAATTCCCAGTCAGACACTGGCACTATATGGCAGTAGCAAGAAATGAGGGTATTTGTATTCCCAATATACTCTTTGAATTCCCAGTCAGACAATGGCACTGTATACCAGTAGTAAAAATTGTGGGTGCACGTAACCCCAATATATTCTTTGAATTACCAGTCAGAAACTGGCACTATATGGCAGTAGCAAGAAATGAGGGTATTTATAACCCCAATATATTCTTTGAATTCCCAGTCAGACAATGGCACTGTATACCAGTAGTAAAAATTGTGGGTGCACGTAACCCCAATATATTCTTTGAATTACCAGTCAGAAACTGGCACTATATGGCAGTAGCAAGAAATGAGGGTATTTGTATTCCCAATATACTCTTTGAATTCCCAGTCAGACAATGGCACTGTATACCAGTAGTAAAAATTGTGGGTGCACGTAACCCCAATATATTCTTTGAATTACCAGTCAGAAACTGGCACTATATGGCAGTAGCAAGAAATGAGGGTATTTATAACCCCAATATATTCTTTGAATTCCCAGTCAGACAATGGCACTGTATACCAGTAGTAAAAATTGTGGGTGCACGTAACCCCAATATATTCTTTGAATTCCCAGTCAGAAACTGGCACTATATGGCAGTAGCAAGAAATGAGGGTATTTGTATTCCCAATATACTCTTTGAATTCCCAGTCAGACAATGGCACTGTATACCAGTAGTAAAAATTGTGGGTGCACGTAACCCCAATATATTCTTTGAATTACCAGTCAGAAACTGGCACTATATGGCAGTAGCAAGAAATGAGGGTATTTATAACCCCAATATATTCTTTGAATTCCCAGTCAGACAATGGCACTGTATACCAGTAGTAAAAATTGTGGGTGCACGTAACCCCAATATATTCTTTGAATTCCCAGTCAGACACTGGCACTATATGGCAGTAGCAAGAAATGAGGGTATTTGTATTCCCAATATACTCTTTGAATTCCCAGTCAGACAATGGCACTGTATACCAGTAGTAAAAATTGTGGGTGCACGTAACCCCAATATATTCTTTGAATTACCAGTCAGAAACTGGCACTATATGGCAGTAGCAAGAAATGAGGGTATTTATAACCCCAATATATTCTTTGAATTCCCAGTCAGACAATGGCACTGTATACCAGTAGTAAAAATTGTGGGTGCACGTAACCCCAATATATTCTTTGAATTACCAGTCAGAAACTGGCACTATATGGCAGTAGCAAGAAATGAGGGTATTTGTATTCCCAATATACTCTTTGAATTCCCAGTCAGACAATGGCACTGTATACCAGTAGTAAAAATTGTGGGTGCACGTAACCCCAATATATTCTTTGAATTACCAGTCAGAAACTGGCACTATATGGCAGTAGCAAGAAATGAGGGTATTTATAACCCCAATATATTCTTTGAATTCCCAGTCAGACAATGGCACTGTATACCAGTAGTAAAAATTGTGGGTGCACGTAACCCCAATATATTCTTTGAATTCCCAGTCAGAAACTGGCACTATATGGCAGTAGCAAGAAATGAGGGTATTTGTATTCCCAATATACTCTTTGAATTCCCAGTCAGACAATGGCACTGTATACCAGTAGTAAAAATTGTGGGTGCACGTAACCCCAATATATTCTTTGAATTACCAGTCAGAAACTGGCACTATATGGCAGTAGCAAGAAATGAGGGTATTTATAACCCCAATATATTCTTTGAATTCCCAGTCAGACAATGGCACTGTATACCAGTAGTAAAAATTGTGGGTGCACGTAACCCCAATATATTCTTTGAATTCCCAGTCAGACACTGGCACTATATGGCAGTAGCAAGAAATGAGGGTATTTGTATTCCCAATATACTCTTTGAATTCCCAGTCAGACAATGGCACTGTATACCAGTAGTAAAAATTGTGGGTGCACGTAACCCCAATATATTCTTTGAATTACCAGTCAGAAACTGGCACTATATGGCAGTAGCAAGAAATGAGGGTATTTATAACCCCAATATATTCTTTGAATTCCCAGTCAGACAATGGCACTGTATACCAGTAGTAAAAATTGTGGGTGCACGTAACCCCAATATATTCTTTGAATTACCAGTCAGAAACTGGCACTATATGGCAGTAGCAAGAAATGAGGGTATTTGTATTCCCAATATACTCTTTGAATTCCCAGTCAGACAATGGCACTGTATACCAGTAGTAAAAATTGTGGGTGCACGTAACCCCAATATATTCTTTGAATTACCAGTCAGAAACTGGCACTATATGGCAGTAGCAAGAAATGAGGGTATTTATAACCCCAATATATTCTTTGAATTCCCAGTCAGACAATGGCACTGTATACCAGTAGTAAAAATTGTGGGTGCACGTAACCCCAATATATTCTTTGAATTCCCAGTCAGAAACTGGCACTATATGGCAGTAGCAAGAAATGAGGGTATTTGTATTCCCAATATACTCTTTGAATTCCCAGTCAGACAATGGCACTGTATACCAGTAGTAAAAATTGTGGGTGCACGTAACCCCAATATATTCTTTGAATTACCAGTCAGAAACTGGCACTATATGGCAGTAGCAAGAAATGAGGGTATTTATAACCCCAATATATTCTTTGAATTCCCAGTCAGACAATGGCACTGTATACCAGTAGTAAAAATTGTGGGTGCACGTAACCCCAATATATTCTTTGAATTCCCAGTCAGACACTGGCACTATATGGCAGTAGCAAGAAATGAGGGTATTTGTATTCCCAATATACTCTTTGAATTCCCAGTCAGACAATGGCACTGTATACCAGTAGTAAAAATTGTGGGTGCACGTAACCCCAATATATTCTTTGAATTACCAGTCAGAAACTGGCACTATATGGCAGTAGCAAGAAATGAGGGTATTTATAACCCCAATATATTCTTTGAATTCCCAGTCAGACAATGGCACTGTATACCAGTAGTAAAAATTGTGGGTGCACGTAACCCCAATATATTCTTTGAATTACCAGTCAGAAACTGGCACTATATGGCAGTAGCAAGAAATGAGGGTATTTGTATTCCCAATATACTCTTTGAATTCCCAGTCAGACAATGGCACTGTATACCAGTAGTAAAAATTGTGGGTGCACGTAACCCCAATATATTCTTTGAATTACCAGTCAGAAACTGGCACTATATGGCAGTAGCAAGAAATGAGGGTATTTATAACCCCAATATATTCTTTGAATTCCCAGTCAGACAATGGCACTGTATACCAGTAGTAAAAATTGTGGGTGCACGTAACCCCAATATATTCTTTGAATTCCCAGTCAGAAACTGGCACTATATGGCAGTAGCAAGAAATGAGGGTATTTGTATTCCCAATATACTCTTTGAATTCCCAGTCAGACAATGGCACTGTATACCAGTAGTAAAAATTGTGGGTGCACGTAACCCCAATATATTCTTTGAATTACCAGTCAGAAACTGGCACTATATGGCAGTAGCAAGAAATGAGGGTATTTATAACCCCAATATATTCTTTGAATTCCCAGTCAGACAATGGCACTGTATACCAGTAGTAAAAATTGTGGGTGCACGTAACCCCAATATATTCTTTGAATTCCCAGTCAGAAACTGGCACTATATGGCAGTAGCAAGAAATGAGGGTATTTGTATTCCCAATATATTCTTTGAATTCCCAGTCAGACAATGGCACTGTATACCAGTAGTAAAAATTGTGGGTGCACGTAACCCCAATATATTCTTTGAATTACCAGTCAGAAACTGGCACTATATGGCAGTAGCAAGAAATGAGGGTATTTATAACCCCAATATATTCTTTGAATTCCCAGTCAGACAATGGCACTGTATACCAGTAGTAAAAATTGTGGGTGCACGTAACCCCAATATATTCTTTGAATTCCCAGTCAGAAACTGGCACTATATGGCAGTAGCAAGAAATGAGGGTATTTGTATTCCCAATATACTCTTTGAATTCCCAGTCAGACAATGGCACTGTATACCAGTAGTAAAAATTGTGGGTGCACGTAACCCCAATATATTCTTTGAATTACCAGTCAGAAACTGGCACTATATGGCAGTAGCAAGAAATGAGGGTATTTGTATTCCCAATATATTCTTTGAATTCCCAGTCAGACAATGGCACTGTATACCAGTAGTAAAAATTGTGGGTGTATATAGCCCCAATTCTATTGCTAGGGGACTTGCAGGGTATTTCTGGGGTGAAGGTGGGGGGGCACACCGTTGGAACGGGTATCGGGGTATATATCGGGTATACGGGAATACACTGACAGTGTATTCCATTCAGGATCCTGGGAAAGCTGGGTTGCGGCGATTGAGCCCGTCAGTGCCACGTTACACTGACAAGCTTCTCCCTGGAATTTAGCTCTTACAAGAGCTGTTGGTTGTCTTCTCCTTCCTATCCTAGCCTGTCCCTGCCTACCCAGAATCTAAGCCCTAGCTAGCTGGACGGAAACCTCCGTCCTCGGTGAATTGCAAGCTCAGAATGACGCGAAGCTGGGCGGCGCTGTTCTTTTAAATTAGAGGTCACATGTTTTCGGCAGCCAATGGGTTTTGCCTACTTTTTTCAACGTCACCGGTGTCGTAGTTCCTGTCCCACCTACCCTGCGCTGTTATTGGAGCAAAAAAGGCGCCAGGGAAGGTGGGAGGGGAATCGAGTAATGGCGCACTTTACCACGCGGTGTTCGATTCGATTCGAACATGCCGAACAGCCTAATATCCGATCGAACATGAGTTCGATAGAACACTGTTCGCTCATCTCTATATGAAATCTATAATGTATCAATATATAATAATTATATCTAGATTGTACAACACCTCAATTATAATACAAGAATGTAGAAAACATCAGACCATCAACAATAGGGCTATTACTAGGAATATAAACATAGCAAACCAGTACTCACCTCTTCCCCTGACTCTGTTTCCAGCTGCTCTTTTGGTCTGTATGCAATTGCCCTGCTATTTGTGGTAGGGGGCCACTGTAGCCTATCACAGGCCTCAGTGCTGATGTCTTCACAAATGGCATGTGACTGATATGATGTGCTGTTTGTGAAGAGGTCCCCTCATACAAACAGCCAAGAGCCCTGTATACAAACCAACAGGCTACTGCTTCTGGAAATGGGGGCGCAGGGAGAGGTCAGTACTGATTTGTTATTTTTCTATCCCCAATAACATCCCTATTAAATAATAAATATATGAACTAGACATGTACTTTATGTATTTATCTATTTATTTAGATATATATGTATTTTTGTCTTCCATGCTGAACAGTCAGCCCTCCTGTATGGCCACTCATTATGAGATATACACAATGCTAAAAAGGAACTTGTCATTAGGTTCATGCTAGCCAAACCATGGGCATCATAAAAACCAGACAAACCAGTGTCCCTGATAACAACTATCTATAATTTAGTCTGAAAAACTTTAGCCGGGTATTGGAAGAAAAGTCCTTCTCTTTCCTTGCTTGGCTGGATCGACAGGTCCCTCCCTGCAAGCAAACAAAGAAGGACATGTCGATCAAACTGAGGAGGTAGAAGTCGCACTGCAAACTCATCTCCATGTGCCTGGACTCGTCTCCAGGTGCCTGGACTTGTTTTCCTGTGCCTAGACTCGTCTCCATGTGCCTGGACTTGTTTTCCTGTGCCTGGACTCGTCTCCCTGTGCCTGGACTCGTCTCCCTATGCCTGGACTCGTCTCCCTGTGCCTGGACTCGTCTCCCTGTGCCTGGACTCGTCTCCCTGTGCCTGGACTCGTCTCCCTGTGCCTGGACTCGTCTCCCTGTGCCTGGACTCGTCTCCCTGTGCCTGGACTCGTCTCCCTGTGCCTGGACTCGTCTCCCTGTGCCTGGACTCGTCTCCCTATGCCTGGACTCGTCTCCATGTGCCTGGACTCGTTTTCCTGTGCCTGAACTCGTCTCCCTGTGCCTAGACTCGTCTCCATGTGCCTGTACTTGTCTCTATGTGCCTGGACTCATCCATCTGTTTCCTAGTTGTCTTACTAGCAGATACTTATATCAAACTTTCCTAAATGTCCAAGATGCTCCTACAAGTAGGGCTGACCTCTTGTAAGAGCCATCAATGTCGCAGGTCGAACAGAAATCTCCCGCAATCACCAGGCTGACAGTTATTTTATATTTTACTTATGCGCCAGTCACATCTGAAAAATGGGCATGGCCAGTACATTTCGTGCACTTGTCACGACAAAGGGGCATAGTGATGTCTAAAAGGGCCACGTCAATGCTCAGAAGGAAGCAAGACCTCATTAGAATGTTTGTGTGTAAATGCCATTCTCTCAGACATCCTTACCTAAATGTTGGCAAGTATATACAGCTAGGGTTAGGGAGCAAAAGTAGCCAAAGTTTCTACGTTTAGCAACAGCAATTCAGGTCAGGCATTCATATTCAGACTTGTATAATAATTCAGTTCCTTGGACTTGCTTTGACTGCAGCATCCACCTAAAGCTATGCCACTAACAAAGGGTAAAATCCATGAAAAAAAAAAAAATAGGTAGCACTTTGAGTTATGAAAAAATAAGAATAAAAAGTAGCTGACACTGTCCTCCTCCAATATGAATCCTTTACACTGAAGGGAAACAGTAGGGTATTCTTACTCACTTCTGGCGGTGCTCAGCCAAATTCACAGATTCCAATAATCCCAAATAAAAGGTGGCACTCACCATCCATAAAAAGGTTCCTTTATTTTACAATATCCCAGCATGGTCACAGAGTGAATAGTGGGGAGAATAAACAGGCCACTGCCATTTTGCATGCTGTCACGCTTCCTCAAGGCCTCCATCCTATGCTGGAAGATGTTGCATAATAAAGATACCTTGTTATAGATAGTGAGTGCCGCCTTTCATTTCTTTTATTAGGAGCACTTTGATTTATGCTTTGCGTTTCCATAAAGAGGGCAGAGCTGTAACTAGGTTTACCATCCTCCGGGCAAAGAGTAATTACATTGCCCTTACTCTGTATCTAAATTCATAAAAGTGACTTGTTCGTTCCCCCTCTAACAACCAGCACCTAGCTACACCCCTGAAGGGAGTTCTTCCATGCCACATATTTATGGCCTAATCTCTAGAATGGGATGGCATTGTTACCATCATCCTGGCTACCTCTCTATTCACTTTGGAGGGATGGAGTTAGGGGATCCCTGTTCAAGAGATCAGTATGGGTCCCAGAGGTGGAGAAATGTCTTGCTCCCTGCCGCTGGGCTTCAGATGGTTCATCCTCAGGGGTCAGTATTTTGAGAAGTGGTTGACCAGATGGCACAGAACATTTCATTTTGTTAATACTTTCCACTGCCAATCTGTAGTTTGGCGTCCTAACAGCCCATGCACTAAAGTTATATGCACAGCCTACTGTTTAATAGCGTACTTCCTAATTGTCCTAAATTTGTTGGAACAAGTTTCGAAATTTACAGGAGGAACACAGAATTGTGGCATAGGATGCACCAGAATTATTTCCTCGGGAATACAATCACTTACTAAGATAGACATGTCAGGTGATAGGTCCTCTTTAATAAATGTTACCACACTGGTGGGGGTCCCGGATTAAAAAAACACCTGTCACCAGGACTAAAAAGCCCAATAACATACATCATCTGATTGGTGCTGTCACATTGAGCATTATGGTGTTTTTTTTTCTCCAAATCTGTCCAGCCATTCCATAGATTTAAACCCTTCGTTGAGGCATATTAAGGTATACTGGTCAAGTGTGATACACAGCACAGAGAACCCCCCTCCCAAAGGCATTGTTACCGCCCTTTGGCCACTATACCCTAATTTGCATCAATGTTTAAAGGGCTTATATCTTTGGAATGGCTGAATGGTTTTGGATAAGCAATACACCAGACTGATACAGATGATGTATGTCACTAGACTTTTCAGACCTTAAGCCATGTGAACTATATATTTGCCCCTGTATTATTTATCACATTGAGTTTTAGTAGTATGTAACCAAGTAAAATTGTTATATACTATCTCTTGCATTAGATAGGAACCTTTTATTTATGGGCACATAAAACGTACTAGACAGTTATTTCCCGCTATAGGACAAACATGTGCAGGCAAATACCATTCTTTAAATAAAGCAATTGCGTAACTAGGATATGTTCTTTTGGAGTGTTTACGTGGTTGCCTGGAAAGTATAGAAGTTGTATAGGAACAAAGTTCCTTTCTAATGTGTTACAAGTTTCTCTGGCATACATAGGATTAGAGCCTAGATTATGTCTGAGCTTTAACAGAGTGAAAGTTTAAAGTACATTAAGGTTTAGCATAATTTATTAAATCTAGGCTGGTTGTCAAGTCACATGGTTTAATCCCCTCACGGCTACAAGGGCCTCATACGTCATAGAACCTGATCTGGCATAGGACCCAGTACAGCAGAAGACATTCCACCAGTGTCCTGGCAGTGTCATAACAAATTATTGTCACGTGAGCCAAAATGTAGGTGTCAATACCTTTGCTGGTAAATAAGGACATATATTGTTGGTAGCAGCATAGAGATTCTTAAAGCTTTAGTTAATGTGACTCATTTTACAGATACAACCTGCCATGTAATAGGTCCACATAGACAGGCAGTCCGAAAATCCACCAAATTTACTACAGTGGTCTATGTTGGATGATAAACCTGATGCATCTTTAGATTGTCTAATTTGTACCACCTTTAAAAATTATTCATTGTTCCAAAAATCTATATTTACCAAGATCACCAGAGTGGAATGTCACCTATACTAACCCCCCCCCCATCCTTGTCATACTTACCTGTCATACAGTCAAGGCCTTCTGGACATGGGATGTCACTTTTCAGGGCGGCCGACACGTTTTCTACATTCATTTAATGATCTGTAGCATGGCCAAGTAGCCAACAGACGTAAGGTCACTCTATGAGAAGTACAAAGCAGCTATGTTTTCTAATCCTGCACAAACCCTTTAAGCTACACCCCCAATTCCACAAAAACATACTTCCTTTGCTAGATTTACTAAAGTATATCTGTCCTATTGTACTATTTGTCTAATGTGAGAATACACTAGGCTTATAGGTTATGAGTTTGGTGTATTCATGAGCACAGAACTTTTCAATGCCTTTCCCACCACCATCCACCCTTCTCACAATGACTGACAGCTGGCTAGCCCGAAATACACTGGACTTACAAACTACAGTATCTGTCCTGTGTATTCTCAGATCACTATTAGCTAAAATGTAGTATATTTTATGTACCATTATAGGAGAGCAGACCTGCCCCCATACTATACCTCTCTTACACAGAGCCTCATGAAAGAGGTTGTCCAAGATAAAAATTGTCCAAGATAAAAATTAATTTTTAAATTAGGTTGGGGAAGGTGAAACCCCCCCCCCCCCCTACTCACCTGTCCCTGGATGTCCCCAGTGCGGTCCGGTCCTACTACTCTGCTGTCTTCTTTTGTCAGAAGTCCTCGCTGGTTGTAATGTTCCATGTCCCTTTCCTTAGGCCGCTGAGTCCAAGCACCGGCCTAAGGAAAGGACAGATAGTGATGTCACGTGTACTTCGCTGAGACTGCTGATTGGCCACTGGAAGAAAACAGTGGAGCTGCAGGACTAGACCACGCTTGGTGGCCCCAGGGACGGGTGAGTATGTTTATGGTTTATGTGCAGTTTTAACCTGACGTTACAGTTTAGTCATTACTAGAGAGTAAAGTAAAATATCTTTTGGAACAGCAGGAAAAATGTGGCCTTAAAAAACTATTATACAACATACAGATGTAGCACAGCTTAACATGACTCTTTCAATGGGTTTTCAATAGCATTTGGTGTCTTCAGAGAAAGTCAAGTTAAACACTGCTATATCTGTACATGTGTCATTTTAAAAGAATGAATATTTTTTGCACACATTTATTGTATAATCAGTTTATCTGTGACCCTGTCCAAGCAAAGTTATCTTGTGATCTCAGCCTTCAAGGTAGGGCTGTCAGTCCAGTGGCCAACCATGCTCAGTGGCCTCAGTAAGTCTTTGTCAGACACAATAATAATAATAATAATAATAATAATAATAATAATAATAATAATAATAATAATACATTTTATTTATATAGCACCAACATATTCCACAGCGCTGTTGCTGTGGGTGAAGAGCTGGTCCTCAACTATTGTGCAGTACTAAAGTTTCTCTTATCTCTCCATTATTCCCTGGGATTTTGGCTTATGTACAGTGGTGTAAATACCATGGTAGCAGCAGTAGACACTGCCACAGGCCCCTGATGTTTTTGGTTTTTTTAATACGCCGTTAACTGCTGGAGTAACCCCAGCAGGTAATAGACCTTATTTACTTACCTATCCTTGTTCAGGCTCCTGGCTGCTGGCCCATCCCCTTCTGCAGAAGCGGAGGCGCTGTTATCAGGAACCGGGATCGAGAAGTGGGGCTGCAGGTCCGCGAACCCCACAAACACTGCTATCATTATACTCGGGGGTCTTTTTAGACCCCAGAGTATAATGACTGGAGGGCCAGGGGAGGTGAGGAAACATAAAAACCACTGTAACTTATCTCTCCTGCACTCCAGCAGGATTCAAGCCTGTTTGGTGACAACACAGATGTTATGCAGGCCAGGCCGGCATCCTTAGGTGTCACAACGCAGCCCGGCTGATGTGACATATGTGCCAACATTGAAGATGGCCAAAAGTAGAGGGGAGTGCACTGGAGTCCAGGAAAGGTAAGTAACATGTTTTTTTTTCATGTTTGTATCCTCCCCTGGGTCTCCGATCATTATACTATGGGGTCTGAAAAGCCCCCAGAATATAATACTTGTTCATGGGTAGTCCACAATGGGGTATAATAGTGTGCAAGGGTCTCTTGCTCTCCTTCAGCAGTGTGTGTGTCACCCACAGCTCAAGTTCTCCAGACTTCTGACCGGCAGTCCCTACCTCCAGCTCATCCCTATTATACTCCGCTTCCAGATAAAACATATCCACTTTTCCTACTGGCTGCTTGAATCAGATCAGCTTCAGCAGCCAATGTGAAAACCAGGGGCACAAATATTCTCTAATAAGACATAAGGCTGCATGGACATCTACAATTCAACACAATGGTTATGCTACACATTTGTTTTCTTGCTATAACATCGGTCAGGAGTATTTCGTGATGCCTATAACTACTTGTTTCTTTCCCTAATGCTTTCTTCTACAGTTCAACTATATCTTCCGCTAATAGCTCACTAAAAAAAACTGGAGAAAATGCAATTCATTTAGTTTTCATCCATTAGGTAGAATGATTCTAATGACTCTGTATCACTTAGGGGTTAATTGCATTGACACTTTCGCTCTTGTGTGAAACCTCTCTGCAAGTCACAGCTCTTCAACCTCACAATGATGTTGCAAAGGAATGGTGGTAGTAAATAGTTCTCCTGTGTTGAAGTAAGCAATTAAACATCTAACACTATATTTGTGTATAAGAATGTATAATATTGTGTAACTGTATACCTTTACAATCTTATATTATTTGGTTTTGGAGGTAAAATTACCTTCTTGCACCCTTTACCACAATTTTACTTTACCTTGTCAACATCCACTAATTAGTCCTATGGGCCAAGATTTCCAAAACCATGGCGTTTTCGGAAATCGCAGCTTGTCAATTATATCTACGTAAATGTCAGTGGTTTCTCTATAGGTTGAAGCAGAAAGACTGCATAGGAAAACTCTGTAGGGTTTCTGTGGGAAGCACTGCAGGAAAAATTGCGATAAGTTTCTGCCTCGGTTTTTCCCACAGCACTTCTTTGCTGAGACCCGCTTCATGGGGTCTTAGCCTCTGATTGGAGTTGTTAATTTTCCCCTTATTTCTCCATCAGCAGTATTGTCACACCAGTGTTCTGCAGCTGACTTAGCCACGGATTCTGCAGCAAAACCAAGCAGGACCGTACTTTATTCAGCATCCTGAAAACAGAAGAGTCTGTCAAAGACTCCCATTGAAAGCAATTGTAGCAGATTCCGGCC
Organism: Leptodactylus fuscus; assembly: GCF_031893055.1. Classification (NCBI taxonomy): domain Eukaryota; kingdom Metazoa; phylum Chordata; class Amphibia; order Anura; family Leptodactylidae; genus Leptodactylus; species Leptodactylus fuscus. The sequence goes on from NC_134266.1 coordinate 50,883,485, forward strand.
AGTATTTGGAGTTGATTCTGAAAACGCCTGGTGTCCACCATTTTTGTTTAGTAAAACCTCCGTGAAGGACTTATGGATGTTGCTATTGGATATATGGCCGGTTAATGCAGCAGGCGCTTTATTCTATCCCTATATGTAGTATGTTTTGTGTTACAGTCATTAAAGGGGCTCTATCAGCAAAATTATGCTAATAGAGCCCCATATATGCGTGAATAGCCTTTAAAAAGGCTATTCAGGCACCGTAAATGATATATTAAACCCCCGTCCCGTTTTTAAATAAAAGCATTAAAACATATATGCAAATCTTACCGAAAGTGCACCATGGGCGGGGATGCACGATGCGACGTCAACTTCGGGCATGCCTGCCTCTTCTGTCTTCTGGTAGTGACACCCTCTGGTTCCGTGTCTTCTTCCGTGTCTTCTTCCGCAGGCTCACTCGCCATTTTACTTAAGTAAGATGGCGAGTGAGCCTGCGCAGTAGCGCTCCGGAGGGAGGCGCTACTACGCAGGCGCTGGATTTTAAGAGAAGAAGCCGGAAGAAGACACGGAACCAGAGGGCGTCACTACCAGAAGACAGAAAAGGCAGGCGTGGCCGAAGCTGACGTCACATTGTGCATCCCCGCCCATGGTGCACGTTCGGTAAGATTTGCATATATGTTTTAATACTTTTATTTAAAAACGGGACGGGGGTTTAATATAATATTTACGGTGCCTGAATAGCCTTTTTAAAGGCTATTCACGCATATATGGGGCTCTATTAGCATAATTTTGCTGATAGAGCCCTTTTAAAGCAACTGATGACTCTTATTTGTACAGACCCAGGTCAGGGCTGTAATACAGACACATATACATCAACTGTAGTGATATTATGTAATGTGAACAGAGCCTAAATGATGCTATCCATTTTAATTCAACATAATGCTGGGTTCACATCTGCGCTTCAACACCGCTCAGGGATTCTGTTTTTCATTTCACTTGAAAAATGGAAGTTCAGGAAACAGGATTTTTTTTCTCCACATTTTACAGACAGAAACCTAGTGGACCTCATTATAGTCTATGGGATCCGTAGGTTTCTAAAGGATAACCACTTTTTATGCGCATTGGGTTTCCTTTTTTTGGGGGTCCCCGATCGGACCTGTGGAATGGAGACCTAAACGCAATTGTGATAATAATACTATCAATTTTCTGTCCCTGCTACTGTCTTATAGTTACATCCACAAGAACACTGATCCCATATACAAGTATATTGTAGAACTGCAGTGTAAGCGATTCCTTCATATGTATATATAGGTTCTTAAACCATCTCTTAATCATCTTCAGTAATTTGTGACTTGAAGACGTCTGTCTGAACAAGTGTTCATAAAAATAGGAAGCATCAGAGAGCAGAGTAGGCTGTATTCTTGTGGGTAGAAAAATGCAGCCACCCACCCGCTTCCCATAGCAAACTTGTGGTCTCCTGTGCAGAGTGAGTGCTGTCTGTAACCGTCATTCTGCTTTCAGCACTGTGAGGAGGAGCGACAGAAATAACTGTGACACAGCTAAGAATAGCCGGCTGGTAGGATGGCTTGTGACATCAGCAGCCAGAGATTGCTTACACTGCTTGCAGGACCAACTTGTATGAAGAGGCAACTAAAGGAGACGTTGGTGGAATCTGAAAGAGAAAGTGAAATAAAACTGCAAAATAAGGACATTTTTAGGTGCAGTACCCAGTACAACCAGCAAGGGTGACCAGATCTTACTAGTGCATGGTCAGATTGATAGACATGTATTGATTAGATCCTATTTAATCATATTGCCAAAATTATACAGTAGTATCCCAGATGTAGGACAGTGGCGTAACTAGGAATTGCGGGGACCTGTGGCGAACTTTTGACATGCCCCCCCCCCCTCAACCGACGCCGAAGACCTCGACCGACCCCCTCCTCCGCACTCTATTATGTCCCTTAGTAAGCCCTGCACACAGTATTATGTCCATTAATGGCCCCTGCACACAGTATTATGTCCAGTAGTGGCCCCTGCACACAATATTATGTCCATTAGTGGCCCCTGCACACAGTATTATGTCCCTTAGTGGCCCCTGCACCGCAGCGGTAACGGCTGTCACCGGGCCCCCTAGTGGCCTGGGCCCTGTGACAGCCGCCTCTGCTGCCTCTATGGTAGTTACGTCCCTGTGTAGGTATATTACTGAATCAGAGATGCAGCTGGCAGGGCTGTGGAGTTGGTAGACCAAACCACCTACTCTGACGCTGCTATTTTTCTGACTGACTCTGGTTTTGATTCCTTCATTGATATCTGATAGCTAGAAATGGATGAACCGCTTCAGTTCTCTTTGTTAATTTTTTTTTAACAAAACCGAACAATCTGGGATTCTTCTCAGATTAACTAGATTGGCCACCACGACAGACCCCAGAGTGTAATAGGTGGAGGCCAGGGAAGGCGAAAAAAATAAAAATAAATGATACCTTCCCTCACCTCTTTTGGGCATCTGGCGCTCTCCTGGTGACGTCATGTGCCCAGGGTTTCCACTGAGGCCTGTGATTGGTCCACAGCAGTCACAAGGGAATGGCGAGCGTCATGATCACTGAGGAGACCAAGATAGAGCAGCAGACGCCACAAGGAGGCCCAAAAAATGTGAGGGTAGAATTTTTTTAAAAAATTTACACCTCCCCTGGGGCTCCATCTATTATACACTGAGGTCATTTTTCCAGATTTCTGATTCCATCCAAAATCAGTCCTGACTATGACTTCACAGCCCTGTAGCTAGGCCCCATTATGACCTCTGCAAAGAGAAGGGTTTTTTGTACCCAAACTAGCTGCCCATTAGTTTTCACAAAGCATCAATGTTCGATGTGATACCCGTGATGGACTGGGAACCCTAATGCTTCCACGTAAAATAATTGTCAGCTTACTAGTTTTATTCTCATATGTACACTCGGCCAATCATGAATATGTTTTCCATTGAACCAAGTGAGTCAACAACTGCTGGACAGTGCAGGAACAAAGGATCAGGCAGACTGAAATATATTTGTCATCAGGGAGAGTTCAGTAACCCCATACAGATGAGATGGTCAGCCGATCCTACTGAAATCTACCTACTGTGTATGGGCATCTTAAGAAACCACAGATATTCAGTCTAAGGGTGCATTCACACTGAGTAAACGCTAGCTTATTTTGTAGAGTAAAATTACACTTGTAAATTTTGCTATCCCATTGACTTCAATGATATTTTTTTACAAGTGTAAAAATACGCCTGTAAAAAATACGCCTGTAAAAAATACGCCTGTAAAAATACGCCTGTAAAATGTCATTGAAGTCAATGGAATAGCAAAATTTACAAGTGTAATTTTACTCTACAAAATAAGCTAGCGTTTACTCAGTGTGAATGCACCCTTAAAGGGGTTTTCCAGGCAGTCTCTGTATGTTTACTTCATCAAGGATTTTTAGGCATACTTAGGGTATCCAAGCTGGTTTGTATCCTGCTAGCCCCAGTAGTGACCATGGGAGAGGGGGAAGAAGGTGCAGCCACTCTGGAGCCTGGTGGTGGTTTAGATCACCTAGCCCGGTGTCGGAACCTGTCCAGGACTCGTAGTTATGGTGCCCGAAAATCCCCAGAGGAAGTAATTGTACAGAGACTCCCTAGAGAACGTCTTAAACTTTGCAAGAAGATAGCTACGGATGTCTTTAGTTTCTGATTATTGGCATGTGTCATGGTAAAGCTCTGTGCACACTACATTTACGTCTGTCTGCCACTTATAACTGCGCTCCACCTGCCTCGACCCATGCAATGTTTGGCTACGTTTCCTGTATATTTTAATGTAAGAAAAATAGATGGTAAGCCCCAGTGAGGGGAGAGATGACAGCACACCATAAAGCCTGACAGCTGCTGCTACACCCCAGCTTTACTAATCCGATTGAATGCCAAGAAGTAGGTGCAAAGGTCTTAATACTGACTGACATTTGCCTGCATAGTGCGTAGCTCCAAAAGGTTCATGTTCAGGGAATCTCAAGACTGAAGAGACTGTGGGTTAAGAACAATGCTGGCCATACACATCAGACTTTCGACTGCTGAAGTAGTCAATTTCAGCCATTCGGTCAAGGCTTGTTTGTACATAAATCTGTGAGCAATGAGTCCAAACAGCCGATTGGCAACTGAAGAAGGTAAAAGTATAAGCCACTTTTGGCTGATCATTGGCCAACCTGCACTGACTCTTTAACAATTAAACTGCTCCCTAATCTGGCAATGTAACTGTTAATGTTGATCCTGGGAACGTCATGTGACTATATGAAACCTAATGTGTATGACCCATCTAATACTGCAGAATGATGTCACTAAATTCTGTTACAGCATGACATCAGGCCATCTCACTAGAGATGAGCGAGTACTGTTCGGATCAGCCGATCCAAACAGCACGCTCGCATAGAAATGAATGGACGTAGCCGACACGCGGGGGGTTAAGCGGCTGGCTGCCATCAAAGCGGAAGTACCAGGTGCATCCATTCATGTCTATGGAGCGTGCTGTTCGGATCGGCTGATCTGAACAGTACTCGCTCATCTCTACATCTCACCAAACTAAGGTCGCCTAACACTAACAAAAACTTTTACACCATTTAGTTACTATTATATTTCACAGACGTACACCTCTACCTTCAAGCTTGACAACTACTTATGCCTAGACAATATCTTAGGGTAAACCTAGTTGAAAGCATCTATTTCAATTAAGATCCCTGCAGTATCCAGGTTACCAGACTGCTATTCACATAATGTATAGTCCTGGTCATTATATGCATTTTTAGCAGTCTCCCCCTCTGCATGCTGTAGATGGATTTCAGTCTTCTTTCACCTGGTGATAACTAGATGCCATACATTGACCACAGAGAGTAGAGGAGAATCTGTGTAATGCAGGACATATATGGAGCAGCATTGAACTGTACTTATATGTATGTATGTATGTATGTATGTGAATAAACTGCTTTGGCTGCTTTTGCTCAAGCACCTCTCCTTTCCATAGACTTGTATAGAGATAGTCATCTAAATCAGGTGACCTGTAGTCTGTTTCAGACAGATAGAACATCGATAAGGGCAGTAAGAGACAATTCCCTTTGATAACACATATTACAAGAACTTCTATTTTTGCTATGAAATGGTTAATTTTCTCTTTTCTGATGGTAGAAAGCAGTGTATCATAAATCTTCTCACTCCAGTGCACCAGAGGGCAGGAGTAATACATTTACGATACACAGACTGGCAGTCAACAAAGGGAATCAGAAAGGAGATCAGAGAAGTTTATCCATCCTATTGTGATGATGGTGACTTGTGGCCCCCTCGATTCTTAGCCTAGTCAACCGAGTCACTGCGGCCTCTATAATTAAGCCAGTGTTGGGCATGTCAATCGACTTCTTACATAATATTTTAGAAGAAAAGACACAGACCTCACATCCCTGTATATACATTGATCTAGCTTTTTAGCAAAATTTACAAAAATGAACGTTAGATTTTCATCAAGGTTTATAAGCTCACTAGTAACTTCATGGTGATCCCCCTGACCTATCTTTAGGCAGATTCTGCCTGAAACTCTCATAGAAATGAATAAGAGGCAGGAATAATACTGGGATGTGCTCGCCATGTCTTTTTTCTAAAATTTTAGAACCTTTTAATTGTACCTTGGCTACCAGTTCAAGATTATACAAGTGACATTCACATGATATGTTACTACAATTGTTCTCCAAATTAGCCACATGACAAGGCAGCTACATGACACAAAGTGATCCTGACTGTCACATGAGGACAGAGCCTTCTGTATCTCTAGATAGCAGTTTTGCCAAGGACAGTTCCAAAACACCTGTATATAGTGCCAGCTGGAGCTACACCTGGCATAGTCTGTACTAGCACTAGTACCAACAACTGGCCAGATTATGCCTTTTATGCCAGTTTTGTGGAATATAAAGTCCCACTCACGTGTCCGAATGTGCTTCCAATGTGGGGCCGAGTTTGCAGTGGAATGCACTCAGATGACACCCACTTCATTCTCTCATGAATTCATGTCTGGGGGCTTCCAATCCATTATACAGATGATTATAGAGCAGGTCCTCCCCTACTCCGTGTCATCGGAATAGAATGAATCGGAAGACCCCATAGATGTGAATATGTAACAAAATGCACTTGGATGACACTTGGACTACTTGCATCATAATCTATTACTATATTGCTTACTTTTGTAGGGCCGTCATATTCCACAGCGCTTTACAGAGATCATACCAACACTGTCCCAAGTACGGCTCACAATCAAAATTCCCTATCAGTACGTCTTTGGAGTGTGGGAGGAAACTGGGGTACCCGGAGGAAAGCCAAGCAAACATGATGAGACTATACAAACTCCTTGCAGATGTCTTGGATTCAAACCCAGGACTCCAGAGCTGGAAGGCTGCAGTACTAGCCTCACCATGTCTTCACTGTCTCATACTATATATAGAATGGAACAATAGATCAATGTGAAGTCTGGGACTCATAGATCACTACAATGCAAGGCGTTCCAGTCTCCTGATTTTGTTCAGTCCTGTATTTACCTGTAAACAGGGTGCCTGAATGTCTGAAATAAAGAAAATCTCATCCCTTACGTCAAGAACCAGGGTCACCTGACCCCCATCCTGCTTGATGCGGTGGCCGCAGACAGAGAAAGGATAGAGAATGCAAATGTGCTCAGCTGTTTATGTAACTGCCATAGAAGTGAATGGAGAGAATTTAATATATATGTACTGCAGCCATCTCTCCATTCATTCTCAGCTTGGATGAGGTGGCTGGGGATGGGGGGGGGGGTGTCCAATCTAAAACTATGCAAACATTAGATCATTGAAGTGTTTCCAAGCCCTTGCCGACACCTTAATAAGGCTCCACATTAATCTCCCTTCCGTCTCTGCTTCAGTATACAAGGACAGATAGTCGCAGCACATTTCTATTATTGTCATTAACCTTGGACTGTAAAGCTTGTTTGGTTTGCTATGACGTCACTTAATACTGGGCCAGAAGTCAGTCTTGTTTCATTAAATCTTTTCTGAAGCACAAGTAGTTGCAATAACTTCTAGTATTCCATGGGGGAGTAACTCGGTCCATGTATGTGCTATATTTATTGGCCTGAACATTAGGCAGGGAAAGAGACTTGTGGCATTATAGTTATCCATGATGTTATGAGTCCCTGCATCACAGTGAAATACCGTCCTATACTGTAAGCACTATGGGAAAGTATTTTGCATGGAAGCAGGGACTCCTAGCACTATAGACAACTATGGTGCTCAAAGCAGGGTCGTAACTAGCAAAGACAGGGCCCCATAGCAAACTTTTGACTTGGCCCCCACGCAGCATAATACCCCCTTTACTGGCCCCGCACTGTGAAATGCTCCTGTTACTGGCACCCACATGGTAAAACACTCCCTTTACATACACTATAATGTCCTACAGTAGCCCCCTTACCAAATATAATGTTTCACAGTGGCCCCTTAGCACAGTATAGTGTCCCATAGTGGCCCCTCCACACAATATAATGTTCCTAATGGTCCCTATGGTGTTCATTACAAATTTTGCAAAAATTTCAAGCCCAAAAGAAATGAGCAACACTGTTTTTATGTGTGATCACCTCCTCTGGGCCTCCACCTCCACAGATAGTAATAGCAGTTTCTTTTGGGAAAAATAAACCTCCAGGCGACCCTTTCGGGACAAATCTCACATGGTTCACCCAACAAATACTCAACAAGGTCCTGTTTATTGATCTCCACTCCTTCCCTTGGCTACATCAGCTTTTTCTTCAGCCTCCATGAGGTCCTGTGCAGTGCACTGTTCAGCATCAATGACAGTTGTGGGATGCATGGGGCCCATGGAGGGCTGAAGGGGGAGTGGAGGTGGCTGTGTACAGGAGAGGGTACCATAACTAAATAGCGACCATTACCTGCTGGAGTTATTCATCAGGTAATAAACTGTTATAAAAAAAGAGTAGTGAGGGCCCTAAGGGAGTAGTTTAGCCACTAGCTAGGAGTCTATCTCCATGCATAGCATTCAGGCTGTTAAATCTGGCATATACACGGACCGAGCTCACGTCTGAGATTCGATTGTGTAAGTGGCCCTAGCTTCATTGAATTCAATGGCATTACCTCGAGCAGATCCCCTGCAGCATATACACAGAAAACTCACTGCAAAAATTAGAAGGTACAGCACAATGTCACACAAATGTCTCTCGTTGATATAGCAATAAATAATTGAGCATTATTATTGTATTTCTTTGTAAAACGTGATTAGAGATTATAGCTATACAATATTTAGCTGACTCTTCTCTTTACAGTTTGTGATTGGTTTGCAGCTTATAAACCTGTAGGTGGCACTGTTGTTACTGCTCCATAAAGAGCTTTAGCTTGAGGGGCATATTTAGATAGAACCTGAGACAGGCACATGTGTACATGATACAGAGAGCGTATATATGAGTAATAGCATAAGCCATGTGTCTGGGGAACTTAACCAGTCTATAGGCATTATGATAATTTTGTAAGTGTGAATAGAAAATATTAGTATACAGCCAGCATAGCCTCGAGGAAAACCGCAGGAAAGTTTAATCCCCCACTGGTGTCGTCCTCGATCATCTGCATTGCTCAAGCACATAAATGTAGTTTTCAGGGTAATAGGTGTTTCATACAGTACATGTGTAAAAGTAATTCCTAATTCTAGATTTACTGAAGGTGCATGTACTTTGTGTCTTCTCTCCAAGGGTTTTTAGCCCCTGTAGACAGAGGCCTAAGTAAAGGTTCATGGGCCATGGTGCAAAAGCTTAGCTTGGGCCCCTGTGCAACTCCTCAAAACTGTCCGTTGCAGGAATTTTAACATCATATATATTTTCCTTTCTGTCTGGCAACAATGTCTGTGCACACAAGCTTCAGTACCTGCACATAGTAGACATGCACACTTTTCTATTTTTGCGAAGAAATGGTTAAATTTTCTCCTTTCTGACAGTAGAAGGCCATGTATCATAGATCTTCTCCCTCCAGTGCACCAGAAGGCAGGATTAATACATTTATGATGCACAGTCTGTCAGTCATCAAAGAAAATCAGAAGGTACAGTAGATCAAAGAAGTTTATTATCTGTGGGCCCCCTTGGCTTCTGGGCCTGGTCGCAACTGCGATTGTGAACCCTATAGTTACGCTAATGCTTATAGACACTTATGCATTACCCACAGGATACGGAATAAGTTTCTGACCACTGAGGTTCCAACCACTGGTTCACCTAGGGATCAGAAGAACAAATGTTGAGTGCTCCATGAGAATTCAGCAGTGGTGCGCATGCGTTCAATGGAGAAATGGTTGTGCATGCGTGAATAACATGGTGCATAATCACTGGGATTCTGACAATTGGGACCACTAAAGATCAGATGTTTATTTCCTATACTGTGGATACAGGGTAAATGTCAAGAATGGGAAAACACTTTAATGTTCAATAAAGATTACTATAAACATGAAATACATGTTGGTTGAACAGCTTTTTTTCCTTAATCCAGGAGTAAATAGGTTTTGATCATCCATACATAATCCAGTATAAGATTGGTGGGGATGCAATCCCTAAAAGCCTTGCGGTGTTTGGACAAGTGCTGTAGACTCTTGACTGTTTACCAGGCATAGCACCACATACTATAGAGTGGCTGTGCTTGATATTGCAGCTCAGCCCCATTAATTTTAATGGGACTGAAATGTAGCATGGCCATGTGACCGGTGGACATGACATCACTGGCCTGAGAAGTGGAAGTAGAGCATACCTACCGTGTTTCCCTAGTGTCTTATATTAAATTGTCATCCTAAATATAGGACCTGTCTTATTTTCGGGGGACGTCTTATGACAACTGGCAGTCATGCCGGCACTTCCTTAGCGAAGCGCCGGCATGACTGACGGTTGTAGGTAGTATAGGGGAAGGAGGGGAAGGTATCCTACTTACTTTTCCCATCTTCGTAGCAGCGCTGGTGCCGCTGTTTGTCCCGGCAGTGGAAGTGGTGGGCGGGGCTTAGCGAGGCTTCTGGTGGTTGCGCCAGAGAGCCTCACTTTACTGGCATTGCAGCCGGCTGGATGCTGTGCACTGTGCTCCGTGTGCGCAGTAGAGCTGGCTGCTGCCTCTGCTGTATGCCGGCTGCTGCCTCTGCCTCTGGGATGAGCTGGGAGAGCCGACTCCCCGCAGCATATGCACAGCGGGCATCTCCCAGCTCATCCTACAGCAGCAGGGACAGTGGATACAACTGCAGAGGCAGCATGCCTTATTTTCGGGGAATGCCTTATATCAGGCAATTCTACAAAAAAAAAACATGCCTTACTTTCGGAGGGTGTCCTACTATCGGGGTAACATGGTAAGTGACATGAACACTTCAAACGGGTGACTGATGGCGGTCCAGAGTTTTGGACTTTACCAATCTAATAATGATAATCTATCCTAAGGGTAGGTCATCAATATTGTAGTCTCAGAAAACCCCTTCAACTTGTATGCCTGGCTAGTCCTAGCATGCATGTCTATTTTAATAAGGCATAGAGAAATAAGTCTTTGTCAAACAAACCTCTGGCTTCAGATTTATTTCTAATGGGTACAACATATTGGGCAAGCTGTAATCCCTCTTTTCCATGACATCTGCTGCTACGGAAGTGTTGGGAGGATCCATATAGTTTAGAATCTCCGCCACCAGCAGCTTGGGAGTAGTAAGTGTGATGTAATGACGTCATTGCATCGCCCTTGTCTGCTGCCAAGCTGCTGGCAGGAGAGACAGAGGCAGAATGGTGAAGCAGGGAGCAGATGGCTTCCTGCTTCACCATTGTACTCAACTACATCTGCGTCCTCCAGTTGCAGATAATGAGGCATACTTCCTGCCACTTGGGACAGCAGGACAGGACCCACAATCCATGACTTTCCCCCCTGTATCCAGGACGGTTGGGAGATATCGTATTATTGTCTATTCTATGGATAGGCCATCAATATCAGACTGGTGAGGATCTAGATCTCTGTGGTCGCTTTATTCTTGTACATTGTTTGCCTACCTAAAAATGGCTACCTTTTCGCAGTGGTACAGACTATTGCATCTTCATCTGAATAAGATAAGTTGCAATACCCTGCAGCACTGCTACTATAGATACTGCATGCAGGTATATGGACTAAGGTAAACATTGAAGGTTATGCTACTAAAAATGAATCAGAAAACTGATCTATACCAGAAAGTTGCAGACACTTTCAATAGAAACTTATGAATGTGACTGTTGGCTGAGACGTGGTAATTATAGTGACAGATGTCGCCTTGACTCTGACAGTACAAATTCTTCCCAGTGGTAATATGGAGCACTCCGTAGTCTGAAACCCATCTCCAAACTTTGGTCTAGTGTAGTGAATGGAGTTTGTGGACGCAGCTGCCAGTGTCACTCACCCGAGTCTTCCCACTCACCTCATTCCTAAGTAGTTGCGAGCACAAAGATGAGCTGGTGAGGAAAGGAGGCGAGATGAGTAATATTATTATTATTATAGATAGCAATGATTAATAGATACGGTCGGGGTCCCCAAACAGGGTCCAGTGAGGTAACAGGAGAGTCACTTTAATCTCTATTACTATCGTACATAACTGGAGAACCCCTTCAATGTTTGTATATTTATATTCACTTAGATTTAAAGGGAGCCACCATACGGGTAAGTTCTGTACCTCAGGTTCCTGACTAAAATACCAGTAGTTAGGGGGCCACACGGTGGCTCAGTGGTTAGCACTGCAGCCTTGCAGCGCTGGAGCCCTGGTGTTCAAATCCCACCAAGGGCAGAAAACCATCTGCAAGGAGTTTGTATGTTCTCCCCGTGTTTGCATGGATTTCCATCCCATATTCCAAAGACATACTGATAGGGAAAAATGTACATTGTGAGCTCTATGTGGGGCTCACAATCTACATTTAAAAAAAAAAAAAAATAATACCAGTAGCTGCGACTGGATGCTGGCGCAGTGCACCGGCATCCAATCGCGCACTCCGCTCCGGATTAGGTCCAAATGAATGGCCCTAGTTGTGAGGGAGTGTCTACAGGCGGATGTCGTGAGGCGAATGTCACTTCTTATTCCAGGAGCTGGAACAAATGGCCCCCGGAAAAAAGAACTGACCGGCTCCCATTGATTTCAATGGGAGCCGTCTTTTTGGTCAGAATTTTGAGGCGGATACGGACTCAAAATCCTGACCAAAATACCCCATGTGAACTCAGCCTTAGGCAGCAATTCACAAGAGGAAAACACTGTCTGATGCTGCAGGGCTGGGTTGATCCATGAGATTCTGGTGATAGATTCCCTTTAATGGCTATATATGATGGGTTCTTCCTGTAAGTACTTAGTACATTGTCTGGGCTACACACAGTAAACATAGATAACTGCATGATCAGCTGACTATCTATAGGGGTGTCCTCTGTTCAGAGATGTTAGTGAAGAAGGATGGGACAGGCCCAGTTCTTTGCTCCCTTCACACATTAATCCCGTCTCTGTGTACGCATGTGTATGGGGTGTCTGGAAAATACAATCAGTATTTGGTCAGTATTTTGCACTTGTATTTGTAAGTCAAAACTTGAAGTGTAAGGGCTCGTTCACATCTGCACCCCAGTCTCCGTTATGCAGGTTTCCATTTTCTGCTCGAAACTGGACAGGAGACGGAAACCTGCAGTCATTTTTCAAACCCATTCATTTGAATGGGTTTGGAAAGTGTCCGGCAGTGAGCGCCTGTGAGCGTTTTGTCCTTTCCGTGGCGAAACAGTTTTTTTTTTTTTTTTAACTGGACACAAAGTTTGACATGCAGGACTTTGTGTCCGGATAAAAAAAAAAACAGTTTCGCCGCAGAGAGCACAAAACGCTCACAGGCGCTCACAGACGGACACGGCAGAAGACGGCAGAAGACGGAAACCTGAAAACAGAGATCGGGCGCTGGTGTGAACCCAGCGTAACCTCCATAAAAAAAATATATCATTGGAAGATTTGTACCTATTCCATATTACGTGTGTGTGTATAATATGTGTTACATGTAATATACCACTCCTAGCTATGGCTTCCAAATACTGATACCAGATACTGGCCTTAGGATAACCATTCCGAACTGAGTTCATTGTCCTTTTGCTACAACAGACTTGCAGAATTTATACCAGCTATAAATCAGCAGGCCATAAATGTCTGGGACTGGAGGGCATCCATGAAAGTTCTCAGAATCTACTATACTGATGGAAGCCTAGATGTATCTCTCCTCTCTAGATAAAGTATTTTCATAGTCTAGAAGAGAAATGCTTTTGTTCTATTCTCTATGTACGGTTACACTTCTTTAATAGAGTACTGTACATACTGTACAACTATGACCTTCCCAAATTCTATAATTTTTGTAATACAAGCTACTACTTAGAAAGCATTGATTATAATAGAATTTATGATAGAACTATTATAAATGCAGTTCTGCGATATATAAATGACCTTTCCACAATTCTCTATTCTCAGAAATGGTTCCATTTTATAGTTTGGCTGTAAAAGTAAAACTCTTGGATGACAATAGGTAGAACGATCGGCTCAGCAATTCAATGAAATATGTGAAAATAAATAACAGCCTGTACTGTTGATATATGCCATGAAATGTCCCCATCTGACCCTGTGTGCTAAAGCAGAATTTTTTACCCAACACCCTGCACATCTCTATCAGTTTGCAAATACAATTGCATAAAGGAACAGAAAATGTGTCATTCTTCCATTTCTCCTCTATTGTGTATGTGACCCTTTGTGACTGTACTCGTATCTCCAGAATTGCTGTATAGTAAACAGGAGACGTGTGGAACACAGTGGAGGAGATTTATCAAGATGTTGTTTCCTCTGTGAATCTTGATCTCTTCTGTGCTGGAGAGAGATGTGCCTACTTTACTAAGAAGCACATTCCTTCCAAGCACCTGAACTCAAACGTTCTCCCACAAAAATGACAGATATTATCTACGCCAGTTTCAGGCTCAAATTATAGTAAATTTGCTGGACTGCGGGAGTTTACATCTCTCCAAGTGAAGCCCAAAATGGTAAAAAGTCACAATTTTTTCAAGAAACCAAGTTGGGACCGGAGATTCCCACTTATGCCAGATAGTGTATAAAAATTCAGAAATTTTCTGCATGTTCTTAATATAGTAATACAGTGTCTACATGACTAAAGCTACAACTTTGGCCACGTCTCATGTCAGAAGTTTTAGTTTTATTACACAAGATACCTGGGGGTCTGGTTGCCTAGCGAAGATTCGGGTAGGACCACTGTTACTTTAGGTTCCCATCTAGAGACCGGAGTCGCGAGCGGGGGGAAGGGGTCGTGGCTTGGGGGGGCCCGGGGTTGCGGGGAGGGGTCGTGATTGGGGGGGAAGGGGGGGCAAGGGGGAAAAGGAGGGGGAGGAGGGGAAGGGGTTCAGGGGGCGCAAGGTGGGGTCGGGGGTCAGTGGACGCAATGAGGTGGGAGGGGCCCACTGTGGCCACAAGGCAACGGGGGTGCGGGGCCACTTTTCTTTCTACATTTTTCAAGCGGATTTGGGGACAGAATGCCCAGACGAAATCCAAGCACCGGTGTGAACCTAGCCTTACAATAATCAATAATGTACATTCTAAATTTTATCACCTTGTGATGTGCAAGCCATGTTTTTTATAGCTAGCACACTGGCCCATTATTTTCTATGGCCCCATACACAAGCCTGTGTATTAACAAGTCCGTGGGTCTGGGGCAAAATTTACGACAGTTCCTATACCTGTCCATTTTGTGGCCCAGACTCACTGATGGATGTGAATGGACTCATGGAGGCACATGAGGCACACGGATATAATCCATGTGCCATCATTGCTATTTTACCATGGTCTAAACGCATATTACACAAAGGAATTTAGAGAAGCATTTCGGTGGTCTTCTGCCTCAGATTCCACTCCAAATTCCAAGTCCTGTGTAGTTCGCCATGAGTTTGATCACTGATCAGCTGTTCTTCAGGTGAATCAGCCATGGAATCCGACGTGAGATTGAGCAGGGCATCTTCAAAAAAGAAATGTCCGTCACTAGTCACTATCTCAATGGACAACGGGATTCCAGACAGAATTTGGAAATTAATTTGACGTGGAATCTGCCTTAAAATCTACACCCCATCCCTCATTGTGAACACTCCTTAAAGGTTTTGACTCACAAAAAGTATATTAGCTATCCACAGGATAAATGATAAGTTTGATCACTGGGGTCCAACCACAGGGTAAGTAATGGATGTTTGATATCCGGGGGGCAGCCTTAGTACAGGAGATATAATACCAGATCTAAGGAAATTTTACTTTCTTTCTTAACATTTTGTACTTTGCGGCTAATTGTTTTTTTTTTCCTCAAGAACCCTTAAAGAGTTTAGAGTAAAAGAAAGAATTATTACTATCATTATTTTCTATAATGGAGGGACAGAAATAATTTATATGATGTACTGTCAAAGATACAATAGCTTTTCAGGTTATACAAAGATAGATACAGGTGCATTAACAGATACATTAACTGAAAAAATATTCTACTTTTGTGGTAATGTTGAATATAGTTAAATATATATATTCTATCCATGATTCTATTCATGAGCTGAATACAAATGCTTGGAAGTAGTTGGACGCCTCGGGCAGAGCCGACTGTGCAAGCCCCAGGCCACAAGGAAATGGCCGCTTACACCATCTTAGTGTGTAAGTGAACACAAGAAAATGGCCGCTTACACAGCTTACTGTGTAAGCGGCCACTTTTCTTGTGGCCACAGGCATGCGCAGTCTGCTCTGCCCGAGGCATAGAAGATTGAAACCCAAAACGGAAGAAGACACAGGGAAAGGGAATTCCAGAAGAAAATGGAGGCATCGCTGAAGATTTGTCTCGCAGCATTGGGGACGCCCCCAGTGCTGTTTGAGTGCTGAAGACCGCCACCAGTGCTGCGAGAGAACTCATTTGCACAGTGCAGACATCTAAAGGTAGGAGAAGAATAGCCTTTCTTAAGGCTGTTCCTACGTGTTAGGGACAAAAAATTTCATTTTAATGATAGAATCCCTTTAAAACATTCAAATGACCCCATTTTCCTAGAATACACAAATAGTAAAAAAAAAAAATACTATGAAACACATACACAACAGGTACCCCTGTGTCTGAAAAAGCCCAGTCTACAAAAAATAATTTACCTCCATGATGAATGCCGTAGTGGGGAAACAATCAAAAATGACAAAACACTGTTTTTTGGCTGTTTCGCCTCTGATAAAAATTTTAACAAATCATGATCAAAGCAATAGACATTCCCCAAAATGGTATAACTAAAAAAAATACATCTGGCTCAAAAAAAATGCCCTATGCTATAAATGTCTTATCTCCAGAATCATTCATCCGTGAATGTCATAAAAAAGAAGCCCATTAGGAAGTCGCACAAATGCAATTTTTCTCCAATTCCACCCCATTCTGAATTTTTTTCCCATCTTCCCAGTACATTGTACAGAATAATAAATGGTACCATTATAAAGAACAATTTGTCCCACAAACATTAAGACTATATGGCTCTGTGAATGGAAAAATAAAATAGACTGGAAGGCAAGGAGAGAAAAACAAAAAGGAAAATCGAAAAATGCCACCAAAGGGAAGGGGTTAAGCACATTCAGATCCGAAACCTAAGCTATACATATTTTAATCAGAGGTCATCAATATCAACTGCTAGATGTCTGACATGCCTAGACCAGCTCCTACATTAAAGAGGACCTTTCATGCCCTCATGTATATGCAGTTTAATATACCCATTATGTGCCATGGGCTGGAGACATCAGTGGCATTAATTTCTGCACCGATCTCTCCATGCTGTCAGAAGGGTATCTATAGATGAGTCCTTGGGGAAAAGGGGAGGGTGAAAGTGTTCCTCAGAGATCAGCAGCATCGCTCGGCGGTAAGGAATGCCCCCTCCAACAGTGCAAGGATATGATAGAATACTGTCAGGGGGGCCTTCCTCACAGCCCAGTGATAACGCCAGACTGTCAGGAACGCCTTTCTGACTGTGGGGAGAGATCTGTGCTGAAATTAACGGCACCGATATCTCCAACCTTGGGGCACATAACGGGTAAAGCGGAATTCAGCGCCCTGTCAGTTTTTTACCGGTATATAAAACTGCATATGCATGAGGACATGAAAGATCCTCTTTAAAGAGTTATTCCCTTCTCGGCAAATTGATGCAGAGATTAGAATGACTGACCACAAGTTCGAAGCACAAGGTGGGGACTTACAGAGATAGATGAGTGGTGCTGTTCTACACTGTTTCCTTAACTCCCATAGAGGTGGATGGGAGTTAGGGAAACAGTGTAGTACATACAACTATGCTATATTTCTATTTTTGTAAACTATAGACACAGTATAGTTTGCTGTCCTGAGCTAAGGAAATAGGATAAAGGAGTGCAAGGAGAGCATAGAGGAGTGCAAGGAGAGCATAGAGGAGTGCAGCTCGCCTTTTCCCATAAGGTACAATCTGGTGCTCAAGACTTACAGCTAGTTATTCCTGTCTCAGCAATGATGGGAATAGCCCATAAAGTCCCGTCTCAGACATAAAAGAAGAAAAATATACCGACTGCTCTACGTTCTGACGCTGCCCAAAGTTAGGATCAACTGGTCAAGTGGCGACAGTCTATAAGAAGCCTCCTTTCTCTCATCTCCTGACTCAAAATGATAGATTCAGCCTGTTTGTTTAGGGAGGAAACCTTTTTGCTAACTTGATGCTTAAAGAGGACTTTTCGCTACCTCTACCAACTCCATTTCTTAGCATCGGTTAATAGGTGTCGCCCCACCGATTCCAGCACAGTTGTAAATTTTTCTCTAGCCCCCACCATCTCAAGCAATCAGCGTAGTTAGTTTTGGTGTCTGATAAGCTATTTAGACGGTACTGTCAGGAGGGCAGTGTCATAAAGGGGCAGACAAGGGGTGTGATTGAGAGCTCCAAGCCGAGGTGGACAGTGTCAGACCTCAGAATCACATCCCTTTGCCTCTGCCCTATTACACTCACCTGTCACACAGCTCCTAAATAGAATATCAAACACCAAAGTAACTGCACCGATGGCTCAGGAACAGTGGGGACTAGAGAAAATATCCCATGTGTGCTGGAATCAGTGGAGCAGCAACTATCAAAGGATGCAAAGATCTGGGCTTGGCAGAGTTGGTGAAAGGTCCTCTTTAACAAGTTGGTCCAATGAAAAAGCTCCAATTAAAAAAAAATTTAAATTCTATTCCTAAGTGTTTTATCTTTTTTTCTTACTATTCTTTTTCTCTTCTATTTTGTTCCTGAGACACCAGAGAAGGAGGTTATATGAACCCCCAGATGACAGATTAAAACAGTCTCATGAGAGCTAGTGCGGCTGGTATCACTGATAAGGGGTTGCACAAACACTATATTAATATGCATTCTGTACATGATTATGGAGGCAGCCATCTTGTCTGAGCTGCTTTTACAGATATGTTTCATAGTCTGGAGAGACTATGGGAGAGTTTTCTAGACATGCTCTGTTACCTGTGCAGAGGTCATTGCCTAGTGAACAGGTATAGATAAGCTATGTCCATCACCAGGGGCGGATCCAGGGCCGGGCGAGCCTCTGGGGGCCCCCCGGCACTTGCCTGTCACGATTTCAGCTCATCGGTGTCCGTCCGCCGATGAGCTGAATCGCGATTAAAGCAGGAGCTGTGAGCTCAGCTCCTGCTTTAAAGCTCCGGCCCGGCTTGCATGTGTAGGCGCGATGACGTCATCACATCACGCTTACACACGCAAGCCGGGCCGCAGCTAAGCAGGAGCTGAGGTCACAGCTCCTGCATCGCGTATGTGACTGGAGTGAGAGAGAGGAGCGTCGGGGGAACGATGGAAGGTGAGTGATGGAAGGTGAGTGTGTTTGTTTTGTATTAAATATTAAGGTGGAACATAATGAAGGGGGCCCATGAAACTGGGGGGCAAATGAAGGGGAGGGGGGGAATGGCATGACACTGGGGAAGATGAAGGGGGGGAGAACAGCATGACACTGGGGCAGATGAAGGGGGGAGAACGGCATGACACTGGGGCAGATGGAGGGGGGGAGAACAGCATGACACTGGGGCAGATGGAGGGGGGGAGAACGGCATGACACTGGGGCAGATGGAGGGGGGGAGAACGGCATGACACTGGGGCAGATGAAGGGGGGGAGACGGCATGACACTGTGGCAAATGAAGGGGGGGGAGAACGGCATGACACTGAGGCAGATGAAGGGGGGAGAATGGCATGACACTGGGGCAGATGAAGGGGGGGAGAATGGCATGATATTGGGGCAGATGAAGGGGGGAGAACGGCATGACACTGGGGCAGAGACGGGGGGGGACATGAAACTGTGGGCAGATAAAGGGGGAGAATGGCATGAAACTGGGGACAGAGATAGAGGGGGGGGACATGAAACTAGGGGTAGATGAAGGGTGTATATGAAAATGGGGAGAGATGGAAGGGGGACATATAATTTACGAGTGAGTGTAGGAGGATTATACTGTGTGGAATCACATGAAAAATGAATGAGAATGGGCGGAGTCAACATAAAAGTGGGCGGGGCCTAATTTGCTGCGGCCCGCAAACCCTGGATCCGCCACTGTCCATCACCTATAGTGAATGATGGTCCTCATGTTATCTATCTATAAATGATTCATGTCATTGTTATCCTGCCTATGCTAATAATGATTTGACTCCTGCAAAGAAATGTCCTATTATTAGGTTTAGTGGCCAGAGTGAAAACTCCAGGATTTTATGATGACACGTCTCCTAGTAGTAATAGTAGTAGTAGTACCGGTAGTGGATGGTAGCTTGAAAGACAACATGTATGTAGAAAATGCAGGAAATATTACATAACAAGGAATGCTACTTATTAAGCTTTATATCCAGTATGCGGATCCCTTTCATGTTAGAATGAGTAAATCCTGGAAAAAAGAACATCACAGGGGGTTAAGACTTACTCTTAAGAAATATTTGCCTAGTGCGATTCTCCTGCTGTGTTACCACGGAATTATCGTAAATGGTTTACTACTCACTGACTCCCTATTGATTTTTCCTACTAAATGAAACTGCCCCACAATAGCGTCTGCACCATTTACATAGTGCCTTGTGTTACTACCACCTTAGGCTCTTCATAATTCTGAATGAAGCAAATACAAGCAGGACATGGGGCGTGAATACATCATCTTAATCAGTTTCTTATGTATACTGCTCCCAAGTAAAGCACATCTTTGAAATGTCTCAAAAATAAGGCGTCTAATAAACTGTTTTGCTATCACTAATGTTTACATTGGAATATGCATGTTTTAATATAAGCATTACAATAATAAAAGTCCATGCAAAAGATACATTGAATTTACTAAAGAAATCCTACTAATCCTATTAATATTATAAATGTGAAAGTTTGTGAATTTGGATGTTTATGGGTTTGTGTGTTTGGATGTTTGTTCCTCAATCACACTCGAACGGCTGAATGGATTTCCTAGAAATTTCACACACACCTACATATTGGCCAGGAAGGGGTAATAGGCTACTTTAAAAGTGTCTCACTCACCCCAAAACGCCCATAGAGTTCTATGGGCGAGTCCGTTCAGTGCCGTGAATTCACTGCCTTTGCCGACCTGCTCTATAAATTGAGGACCACGGTTGCGACCCGTCATACCACGGATAAAATATCCGGTGGTGTAAGAGGCCGCACTGAATATAGTGTGTCCGCCAATGGTCCGCAATTGAAAAATGGCTGTGAGTCACTTAGCTTCTCAGTATCCGCACTCATCAATATTCATATTCATGAAATATCAGCTATGTTATATTTGATACGTTCAGCCCTACATCTCTATCACTCTATATATAATTGTGTCTTTTCTTCGGTACCTGAATCATCTACATTTATAAGTTTAGCACAGAATTATTTTAGGGACTGGCGCATAAAGCAATTTCCTAAAGTACTGTATTAGTAATAGTAGCTGTAAAGGTGGAATCTCACTAAAGGAAGTATTTGCTATTAAAATAGTTCTAAATGTGGATTTCCAGTTGCTGGATACTTAGGGAACTTATTGCAACATGTTGCTTTACAGCTATTGCAAAACTACAAGGACCAGCATGCCTTGACAGCTGAATGCTACATTCTGTTAGTTGCATTTCCATAGCGGCTGATGAGCCACAGGTTAGTACCCACTACCTTAGAGGAGCCTGATCCATAGAGCTATAGCTGGCTTTGCTATAAATGCCTGGTTTGTAATATTATTCCATCGCCATAAGTCCTACTGCACTGGCTTAGAATATCAGGGACACAAGTAGATGACATTTCATTATTTATTATACTTACATATCATGAAAACTTCTTTGGTATTTACTTCTCTGGAAAACTACTGAAAGGATAGACTATTTGCAAGTACTTTATGTCTGGCTTTTGAAAATGCTTCTGCTGCTATAGAAACAGGAGACAAATCTTCCCATGCATTATTTGTATGGACAGCGGCACTGCCAGCTTCACCTACATCTGCAACATGAAGCTCTGTTTGTCTACATTAGAACAGCGCGTTCTAGACTGGCATTCTAAACTGCATTATTATGCTAAGTGTTTGTGACTGCTCAGGCCTGAAGTCGCTTATTTAGTAACTTCAGCATCATTTCACAATACCAGCTGCACTTACGTCAGACTCATCTTATACAATGCAAAAACCTACCCTCTATAGGATATTCGTGATGTTCGTAATAGTCTCCTGCTCATAAAAGATTAAACTCTTGAATAAAATGGCACTAAAGATTAACCCCCAAAATACTCAATCCATACTGCATTACTGAGTTGTAGCTAAGTTAGAATTCATTTAGGGCAAAGATTTAGTATGTCTTCTTAACCCGTATCTAAATACCCTGGCCAAGGCCAAGTGCCCTATTGGTACCCTGGGTACTAAGATTCTAGGACACATATGGGTAGTCCTCCCCTAGCTATGTCTTTGATGTAGTATGTAAACCACAAGGTGGTTCAGACAATGCAAAGAGAGCTTACACTCTATAAGGAAGCAGGGATATACTAGAGGTCAGACGGCTTGTTGGTACGTTGGTCCAGCCATCTATTAATAGATCTGCTCCTATAACTGAAGCTGTATGAGCCAGTATCTTTGACTATACAGATAATAAGTGCATGGAGTGCAGAGTAACCTTTAAATGAAGGGGTTAGGTTCTGAGGAATAGAGTAGAAAGCAGTGGCATAACTAAAGTCTTGTGGGCTCCAGTGCAATCTTTAGTCTGGGCTCCCTACTTCATCCCTACAGCGAATTCTTGATAGTGATGGTTATGGGAGCTAAGGAGTTTAATCCACCTTAGTGTGGTTAGGGTAATCTGTGGGTCTCCTTGGTTTATGGGCCAGATGGAAGCTGCAATCTCAATACTGATGCCAGTGCTTATGGGGCCACTAAGGCTCCTGGGCCCCGGTCAGTGCCGCACCTCCCATGAGGCGACCTGAAGCGAGCGCTTCAGGCGGCACTATGCCAGGGCCTCAGGGAGGGCGGCATTTTTGCTAACCTAAGCCAGTCCAGGACAAGCTGTCCTGGACTGGCTTAGCACCGAGCGGTGGTTTGGGGAGGCCACTGGAGCAGCGCTGCTCCGGCAGCCTCCCCTCACGCTCAGGCAGAGAGCAGGCAGTCTCCGGGCCTACTCTCTGCCGGCGAACGGGGCTAAGCCCCGCCCCTTCACTCGACCACTCCCCCAATCCATCCGGCCACGCCCCCGATCCACCGGCCACACCCCCGATCCGCCCCCTCCTCCCGGCAGGGGGGGGGGGCGGCTTTCTGCAGTTAGCTCGGGCGGCGAAAGGGGAAGGATCACCCCTGGCCCCGGTGCGACAGCAGATAGTTTAGGATGAAGAAATGAGTGAGGAAATGTAGAACAATGTGATCAGGTCATGTGATAAGTCTGCCTAATGAGATTTTAGGGAATATTTGAAACTGCTGTACTTGCAGATATCCAGATTCTCCAGGTTAGAGCATTTCAAAGCACCGATGCAGCTCGAGAAAAGTCTTGGAGACAGGAGGCAGAACGGAGAGGATGGTTAGGGCAGTAGACAGGAGGGATGAGATGTAGGGAGGTCAGCCCTATGGATGGATTTGTGGGTGAGTGTGATAATTTTATATTATATTCTGTGATGGATAGGCAACCAGTGCAATGACTGACACAAGGTAGATGCATCTGTGTACCAGTTTGACAGAAAGATCAGTCTGGAGGCTGCATTCAGGACAGATTGTAGAGGGGAGAGATTAGTAAGAGGAAGAATTAGATGAGAATTGCAATTGTCAAGACGAGAGAGAATCAGAGTGACAATGAGAGTTTTGATGTTTCCACAGTGAGAAAAGGCAAATTCTAAAGATGTTTTTAGGTGCAGGTGACAAGAGCGAGCAAGTGTCTATGGGAAGAAGGTGGGATCTGAGTCAAATATAACCCCGAGACACTGGGCATTCTGCCTTGGTTTTATAGTAAGACCACAAGTACAAATGTAGATTTCAGGGTTAGGTCAATTAGTAGATGGAGGGAACACAAGAAATTCATTTTTTGAAAGATTCAGTTTTAGAAAAAGAGAAGACATGATGTTAGAGACAGCGGAGAGAAAGCCACTGGTGTTCTGTAATAGAGCACAGGTGATGTCACGGGATGAGGTATATAGCTGGGTGTTATCAGCATAAAGATGTTGATGGTTTCTCCATTAGGAACTGTGTAGAGAGAGAAGATAAGGAGGCCTAAGACCAAGCCCTGAGGAACCCCAACAGCAAGGAGAAGAGAAGAAGAATTAGCACCAGCGAATGATACACTAAATGAGTGGTCAGAAAGATAGGAAGAAAACCAAGAGAGAGCGGTATCCCTGAGGTCAATAGAGTGGTGCATAGTGAGGAGGACTTGGTGGTCTACAGTGTCAAATGCTGCTGAGAGATCCAGAAGAATAAGTAGTGAATAGTTCCCTTTAGACTTATCAGTTGCCTCTGTATCCATCTGTCTGAATGCCAAGGAGTGGGTTTTCATTATTGGCAGGGAGAAGCTAATATACCTGGTTCTAGTAAAGTATAAGATATAACCTTCTTAGTGTTACTGACATTCTGGCATTTGTTGGTACTCCCATCACCTCTGTGCATGATAAGCCACAGTGGCCTTTACAAAAAAAGAACTTGAAGCAAAAAAAACGATATCCAGGAAATTTCAATGGGACTCCACTGCAGTACCTAGACCTGCTTCTACACATCTAAAGGCAAGTAAGCAGCATATCTCCGAGCTTGTAAGGCCTAATACACAAGATTGGGGATGCAGGCCAAGGCACATCCGATGAGTATAGAGCAGGTTCTATCCTGCTCCATGTTAACATTGTAGAGCAGATCAGAAGTCCCCATAGATATGAATCAGGGAAGGCACTTGGATGTGCCTCTGGGACACTCTGGGAGAGTCAACAAGCTTGCATTACTCTGTAGGTCTATTTGGTTTCCTACCTATAATAAAATACTGGAGATTTATGAAGACCTGCTTATTCAAAGGCAGTCTTAATTTTTCTTGTGACACTCCTCGTCATAAATCTAGCCCATTCTACTGTAGCTTGTAGGCCCCATTTTTGGAAAGTGATGAGGGCAACAGCTGTTAAACTTCTGTCCAAATTAGCATTTAAAAAGTGACAAACTCCCAATTTGGAACTTTTTTTACACTAAAAAATTGGCATGTTCAGATAATAAATGTGCCCTATAGTTTTTGGGAGCATTACTCCCTGTTATAATATAAAACAAACTATAATAATCTAGACATAACAGTAATAAATCAAGCCTTTTGCCACAGTGGTCATACTCGTAGAGACACACTTTAAGCTGGCATATGGGTACATGGGACAACCTCTTTAACCACCAGAAAGGTCTGATAGGTACTGGTTAGGGGCCGAACTACTGCTGTTACAGCTGTAATAGCTTCTATGGAGCCCTGCAACATTAAGGAGCCTGGCTTGGCGACCTACGGCTTTTGTTTTTGTAGTATATTCAGCTTTGCATCCCCATTCACACTAACGCCACTCCGGGAAAACTGGACAGGGAATGGCTTGTCGGCGATCAGCTTTAAAACCCATTCATTTGAATGGATTTTTAAAGGTGACCACCGGTGTCCATATGTGGCCTCTCCACCTGGAAACCTTTTTTTTTTTTTGCATGGACACAAAGTCCTACAAAGCTGACCACCGGCAAGCCGTCCCCTGTCCAGTTTCCCCAGGGGTTTACAACAGAAACTCCAAGATGGATAGCGACGGTAGTGTGAACGCAGCCTAACTTAAAATTTATGATTTTTGGCCTTTTTTTCGGAAATGCTATTTTATAGCGGTCATAAAACAGAACATTTTGGACAGATGATATAAATGTTCCAGCACATCCTGGATTGGTATTATGATACTTCTCACAAGCTCTGTTGCTTTCTCTTTCCAGAGTATATTGCTGACAATGTAACCAGCTCAGAGACATGTGACTTCCTAGGAAGTGTGTGGAATCTGCTCTGCAGAGGACTCTGCTACCTTTTACATGGCCCCACTGTGTAGAAAGTGCAGTCTTGGAAGAGATAATGCTGACGTTGCCATCAGTGGGAGCGCGCCAAGTCATAAGAAGGCTGGGATACAGATTTGCAGAGCTTTGTCTAACCCCATGTAAACAGTAACAAAATGCAATTGGTCCAATTATATTCTGCAATGATTATTGTGTGACTAAAACCTAAAAGATATTGTTATCAAGGAACAGAAATGATTGGTTATTTTGTGACAATTCAGGCAAAACAGATTCACAACTGATGACATATACATAAAATATGCATACAGTACTGATGACATATAGATACAATACACATACAGTACTGATGACATAAGGATACAATACAAATACCGTACAGTACTGATGACATATAGATACAATACACATGCAGTACTGATGACATATAGATACAATACACATACAGTACTGATGACATATGGATACAATACACATACAGTAATGATGACATATAGATACAATACACATACAGCACTAATGACTTAAGTATACAATACACATACAGAACTAATGACATAAGGATACAATACACATACAGTACTAATGACATAAGGATACAATACACATACAGAACTAATGACATAAGGATACAATACACATACAGTACTGATGACATATAGATACAATACACATGCAGTACTGATGACATATAGATACAATACACATACAGTACTGATGACATATGGATACAATACACATACAGTAATGATGACATATAGATACAATACACATACAGCACTAATGACATAAGTATACAATACACATACAGAACTAATGACATAAGGATACAATACACATACAGTACTAATGACATAAGGATACAATACACATACAGAACTAATGACATAAGGATACAATACACATACAGTAATGATGACATAAGGATACAATACAAATACAGTACTGATGACATAAGGATA
Organism: Leptodactylus fuscus; assembly: GCF_031893055.1. Classification (NCBI taxonomy): domain Eukaryota; kingdom Metazoa; phylum Chordata; class Amphibia; order Anura; family Leptodactylidae; genus Leptodactylus; species Leptodactylus fuscus. Next base: position 50,909,992 of record NC_134266.1, read on the forward strand.
CAATACACATACAGTACTGATGACATAAGGATACAATACACATACAGTACTGATGACATATGGATACAATACACATAAAGTAATGATGACATAAAGATACAATACACATACAGTAATGATGACATAAGGATACAATACACATACAGTACTGATGACATAAGGATACAATACACATACAGTACTGATGACATAAGGATACAATACACATACAGAACTAATGATGTAAGGATACAATACACATAAAGCACTAATGACATAAGGATACAATACACATACAGCACTAATGACATAAGGATACAATACACATACTGTAATGATGACATAAGGATACAATACACATACAGTACTGATGACATAAGGATACAATACACATACAGTACTGATGACATATACGGTAGATACAATACACATACAGTACTGATGACATAAGGATACAATACACATACATTACCGATGACACAAGGATACAATACACATACAGTACTAATGAAGTAAAGATACAATACACATAAAGTACTAATGACATAAGGATACAATACACATACTGTAATGATGACATAAGGATACAATACACATACAGTACTGATGACATATACGGTAGATACAATACACATACAGTAATGATGACATAAGGATACAATACTCATACAGTACTGATGACATAAGGATACAATACACATACATTACTGATGACATAAGGATACAATACACATACAGCACTAATGACATAAGGATACAATACACATACAGTACTGATGACATAAGGATACAATACACATACATTACTGATGACATAAGGATACAATACACATACAGAACTAATGACATAAGGATACAATAAACATACAGTACTGATGACATAAGGATACAATACACATACAGTAATGATGACATAAGGATACAATACACATACAGTACTGATGACATAAGGATACAATACACATACAGTACTGATGACATAAGGATACAATACACATACAGAACTAATGATGTAAGGATACAATACACATACAGTACTAATGACATAAGGATACAATACACATACAGCACTAATGACATAAGGATACAATACACATACTGTAATGATGACATAAGGATACAATACACATACAGTACTGATGACATAAGGATACAATACACATACATTACCGATGACACAAGGATACAATACACATACAGTACTAATGAAGTGAAAATACAATACACATAAAGTACTAATGACATAAGGATACAATACACATACAGTACTGATGACATAAGGATACAATACACATACATTACTGATGACATAAGGATACAATACACATACAGAACTAATGACATAAGGATACAATAAACATACAGTACTGATGACATAAGGATACAATACACATACATTACTGATGACATAAGGATACAATACACATACAGAACTAATGACATAAGGATACAATAAACATACAGTACTGATGACATAAGGATACAATACACATACATTACTGATGACATAAGGATACAATACACATACAGCACTAATGACATAAGGATACAATACACATACAGTACTGATGACATAAGGATACAATACACATACATTACTGATGACATAAGGATACAATACACATACAGCACTAATGACATAAGGATACAATACACATACAGTACTGATGACATAAGGATACAATACACATACATTACTGATGACATAAGGATACAATACAAATACAATACTGATGACATATAGATACAAAATGCATACAGTACTAATGACGTAAGGATACAATACACATACAGTACTGATGACATAGGAATACAACACACATACAGTACTGATGACATATGGATACAATACACATACATTACTGATGACATAAAGATACAATACTCATACAGTACTGATGATATAAGGATACAATACACATACAGTACTGATGACAGGATACAATACACATACAGTACTGATGACATATGGATGCATCTGTATATTGAATATTCCCTGTATATATCTCAATGGGTGTTGTCTTTATAATAGTGCATTGTGAATTTCCCTCCCTTCTGCCTACTGAGGCCACATACACCGCTGGCCAAGATGAGTGTGCATGAGTATAGAGGATGTGTGTGAAGAGGAATAGATGTGCTCATCTATCAGTTAAAGTGTGTCACCAGTCATAGGCCTGGTTCATGTCTGTGTTCAGGTTTCATTTCAGGGAGTCCGCTTGGGTCCCCGAACCGAAACCTATCCACGTAACAAAGTAGTTACCTATGGAAACCCGTGAACCTCATAGACTATAATGGGGTCCATGTGGTTTCCACATGAAAAATGCGGAGAGCAAAGTGCTGTTTACGGAACTTTTCATTTGTATTTCCATTTTGTATTTTTAGACGTCCATAATGTGGAAACCTAAGTAAGCTAAATAGAAGGAATAGCAGTGGATTTGCAATTCTATCAATTCTATGACTAAAAGATAGCATTACAACTTCTAAAAATGTCTCAGGAACTAATACAGCCATGGCAAAAGAAAAAAAAAGCATGTGCTTTACTCGTGTACTGTTTAAGCCCACTGAATCTGGTAAAATCACAGGTACCAATGCCCATCACAGAACCTCAATGGGTCTCTAAAAAATGACATGACAATTATCACAGATCTATTACCTTTCGAGGGGTATGAATACTTTTAGAAGACACTATATCTGTGGTAAGAGGAGTCCTTCAATGTGCCTGGTCTTCTGTTCTAGGAAATAAGTGCTAGAAGTGTTGGCCAATCCTAGCATGTTGTTTGTATACAGAGAATTACTGTTACTTATAGCAAACTGTTATGTCAGTCCAGGTAGCTGCAACGGGGCTAAGGAATAGCAGTAGGGAATCTCGCCCTGCACTACTCCCACTAGCTATCCCGGTCCCTGCCTCACGGGTGTGGGTCGGCTGTACTCAGGCTAAGCCTGACCCCGACAGCTCCTCTCTCACTGATACCGTAGGCCTAGAGGGAAGTGGGAGAAGGAATGCCCTATAAGATCTCTAGGGACTGGAGACTAAAGGGGGTCACCCCTAACGAACAAGTGAAGCTGCTACTGACAGGGACTGACAAGGGTGTGCGCTGACTAACAACACAAGCAGCACACAGGAAAAATGTGGGAAAGGATTCCCCCAAACCAATATGGGAAGGAACCTTACACTAGGAAACAAACACAGGGAAACTGAGTCGAAATCAAAGGATAAGGCAATTCACTCACACAGTCAATTATACACAGAGGGAGGATTGGTGAACACAGAAGGGAAAACACACAAACCAACTCGTTCACCCAAACCTCCCAAAAACCAACCACGGAACTTCCTCTATCCAAGATAACCACCTACTCCTCCTGCTAAGGCCTAGCTCTGTAAAAGCGACACTCAGCACAGAACCATGGGAGGCATGGGTTTAAATACAGAGTAGAGACCACTCCTCCCAGGTGCAAATGGGAGGACAGACTAATCAACCAGGAAATAAAGCTGCCTACCATCAGTGCGCACGTGCAAGTCAGAAGGTGTGCACCAATACCCACGACAGGACAACCCCGCAGCGCCAGGATGCCACCCCAGACACTGCGCAGCCAAAAACTCCCCAGGTAAGAAAAATAGAAAGTAATGAACCTAAATACTCCTAACAGCAAACAATATAAACTGCTTCCTCGGAGGTCAAACAAAGTTTCTGGGTAAGAAGTTGCACTGGAGCTCCATCCAGCTGTTCATACCGGAGTTGTACCATCAAGAACGAAGAGGCATGAAACCCCAAATTTCCAGCTTATGCAACACTTGTATTTTGACCTTGTAAGCCATTATATAATAAAACTAAAATAAATTTGACATAACAAAGTTTCATGGCTGCAGCTAACCCTGTGCTCTTAACTGTATAAGTGTATAATGACCGTAAGATTAGCGGTGAATAGACACTAAAAAGAGCTTACAAATTACCCAGATTCTGTTTCATACTATGTAGTTATTTTGTGGTTTTGTGAAAACTGCAATCTCCTGCTTTGTTCTAAAAATGCAAGTTTGGTGAAGAAGAAGAAGAAGAAGAAGAGTTTGCCTAAAAAAGAATCCTATAAAAAAAAGGGGGTTGTAAAATGAAATGTTATGATTTTCGGCAAATTTGGGAAAGAATGTGCTGGGTGCAGTCGGTCACTCTAGAATTCAGACAATGTACCATATATATATAAAACCCCAAAACTGTTACTATCAGTCTTATTAGGTTTTCTGGACCCCCAGACCATTTTTATGATGACCTATCCTCTCAGATGTTTTGGCAGTCTCAAGACATCGGCAGTATTGTGTCGTATATATGATTTTATTACAATGTGTACTATGTATTTTATAGAATAGATGTTGTATACATAGTTTTTTGTTGTTATCTATATATTATGGTATATGGTGGTGTTGTGTTGTTTATTTAAAAGTATTACATAGTGTATTTTAACAGTATTATGTTGTTTCCAGGATAGTATTATATTTTGTATATAGTTTTATTAGGTTACTGTTGTTTTATTTTGATTATGTAATACTATGATGTATTTAATAGGTTTAAGTAATTAATTAATTATTTAATTGAATTAAGTATAGTTTTACCATGTTGTTTATATGATAGTATTCTGTTGTGTACAGGATAGTATTATGTTGTGTATATTATTTTATTGTTGTTTGTTAGCTTTATTTTGTTGATATAATAATCTAATGTGTTTACTAGAATAGAATTATGGTGTGTATATGATGTTACAAGGTAGTTTATATGATATTATTATGTAGTGTATATGACAGTATAGTGTACAGGATGGTAACCTGTCTATATGATAGTATTATGTAGTGTATATGACAGTAGTGAGTACAGGATAGTATGCCGTCTGTATGATAGCCACGGGAGAATAGACTGTGCCAACACTGCGACCAAGTGGCCCTAGCAGACGAGGCCCATTTCCTGCTACACTGCACCAAATACTCTACCGTCTACTTCCAAAGACTCTGTGCCCAAATCCTTTATTTCACATCTGCAGACAAGAAGAGGAAACTCTACATCCTACTGGGAAGAAATGGAGTCCACTGTGGAGATCGCTGCCCAATATGTGTCCACCTGCCACCAAATGAGGGGAAGATGAGACTCAAAGGACTATTGTACCCCAAATCACCCACCCTACGCCTGCCCATACCCACCACATGCCCATTGTCCACCTGCCACCAAATGAGGAGAACGACGAGACCCCCAAGGACTATAGTACCCCAAAACCATGTATCCTGCATACCAACAGGGATGTGTCCAGGTGGAAGGTGGCTCTGTAATGGTCTGGGCTGTGTTCACATGGTCACTATTGGGCCCCATTGTCCGGGTGCAGGGATCAATGACCGGTGCTTGATACATACAACTTATGGCAGACCATATGCACCCTTTTCTGGTGTTGGAGTTCCCTGATGGGGATGCTGTGTACCAACAGTATAATGCAACATGTCATCGCTAGTTGGTGGCACGGGACTGGCTTAAAGGGGCTTTGTCACCATATTTATGGCCTATGAGCCACACATATGCCTGAATAGCCTTTAAAAAGTTGTGTTGAAATCCCGCGCATGCGCAGTACGGTTGCGAATTTCAATTGACAAATATGGCCCTGGAGCGTGCGCAGTAGTGCTCCGGAGGGAGCGCTACTGCGCACGCATGGGATTTCAACACAACCCGCCAGAAGAAAAGAAGGTGAAGGCGTGGAAGAAAGAGCCCAGGAGGACGTCGCTGGAAGACACCAGAGGAGGGCGTGACCAAAAGATGACATCCAGCAGTGCACGAACCGCCCACCGTGCACGGTAAGTATGATTTGAATATTCATATTTAGGGTCTTAGTTTAAAATGGGGGGACTTTTACAATACGATTAGCGGTGCCTGAATAGCTTTTTTTAAAGGCTATTCAGGCATATGTGTGGCTCATAGGCCATAAATATGGTGATAGAGCCCCTTTAATGAACACACCAGTAACCTCACAACCCTCGATTGGCCTGCCCGCTCGCCCAACCTCAACCACATAGAGCATTTCTGGGATGCTGTGGATACCAGTGTCCGCTCCATGGACCCAGCGACATCTACACAGGACCAATGGTGGGCTGCAGTGCAGACTGAATGGATCAATATCCCTCCAGAACTCTTCCTACACCTTGCGGAGTCCATGCCTCATCTTCTTGCTGCAGTTATCAGGGCTCGCGGAGGGGCGACCCACAATTAATGGCGCATCCGGTACTTTCCCATGACTTTTGGCTACTGAGTGTAGTATTATCCTACTAATATTATAAATGTGAAAGTTTGGATTTTTGTTAGTCAATCACGCAAATACGGCTGAACGGATAACTTTCACATTTATATTATTAGTAGGATACTATATTACACTGCTTCTGCAGCAGCCTTATCTCAGGTCCCAGGGCTGTTATCTCTCTGTGTAAACACACGCTAACCCTCAGTGGTTTTTGTACCTGCATTTGCATATTATCTGATCTGCTCCAGGCAGGGCAGACAAACTGACATGGGCAATCACCTTTAATCCAAATTGGCAGTTCGTCAATTTTAAACATGCCTGGAAAAAGAAAATCTAATATGTCGCAAACAACGAGAGCTATAAAGGTAGCCAGAAGTCACAGAGTTCTCCTCAAGCGGAACTGTGGGGGATCATCGACGCCAACAACACATGCATTATATGGTGTCCCACCGAGTTGCTGAGATGCCAGAACAATTACAGGCACGGTGCGAAGAACAACTTCAGTGCCAGGCCAACTTGAGAGCTGCCGAAACGCCGGAGCAGGTGGATCATCAACGCCAGTAACACGCTCATTATATGGCGTCCCAGCAAGCTGCTGAGATGCCGCAACAATCACGGGCACAGCACGAGGAACAAGTTCAGCAACAGGCCAGCTTGAAAGCTGCCAAAACGTCGGAGCATACGAATCATCAACGCCAACAACATGCTCATTACATGGTGTCCCAGCGAGCTGCTGAGATGCTGGAACAATCACAGGCACAGCACAAGGAACACATTCAGCGACATGCCAGCTTGACAGCTGTCGAAATACCAGAGCAGGTGGATCATCAATACCAACAATACATTCATTGTATGGCGTCCCAGCAAGCTGTTGAGATGCCGGAATAATCACAGGCACGGCGTGAGGAACAAGTTCAGCAGCAGGACAGTTTAAGAGCTGCGAAATGCCGGAGCAGACAAACCATCGACGGCAGCAATTTGCTGAATATAGGTGGATCATCCACTCCAACAACCTGCAGACAAAGTCACGGGCAGAGGCTCGTGTAGCGTATATGACAGTATAGTGTACAAGACAGTATGCAGTGTCTATGACAGTATAGTGTACAGGATAGTATGCAATGTATATGACAGTATAGTGTACAGCATAGTATGCAGTGTATTTGACAGTATAGTGTACAGGATAGTATGCAGTGTCTATGACAGTATAGTGTACAGGATAGTATGCAGTGTATATATGACAGTATAGTGTATAGGATAGTATGCAGTGTATATATGACAGTATAGTGTACAGCATAGTATGCAGCGTATATGACAGTATAGTGTACAGGATAGTATACAGTGTCTATGACAGTATAGTGTACAGTATAGTATGCAGTGTACAGTATATGACAGTATAGTGTACAGCATAGTATGCAGTGTATATGACAATACAGTGTACAGCATAGTATGCAGAGTATAGGACAGTATAGTGTACAGTATAGTATGCAGTGTATAGGACAGTATAGTGTTCAGTATAGTATGCAGTGTATATATGAAAGTATAGTGTACAGCATAGTATGTATGACAATATAGTGTACAGCATAGTATGCAGTGTATAGGACAGTATAGTGTACAGTATAGTATGCAGTGTATATATGACAGTATAGTGTACAGTATAGTATGCAGTGTACATTATATGACAGTATAGTGTACAGCATAGTATGCAGTGTATATGACAATATAGTGTACAGCATAGTATGCAGAGTATAGGACAGTATAGTGTACAGTATAGTATGCAGTGTATATATGACAGTATAGTGCACAGGATAGCATGCAGTGTATATGACAGTATAGTGCACAGGATAGTATGCAGTGTATATGACAGTATAGTGTACAGGATAGTATGCAGTGTATATGACAGTATAGTGTACAGTATAGTATGCAGTGTATATGACAGTATAGTGTACAGTATAGTATGCAGTGTATATATGACAGTATAGTGTACAGGATAGTATGCAGTGTATATGACAGTATAGTGTACAGGATAGTATGCAGTGTATATGACAGTATAGTGTACAGGATAGTATGCAGTGTATATGACAGTATAGTGTACAGCATAGTATGCAGTGTATATGACAGTATAGTGTACAGTATAGTATGCAGTGTATATGACAGTATAGTGTACAGTATAGTATGCAGTGTATATGACAGTATACAGTATAGTATGCAGTGTATATGACAGTATAGTGCACAGGATAGCATGCAGTGTATATGACAGTATAGTGCACAGGATAGTATGCAGTGTATATGACAGTATAGTGTACAGGATAGTATGCAGTGTATATGACAGTATAGTGTACAGTATAGTATGCAGTGTATATGACAGTATAGTGTACAGTATAGTATGCAGTGTATATATGACAGTATAGTGTACAGGATAGTATGCAGTGTATATGACAGTATAGTGTACAGGATAGTATGCAGTGTATATGACAGTATAGTGTACAGGATAGTATGCAGTGTATATGACAGTATAGTGTACAGCATAGTATGCAGTGTATATGACAGTATAGTGTACAGTATAGTATGCAGTGTATATGACAGTATAGTGTACAGTATAGTATGCAGTGTATATGACAGTATACAGTATAGTATGCAGTGTATATGACAGTATAGTGTACAGGATAGTATGCAGTGTATATGTCAGTATAGTGTACAGGATAGTATGCAGTGTACAGTATATGACAGTATAGTGTACAGTATAGTATGCAGTGTATATGACAGTATAGTGTACAGGATAGTATGCAGTGTATATGTCAGTATAGTGTACAGGATAGTATGCAGTGTACAGTATATGACAGTATAGTGTACAGGATAGTATACAGTGTCTATAACAGTATAGTGTACAGCATAGTATGCAGTGTCTATGACAGTATAGTGTACAGGATAGTATACAGTGTCTATGACAGTATAGTGTACAGCATAGTATGCAGTGTATATATGACAGTATAGTGCACAGGATAGTATGCAGTGTACAGTATATGACAGTATAGTGTACAGTATAGTATGCAGTGTATATGTCAGTATAGTGTACAGGATAGTATGCAGTGTACAGTATATGACAGTATAGTGTACAGGATACTATGCAGTGTATATGACAGTATAGTGTACATCATAGTATGCAGTGTATATGACAGTATAGTGTACAGGATAGTATGCAATGTATATGACAGTATAGTGTACAGGATAGTATGCAGTGTATATGACAGTATAGTGTACAGCATAGTATGCAGTGTATATGACAGTATAGTGTACAGTATAGTATGCAGTGTATATGACAGTATAGTGTACAGGATAGTATGCAGTGTATATGTCAGTATAGTGTACAGGATAGTATGCAGTGTACAGTATATGACAGTATAGTGTGTCATCACACTTGGGGGCCATCCATCACAGGCTGTCATCCCGATGAGTGGAGTAGTCCCCTGGCCTGTGCTCCCCCTCCCCTCCTCACAATGTGGCAGCTGTGTGTAGAAAGTGCTGTAGCACACAAGTAGTGAGGGCCATCCATAGTGCTGACGTTGAAGCCCAGCCCTGTGAGGTTGCAGAAGTTGTGCAGCAGGGAGGGAAGCTGTAAGAGGAGGGGGCGAGCAGGGGAGAGCTGGGGGAGGCCGCGCCGAGGCTGTGGGCGGGGAGGACGGGCACTTGGAGACGTCTGATTGCTGGAGAGAGACAGTCAATCGTTTCTAGAAAGTCCCTGAGCCAACCGGCACATCTGCACCCTGACATCCAGAGAGGGCTGTGTGCTCTGCAGCCAGCACAGGGGGAGCCCAGACACTTCAATGGAGGAGCAGCCTGGGCCACAGCCGCACCAGCACCATCTGCACCCACCGGCCTCTGTCCACGGCTCCAGCTACTACTACTACCCGGCCAGCCTGCAGCATGGAGCAGAGGGCAGCGCCAAATACCAGCCAAAGCCGATAAAACATGACCAGAAATACGCCCTACAGCACCAGGAAACACACCAGAAGAAAACAGGTCCGGCTCTGACTGCACGGGGTGTGGGGCCTGTACACTGGGGGGAGGCAGGGTGTGTTGGATAATGTGGGCCATGCTATACGATGTGTACTGGGGCACCCAGGCTTACAGTATGGCGGTGCAGGCGCTGTGGAGGACTTTGGGCATGTGATGGCGACTTATGTGTGGTTTGAGGTTCACGGTTTACGTTCCTTCCCCAATGGAAGTCAATGGAAATTCCACATCCCTATGTGTAAGAATGCCTCCTGGCATGCAGGAACGCAACTCCTTGGTCCATTTACCAGCATTGAGCCAGTGTGGTCCATTCAGCAAAATGGTGGCCTTCGACCGGTGACGAACGCCAGTGTGTAATTGTGTTGCCCATTGGGCGCCAAGGTTGTGGATAATTTCCTTTGACTTCTACGCAGTGTGACCGCCGCGCGACAACGTTGAACCACACAAAAGTTGCTGTCAACTTTGGTGGCTGTCAGGTTATGCCCAGTTGCCTGATGCCAGTCTATGTGCCATAAGACATTGCACAGCACACCTTATATTGGGGTATGGATACATTGTTCCCATTACAGAATAATTCTGTATCTATGGAGCAGTTCACACCTAGAGGCGATTGACATTTGACCATTTGCATTTTTTACTGTGTGTCATGTAAATCATTGAGATTTGTAGATAGATGGATACCAGGGTGTGATCTAGTGCCAGGCATTGGGGTGTGTGCTAATACCTGAGCCCCAGGCTCTGACACGATGTCAGTATTATATTTTTTTATAGCCACTTTGGGGTGCAGGGCGGAGGACACCCCAAATGGAGGAGCACTGGTGCCTTATTGTACTTGCCTGGCTATATTTTGCTACTGGTTCCTCTCCTGGGTGGTGTATGTAGTTATGTAAAGCCGCTCAGGACCGGCTGCTTGCTGCAGGGGGTTAATTGAATTCTCCAAGCCGGCTATGTGCATTCTCCTCCCCTTCCAGTCAGCTGCTTGATATGGCCTAGTGTCAGCAGCCAGAGCCGGGGACTCGCCTAAAAGCTTTGTGTCTAGATAGAATGGGGTCAACTGCAGCGTGGGCTCCCAGTCTGTAGATATTGACGGTGATACTAGTAACGTGTATGAGTGACCCTCACATCTGCCGTCATATCCTCTGTATCAGAGAAAACAAGTTCTCTTAGATGAATCTTCTAGAATATGGCAGCATGGCCCTGGTGCCTACATTATATAAGTGGACGGTTATCCTATAAGGGATGTTCCCACAGGTCGGAGAACCTGCTGTGTTATAGAAGTGAGCTCGTATTCTGCAGACTGGGGTAGGTTTCTATCAATGTAAAAGGAGAAGTGTTTAATATAACACCTGAAAATCATCAATTATTATTACAATATGTGTAAAGCATTGTGCAATATGATGGCGCTATATAAAGAAGCAAAAATAAATTCAATATATATGTAGGGCATAAGGGCGCACATTTAGGTTTTGCTGATGCCCTTTTTGAAGGCAAAACCAGATGTGGGTCACGAGGGCGCTGCTTCTATTCACTATGGGCAGCTCTGCTGTTTGTGTCAATTAAATTTATTGAATATTACTTGGTAAGTTGTTGTCAGCCACATGGTTTTATAGGTAAGGGCTCGTTCACATCTGCGCCCGGTCTCCGTTCTGCAGGTTTCCGCTTCCTGCACAAAACAGAGGCAGGAGACAGAAACCTGCAGGACTCTTTCTCACCCATTCATTTGAATGGGTTTGAAAGCTGTCCGGCCGTGAGCAGCGGTAAGCGTTTTATGCTCTCCGCCGTGAAACCGTTTTTTTTTAAATCCGGACACAGTCGGACATGGAGTACTCTGAGTCCGGTTTAAAAAAAAAAAAAAAAAAGTTTTTGCGGCGGAGAGCATAAAACGCTCACCGCCGCTCACGCTGGACCCGGTCTGTGGTTTCTGTCCTTCTTAGAAGTGTAGAAGCCGGAAACCACAGAACGGAGACCCGAACGCAGGTGTGAACCTAGCTTAAAGCTGCATAACTATTGAGTCTGTGGAATTGGTAGGCCAACGCTCTGACCCCGACCCTTTATTTTTCTACAACCCGATTCCATCTCCTTTACTGACTGACAACTATGGTCAGAGAGAATCAGTAAAAATCCTATAATTCATGACAAACGAGTGATTACTATGAAGTAAATATATAACACGCTAATTATACAATTTTAATTATTGTATAATTAAGGTAACTTTTATCCAACTCCACTCAAATCCGGCCCCAACTACAACTCTGGCTCCAAGTTCACAGCCCTGAAAACAGAACAAGCAATAATCAGTAAATCTTACTTAAAACACCGGTTACATGTCCTAGTGTGCTACTGGTGCTATATCTTGTTGGAGAAGCATGAAGGGTGCTTTTCTTTTTGTAACCCTGTCCTGGTTTTGGCTTCAAGAACTTAATTCAATAACCTTAAAGGGGTTGTCTGGGGAGTTAAAATTACCTTATTCATTTGGCATATTCTTTATGATGGACCCCCTGGGTCGCTTCTAATCTCACCTGTGCTATGTGGGGGAGGGGGGGGGAACCGTGACTACTATAGTCGCATGACTTGGAGGTCAGAACGAAGATGAACCCCTAGGCCCATCATGAAGAATCCACTGGATGTTTTAAGGGTAAATTTAACTCCCTGGACAACCCCTTTAATGCGTCTAATAAGGGATAAGACACATTGTGGCTCTCTGTTAGCAGCACTACGATTTTGCAGGTTTACCCACTAAACTGTCTGATAACCAATAATTAGTAATCAATAAATCTTTAAGTGAAAACATTGGTGACACATCATGTGTCTTCTGACACCGATTCATCTGCGGCTCCAGACACCCCACTATTTACGGCCCATTTATGTGGAAAAAAACAGAAATCCGTGTCGGATTTCTGTATCCAATTCCTCATTATTTCCTAATGTCTAAACAGTTTCTAATATTGTTTTGGGTCTTAATTAAAAGGGTTTACTAGTATTGATCTGTTGATGACTTATCCTTAAAATAGGTAATCAATATCTGATTCGTGGGGGTCCAACACCCGGGTCCCCCATAGATCAATTGTTATATCAGTTGGCAGTGTTTCGGTCAACACTGCAGCTTCTTCACTGAATACCAAGCCCGGTGCTGTTTCACAGTTCACCTTTTAGTGGAATGGGACTGAGCAGAAGTATCTGGTGATTGATAAACATGATGTCATCTGTAAAGGGAAGAGGCCACAATGCATGCAGCTGATCTATGGGGGTCCCTGATGTCAGACTCCCACCGATCTTGTATACTTCTAACTTCTGCTAATTCCACCCATGGCTATGGGAAAAATAAAAAAAAAGACACAGCAAAATCTGAAACAAAAATTTATCAAGGGCCATGCTGTCCTGAAATTGCGGCATGTAGACATTACCAGGGGCCGGACTGTCCCGGAAGTGCCCAAAATTACACGATGGTTGATAAATCTAGAAGTTTAATAGTCCTGTCCTGAAATGTTCCTCCATTGGAGTGATGGCTGCAATTTTTGTGATTCTCACTTTGCGACTTTTTTTATGCCAGAATTCTATAGTACACGGCTTGATAAATTCCCGCCATTGGGTGGATACGCTAGGAAAACTTCTGGCACATGCTGGATCTGCCGAAAGTATCTAAAGGACCCCTAAATGTCCTCTTCACTCCTGTACACTAATGTGTAGGAAAGCAGATTTGTCTTGTTTTCTGATACAGATAAATATATACCATAAGCATGCAATATAATTTATATTAAAAAAACAAAAGACCTGTGGGGTGGGGGCAAGGGCTGTGCCATACAGTGGCATACATCAGAGGCTTCCAGCAGAGCTTTATGTTGGGGAATAGATTCTGATGTATACCCTCGCCGACAGCGAGAAACCAAGCGTGAACGGAGCCTTCTTATGGATCTCTTTATTTGGCCATTTGCACAAAGCTTAATATTGAAGGGTGTGTTGAATTTTTAGAAGTTCTCCTTAGACAGTGTAGGCATATCAAGGGCCCGAGGTTATTTGTGCACCTTGACACACACTAACATCAAGCTGATCATGTGGGCACTGGCTCTGTACCCGTTCAGTCATTTCCTGGAGCATGTCTTTCATAAACAGCTGCACTTCCCTGGAATTGCTGGGATCACAGACTACTTCAGTCTTGGCAGTTAACTCTTTCAGTTCAGTTAGCAAATCATATTGCAGCATTGTACAAGGGGGAGGTGGCCCTATGGGGAGCAGTATGAGGACAATTGTGACCAAAGCTGCAGGGTCATCAAGCCAAACTTCTTACTCCGACCCCTCAACTCCGATTTCACAGCCATGCCTATGACCTGCCAAAATTTCTATCTCTTGTAAAGACTTATCTCTCTATTGACAACAGCTGTAAGAAGGGGATGGGGTGACCCCGGTTTCTGGGGGTGGAGCCAGCATCTGTTGGACATTTTATGGCATATTCATGGATAAGAAACTTCCTATGTGACACACAGATTAAATGAAATGTAAAATAAAAGAAATCGCCCTGTACCCCTTCACCATGTACAAAATCATTGTTGGGATCCAGCTTTAGTGAACAGCTTAGTCTACTACGCTCGTGGTTCTCACGGTGCAGTATGTCTACTCCTGGGGGTACATTTAAGTGTCCCCAAGGTTATGCACGGTGAGAACCCCCTACCCCTAATGGTAGTCTGTGGTTCATCACCCACACCCAAGACTTAGTATAATAAGCAGAACACAACAATGTTACTCTCCTCTAGCCCCCAGAGATATCAGGGACCATGTAGGTCATGTGGCATAATGACACTAGGACGCTATTTGACCAATGATGCTGATTAGAGATGAGCGAACACTGTTCGGATCAGCCGATCCGAACAGCACGCTCCCATAGAAATGAATGGAAGTACCTGTGACGCTGACTTTGACGGCGGCCGCCCGGCGTCACAGGTGCTTCCATTCATTTCTATGGGAGCGTGCTGTTCGGATCAGCTGATCCAAACAGTGTTCGCTCATCTCTAATGCTGATATTACCTCTCAGGGGCCTCCGCTAATTATACTATGGGGTCAGAAAAAAATGCGGGTCCATCCGAACCAAAAATTATTAGAAAATCCCTATGTATGTGGGGTTATTTAAAGGGGCTCTATCATTGGGAAAAGTCATCCTTATCCTTACTAATATTATAAATGTGAAAGTTTATTTGTTTGGATGTTTGTTCCGCAATCGCGCCGCAACGGGCAAACTGATTTCACTGAAATTTTGCACATATCTAGAATGGCACCCGAAAAAGAACATAGGTGCCTCACCATCCCCGTATATTGCCGTGTTTGCCGACCGCGAGCACTGAATTCCAGCCCAGAGTGAGGTGGGTGAGGCCGGGGTTCACAGGTTCAGGTAGGGGGGGAAAAAGGGGGTACGGGGTGTGGTGGGAAGGGGGGCCCAGGGTCGCAGGTTGGGGGAAGGAAGGAGCGAGAGAATGGGGGAGCGAGCACGGAAAAAGGTGGGAAACCAGGGGGGAGAGGAGGGGAAGGGGGCCAGGGGGTCCATGGGTGCACTGGTGTTGGAAGGGCCCGCTGCGGCCACAAGACAAAGTGTGTGTGGTGGGGGGGGGGGAGCGGGACGAAGTCGCGGGTAATGCTAGTTTTTATATAAGCACATCCTTGCATAGCCTTTAGAAAGGCCATTACACACCTACCTTTTGAATGTAAATCGCCTCAGTGGTTTTTGAATGAGCCCGCTTTTATTCATACATTACATGTGGAGCATTGACTAGGCCGAGAGCACTGATGTGGTCATTCTTCTGAGTGTGAGGGAACAGAGAGGCCATTATATAATTGTGAAGGAAGGCTTCTTTGGAGCCTTATTTTATTAACATTTAGAAGTGATTGCTACTTTAGGGGTACTCATTTGGGATGTTATCTCACAAGGGGGTACTATCCTTAAAAAGGTTGAGAACCACTGTACTACTCTTTTCAGTACAGTAAACCAATGACTGGTGTCCAAACATATGCTAACTGGAAATTATTTTGGACTCTTTATATTCTACGGACACATTTATGAAATTTGTTCAGAGCATTGCCCAGTGTATATCTTTGATAGAGATGTGACCATAGCTTTGAGCTGGCCATCGCATCAGATCCTTACCATCCATAGCTGTCAGTTTTGATGGACCAGCCAACTGTCTAAGGCTGGGTTCACATGGGGGTTTCTAGTCCGGATTTTGACGCGGAATTTGTGTCAAAATCTGGCTCAAAAAACCACCTCCCATTGAATTCAATGGGTTCCTTTTTTCACGAACGGTTTGTTCTCGCTCGTGGCAAAAAGAAGCGACATGCCCTTTCTTCAGGCGGATTCCGCAGCTGATTCAGCCGTGGACGTCCACGGCACGACACTCCCTCCCGACTAGGCCAATTCATTTGCACTGCACCAGCATCCAGTCACGGCTAGCCGCTTTTTGGACCGGATTCGGAGGCGGCTTCCGTGTCATAATCCGGTCCAAAAACCGCCTGTGTGAACCTGGCCTATTATGTATGGGGGCTCCTGACTCTAAGGTGTTGGCAGATGTCGAGGGTAGACAAAACGACCAGTTGGTTGCATTTTGTTCTTTGGGAGATGCAGGTTATCTTCTCGCTCCCAGTTTAGTACATATGCACTGCTCACCAAACCAAGTGTGTATAGAGGAGTCGGGCAGTCATCCTAAGATGTGTGGCAGAATTTACGTTACAGAGCTATACATGTGGCTGAATGTAGCAACCTCAAGAGAAAAACAATGGAAAATAGAAATAAGGCTTATGTTAAAAAGTGACGTTTATATCATGACTAAACTGCTTTACCGAGGAAAAAAAAAAGTTTAGGTCCTTTTGCATTGCAAATTTATGGTAAATGTCTGGAACACTAAAGACTGCTATGAAGCAGGCACCAGGTCTGACCTGATGTATATGGCCTCAACTTCTATGAGACAGAAATCTGCCTCTGCAATGCCTCTTCTGAAATACAGAACTCACAAGTGTCCTCATACTGCAGGGCTAGGGACATCCTTCTAGTTTATAAGTCTACAATAGAAACATCATAAAAGCTCAGGTAGATTCACCAAATTCTTTTTTGCACAATTTTGTATTTTTAAACTTTGCTCCCTTTCTGCCGACCCCCTGTTAATAATGTGCAAAAAAACTGCTTAAAAACCATAAATGTGGCACAAAGCACGTACACTTATGAGTTGTTGTTTTTTCTGTTTGTTTTTTGTTTTGTTTTTTTTGTGCCAAGGTGGATTCAAATGGTTTTTCAGGGGTTTGTTCGTAACGACCCATTGAAATGAATGGGATCTGTTTTGAGTGCTCACATTCTGGCACGTATATACGTGCCAGAATGCACGCCCGTAAACTCCGTGTGAACTGGCCCGTAAGTTCCTATTAGACAGTGCGATTCAGCAGCCAGTTGTCGGGAGTGAACAGTCGTACAAGTGCTCATTACTGACAATTGGCCTGTCTAATAGAGCCAACCAGCACTCAAGTCATCGTGTGATAATCTGATTTTTGGCAGGGAAAAAAAATAAAAAATTGTCCGTCAGCAGAACATCGACTTGTCTAATAAGGGCTGTGCAGCCAGCAAGCACTAAACGTATATGCTAAGGGAACGATTGCGTTAGTGGTTGTTTCCCCTGCATTGCTTTGTGTATTCTGACTGGTACAGAACGAGCGCACACTTTGTATCATTAATTTACAAAAAAAAAATTAAATAAGTTAAATTTATTATATAGATAGATATATACATAGCTACCGGTTTGTGTAAATTTGTGCAATACTACCTTTAGCTCAATACAAGTCCTGTAGTTCACATACGGATCCCATTAACTATAATGGAATCTATTGGGTGTCCCCTTTTTTTTTTTTTTTTTTTTTTAATTTTTTTTTTTTTATTAACTTGCCGTATATAATACCAGAATGCTCTGCAGTGTTGTAATCCCTCCTCATTTCCTTATCTTTTTCACATACCCCTGGGCCAATTCGCCTTGGTTTCTTGCGGTTGGGAGTTTGATAGATGTATATTATTTTGCCTTGTGTATTATAAGATTGAATATAATCTTTTCCTAATCACTCGGTTAGAACATGACGTTCTCTCCTTACACAGTGTTGCTGATGGGCCTCCTATGGAAAACTGCTCTGTAATTCTTCATTTGTATTAATGAAAAGGCAGCTCTTATACAAAGCAGATGCTACGCTCAACCTTCAAATAGGTGTTCCTATGAAATCCAGGGCAGAAGTTACCGTATATAACTGCTGTAAAAAAAAAAAAACTTCTGCACTATGTATTAGATGCCTTATGGGCATGTAAGCAGCAAGGGTGCTCTTCACTGATGGTACAAGGATCCTTGATATACTGCAGACCCTTGTGAGTGCTACAGACGGCGGTGAGAGCTGACTCATACTACATCACACAAGTTTTACGGTCAATGCAGGCATACACTTCCTAATTTCAGTCTCTGTCATCAGGTCTGCTGTATTTAAGTATGAGCTGCACTTACTGTATTGTCCTGCATGACTTTGTGGGAAAAGCCCTTTAGAGCAGCTTTTTTCTATAGAATATGAGATAAATAGATGAGTTCTGGGGTCCGACTTCTGGGACCCCTAGTGATTAGGAGGATCTCGAGTGTGAATAGAATAGTAGTTTAGCACTACTGCTCTCTATACTTATATAGAGCCTTTGGAGGTAGCCAAGTACAGAGCTCCATCAGTTCAATGGAGTGAAGTCTATGGAGCTGTGGTCACTCATGCAATCTACCATTTTGCTTACACCCTTGTTCTCCACTAATAACTCCCTGTATAGCATGAGCCCAAATTCATCAACCATGTGCCCATCCCCTGGATTTTGTGTAGGCTGAAAACAGATGTGATGGAAAATCTACCTATGTTTAAGATCACATTTTGCAAATCACAGCTAAAATATGCAGCAAAAGCTTTTGCGTTGTTTTTCAATGTGTTTTGCATTTTTGCAGCGTAAAATGAATGCAGCCCAAAGTCAAGAGCGTGGTTAGCAGAATGGAGAAGTATAAAAGCTTCCTTGTATATTCTGCAGTCGTTTTAATACAAGTCTTGGCTTTGGCTGAAAAAACTGCAGCAAAATCTGAAACCAAAAAGATGCAACGTTTCTGCTACATGTGGCTTAGCCTAAATAAGAGGCCCTCAGCAGGTATTTGTAGCAATGCTCAGTTTTCCAACTCCTTTATATGTTTTACGTTGCCAAATGTCCTAGATCAGTATGGCGTTTGATCTCTCTCTATTCCTTCTGTTCAGTTTCAAATGGATTTTGACAGTAAAAATCTTTGTGAAATTTGACTAATTCAGAGAAATAATAGAGAGCCAAAAAAGAGTGAGGGTGCAGCATCATACCTCAGTACAGGAGAAAGGATAGGATATAAAGGGAACAACCTGTAGATGGGAATGCCCAGGTTTCCCAAACTTTGCTATAATGGGAAGGTTACCTGTTATGTGACTTAGAGGGATTCTCACATTAGAATCCCATTTTTTTTCAGCACTGGGCGTCCCCAGTGCTGTGAGAAAACTCTCCAGCGCCGCCTCATCTTCTTCTGGCACGCCTCTCCGCTGCGTCCTCTGCATCCAAATCCCAGGCATGCAGTCGGCTCTGCCATCGGGCCTAGGGCAGAGCGCATGTCTGTGGCCGCTTACATAAGCATACTGTGCATGGTTTAATTAAAGGCGTTATCCAGCTTTTTAAAAATATGATGCACCCAGTATTTTATAAATGACAGGATGCATCAATACAAAACACTTCCTAATATATATCCTGTTTAAATTCAGCACCATTTATCTGATTTTTTTTTTTTTTCTTAAGGTCAATGACCTCAGCTGTGACGTTTCGTTTGCAAGCTCACTACCCTTCCCTGTGAGACGTTCAGCTAGCAAACAAAAACGTCACAGCAGCTCGTGACCTCCTTGATGCTCATACTGACCTTGGATGACGGAGTGATTAATTACCTGTGATCTCATTGCAGGGTAGAGTGGAGAAGGGAGGGGAACACAGAGAGTGAGAGCAGGCAGATGAATCATGGGAAATGTAGTTTGTTCACAGATAAGCTAAATATGAATAACGGTGACACAAGGAACAGCAAGTAAAATAAACCCAAGCAAAGAGTGCACAAGGGAAGAGTGAGTATATAGCACTACTGTGGATATATTTGCAGATAATTTTTGGAAGCTGGATAACCCCTTTAAAAGGTATGGGGGAGGGGTGCAACGTATTTGCATGTAACCAGATTGTGGAGATGGGTATAAGTGACATAACTCTTGTAAATTACCGTATTTTTCGGACTATAAGACGCACTTTTTTTCCCCAAAATTTTTGGGGAAAAGAAGGGTGCGTTTTATAGTCTGAAGGTGGCGCCTGGCATCCGCTGTAATAGAGAGGCGGAAGCCGGCAAGTGACAGACGCCATTACAGGTGCCGGGGCCTGAGACATCGCTGCGCTCCTCTGTCCTGCATGAAGCCAGCAGCGGCAGGGGCTCCTCCGTCCCCCCGCTGCTGGCTTCATGAAGGGCAGAGGATCGTAGCGATGTCTCAGGCCCCGGCGTCTATCCCTCCCCGGCATCCGCCTCTCTAGTACAGCGGATGCCGGGTCAGTATCCGTGGCCCCTTCTCCCCCGGGGCCGGTCACCACCGGCCCCGTACCTGTAAAGTTGCAGGCCGGCTCCTGCGCGGCGATATCGCAGGAGCCGACCTGTCCGGGTGACAGCCGGGAGCCTAATGAGGCTCCCCGGCCTGTCACTGCTGTATTAGTATTGCGGCTGGTCTCTATGACCAGCCGCCGTAATACTAATATACAGAATGTCCCATAGACGGCAATACAGTTGTATTGCCGTCTATGGGACTTGCGATCAAGTGACCGCAGGTTCAAGCCCCCGGGGGGGAATAAAATAGTAAAAAAAAAAAAAAAAAAAAAAAAAAAAAAAAAAAAGCTTTAAAAATATGAAATAAATAAAAGTTCTAAATCACCTCCTGTTTTTTTTTCAATACAAGGTGATCTAAGCAATAGATATCCCCCAAAATGGTATAACTAAAAAGTACAGCTGGCCCCGCAAAAAAAAAAACGCTCTATGCATCCCCGTACAGCTGCAGGGTCACCTGTCAATGTGGCCTTGCAGCTGTTGCAAAACTACAACTCCCATATATTAAATATTTTACCAGTTTTTGCTTCAAAATTTTTTTTCCCTATTTTCCTCCTCTAAAAACTAGGTGCGTCTTATAGTCCGAAAAATACGGTATACAAATTGGATGCTAAGCCATGCCAGGCAGCAATACGATGGCCAACTTCTGGAAGGAAGGAAAAAATATGTCCGCTACTGGAGCAGGGCACAATGTTACCATTAAATGTGTGACTAATGCCCCCCAACTATCACAGGAACAGGAGTCTGACCCTCATTACACCAGACAAACTGGTCCGTGTAGGCAACATCCAGGCTGAGGATGGATAGAGGGGTGTCTGCACATGTGAGTGATTAGTCTTTATAGTTACGGAAACGGCTGACAAAATCCTTATTGTAAACCCCATAGACTTGAATGGAGAAAGCTCTAACACCATCCTACCTGTATGTGTTGGCCAATTGGATAGGGGAACAGGGCTATATGATTTTCCTATATTTACAGGTCTATTTCAGACAATTCTGATATATCACCAAAAATGGCCTATAGATAAATGGATGGATATAATTTTTTAATTTATTTTTTTAAACCATGTTTTTTTATGAGAAACACATTTTTCAAGAATTTATTTGCTGATTTTAATTTTCCATATTATATAAAAAAGACAAAAAAAAAAATTCAGATAAGGGCTCGTTCACATCTGTGCCCGGTCTCCGTTCTGCAGGTTTCCGTTTCCTGTACAAAACTGGGCAGGAGACGGAAACCTGCCGACATCTTTCCAAACCCATTCATTTGAATGGGTTTGAAAAGTGTCCGGCTGTGAGCACGTGAGCATTTTATGCTCTCTGCGGCGAAACCGTTTTTTTTTTAAACCGGACACAATGGAACATGCAGTATTCTGTTAAAGCACAAAGCGTATTTGTAACAGCTCACTCACGTGTCCCACATGGAATAAACGTCCGCTGTTTTTGTGGTTGGTTAGTATGGGAGATACAGGGATTTTGAAAGCTCCTCGGCCTTGGGTTGAAATCCAGTGAATCGAAAAAAATATATCCAGCGATCGATCCCGTTCTAAAACTTAACTTTTATTTGTAAAATCCAGGAACATTACATAGTTCAATAGCTCATGATGACAGGGAAAAAGCGTCTGGCTGATGCGTTTCGAAGCTTAATAGCGCTCCTTACTCATAGCTTATATTGTCTGTGTGACCTGAATGTCTAGAAAAATATGCTGTTTTTTTTTACAGAATAGACTATCTGATTTTCCTGGACCCAATTCACACATTGACATCAAGGAATCTGTTAAAAAAATAAATAAAAATGGGTGGCACGGGATTCTGCACTTCACGCAGCTGAGTATTGGCTTGGTCATGTGAGTACAGAATACAGTTCACTCTGATTGCGAGCATTGCAAGGCAGAACCCCACCACCACCACCAAAGTCCAAAAATGGCCTCCGGGGTCAGTCACTGATGGCTCCGCCTTCTGGACTTCTCAACACAGATAGAGAAGAAATTTCAGTGGATAAGTGACAGATTATACTGAATCTTTCCCCACAAACGTAATTATTAATCTTCTCACCCCCTCCTGCTCTATAACCTACTGCCTGCAGATTAGCTGGGGACAGGTTCCCTCTATACTACTTTTTGGGAAGTTCCTGAATGGGATCCGTTTTGATCTCTTGGAAATTTACTGTAAAATCCTCTTAGTCATCACAAATCAGAAGTGACAGTAAATGCATTGGACTTTCTGAAATCTAAGATCTTTATAATATGTAGGCCAGTTTACTATTTTCACATCTGCGCCATGTGTGTCTGTTCTGGTTCGCTGGAAGACCAGAATACTGAGGACACACAAACCGCTACAATACAGATACGGATGATCTGCATTAACTATAATGGAGCCAGATACCCGTTGTTCTTTAATTGAAAGTATGCGCCAGTGTGGAGATATCGGTGCCATTAATTTTGACACCGATGTCTCCACACTGTCAGAAGGGTGTTCCCTCACAGCTCAATCTAATCTCTGGGCTAGTAGGAATGCTTCCTCCCCCCCCCCAACATTACTAATCCATAGACTCGTACTGGGGGGGGGGGGGGTATTCCTCACAGCTCAGTGTGATTGCAGAGCCATAAGGAACGCCCCCTTTCACAGTATATGGCTATATTAGAGTCATGTGGGTTCCTTCTGACAGTGGGGAGATATTGGTGCTGAAATTAAGGTTGGTGTTTCCTACGCCAGTCTTGATCAGCGTCCTTGCTGGTGTAAGATGTGCCTAAATTATTAAAAGGCCACGGCCTCTTATGATAGGTTCACAATAGCATTACCTGTATGTTGGAGGACCAGAACAACAGTCAGATGGACTTCTATAATTGCAGTTCTGTACAGAGCTCAGCAGATCCCACTGACTATAATTTAGGTCCATTGTTTTGAAACTGAACACACAACTTTTTTGTCCGCAGTTTTCAGGCTGACCTTGCAACAGAGATTCCGGTGCATATGTGAACCTAGCCTTAACTGTAGCTGCTCCCATGTGCCAGAATTGAATACAACATTTATACCCATCTATGGCAGAATATAATACAATCTGCAGACTCTGTTCTGCCCACTTAGTTTGCACATTGTTTTCTTTCTTGAACCTGTCAAGGGCCAAACCAGATATTTTGTTTTCGAAGTGGGAAATGGCACTTCCGGCCTGCTATACCTCTTGACCCTTGGAGAGCAGATTTGTCATAGGGGCTGTGTAGGGAACAGTGACCTTAAAAATACCAGCATGTACACTTAACATATAACTATATTTAGCCTGCAGTTCACACAGGCGTCCTTATCTCTTCCTTTACAAACGTGCACTTGACTAAGACTGGGTTCACATCTCTACTTGCATTTCCAGTTTTCTGTTTCATCACATCATGAGAAAACAGAAAATGATAGCAGTGCTGGATCCACCACCTGACTAGTGGAGCTTTATAGACCTCATTCACTTGACATGGCTGCACCATTTTTCCAGCATTTCTTACAGGATCTGTGAAGGATAGGCATTCATTTCTTTACAGATTTAGAGCCATTCTGGTCCACAAATGTGGAATGAGTTCAGAAGCAGGTGGTTTGGGATTTCTTTCCTAAAGTTTTCCATAGATTTTGCAAGATTTTGTGTGTTTCTACCTCTACTGAATGTGGCCTTAAAGTTAGAGGACCTTTCACCTCTGCCAACAAGTTTAGTACTTGCTTGTCCCCTTTCCAAACAGAATACCAAACGCAGATGTGAACCAGGCCTTAGGTTAAGTCCACCTGGAATGGGCCCACTGTGGGAATTCTCCAACAGATCCAGTTCGTTTTCGCCATCAATTTCAATCTTTGCATTTCAGATCTTGAATCTGCAACTGAGCCATACCTCCCAACTTTTGGGTACCTAAAGTTCCTGCGGCAGCAAATTTGTGTGTACTTGGGTTAAGTTGATATCTGCGCATGGGTCTCTGTCGTTCGGGACTGCCAGGGGACGCAAATGATGGAGAACCGGACCAATAAAAGAGCAGTTACCCATGGATGCCATAGAATAGGCTGCAGGATCTACGCTGATTTCTGGCGGTTTCTGGGGCCAAGTCTGTAACTCTAGCGCAGATGTGAACCTAGCCTAAGGCATGCTACTAACTCCACCCATGTTCCTTTGGCCCAAACGATTTGTATCCCGATACTGTAATTAACCCCTTTAGAGCATTGACCAGGTATCGTGCCCCCACTCAATATCATGCACCCTTGTGGCCCCAATACTTACTCATTAAAAATGTACAATAGGAAAAAAGACCCTGATATCTCACCCCAAAGTCCACTCTGATCTCTGCTCCGCTTCAGGGAGCAGTAGGACATTACTATATCATCTCTGCCTTCTCAATCTGCAGCTGAGTACAGCACCTGAAAGCCTGGGACAGTTGGGTAAATTCCCATGGAGTTTTTTTTTTTGTATACTGAAAAAAAATCTTCTTTGGGAATTGGGAAGCCGTTTGCATTGCAGTTTCTTTGTTTTTTTCCCTACCTCCCATTCATTTCTAAGGGATTTGCAAGGCAGAATCTGCCTTAAGATGGGAGTCCGTAATTTTTTTTTTTGTCGTTGTTGTTCTGCTAGAGGACAAAAGAAGCATCATGGCCTATCTTCACTTCTACCTTGCAAGCTACATAAAACGATTGGGAGACATTATTTGGGGAGGGCAGACTATGTGTTTGTACAGCTGTGTGTTTTAAAAACTGCTGCACTAAATACTTTGGAGGAAATTTATGAAGATTGACGTTTTTAACGCCATACCCCTGCGTTGTTGGAGAGTGCGCCTGCCGTGCTAGGAGTGAGATCTACATCAGCTCATAGATTTCTAGCATCATTTAAGCGAAGGCCCCACATTGTGGAAACTGCATTTTTTTTTTTTTTTTGCACATTTTTGAGCCAAAGGAGTAGAATCATCAGAAGGGAAATGTTTGAGAGTTTCCTTTTATATTTTTCATTACTTTTGTCACTATTCCTGACTTAGTCTTAAAAAAGTGAAGCCAAGTCTACAAAAAACAGTGTTTCCACAACGGGGCCTTTGTCTTATGCTGAAAATGATAAATCCAGTGGGGCCAATGACTCTGCTATAGCAGGTGCATTGGTAGAAGCCTCTACCAGGCCTGAGACCCTGACAGGACACCTAAAGGGTCTTCTCAATGGCCCTAGGTTGCTGGGGGCCACATTAGAGATTGCATTGTGGCCCTGGAGCTTCAGGTTACACCTCTGACTGCGCCCCTGTGTGGTCTAACAGAACAATTACAGCCTTGTAACCTTTGACTGAGATGTATCAAAGCAGCAGCAGAGGGAATGGCTGGGTGATGCCTATGGCAGCCACTTTACTTTCCAGTGCCCATTTGAGCACCCATCTTCCTTTGCACAATGTTGTGACACCCATCCCTGGGCATCCATTCCCCTCTAGACAACATGGTATAGATAGCAAAGTCATGCACTGCCCTTGTCTCTATACTGCTGGCTTAGTGATGAGCCTGCTCAGGGTTGTGCTTGTGGTAACTGTACACGATATGACTTGGCAGTGACAGGCAGTACATCTCCATTATGGATACTCTGTCGTCTTCACTTTTGCTGACTGTTCTTTTTTTTCGCGTACAGTTCAGACTAGAACGCCACACGTTAAGTGCGCCGGGCGGTGTCACGTCTCCGCCTCTGATTGGTGGATTAGAGAAAACGAAGGCGTGTCCGCGCATGCGTTCCTCGCATCCGTGTGACGCACACTCTCGTCGTGCGTTCTCGCGTTGGTCGTAGTAATCTGGTCATGCGCAGTAGTGTCTTGAAAGTCTCGCGTGAACTGTAAGTTCTTACGGAGCGAGACTTCCCGGCACCGTGCTGAATGGTGAGAGAAAGCCGGGACTGTTCGCGGCCGCCGGGAGCTGGGGCTCAGGGTGAGGCGGCTCAGCAGCTTGCGTCCACTCGTCAGCGGCGCGGTGTCATGTAATGTCCCGCACAGGAGGAGTACGGCCATTGGGCTGACGCCTTGATGTGCGAGAACCACTGCCCTCCTTCCTGCCACCCGCCCTTCTGCAGCTCGGACTCGGGACCCAGCAGTCAAGGTGACCGATGGCAATTGCAGACTGGATAAGGTAGTAATAGGGCCGTGTCATGGCTTAGTCACTGCCCGGGGAGGTGTGTGTGCTTGTATAGTGTAGACGTGTATGTTCTCTGTCACTGGTAGTGTAGTAATGTATAGGATGTATCAGTCACATCCTATACCGTGTATAATATATCAGTCACACTCCATAGTATACATAGTGATGTACAGAATATATATCAGACCCTATAGTATACAGTGTATAATATATGTCACACTCCATAGTATACATAGTAATGTACAGAATATCAGTCACGCCCTATAGTATACAGTGTATAATATATCAATCACACGCCATAGTATACATAGTGATGTACAGAATATATCCATCACACCCTATACAGTGTATAATATATCAGTCACACTCCATAGTATACATAGTGATGTACAGAATATATCGGTCACACCTTATAGTATACAGTGTATAATATCACACTCCATAGTATACATAGTAATGTATAGGATGTATCATTCACACCCTATAGTATATACAGTGTATAATCAATCACACTCCATAGTATACATAGTGATGTGCAGAATATATATCAGACCTTATAGTATACAGTGTATAATATATCCGTCACA
Source organism: Leptodactylus fuscus (assembly GCF_031893055.1). Taxonomy (NCBI): domain Eukaryota; kingdom Metazoa; phylum Chordata; class Amphibia; order Anura; family Leptodactylidae; genus Leptodactylus; species Leptodactylus fuscus. The sequence continues at coordinate 50,937,605 of NC_134266.1, forward strand.
CTCCATAGTATACATAGTAATGTACAGAATATCAGTCACGCCCTATAGTATACAGTGTATAATATATCAGTCACACGCCATAGTATACATAGTGATGTACAGAATATATCCATCACACCCTATACAGTGTATAATATATCAGTCACACTCCATAGTATACATAGTGATGTACAGAATATATCGGTCACACCCTATAGTATACAGTGTATAATATATCAATCACACTCCATAGTATACATAGTAATGTATAGGATGTATCATTCACACCCTATAGTATATACAGTGTATAATATATCAATCACACTCCATAGTATAGACAGTAATGTACAGAATATATACATCACACCCTATAGTATACAGTGTATAATATATCATTCACACTCCTTAGTATACATAGTAATGTGCAGAATATCAGTCACGCCTACAGTGTATATCAATCACACTCCATAGTATAGACAGTAATGTGGAGAATATAACAATTACACTATATAAATGTATAGGATCGTATAGAGTATGTAATGTATCAATAATACTCTATAACTGGATGGTACAGAGAAACTAAGGTATATAATATGTCAATCACGCTATATATGGCTGATATGGGGGGGGGGGTTGTATACGGGGAGGTGTAGTATACAGTATAAAAATATCAACCACACTGTATATATGGATATATAGACTAGTGTAGTGTAATATAAAATGTATGGATGGTATAGTAATGTGAGGATGTGTATATAAGGAAACAGTATGATATAAATATCTCAACCGCACTGTATATATGACTAGTATCTCCTATTACTCAATACTATACAGTCTTATCAGTCGCACAGAATATATGGGTGCTGTAATATAGACAGTGCAGTAATATGTGTATTGTAAACAATCTCACTGTATATAGGGATTGCATAGTACAGACTGTAATGTGTATAATATGTCAGTCACGCTGTATATTTATGGGTGATATGTAGAGCTGGTGTAGAAATATATATGCTTAATGATATAAATATTATAGTAATATCTCGCTGTATATGAAGCTATAGCTCTAGAGTGTAGTAATGTATATAATCAATTACTATATGTGGATATTGTATCATGGGCAATATGGTAATATGTATAATATATATCGCACTGTGTGGCAGTAGGACCGGTTTACGGTGAAGTTGGAATCACAACTGGTTTACTGGCTCAAACTCAATCTTCGGACTAAAAATCTTATTGAATTTAATAATAATAAGTTGGATGTATATGGTAGTTTGTTACATATTTACTATCATAGGAATCAATTGCTGGTTTTTTAATGATTAAGAGGATTTTTACTGCTTGTCTGACCATGGCTGTCAGAGTCAGTGCTTTATCTTACCAACTCCACAACCCTAGTATATAACAATCATACTACATATATGGATGGTATAGTAATGTGTATAGTATAATATTTATCAATCGCATTGTATATATGGAGGATTTATCATGTCCAGCTGCTTTAGACACCAGCCACGCCCAACCAGAATCTGCTCCATTTTAGTTTGTAATATATAGATTTACTTTGTTGAATTGGTTAATAGTTTGTTGCTTAGGTTGGCTGTCAGTGTGTTGTGATACTTAGTTATGTTCAGGAACATCCCAGTACAGGTCTAGTGATGCATCCATACGGCGATTTACAGATATAATTGACAGTGTGAGTTGTATGGAGGTCTAATATAAACATCTTTAGGGCCATACTGTACTGGTTCTTAGCCTCTGCTTCACTGTTTCTGGCACAGTTGGAGTTTTTCCTGTAGTCCTCACTGTTCCTGAGCAATTGTGCAGTTAATTTTGGTACCTGATTTGCTACTTAGGCTTCTTCAGTCAGATGGGCAGGAGCAGGCAAAGGGACATGACGGAGGCTGTCAGAGCTCAGAATCACACCCCTGACACCGCCCTTCTGACAGTAGACTGTTTTTGCTGTTTATGCCAACTGCATTGATTGCACGGGAATGGTGGGAGCTAGAGAGAAAATTCCAACTGTGCTGAAATTAGTGCGAAGAGCGGGTCCTCTTGTAATAAATGTCTGGTTGCTGATATCCTGTCCATAAGGTCTACTACAATTTAATAGTGTGGAGGCATAGAGCCTCGGGTTCCTTCTCCCTGCTTGGTCCTGGTGAGAAGTTTGGTCAGGTCCTATAGCTTCACTTAGTGTCACGGAAGGGAGAAGGCAAAGTACAGCGCTAATGAAAATAGTCGTCCTGTAGATTTGGGATAAATGTAGAACAATCCTTTTAAGGGAGTATTGAGATGCTGCTAAAAGGTCATACAGGATCATAAAAACATGACTTTTCTAGGGCACCAAACCTGACGACACGTTGTGTATGATATTGCAGCTTGCTTTGGTGCCGAGCTGCTAGTGGACAAGTGTGGTGCTGCCTCCTTAATGGGAGGGGAGGGATGGTGACTGTGTATACAATGAATAGTCTCCAGATTGCTTGGGTTTTAATTCTGTGCAATGAGAGGAGTTGTCACCAGGTCTGAAAAGCCCAGTGACATGCATCATCTGATAGGCACCTATTTTGGTGTTTGGTTACAGTACAGCGGAGATTTCTATACCTAATTTTTTTTTTTTTCTGCTTCTTTCCTTTATAGTACATGGAGAACTAAATGGTACCACAGGAGACCGCAAGACCCTGGGCTCTGACAAATCTGCAAACCAAACTGCCTCCAGAATTTCCAACGGTAGCCAACAAGCCCCTCCAGAAATCAACACCAATTCTAAGCACCTAGCCAAGACTATTAACTTTGGAAAAGCAAACAACAAACCTAAAACTTTGCTTCATAAAAACAGTATGGACAAAAAGAATGAGAAATCTTATGAAAGCAAAGCTAAAGATATCAAATGCACAGACAAGGGGGAGAGCGGTCACATTCACAATGGTTTGCTGTCTAACAGTTCTGCTTTTATAACTAACGGCTATGTAAGCAAAGGTGCTGAGAACGATGGCAGCGGTTCTGAGAGTGGATATGCCACTGCTAACAAAAGGAAAGCCAAGTTCACCATTGCCAAGCCTGCTGAGAACTCCAGCTTTATGATCAGCAAAATGTCAGACTCTGAAACCAAACTGGATTCTGAGAATTTGTTTGCAGATCAGAAAGGGTCGACTCGGGCAGATAACGGTAAAGCAAATTGGAAAAATGACTCTTCAACTACAGGCGCCGGTCGGGGAAAATCAAACCCCGCAGATACCCAGAGGAAGAACTCTGACGCCAAACCTGTTGTAGGAAAGAAGTTTGATGACCGGCCCAAGGGAAAAGCTTCTCCGGTTAGCTCCACTAAGGAGGACTCTTGGACTTTGTTTAAACCACCTCCGGTTTTCCCAGTGGACAACAGTAGTGCTAAAATAGTTCCCAAAATTAGTTATGCAAGTAAAGTTAAAGAGAACCTCAATAAAGCAGCCCAGAACAACACAACGTCTCCCTCTTCCCTTTCCTTTTCCTCTTCAACTGGTGAAACGTCCTCATCAAACTGTGTGTCCCAGGTTCCTATGTCTGCCATGAAGTCTGTATCTACAATTAATTTTGCCAATGGACCCCTCTTAGTAGGAACTGATGGGGGTTTTATGGCTACTGCTGCTAGTACTGTTTCACACGCACTGCCTGGGGGAGCAGAGCCTTTGCCCACAGAATCCTCTTCTGCCTCTTTTAACCCCTCTGAACAAAAGAAATCTGGCCTTTTTACTTATCCTTCAAATATGCAACACGCCCTTCCGGACGCTTTGCAGGGAGACCAGTCTGGACAGTCAAATCAACATAGTTTGGGAGAAATTTTTCAGAACCAGTGGGGCTTATCTTTTATAAATGAACCAAGTGCTGGCCCCGAGGCCGGAGCAGATAAGCGGGACACTGGGCAGGTGGTCTGGGAGCACCCGACCCCTTCTGTTTCACAGGGTGCTGAAACTGTTCCCTCAGGAAATGAGCGCCCTGTTTTTCCCAAGGCCTATGAGCTGGAGAAACGGACTAGCCCTCAAGTTGCAGATGGTGCCACACTAAAAGCAGCTCATAGTTCGGGGGGAGATGGGGGTGCATTATCCTTAGAATCGCTGCATATAGAGGAACTGCAAAAGCCGGAAGCTGCTAGCCAGGGTTTATTAGTGTTTCAGGCCAAGGTCTGTGAAAATGAAGAGATTCCTCAGACCTCTCTGAAAAACACTTTACAGACCTCCGCCAAAGATAAGAGGTACCACGGAGATCTTGATTGCAAAGATAGCTGGGGTTCTTTTGACCTGAGGGCTGCTATAATCTATCACACTAAAGGTAAAGACTGGTGCTGGGATTCTGTCATTTGTGAGTGTTTTGTAGACATGAAGTGTCATGACTGTTGGCATTTACAGCCAATGTAATCCATAGGGTAGGTGATAAATGTATGATGACTGGGGTCTAACCCCTGGGGCCCTAACCACTCAGGAGAACATGGGTGCCCAAGTGCTCTATGTGAAAGAATATGCATGTGTGATTTCTGCTCCACTCAGCTCTATGGGACTGAGCGATGCACTCTGCTTTATCCTTCAGTCCCAAAGAATTGAGTGAAGAGCAGTCATGTAAGAGCAATGCTGTGTTCTCTGGGTTCCTTGTACTCATGATCAGTGATGGTTCCAATATTCAGACCCCTGACAAACATTTTTCGACTATCCTGTGGCTGGTAAATGTTACTTATAGTCCAACCACAACCATGTGTGAATATGAGATGTGATGGCCTGGTTGGATTGCAAATACATGAGATCAAAATGTCAACAATGAAGTTCTTTGCTGAATTCATGTCTGAGGTTTGCAAATTGATGCCTTTTATTACACTTTCCGTGACTCTCTTAGACGTCACCATAAAGGCTGAGGGTGGAGGGAACGTTATCCATCAGATATTTATGTTGTGCTGATATGTCATTCAGCTGCCATACACGTGTAAGTCATTGTCACAGAGGTTGTTCAGGATCCTTTTCTGTAGCTCTCACTTACATGTAAAATTATGTATAATGTAAGGAATTGAATTTGTTTAAAGGATTTTCTAGGATTTTTTTCAGTCCAGCCGTGGTGGAAAGTTATGACTTTAAAGGTTGGCTCACTTTATTGTCCCATTAGCTGTAGATCAGAGGTGGGACCCTTCACTTTTAGCATTTGTCCCATAATCAGTGGTTTTGCCATAAATGATTCAGATGGGAATCCTCCTGAGGGATGACTAAGACAGACATGTAGTCTCCATATCTCAGCGTGACTATGGGTCTAAGGAACTGAAATGTTGATCGGTTCAGCGTTCGAGTTCTAATATGGATTCTGGAATATAGGGACAGTATGTTCATCGGAGTCATTCTTTAACAAAGGCTTATTCACCACCGGTAGTCTTTAGTACGTAAACCAGTAAGTATAGGCGTTCTACACAGTGACCACCTCTGAATACAGTCAGGGTACTTACATGACCATCCTTTGGCGTTCACATTTCTCATAAGGACAAGAGTCCTAGGCAGTGTCAGTGGGAGTCTGTATTGTACAGTCTGCACTATGACCTGTTCTGACTCCCGCCATCAGAATTCTATTTACTGCCATGGTCCATTTTATCTGGATATTGCACAATTCAAAGGTGTCGTCTCGAATTAGAAAAAATGTGTCAGCTCTATTCCAAAAACTGCATCAAACCTGTCATTAGACTGTGCATGATATTGCAGATCAGCTCCATTCACTTTAATGGAGTCGGCCATCTTTCATGGACAGATGTGGCACGGTTTTTTTGCAAGAAAGAAGCCATGTTTTTCTAATACTGGAATCCCTGTAACTGATTCTTTATGAAGAAACTGACGTATAATAACCATATATTAAGGGGATACGCAAGACTCCCTTTATGTATTTTTTTTTTTCTTTGTTACACATAAGTTATTTATGCTCAGTAACCAAGTGAATTTTTTATTTTTTTTGCCCAAAATGTTTTTCTTTTGCCTGCAAAGCTTCCCCTGTATTTTTCCAGGTGTATGGGCTTTTTTCCACAGAACTTATGTCATCCTTCCTATAATCCTCGATGCTTATTTGTGCCTAGTTTGCTTTCTTTTCTGGCCTCATGTATCACGTCCACCCATAGCACTAACCAGCGCCATCTTTGTCCTACTGCGGCCTTTCATCTGTATTTTTACTGGCTTGATAACTCCTGGCACCATCTTAGTGCTCCCATGGGAGCATGTACCAGCTGCCTCACAATGCCCGGTGCGAGGGCAAAGATGGTGCTGGCCGCTGCTGTGAACCTGAATTGGCTCTGAGGATTAATGTAGAGGCGCCGGAAGACGTTTCTGAAACATGGACGTGGAGGTCGTACATTTTTAAATGCAATATCTGCATTTGGAGGCAAAAGGGAAACCTTTAAGGGAAAAAGGGTTACAGAGAGTTTCATTCATAAGTAACAAAAAATATTTTTGTGCGTCACATTGAGATGATTGGAATTAAGTGAAAAAATATATATATAATGAATTTTTGACCATGCGCGTAGGAAAATCAGAACTGGAAAATCTCGTCCATGCGTTGTTAGGATTTCCCAGCCTGAACCCAGTCAAGAGACTGAACCTCCTTGTATCAGAGCGATCTATCATGTTAGGAGCCTCTTCTCGCTCATGGCTTCATTGTCCCATACTGTATATAGTACAGAACAGTGGCACAGCGAGGAAGAAGGGGCTCCGAGCACCCTGGATCACCATGATGTAAGCAGGCCCGGTCTCCTGAATGAGTTCTGGCTAGGAAGTCCAGTAGATATACAGGCCGGTTTACCTCGTGTGTATGGGGCATAGATCTGTGATGCTGTTATAAGAGTCGTGGGTTTGCCAATATGTGCAGATTTAGATAACCCATAAACTGATTTTAAATAAATGGGTTTAAGATATTGTCATGATCATTAAATAGGGTTCCTTAATGGATGTCCAACAGCATCAACTGAATTATTTGTTGGGTTATTGTAGTTTCAGCAATTCCCCGTTACGATTGTATTCCATACACTTCTCTGCGGGAAATCGGATGCTTTGTAGCCCTGCTACTGGTTCTACTCTTAGGGTATATTTAGACAGTTCCCTTCATCTGAATGGGGTCGTTTCCACAGCAAGTACACTGCTTTCTACAAGTCCCATTCAGAAATTTCAGCAATGAATCTGCTGCAGTGTCTTGGCCTCAGTAATCTGTTATGTCAGCCAAGAGGCTGTTGGAAGATCTCCACTAGCATCTATGAGACGGTCATAGGCGGCGTTGTAATAGAAGAATCGGAATCTCTCAGTGTAGTCCAGTACACTAGTATTGCAGCATATTGTATTGGACTCGCGCTGGGATTGCAAAAAGTTGTTAAAAGTGTAGTTCCCCCCCCCCTTCCTAAGATCAGATATATATAAAAAAAAAAAAATTAACCCATTATGCATCTCCCTGTCCAAAAATCAACAAACTGTAAAAATATAAAATGACTTATCCTGTATGTAATTGCGTAATGGGGTATAAAATGGCACAATCGCTTAACCTACCCCCCAAAAAAAAGTTGAGAAAAATGTGATCAAGTGATGATATCTTCTACAATGTATTAATAGAAACTACAACTTGTCCTACAAAAGAAAAGTCTCCTTAGGGTATGTTCACGCTGAGTTTTTTTTTTTTTATGCAAGCTGAATAAATCTGCTTCAGGAATTAGGAATCTTTTTTTCTTTTTTTTTTTTTTTTTTTACTCCTGCACATTGTATGGACCTGGGAACTTCACTATAAAAAACTACCGTAGTTGTTTTTGATGCATTTTTGCAAAAAAAAAAAAAACTGCAAAAACATTTAAAAAATGCATCCTTTTTTTTTTTTCCCGCCTCCCATTCATTACTGTGGGCTTTGCAAGCGCACAATACGCCTGAAGATGGGTAATGTTGCTCCCCCCCACACCTCCCTCGGCTCAAGGGGGGGGAAAAAAACTTTTCTTCTTGAAATGAATGGGAGGTAGTTTTTGAGGCGGATCCTCCTGCAAAAAAAACCTCCCATGTGAACTCACCCTTGCACAGCTCTGTCCAGGGAATTATGAAAAAGAAGTATCAGAAAAATCGAAACTTTTTTGGTGTGGCAATATTCTAAGTTTTAAAGGGTTTTAAATGTGAAAACTATGTAACTTTGGTATTACCATCATTGTATTGATCCACTAAGTATAGGTAACTTATCAGTTTTACTGCAGGGTGAAAAGGGTAAGCACAAAACCTGTAAAAAATAAAATAAAATTCCCAATTAATTTCACCCCATTCGTACAAATATTAAAAGGGTTGTCCCACGACGTGACGTCTGCGGGATCTTTGTGCAGGCTGAATGTGGACAGGACTGGTGCTGGTTGTCTTACATGACCCTATCACTAGCTATCTCTTGGTCGTATTTCACCGCCAGGTTCTCCAGTATGTGAGAACGTTCTCTTTTCCGGAGCGTGTGATATTGCCGTGCTCATCTGAGTATTCACTGTCCTCTTACATCTACTTCTCTCTTTGTTTTCTTAACAGAAATGGAATCTATTTTGAACTTGCAAAAACAAGGTAAGTTGAGACCTCCAGGTACAGGCTCACATTTGCTTACCTTGACTAAACAAAGTGTCTTATCTGTGTCTTTCATGTTCTAGTAATTATTAACATGGCCCTGTCCTATTCACAGCTTGTTTAGAAGGCCACGCAGTGACACCCTCTGCTCAGTTACTCCGTTGCATCTCATTCACGTTACCACTCATGTAAAATATGTCTATTTTAGCAAATAATCCTATTACTCAAACTATTTTCTGTGAAAAGTAGACAAATGGGGGTTACCAAAGGGGTGTTCCCCCTACATAATGTCACACTGTCCAAGGAGTGCTAACCCTACAGACTGGAACAATGCTCTCAAAGGAGTGCAATGATAATAGCCAGTTGTCATTATTCATGAATATCCAGGAAGAATAACAGAGGAATGGTACTCCAGAATCAATACTATATGGAGAACAGACATGTCAGGAGTGGGGGCCGATCCGCTGCAGAGGGCTAATGCCATGATCAGCGGAGGTCTGACCACTAAGATTCTCACTGATCCTGAGTGTTTTACCCCCTGCCATGGGAGGAGTAGCTGAACCCCTAGTGTACACAGACACAAACCCCACTCTCATTCACTTCACTGAGATAGCCAGCATTCCTATTGAAGTGAATGACAGCAGGGGGGCACTTCGACATCCCCTAGAGGTCCCTGGGTTCTGCCACAACTCCCTGTTTTCTTTAGCACTTCTGCCTGACATCAAGGACTGCTGAGGCCCTGTGAATTGGGCCTCAGCGGTCACATGGGTCATTCAGGATTGACTCTTTCATCTATGCGTCACAATGCCACGTGCCCCTTTGAGGCCCAATCACAGGCCTCAGGGGTCCCATGACGTTAGGCAGAAGGTGCAGAGAGAACAGGAAGCTTTGCTGGAGCCCATGAGAGGTGCGTTACACTAGGTTTATGTTTGGGCCCACTGCTGCTTATACTCTGAAGATACACTACAGTATAATTGCAGTTCCATCTCGCACTAAACTGCAGGTAGAACCTTGCAAATATTGTATTAACCAATATGAACAAAAATCACACCAGTTATCTTGGTTGACTTTATTTATGTATTACTCGCCCAGCCCTAGTATATAGCCAGCTTAAGCTTTATGACCTGCGCCAAAAGTAAGGGTGCATTCACACTAAATATACGCTGAGCTGATTCTGAACGTAAAACCTGTTCAGAATCAGCGCGTACAAAGCAGATCCCATTCATTTCAATGGGAGCCGGCATACGAGCGCTCCCCATTGAAATGAATGGGCTGCTTTTTTCCCCCTATTGGTTTCAATGTGATACGCGCATATATAGGGAAAAAAGCAGCCCATTCATTTCAATGGGGAGCGCTCGTATGCCGGCTCCCATTGAAATGAATGGGATCTGCTTTGTACGCGCTGATTCTGAACATGTTTTACGTTCAGAATCAGCTCAGCGTATACTTAGTGTGAATGCACCCTAATCGTGTATTTTTTATTTTTATTTTTGTCTTTTCCATGGTATTAAACTTGTTTTCTGCTTTTCTTTTTAGATCCCAGTAGGATAATCACTTATAATGAAGCCATGGACCGCCCTGATCTTTGAGATTACCGCCAGGGGACTGCTGGCTTTTCTTTTCCTACGTCATTTCACCAATGCATGAGAGACATTATCTGGCTGTCATGCTCCTTTAAAAAAGAGAAAAAAGATGAAAAAAGAAAAAAAATGCAAGAACAGAGGGGAAAATAAGAACATAACAGAATCGAATCCTTGGATATATAATGATAGAAATATATATACTTACATATATATATTTTGTTTAGATAACTATGTATAGAAAATTCTATCTATATAAATATATATAAATATATAGTTATTTAAACAAATTATTAAAAGGAGAATATTATTAAAAGTTTTAGATCCGTTCAGGAACCATAACTTCCTTTTCCAGGAATAGAAAGTTTAATTACTGGTACAATATATAGATTTTTTTTCTTTAGTGTTTTTTATTTTTTAACTCCTAGTTTATTTTTGTCCCCTCCTTTTTGTCCTCATCACACAAGACTAAAGTGCTTAAGTGAATAGCGTACACAAGCATCGTAAGCACGACCTTGCTATATGACGGTGGAATAACAAAGGCTTGTGTGCTTATTTGCCGACGTCAAGAGAGCACATCGTATCATTTTTTGGGGATTGCCCAGACAGTCCCGGTCTTATTCCTCCTACCTTGTATTTTTTGTGTTTCATATGGCTTCTGACACTTACCCTGGCTGAAACGATGAACACATTTTTATTTAAAAAAAAAAAAGAGAAAAAAAATAACACTTTATATATCATGTTTTTTTTTTCTATTGCTTTTTTCTGTTTTCTTCTGGAACTTACAAAAGACAGACACAAACAAAACAAAAAAATATATATAAACGCAAGCTGTCTTAATTTTTCACTTTTTTGGAACTGGAGACAGACGCACTTTTTTCAATTCTGGAAAAATTCGGACAAGCAGGTTTCTTAATTTTGACCATTGGAGTTTGTGTCCCATCTATGGAAGACTAGAGAAGATGCTTTAAAAAAATTTAATGAACAAAGGACAAAAAAAATATATATATATATATATATATATATATATATATATATAAAAAAAAAAAAAAAAATTAGCAAAACGCAAAAGAAATTTAATCTATTTAGGCATTTAATATATTTAAAAGATATATATAAAGAGAGTCGAATCTGTTCCCTGTTTGATGTCATTGTATGAAAGAGGGAGCAAGCTGCGTGAGGCTGTTCTGGACTTTGGCTGCATCATCTCCTTGTGTGTTGCTTATACCTGTCCTTTTGGTTATCTGCTTTTACCCTACTTGTGTTGGATGGAGTATCAACCGATTGCACACGAACATCATGTTGAGAAAACCTCCATGGCTCTGACAGGGGTCCGATGACATATATATTTTTTAACTGTATGCTTCTAAAATCTTTCTGAATCTTTTTTTTATAATTTTGAGAGTGCCCTTTCTGTATGAAGGACATTACTGGAAGCAGGACTTTAGCAATAAAGGTATTGACCCTTTCCATGAAGCGAGTGGCTTGCAATGCATTGGATTCGACTCGGGAGATTTGCGGCATCATATACGCACACGTTGGGAGCGCCACTCCTCTGTTGCTCACTGTCACTTTGTCTTCAAGCAATGTCCTCCATGCTTGTTTGCTTTGTTACCTATATCACTCATGCAGAGCACACAGTGTTGGGCTTCTATGCAGGCAATAGTCGTGAGTGCCTCTGCAACAAAACAAATGTTATATAGAATCGAATGGTGCTATAAATATATATATATTTAGAAATCACATTGTTTTTATTATGTTGCGAGCCCCTTCAGGGTTTGAAGGGGTTCATCTCTTAGTTGCAAGAGGTTTCCCTCCGTATCACCCCCAAGTCTAGAGATAATTTAACCATTTGCTGCTGGTTAAGTCAGCAAGCAGAATATGAGCTTATATATATGAGCATAAACATTTCATTAGAAAGACTGCTTGGTTATTGCATTGGCAGCGATTTTTTTTTTAAAAAATATATATATATTTTTTTTTTTTTGTCTAAATAGTACATATCAACCAATTCTCACTTGGAATTATTTATTTTGCTGCAGGAAATATGCACAAAATGCTACACGGTTTTGTTAACCTGGTCTCCCTCGCAATGTTATGTTTTTTTTTTTTTGTTGTTTTTTTGGGGGGGGGTTTTTTGTGCTGAAGAACTTAAAATTGCCTAAAATTTCTTTCTTTAGACTTTATTTGAAGTGAGACTTTAAACTTGCTGGCAGAGTATGTGCACTCTAAATGGCCACCTATGGTTATTCATTTCTTTATTAGATAACCTACAGAAGCTACTTGTGTCATATAGAACGCACCACCTTTCCTTTGTCTTATTTCCCATGTAGAGTTGGGCAATTAATCTAAAAATAACCAAAAGCGACTGTTTGATGGGGTTGTGAACACATCTGTAATTTTGGTTCAGGTATAACATTATGTGCAAGATTTTTCCTGCAGTTTCGTTCAGGCCAAAAACATCCAAATTGGAACAGCTGCTATTATACTCTGGGGGTCTCTTCTTCCTGAATGATGACAGGGACTGGCGAGGCCAGTTATTGGACTTCAGTGCAGAGATGCTGATGTTTCGTGACCAGTGTCATCACTTGTTTACTGAGACCCTGACTTAATTTCGGGAGGCTGGGAGAAGGCGGAAGGCTAGGTTCACACCTACGCCTTGTCCATTCGGGGTTTCTGTCTCCTAATCCGGTTAAAAAAAAAAAAAAATGTGGAAAGAAAAGTCCTGCAAGCACTTTTCTTTTCTTTCCATGTTTTTCAGGCAGAAACCCAGCAGATCCCATTATAGTCTATGGGATACAATGGGCAACTTTTTTTTTTTTTTTTTTTTTGTGGATTTGCTAATTGTACTCTTAAGAGACTCCAGAGTATATTAGCGATTCCGGTATGGACACTTTTCATCTGAATGAAACGGCTGGGCAAACCTTGCGAGACACATCTCATGTGGATCAACCAACAAGTAAACTAAAAGTAGTGTGTGGTTTTTTTTTGGTTTTTTTTAATAGGGGTGTTGCCTAAATAATCAATATTTCATTGTGATAAAAAGCCTAATTAATTTTGATTTAGGTCAGAATCGCCCAGCCCTACTGCCGTGTTGTCTGTATATTTGTCTCGCACGCTATAATAGAATTTTAAGTACAACGTGAAGACCAGGTTCACATTGTGTATATTCATTTTTTTTTTTTTTAAGTTGCTGTTGTTGTTTATGGAGTAATTGGATATTTAAACACCATAACTAAACTTTCAGATCTCTTGTGATTTTCTGACAGTATTTGTCTCATTAATACATTTTGATATATTTAATTAACAGATATTGGCTCCTTTATGTGAAACCTGCATCTCTTTATTCTTCTTGCTTCTCCATTGAGAGCTGCGCCCTGCTTCTCACTGTGTATGGGCTGTGTAATCAAAAGAAAATGAAGGAGGGAGGGGTCATGTTAGTTAATTTCGGTAATTATTAAACGTAGAAGCATGATTAATGTGTGTGTCCCAAATATGTATTCAGCTGATATCTCTGAAAAGAATAAAGCTAGAACATTAATCTTAATGTCATGTGAAAGATGAAAGTTTCTAGGTTTTATAATGCCTGATATGTATTTGAAGTGACCCTGTTCCCCCTACCTTTGGTCAGGAATCTGACTCAAATTCCTCCTCCAAAAAAATGCCTCACCATACAGTCCTATGGTGAGGTATTTTTAGGAGGAGGAATTTGAGTCAATTTCATGACCAAAAAACTCTTTAAACGCAGCCTTATTTTCCCTGTGTTACACACTTGCCTTCACACAGTGGGAAGCAGGGCTCAGTTCTTAAGAGAAGCAAGGGAAAGAGTAAAGACAAACAGGATTTCACAGAAATAAAATACAGAATGTATTAATGACTCAAATTGTGCCAGAATGTTTGATGGTTTAGTTTCAGGGTGCCTTCACACCGCTCCTTTAGACACATATACACGTGTCCGAGTGCGGCGCTTCAAAACAGAGCCCATTGATTTCAATGGGTGCCGATATATGCACGCTACCCATTGAAATCAATCGGAGGCTTTTTTACCTATTGATTTCAATGGGTAGCGCGCGTATATCGGCACCCATTGAAATCAATGGGCTCTGTTTTGAAGCGCCGTGCTCGGACACGTGTCTAAAGGAGCGGCGCGCTACGCTGTGTGAAGGCACCCTCACGTTAATTGCATTAGAGGAGTTTTCCCAGTAATAATTTGTATTCCCAGAGATTAGAAGAAATTTGTCACCAGACACTGACCTATTTTTCAGTTTATACGTTAAACATTTTTTATAGTGTTTTTTTTTTTTTTTTTTTTTTTTTTTTTTTTATATTTTCCATGTTGCTATCTATATTTGTGGTTTTTAAGTCAATCATGCAATTTTCATTCTGGTCACTATGTCTAATAATAGAGTGAGACTTTCTAATTATGTAGGGGTTTCTTTGCAGCAGTCGTGGGGAACCAGGGACGGAAAGTGAAGAGGAATCTGTGGCGGATGTCTGTCTCAAATTCCTCTTCATTTCTGCCATGTGAACTTAACTGAGCAGAGGAGAAGCTTAGGCAAGGTGACAGCACCATAATAATGTACTGACTTATGGGTGACTAGAGAGTTAAAAAAAAAAAAAAAAAAAATTACACTCAGAAAATGTGACAGAACTTGGTTTTTAATAAATTGAAAAAAAAAAAAAAGTGATCCATTTTCTTTAAGGGTAGAGCTGTCTGATGTCTCGTGAGAAACCGGACCTCTGACTATTGCATGTGAATGGGACAGCGGTGTGAATAAGTCACTGCTCCATCACTTCTGTGGGATTAAGGCCCAGTTCACATGTGTTCGGTATTCCATTTGGGAAGTCCCCCCTGAACAAAAACCTATCCACATAAAAATGCGGTTACCTAAGCAAAACCCATGGAGTCCGTGTGGTTTCTGCACGAAAAATGCGGAGTGAAAGTCCACTGTTCTGTATGTTCACATGGACGCTTAACCACTACCATACCCACAGAACAATGTGTCCTATGTATGTATGCGGCTTTACTGTGTTTTGTTTTTTTTGGGGGGGAATGGGGGTGTTTGTCATTTGTATGGAAAACCAGGTTGCTCTACTATATGTAATATTTGTTAGATGAGGCTTTTTATGCTGCAGATTCCCCCCCCCCTCCTCCTCATTAATGCTAATGGAGTAAACAGAGAAGAGCTGGAGGATATGCTGTGACTTACAAATAAATGTAAAGTTCTTGCCCCAAAAATGTTGAAGAGATTTTCCGACATCCTGTATTTTTGTTTTTTAGAAAAAAAAAATTCCTTCCAAAACGCCAATTATGCCTCCCTATTCCAATACTATGGGGTCATACTCGTCTGTTTCCTGGATCCTCTTGACACACAGGAATGACCATTCAGCCAATTGCTGTCTGTAGCAGTGACCTGCCCTGGGCTAGGTTCACATTTGCATTCACATTTCCGTTCGGGGGGTCCACTTGGGGTCCGCATTAAAAAAAAAAAAAAAAAAAAATCAGTTACCTTTAAGAAACCCATGTACCCCATAGACTATAATGGGGGGTCTGTGTGGTTTCCGCACGAATAATGCGGAAAGAAAAGCGCTTTCATGCGGGAGGGGAATGCAATCCCCAAACGCAAATGTGAACTGGGCCTAAGGCAGTGAGTGTATCAGGAGGGACCCACAAAAGGCTAGAATGGCAGCCAGATTTTATTTTATTTTTTGTTAATCCCAATTTTTATTTATTTTTTTTTAAATATTTAATTATGCCCAATATTGTGTTCACTATAAGGGCTAGTTCACACAGGGGCAAAGAGGTGGATTTCGCCTCAAAATCCGCCTCCATACAATGGTGGTCTGTGGCAGCAACCCCCGGGCTCGGCCCATTCATTTGAGCAACTCCGGAGGGGGAAACCACGACGGTCGTGGTAGGTGGGTTTTGACCCAAGAGTGATGCGGCTCCCTGCGTCACTCTCTGTGCCAAAATCTTCCCCCTTTGTGATTGAGCCCTTACATAACATCAGTGCTGGAGCAGCAGCAACACTGTGTGAACATGTCTTTGGGTTTTTTTTTTGTTTCTTTCCCATAGAAATTGGTGATCACTGTTTATGTTCCCATTATACTGTGACTTGCTGCATTGACGATAAGGGCAGACAAAGGTCTTCATTTAGTAGCCTTAAGGGTCCATTCACACAGAGTTTTTTTTGGCACTGAATCCGTGTCAGAATCCATGTGGGAAAAAACACCTCCCCATAGAGTTCTATGGGTTCTGCTAACTTTTTTTTTTTTTTTTTTTCCACTAGCAGGGAAAAAAAAAAAAGCTTTCTTCAGGTGGATTCCGCCTGCAAAAACCAACAGTTAATGGGAGGTGGAAAATCCACGTGGAATTGGCAAATTTCCTAATTCCTGACGTGGATTTTTTCCTTGCCAAAAAACTGTGTGATTGGATCCTCAGTGGTCCTTCACACTTGGATAAATGAAGACGAATTGATGTGGACCTTTTCCTTTTGTCTTTTTGTCTCTCCACAAAATGGATGGGCCTGGTTTGTTTTCAGCATGCCCAATCCTTCTGTCATAGAGAAGGTGATTAGCCCCAGAGAAAAAAAACTGAGCTTTGACTCTCACTAATATACGGTATCAATCCACATAAAATCTTGGACCGAGCATTGTAATGGTATTAAAAAGTAGCAGTTCCATTTAAAGGCAGAGAAACGGGATGAAATTGGCGTCATGTAGCCTCGGAGTTTACTGTTGCAGTATGGTGGATAGGATTTATTCATAGTCCATCCACATGCTGTGTTTATATAAAATAAAAAAAAATCTACAGCGACACAATTATTGTCATGGGTCTTACCTGCAGATTTCAACCTTTAGGGTCCATTCACAGGTAGGAAAATGACGCTGAATTTCACAGAAAAAAAAAAAAAGCCTCCCGTTGACTTCCATGGCTATCGGTAAAAGGAAGCTTTTTTTCAGCGTTGAAATTCCTGACCATTTCCTCCGCATGAATGCACCCTTATCATTGCAGAGGTTTAACACTATGGGAGAATTGCTGAGAAATCTGCAGGTGAGTTGCAACTACACCCCCCCCCCCCCCCCCCAAAAAAAAAACCTCCATTTCTGGTGTTTTTTTTGCTATGTATGGTGTAAGATTTCCACTTTCAATGGGGTAATATAAAATTTGTAATAATCAAACGTGAATTTTTTTTTTCCTTCTTTCTAATACACTTTTCCAAGTCCTGAATGGTTTTTCATCCTTACACATTGCATGTCTGTGGGGAAAAAAAAAACTGCAAAAAATGCTGTATATCTGCTGTGAGTGGAGTCTAATGCTTTTATATGGCAGCATGTGATTTCGGTTTAGTGGTCTTTTAAAAGGCCAGTAACACAGAGTTGTAGGCATCTAAAACAAGTCCTTATGTGTAAACCATGTAGTGTAGTTTTTTTCACCCCTTTTATTAGGTTTATCCAATCAGGGAGACA
The DNA here is from genome assembly GCF_031893055.1 of Leptodactylus fuscus. Taxonomy (NCBI): domain Eukaryota; kingdom Metazoa; phylum Chordata; class Amphibia; order Anura; family Leptodactylidae; genus Leptodactylus; species Leptodactylus fuscus. The sequence goes on from NC_134266.1 coordinate 50,955,183, forward strand.
TATTTGGGTAGACGATTGCTTCTGTCAACAAGTCTTAATTTGCCAAAAAAAAACAACTCATGACTGTGTTTTATTTGCTGACCAGGAACTTTTTTTTTTTTTTTTAAATGTTGTTACTCGGCCTTTTAATGCAGGAAATGTTTTATTGTCTGTGCAGTTTCACACCCCTAATACGAGATCGCTCGGCTGCGGTGATGTCACTTTTTCCTTTCGGTTTATGATGAGGTCTATACATCACACTGTTTGTACATCCTGTCCAGTATTATGTTCTAATTCAATAACTTGTTAATAAAACATTTCTCTGCAGTTAAATGAACATCATTTCCATATTGTTGCAGTATAAAATAATTTTGAGGTATTATCCTGTGTTTAAAAAAATAAAAAAAATGCTGAATTACCACCACAGCGCTACCTTTTGGGGCCAGTTTTGGTAATAGGTTCTGTGTCTGGGCCATTCCTTTTGCTTATCCGCATGAAATATGCAGGCTCTGCACATGCTGATCAGTTTACAATGAAGTCTATAGAGAGGTTAGGAGGAGAGACCTAAATATGATGCAGTCATTCATTGCTATATGGAGAAGCAATTATTATCCAGCCTTCTCCATATAGCAATGAATGCTGTAGATTGCATAACACTTAAGTCTCTCCTCCGAACCTCTCTATAGACTTCATTGTAAACTGATCAGCATGTGCAGAGTCTGCATATTTCATGCGGATAAGCAAAAGGAATGGCCCAAACAGACTCTGCACATGCTGATCAGTTTACAATGAAGTCTATAGAGAGGTTCGGAGGAGAGACTTAAGTGTTATGCAATCTACAGCATTCATTGCTATATGGAGAAGGCTGGATAATAATTGCTTCTCCATATAGCAATGAATGACTGCATCATATTTAGGTCTCTCCTCCTAACCTCTCTATAGAATTTATTGTAAACTGATCAGCAAGTGTAGAGTATGGATCAGAATCACTCCAATAAAAGTTACTTTTCTTTAGTGACGTATACAATGTTGTTCTCTTCACCTGCCCTATTGAATTCTGACATGATACAAGTATACTTATGCTTTACGGTAACCTCTGGTCTGTTATTATGGATTCTCTAGTGCAGATGTTTCCATTCCTGATATTTGCACAAAAATACTGATGCAGAATACTATATGACTGTGTCTGTTCTTATAGCTAAGCTTGGAAAGTATAATGAACTATATGTGACCCTCACTCTATTCCCTTTCATACTCCCATTTCCCCCCCCCCCCCAAAAAAAAAAAAAAAAAAATCACCCTACACACTTTAAGGCCAGGGCCCCACTGGCCAGAAACGCCGCAATTTGGCCGAGGCGGAAACTCCGCAGTAAAAATTGTGGCGTTTTACAGTACTTGTAAAGTGGACGGGATTCATGCGAACCCCATGCTCACTTTGCGGAAAAAATTGCAGCGTGGACACGCTGCGATTTCCAAAACTGGTGCAGTTTTGAAAATCGCAGCATGTCAATTATATCTACAGAAACACCGGCAGCTTTCTCATAGATATAATTGTAACAAAGTCTGTGGAAGAAAACTCTGTGAACTTTTTGTTGAAAGTGCTGCGGAAAGAACCCGCAGGGATTAGGGGGCACTGATCGGGAGATGAATGGTTCTCCAGGCTGTTGCTATAAAGAATTGACCAATAGGCAGGGGTGCAGACAGCTGGGGATTGGGCTGCTAGTTCAGTATCCTTGCACTAAATAATGGGAGATGCAGTGATACAAGAGATATTGCAAGAAATAGGATTCTTAACCCTTTCAAGTCACCTATTATTGGGGGGGGGGGAGATTGTTGATAAATGTGATTACTGTGACACAAGTCAATGTGAAGGGGGTCCTGAGTGTTTCTTACTGCAGTCATATCATGAGGAGTTGGAATAGAGCTGCACTTATACAGGTGGCTCCTCCATTCACTATACAGTATGTAGGGCTGATTTACAGATCGTGGAGCATGTTTTTTTTTTTTTTTTTTTAAATCTATTTCATAGATGATAAATAGAAATCAAAAAAGTCACTCCCTACACTTGGGACCCTTAATACATGTATCATCTTTCCTGTGGTTTGGCATTCATTTTAAAAAACAAACAAAAAAACCTCCAGCCGCCTCACCATTGAATGTCCCAGTATATAAAATCCAGTCCAAAGCCAGCAGTCACCTTTACAAAGGTGACAGAATGAGTCGCTGTAAACCTCTCACTGGATCCCTGCATATTCATATGTCACCACTGCAACAAGGCCGTTTACTATTACCTGTGAGGTGTGGTATTATAGATAAGTGGAAGTATATACGGAGTCTGTCGCCATGTGAGGAATCTCTGTGCAATTATCATCAGTGCAAAAACTGCCCTGCCAGGAGCTTCATGGAAATCTTATGTCACTGATCACAGATGTAAGCATTGAGTGAAGGGCTACAAGGCACTGCCACAACTGGACATCGGAGCAGCAGAGACGTACTCGGTGGAGTTGCATCTGGCTCAGCAGTACGGCAATATACACTTGAAAAAGGGCGCGAGGAAGCCAGAAATGCGTTGTGCAAGTTGCCAATAAAAGCCGTTATTTCTTCAATACGTCTGTGGAAGCGCAATTCACTTTTTTCCTGCCCTCACCAAGGTTTGGGGTTAGGTCCGTGTTGTATTCTATGGAGTTACAGATCCCACTTCTTTGTCATATGGTTGTGTTTGGTAAATGAAAGGTGAACTTTGCCTGCCTGACTTTTGCTTGGAGATGCTATGATGTTTTTCAGGGGTTGGTCAAGGCCCTATAGTTCCAGCAAAGTGAAATCTCAATGCTTCAGTATTCCAAGACATTTTGGGCAATTGTATATTTTGTGGGAACAGTTTGGAGATGGCCATTTTATGTTCCAGAATGTCTGTACCCCAGGGCACGAAGCAAGGTTGAAGCACGGTTGAGTGAATTTAGAGTGTAAGAGAAAATTCTCTTTTTCTGCCGCCATATTCACCCCCGGGATTGGCATTCTGTTGCGACTTTCCTCTGCTGATTAGACTTAGATTAATGGGCCTAAGTGGCAGGGACTCCTGAACTGCAGAATCCGTGGCAAGATCGATCAGGAAAGCTGTTTTTGTTTTTTTTTTTTTTTTTTTTTGCTGCCATCTCTGCCTCCCATTGAAACCAATAGAAGGCAAATTTGGAGTGGAATCTGCTGCAGATTCGGGAGTGTGTAAACGTATCCTCAGAACTTGACTGACCCCACATGGAGTCCTGACCTTAATCCCCTAAACACCTTTGAGATGAGTGAGAATGGAGCTAGGCCTTGTTCAACATCACTATCTGACCTCTGAATGCATCATTGATTTTTTAGGGTGCATTCACACGGAGTTACGTGCATTTTGTCCATTTAACATGTGTAACCAGTAGTGGGCGTGACCCTACACATTCTAACATTGTCCAGTCAATGCTGACTATTGCAGGCTTTAGAGAAACACCGCTTTGACCAAGTTGTCTATTTATTTATGCATTTATGAGAAGAAACAAGTAGTTACTAATACAGACATGTCAGTAACGGGGATAAATCCTCTTTAAGGGCCCGTTCACACGGGCACAGAGAGGGCAGATCCACGTCACAATCCGCCCCCTCACAATGGTGGTCTGTGGAGACCAACAGGCTACTTTTTTCCACTAGCAGCAAAATGAAGTGAGCTTCCCTTTCTCCATGCGGATTCTGCGGCTCGTTGAGATGTGGCGTCCGCCTCGCGGCAGCAACCTCCGGCGTCGGCTCATTCATTTGAGCCTACGTCGGAGGTAGAAGTCGTGGCAGGCAGATTATGACCCAAGAGTGACACGGTTTCCCACGTCCCACACAGAGGCCGCCTCAAAATCTGGTCCAAAAAACGGCTGGCGGCAACTGGATGCTGGTGCAGTGCATACAGTGCTCCGGCATCCAGTCGTGGCATTCTGCTCTGGATTAGATCCAAATGAATGGGCCTATTCCGGAGGCAGTGTCGCGCGGGTGACGTCCGTGGCTGTATCAGCCGCGGAATCCGTCTGAAGAAAGGGCAGGTCGCTTCTTTTTTCTGCCAGCAGGAACAAACTGCTCGTGGAAAAAGTAACCCATTGATTTCAGTGGAAGGCGGTTTTTTGAGCTGGATTCTGTGTCAAAATCCGGACCAAAAAACCCAGTGTGAACTTACCTTAACACTTGGGCCTTACAGTCCGTCCATATTAATGAGCTGATCTGAAAATTGTATACAAGGTATACGGACGGAAGCAGCGCTGCAGCAATTCATGTGAACGGGAGCAAAAGGACACATCCCCAGCACTACTGCTACAGTGAGGAACTATGGGGCACATTTATTAAGCTACTTGTGCCCTTTTTTTAGGTCTTTTTCTCCCCCTATGCTTCATTTCTGAAGCATTTGCACCTTTTTTTTTTCCAGATGTTACACTGTTCTCTCCATGGTCTAAATAGAGATCCTTTTCATGTTGTAAGAAGGGGAGGGGGGTGGCAGGTGGCGCAAATGCACTCCAGTCCATGGGCAGCATAAAAGAACCCATCAAGTTAGAAAGCATTACAAAGAGGCAATTGTTCAAATTTTGAACAAAAATGGGAAAAGTGCTCATGGCCAAACAAGGTGCATGTAAACTAGCTAACATATGCACAACATTTAACACGGAGCTGCGCCTACATCATAAATGAGCCCTACAGTAAAACGAGTCATAAAAAAAAAAGCTGCATCTGCAAAACATTTGGCCAATAAAGGAGCAGATGATAAATAACCCCCGATATCTCCCAACCACTTGAATAACTGCACAGCTGCTTCCAGCCGTATACCCTGCACACAGCCTGCTGCAGCCAGATCAGCTGATCGGTGCAGGATCTGGTGTCGGACTCCCCACCGATCAGATACTGATCACCTATCCACAAGAGAGGTCATTTGTATCCAATACACCATGGCTCTTGGACAACCCCTTTAAGTTTTGCTGTGTCTTCTAGGTTTGGTATCACTTGACTTGACATCTCAAGGAAGTGCAGTCAGCCTTCTAACAGCATGAAGGTCACCAGTCTTATCCATGTTAGTCATAACAGAGAGGAATAGATCTGCTCCTTACTTCTCAGCCTCTCTCCTTATCTAATGTTCTATTGTTTGTCCTTCACCTTACTAGCACTTGTGGTACTTGGGTGTTCTGAAGTGTGTGTGGAACTAATCCTGTAAGCAATGAGAAATTCCAAGTGACAAGCCATGTGTACTGATGTGTCCACCAACAACAAGAGAAATATCTACTGTAAAAAATATATAGGGGTAGGATTACAGTAAATTATACTGACTTTTATTTCACTTTTCAAATATTATGGTTGGTTTTTATTCTCATTCAATTTTGGATTCTATTATCGTTCATTTCTCAGGTCACAACCAGCATAGTGTTTTCTTGCCAACCAGTCCTGTCATTCAAATTTTCTGTGTCATTTTGTATGATATGAGGAGTCGCTTGTAGCTTTACTGTACAGTAGTTTTTATGTTTTTATTCCCCCGGGTCTCTGATTATTATACTCTGGGGTCTGAAAAGCTGGCGACATGGATTAAAATATACAATTATAAAATAAAAACATTAGGAGCAGAGAATGGCTTCATGAATAAGGAGAACTGGCATCCACAACAATCACCGGAGAATTTCACATCTGAAGCAATGCAAACATTCAGATGTAATGGTTTTTGCTCGGAGCAGAACAATGCGCCTTGGAATAACGTGTTCTTTATTTGCACGCCGCGTTCTGTTTGATCAAGGATGTTTTACTGAAATCATTAATCAGAAGGGAAAACTTTCCAAGTTTCTATGAAACATTTAATAATCCGATTTTACTTTGTTCTTGTCTTTATTCTGAGAGCCAATATCTCTCCTGTCAGTCTTGTGCAGGTGTGGTAGATCTGGCAGCAGAGGCGTGCGTGGCTCACGATACATTTGGCAGAGTGACACAAAGCCCGTGCCTCGCAGTGCATGCTAGTACTTGTGGGCTTGCTGCAGGGATTATTGCTAGGCCTATTTTCTCTGTATATTAACAGATCGTATGGTTTACTTATAACATATATAAATACTGTCATGATATTTGGGAAGCCTTTGCAGCATGCTATCACTACCATTAGGCATTACACTTGTGTAAGTGTTAGTTGTTATATTCTGTCCATCTCGTATAACTGTGTGTGCATATTAGTTGCCTGTGAGTTCCTGGCAAGGGAAAAGAAAAGTGAGGGTTCATATTTCTTTTTTTTTTTATTACAGTGCTGCACAAGGGTTAATAATACAAAGCACCTAAATCTTTCCATTGTTTTCACGTATGACCTTTGTCACTGACATCCGCTGTTTTCTCAACCCATTGTCCCATCATCTAGATAGGAGGTTTAGCAGCCCCCTGGAGAAAAAGAAAATTGGAATTTTGCTTACAAATCAGTTATTCTATTTTAAAACAAAAAATTTTCAAGTGTCAGCGAATGTGATTTTCAGGAATTCATCATGTATGTTAATTTTTAAGGAATGTAGAACAAACCGAATGCATTATAGTAGCAAATGATAGTATACAGTATTTTCAGAGCTCTGCAAAATTATGTTGACTGTGGGCAAAAATATAATGTGAAACTCATATCAAAGGAACCAATACCAGTCACAAATCTCATAATAACCGTGACAGACATAACACCCAATAGAGTCAACAACCTTGACAATGGTGTACACCAGAATAATCAAGCGGAAGTTCCTCTTCTCCTAGTCCTCTTAATGCTCTGATATAGTAGGAGTATTTTAGAGTAGATAGGTTGGATGAAGACACAGATCCATCACATTCAATTTATAACCCTCTGTTGATACAGAGGAAGGCAGAAAAAAAAACAAGCTCCATGTAGACATTTCAATCTTAAAGTGAGGGCTGTGAGCAATGCTGCACTGAAAAGTATGACAGCTGAAAGTAGGCTAACACACATTGAGAATCGTAACACTAGTCCATCTTTGTATTCTCTAGTCTATGTCACTACCACTGATTATAGCTTACTTTGAGTCAGAATTTTACTCCAAGATTTTGATACAATTTGGATAATATTGTCACATCTATGCCACACCCTTTCCTGCAAAATCACTCCGAATTTGAAAAATTTGATCTTAAACTAGATGCACCAAGATGGACCATGTTTTAGCACATTTTACACCTGGGGACCAACACTGTTGTGTCCTGAATCATTTTTTGAAACCCTTATATGCATAACGTGAGTTCAGAAATCCTTAACTCCATGTTTCCATAAGCGGTATGTGTCTAACTTCTCTCCAATGATTGCAGAGCTTAAAAGTGACCTAGATATGCAGAACACCCACAAGCTGTCTTGGCTGGCATGCCTGTCCTCAATAAAAATGACGCTGCTCCCAGAATTGTTGTATTTGTTCTGCAGTTTACTGTTTTCTATGGTTTAAATTAAACAATCTCAAAGCATTACAAAATGACAATCTGAATTCTATCTAGGGCAGAAAAGATGGTTGTATCAAACCAAAAACTCTTTACACACCTCGAAATCCTGATGGATTGCCCCCAGAAATATTATGAAGTATCTGTTCTGGCGCAATTGGCATCTAAACCCTAAACATAACCCTTCATTGATTGTTCCATGACACAACTTTGCTAGTACTTTGCATTCTTCTAAAACAGAAGCTTTAGCTTCTATACCAATAAAATTACACTGGCTAAAAGTGCTTGTATATCTTAAATAGCAACCAAACACCCCTACAGCCATCTTGTTTTCCTCCAGAGTACCCAATAAACTAACAAGCTAAGTTTTGCTAAAAGTAAATAATCTTATAACAGCAAATCAGAATCGGTTTATGAGGAATCAGTCCTGTCAGACTAATCTGATCAGCTTCTATGAGGAGGTCATTTCAAGACTGGACATGGGTGATGCAGTAGACGTGGTGTATCTGGACATGGGTAATGCAGTGGACATGGTGTATCTGGACATGGGTGATGCAGTGGACGTGGTGTATCTGGACATGGGTGATGCAGTAGGCGTGGTGTATCTGGACATGGGTAATGCAGTGGACGTGGTGTATCTGGACATGGGTGATGCAGTAGGCGTGGTGTATCTGGACATGGGTGATGCAGTGGACGTGGTGTATCTGGACATGGGTGATGCAGTGGACGTGGTGTATCTGGACATGGGTGATGCAGTAGACGTGGTGTATCTGTACATAGGTAATGCAGTAGACGTGGTGTATCTGGACATGGGTGATGCAGTAGGCGTGGTTTATATGGACATGGGTGATTCAGTAGACGTGGTTTATATGGACTTTTCAAAGGCTTTTGATACTGTACCACATAAAAGGTTGTTATGCAAAATGAGAATGTTGAGACTGGGGGAAAATGGATCCAGCCAGCACATAGATGAATTAAAACGTAACCTTTATTCTTCTAGTTCATCATGACAACGTGTTCACATGGACAAGGTGCTGTAACTCAGCCAGACTGACACGTTTCGGAAGAATCCTTAGTCATAGTCTGACCTAACCAAAATGATTAGGGGAATGGGTGGACTGGAGTACAATGATAGATTAACAAACTTGGGGTTATTCAGTTTAGAGAAAAGACATCTACGGGGAGATCTAATAACAATGTACAAATACATGAAGGGACAATACAAAGAACTTTCTAAGGATATTTTTACTCCTAGGCCAGTGACAGTGACAAGGAGACATCCTCTACGTCTGGAGGAGAGAAGGTTTCACCAGAAACATAGAAGGGGATTCTTCACAGTAAGAACAACGAGGTTATGGGACTCTCTGCCCCAGGAAGTGGTGATGGCGGATTCATTGAGAAAGTTCAGAGGGACTGGATGACTTTTTCAAACAGAACAATATTACAGGTTATGGGTTCTAGATTATAAGGACATGTTGATCCAGGGTTTTATACTGACTGCCAGATTGGAATCGGGAAGGAATTTTTTTCCCCTGAAATGGGAAAATTGGCATAATCCTCATGAAGTTTTTTGCCTTTCTCTGGGTCAGCACTGTAGGGTTATAGGTTGGACTTGATGGACTGATGTCTTCATCCAACCTTATATAATATGTAACTATGTACATATGTTGTTATTAAATAAAATAGAAGCTGAGAGATAACGGGATAATCAGGAGATCCGTTTGGGTGCTTCAGGTCATCTCAGATATCCCCACAGCAAATATGATATTAGAATCAAGTTTGTTGCAGTTCACACTTCAGTGAAATTCAAGCACTCTGCATACTCCCTAAGAGTAAGAATCCAGATAAAATGCATCCAGTGATATTGAATTACTGCAAACTAGATGCACTGAAAACCACTTTAACCCATTCCTGCCGCAGCCATTTTTTTTATTGCATTCTATGGGAAGGCTGCAAGCTAAGAGAGAGGTAGTGGCAGCTCCCAGGGATCTAGTAGAGAATAGTACCAGACTGCCCCCCGTTGATATGATCTGAGATATCAAACTAAGATGCAGAGAAAGCATAAAAGAAATATAAACTCTAAATACCAGTAGAATAGAAGGATAATAAGAACCATGGAGTGATTCACAAGGCTATATGGAAATCTCAAAATGGAGCTGCCTAAGACACAGTTTGGCAAGGATAAAAGCAGAAAACTGTTTTTTAACCTTGCTAGATTGTTCATAAAGAGATTTTATCATTCAAACGCTTTTTTTTATGACTAACACGTCGGAATAGGCTCAAGAAAGGCTTTTCTTCTCCTACCTTTAGTTGTCTTCTCTGCGCCGCCGTTTGCCCGAAATCCTGTTTTTTATCGGTATACAAATGAGTTCTCTCGCATCACTGGGGGTGGGCCCCAGCACTCAAACAGCACTGGGGGTGTCCCCAATGCTGCAAGAGAACTCTCTCCAGCGCCGCCTCCATCATCGTCAGCAATGGCCTCTTTATCTTCTTCTTCCGGCGCGTGGTGGGTCAAAATTCAATGCATGCGCAAGTTGGCTCTGCCAGCGGGACGCGGGTAGAGCCGACTTCACATGCGGGTGGCCTTTTTTTTGTGGCCGCTTATGCGAGCAGGCGCAGTACGCTCTGTACTCCATAGAACTACAGGAGTGTACTGCGCCTGCTCACGTAAGCAGCCACAAAAAATGGCCGTCTGCATGTCAAGTCGGCTCTGCCCGCAGCCCGCTGGCCAAGTTGACTTGCGCATGCGCCGGAAGAAGAAGATAAAGAGGTCATTGCTGAGATGGAGGCGGCACTGGAGAGAGTTCTCTCGCAGCATTGGGGACACCCCCAGTGCTGTTTGAGTGTTGGGGCCCACCCTCAGTGCTGTGAGATAACTCATTTGCATACCGACAAAAAAACGGGATTTTGTGAAAACGGCGGCGCAGAAAAGACAATGAAAGGTAGGAGAAGAATAGCGTTTATTAAGACTATTCCGATGTGTTAGTCATAAAAAAATGTGTTTGAATGATAGTAAAGTCTAGTAATCTGTTTTACTCATTTTTGTTAATTTCTTGCCAAAAATATCTTGAGATTCCATCCCCCAATGGTATCATTGTTTACTCTGATCTGACTTGTTTTGATTAAAAGAAATAAATTTTTCTATAGCCCCTTTGGAACCCCTCCATCTACTGACTTTACTACTGTAGCTCTATGACTGGTTTTGAAAGAGACAAAAGAATGGTTTCTTTTTAGTTACCTGATTTAATAGTAAGGTCTTCTTTCTATCATTGTATTTTTCTAAGATGGGGTCCAAGTCAGGTTCAAGAACATCCTCTCCTTAGGGGCCACATGGTGGCTCAGTGGTTAGCACTGCAGCCTTGCAGCGCTGGAGTCCTGGTGTTCAAATCCTGCCAAGGACAAAAACCATCTGCAAGGAGTTTGTATGTTCTCCCCATGTTTGCATGGATTTCCATCCCATGTTCCAAAAAAGACATACTGATAGGGAAAAATATACATTGTGAGGCTCACAATTAAAAAAAAAAAACATCCTGTCCTTAAAAAAAGGCTGCTTTAGATAAAAGATCCCTAAATATAATTTTTTAACAATAAGGCCTGTTTTGTAGTGTATGAAAAAACTACTGCCCTAGAGGCTATTCTAACAGATTCAGCTGAAGTGTCTGCCAAGAATCTGGCAGCATATTGCAGTAATGGGTAGAGCCTTAGGCTAGGTTCACATCTGCAGAGTCAATGGGGTCCGCCGGCTCTGTGTGTAATCGCTGTTTTAACGGTCCTCCATCAGTCCCGAACAATAGAGAGCAAGTGCTAGTGTGAACCTAGCGTAAACTGTGTTCCATGAGAGTGCCTTCTCCAAGGTGAAGTCCAAGTTGGTCTAGCTAGAGGAACATTGTTCTGGATACACAACTAGCTGTCATGTCAATTTACATAAGTACAGTTTATGAGTGATCTGCCTTATGGTTCCTTAAGGTGAGAAGGGTCTTCATATGGTGTGCTTTTTTACCTACTCTTGCTACCTGAAAATCAATTTTGAGAACCTCAATCCAACACTAATCCTCCTTTAAGGGAGATGTTTATTTTATTTCAATCAGAAATGAAGGTGTTTTTCTGGATATTTCTGGATAGACTGGTTTAGACTCATGAATATGAAACATCTGTCTTCTTTTGCTCTTAGCCCTATAAAACATTTCACTTCTATTCACTCTCTTCTTCAGTGAATGATACACCAAATGGAGGTAGTTTTCCTCTTTCTAGATTATATTCTGGAGAATAGATTAGAGTAAGAGTATGGAGGCTGCCATCTTGGCTGAGCTTTCCTTTCACCATTGCTTCTCTTGTGCTCTGTTAACAACTATTCAGCCCCTACCTTTATAATTCAGCACTGTGATGCCATTTATTGATATTCTGTTTTTTCCCAGTATGCAAATTAGTCTCCAGACAGCACAGGAGCATTCCCTGTGCTGCCTGAAAACTTTCCAGCGACGCCTCTGTCTTCTTCAGCCATGCCTCTCCACCAGGTCCTCCGTGTCATCATTGCCAGGCCGAGCCTGTGTTTGGGATGGAAATCCCGCGCATGCTCAGTTGGTTCCGCCATCGGGTTTTGGGCAGAGCCATCTGTGCATGTCTGTTTGGCCATTTCACTGTGGCCGCTTACAGGAACAGTACGCTTGTGTAAGTGGCTACGGTAAAATCATACCTCCCAACTTTTGAAGAACCGAAAGAGGGACAAAATGTGCGGTGCGCGTAGCGCGCCGCGGCAAATTTAGCCCCGCCCACTTTTGTGTTGACTCTACCCACTCGTTAATTTTTCATGTGCCCGCACACAGTTTAATCCTCCTACAGTCACCCGTAAATTATATGTCCCCCCTCTATCTCTCCCCCAGTTTCATATACACCCTTCATCTGCCCCCAGATTCATGTTCCTCCATCTCTGCCCCCAGATTCATGTCCCCCCATCTCTGCCCCCAGATTCATGTCCCTCCATCTCTGCCCCCAGATTCATGTCCCTCCATCTCTGCCCCCAGATTCATGTCCCTCCATCTCTGCCCCCAGATTCATGTCCCTCCATCTCTGCCCCCAGATTCATGTCCCTCCATCTCTGCCCCCAGATTCATGTCCCTCCATCTCTGCCCCCAGATTCATGTCCCTCCATCTCTGCCCCCAGATTCATGTCCCTCCATCTCTGCCCCCAGATTCATGTCCCCCCATCTCTGCCCCCAGATTCATGTCCCCCCATCTCTGCCCCCAGATTCATGTCCCCCCATCTCTGCCCCCAGATTCATGTCCCCACATCTCTGCCCCCAGATTCATGTCCCCCCATCTCTGCCCACAGATTCCTGTCCCTCCATCTCTGCCCCCAGATTCATGTCCCCCATCTCTGCCCCCAGATTCATGTCCCTCCATCTCTGCCCCCAGATTCATGTCCCCACATCTCTGCCCCCAGTGTCATGCCGTCCTCTCCATCTCTGCCCCCACTGTCATACCGTCCTCTCCTTCATCTGCCCCCAGATTCACGTTCCACCTCCACATTAAACTTACCTTCTCCTCCGCTCCCTCGCCGCTCTCTGCCCGCCTCTCTCGCTGACACATCACGTCTACAAGCCAGGAGCCGGCGGCAGCAGCGAAGCGAGATGCTGACACAGGTCAGCTCCTCGCTTCAGCCGCATGTGTCAGCGAGAGAGACGCAGCGGCGAAGCGAACACGCGAGCCGCTTCAGCCGCATGTGTCAGGGAGAGACGCGGGCAGCGGCGAAGCGAGGAGCTGACCTGTGTCAGCTCCTTCCTTCAGCCGCATATGTGTTCAACTCAGATCTGCGTCCTCTGGACGCAGATCTGAGTTGAAATCGGGACATACCTCCCTCCAACCGGGACCGCGGGACATGTCACCCAAATCGTGACTGTCCCGCGGAAATCGGGACGGTTGGGAGGTATGTAAAATGGACGATTAGACATGCACAGTGGGCCCTGCCCAAAGCCCAGTAGCACAGCCGACTGAGCATGCACGGGATTTCTATCCCGAACGCAGACTCGGCTCGGCTTGGCCCAGCGATGGAGACACGGAGGACGCTGTGAAAATCGCGACTGAAGAAGATGGAGGCATCGCTAGAGAGTCTTCAGGAAGCACAGGGGACGCCCCCTGTACTGTTTGAGCACTGGGGGAACGCCCCCAGTGCTGTCTGGAGAACCATTTGCATACCGGGAAAAAACGGAATATCAATGGAATGGCGGCGTGGAGCAGAATTATAACAGTAGGGGATGAATATCCTTTCTTAAGGCTATTCAGATGTCTTATTAGCTCAAAAAGGGATTCTAATGATGGAATTCCTTTAATGATATGCTTTACAGCAGTCTCACAGACAGCAATAGTCTAGAGACTTATGGGAGAGTTTTCTAGAGACACAGTGCAAGGACAGTAATAGATGCAAAGGTGGGTCAGTGATATTATCTGTATAGGTTTTACCTTTGATTGTAATCCTGTCTGTCTTATTATATGTGATATGAATGAGGTTTCTGCAGCAAAGAAAACCCCAACAGAATTGGTAATTGTCAGTCTATTATTCAGAATTTAGTGACTTTAGTGAAAAATAATCATACAATTTGAAAAAAAAATTGTTTAACATATAAACTTGGTTAAATATTAAGCCATTTTATGCTGACGTATTCCCTTTGATAGTCTGTAGCCTTATACATATATGGATCGCCTTAGATTTGCTCTGCATGTTCTGTACTGTGAGCTGGTTGGGTTCTTTGTAGTATGCCAAGGTACAATGGCGAAGGGTGGAACCTGCTGGTTGGCTAATGCAAGACATCTTATGTGCCCAGGTACATTAATATCATTTTCTGTATTGTTTGACCATTCGCTGTGACCTTTGAGAATCTGGGAGCCTAATACTGTAAGTGGAGTCTTTTGCATAGTAAATGTTACTGTAGTTATTATTATTATCATTATTATTATATTACCCCATTATTATCCAGTCCCAAGTTTTTTGAAAAAAATAAGATACTACCCTGGCGTTTAACACAATGTCGCAACAGCGCATATTACAGTCAGATCTCTCAAGCGTAAAATACACCTTTTCTTGCAATGAAACAAAGGCGAAAGGAAATCTTTGTGTTTTTTCTGAAGTACATTTATTTTCCATTTTCGCAGTTGGTACAATTAATAAGTAATTTTCCCAACATGCATTCACAGTACAATAAAAGGTTTCTGTATCATCTAGATTAGCATTAAAAGAGAATGGTAGCACCACAGAAAGCCTGTGAACGGTGACCTCTCGCAAACACGGCAAGGGTAAGTGACAGGAGAGTCTGGGCCCTTTACTGCTGGATGCGTCGGATAGATTGGATCTGGAAGGTCTGGGCATGAGATCCCCATTCTCTCCAGTGCTTGTATTCACCTCCATGGTGGTCGCATTCCAAAATGTACTGGTAGCCACGGTATCCAGGATATTGGTAAGACACCCAGCTGCAAAATAAGGAAACCATAGTCAATCATTTTTAGCCCTTCAGCCTTAAAGGGGTTTTCCAGGACTATAGTACTGATGAGCCGTCTATAGGATAGAACAACCACATTGGATCAGTAAGGTCCGACATCGATGAGTTTCAAGGGCTTGCAATGATTGGGTGAGCTCCACTTCCTCCAGTGACATCACGAGTATTGGTCACATTGCCTGCCAGGCTGTAGCTCAGTTCCATTCAAATGAATGGAGCACTGCTGCAATACCAAGCACAGACACTATACAAGGTAAGGCGCTGCAGTTCGTAAGCAGTGAAGAGGGCATAGCACTTGTCTAAAGGCTGCAGCCCCTTCAATTAACTAATTTGTGGTGTTCCAATTGCTGGACCCCACCAATCTGATAATGACGACTTATCCTAAGGACTGGTGATTGATGTCATAGTTCTGAGAACCCCTTTGTATGATTTCCAAATACTTACGAGCCACATTGAACCTTCATGGATCCAACTTCGTTGTTGCCCCAGCCCATTGCTTGCAGAGAAGGATAGTCATCGCAAATCTCCCATTGTCTTCCAATGAAGTTCTCTTTCTCAAAGATGACCAGTTTGGATTCTTTATGGTTCTGCAAAGAAAATTCAGATGTAAAGTGCAGAAATCCACAAAACAAAGCTTGGAAATATTTTTAATCTCAAGAAAACATCCATTATCACATAGCATGTCCTCTTTATCATGCCCTCCTCCAGTGTAAATCTATTTGTACAGTTTGCCCTTTTTTGCACTTACAGCAGAACAGATTGGGCGGAAAGACATCAGGCGCTCAATGTGATAGGCATTGCTGCCACTCCAGGCATCCCAGCGGGGGTACTCGCCTCTCTCCAGGACAAACTGCTGACCACAGAAACTTGTGTGCTCATATCCAATCCAGCTGCAAAAAAACAATAAAGCCATTAACACACTATTTACTGGTATCCTAAGCAGACTTTATAGTAGGGAATCCTATAGATCCATACTTACGCTCCACATTCCACCTTTAGAGACCTAATGTTATCAAAGCCGCACTCCATGATGTTTGCGCAGGAGGCAGTGAATTCCATCCTCTTTCCTTGGAAATTTTCTTGATCATATACTGTGATCTGTAAGAGACATTAACTTATATCATGGGAATAGCGCATGGCTGTTATGTTTAGTGATAACTAGTATTTCCTTCCTTCCAAATATAAAAGGGTATATATTGGTCCCCGTCCAATTTTGATACTAATAGGCTATCCTCACAATAGATCATCAGTAACCGTTCGACACCCAGAGCTTGCACCCATCCTCTGTTCAAGGCTTCCTCCAGCACTGAAAGCCATAAAAAAAATACTAGAGTTCTGAATCCATTTAAGGATAGAGCTGCAGTACTCCAACATGGCCGCTATAGAGAGGACGGAGCCTTCTGCTTCTGGTTCCATCATCTGTACAGGTTGCTCAGAACAAGTGAACAGTGTGGGGTCCAGGTGTAGGACCCCACTCATCTGATGATGGTCGAAATTTGTCCTGGGATCATAAAACCCTTTTAGGCCAAGGTCCCAGGTTGTGGAAGCACAGCTTTTTTTGTTGCCAATTTTGTTGCAGTTTTTTGAGCCAAACCCAAGAATGGCTATAAAAGGAATGGGAAATATATAGGAAGTTCTTATACTTCTATCTTCTGCTCAATCCACTCCTGGGTTTGGCTCAAAAAACGCAACAAAATCTGCAGCAAAAAAAGCTGCGTTTCCGCAACGTGTGGCCCAGCCTTAAGACCATTATTCATAGGTTTACAATACAGAAATAATTTGATATATGTTAAAATAGTCCAGTTCTGGTCTACATCTAAAGCTATGTGTCCATTTCCCTTATTAAAAATCCTTAGATAAGCCCATCCCTCACGATCCCAATCTCAGCCTAACTGCTGTAGACCACAACCCTATTAAAGGTCTTGCTTTCATCCAAGGACAGTGCCACACCTATTCTCAGGATTTGCTTGGTATTGCAGCTCAGACTGAGCTGAAACATGATGAATATTTACAACTACATTGGTCAATTCCTAAACTTTAGGGGAGGCAACGCGTCCTCTTAAGGACATAAGCAGTGCCCTAGCATTGCCTGTAGGGATGTGATGTTCCTGTTGGGTGAGCCATACTATTGGGTTATTACAATAATGCACATATGTCATTTGTGAAAGCTTTAACATGCTGTTTCTTTGTTGTTCTTTCCTACTTAAGTCAGATAAGGATGATGAATGGTTATTTTGTTTCACTCGTCTCATGGTTTCTTGTTCTCAGTGCCAAACATAAGAAACTATTTGAGTCACTGACAAGAAATACAATAAATAAACACAAGTCCCTCTTTTTAGTCATTTTTGGTAATGCTCTTCTATAACATGATCTCTTCATTGGAACGTGTTCAGGATAAAAGACAGATACTGAGGAGTATAATCTACATGCAGTCTCAGCATTGGATTTGACTTCTACATAACTATGTTATTGTTATCTCGCCTAACAATCCCATGTAAGCAATCGCTGGATACCTTAAAGGGTCCCAGAGGAACAGTAAGCGGGTTGGTCTGGGCCATTTTTTCAGAGGTGATGTCTTCTAGAAAAAAAAACAAAGGATATCATTTAAACAATGGATGACTGGTCACTAAGCTTACACCACCGGGTCAGACAGGCTGTACATTGTAAGGTAACCTGACATGACCTGGGTGTCAGAATGCGGTCACTCCCAGTGCTAGCATATAGCGGATACTGCCAGGCAAAGGTTTTTCTGGCCTTGTAATAATTAGAAGAATTTCCCCTTTAATATAATTTATCTCCTATTAAGGGTGAAAAGTCAGATTTGCCAGAGATCCAACCACTAAGACCCCCCAGCCATCATGAGAATGGGGGTCAAAGGAGTTCTTGCAAAATGGAATCATAGTGTGCATGTGAGACTAATGCTCCATTCACTTCTATTGCACTACTCCAGTGATGATGGAATGGACACGTGGTCACACACACATGTACAGCCATATTCACACCGAGCACACAGGAGACGTGGAATAATCCCTTGACTGCTGGAGGGCCCAGTGGTCAGAGCCTCAGGAATCAGACACAGCTTGTGGATAAGTGTCTACAGGGCAAACCTCTGTAACATAACACATGAGCTGTTGAGTCTGCCATCTGCTTGTATCTCTGAAGTTTATATACCCGTTACAGCAGATGGACAGGGTGGTCTCTATAAGAAAACCTTTATCTAAAAACCTCCTTCCGCCTCAACATAGATGCCACATCATTATAAGAAATTCTAAAGATCTCAATGTATCAACTTTGTAACAATGTCAATATATATCTAATATTTGTCTCAAAACCAGCAGATTTTCCAGCAACCAAAACTTTTACCATTGAATGTTTTAGAAGTAGCAATAACTAAAGGTATGGAAAGTCTTGCCATATAATCAGTAATAGTGAAAGCAAGAAATATTCCCTCCAGAAGGGCACAATATTCTCACACCCCCTTACCCTGTGCCTCTATGTTTTCAGATGGTTCTCTCTTACATGTAAAATTAGTTTTCTATAATATAATTACAGAGATCACTGTGAAAAAGTTACAACTATAAGCTCTGCTGTCCATGTACAGCATTCACCAGCAGGTATTGAGGGTATACGGCCACCTTATGCCTTTAAAACATAGCAGTTGCTTTACTACCGGCCTTTTCTTCATGCTAGTCTGAAGCCATACTCAAACCTATAAACCATAGTCTAATTCATTGTCCTGTTTTGGCAATGTGGTCAAGGAGCTCCAAGTCGATTATTCCACTAGAAACAGTCTATATGTTACCATTACCCCTATAAGAGACTGCTCAGATGCTGGACTCACCTTGCTCAGTCTGAACTGCTGGGATATCCATCTGGCACTTGCCTACTCTAAACCACCCAGCGACAGGGTTTATATAGGAAGCTAAACCACAGGTCTTAATGCCCGCTTTTCACCCAGTGTCAGCATTATACTGTCAGGGCTATTGTCTCCTCTGATCCCAGTCCTCTTGTCTGAGTCTCTTTGCCCAGCACAATGTACATTTCTGTGTGCATGACTGAGCCTACTGGCCATGACTTCACTTGTCTCCTCTGCCCTTCTGCCTGGATCACAGAGAGAATCTATCTATCTATTCATTAATCTATCATCTATCTATCTATTCATTCATCTATCTATCTATCTATCTATCTATCTATTCATCTATCATCTATCTATCTATTCACTCATTCATCTATCTATCTATCTATCTATTCATTAATCTATCATCTATCTATCTATTCATCTATCTATCTATCTATCTATCTATCTATCTATCTATCTATCTATTCATCTATCATCTATCTATCTATTCACTCATTCATCTATCTATCTATCTATCTATCTATCTATCTATCTATCTATCCATCCATTCAATAAACTGCTCATTATTATCTAATGGAATTGCTTTTCATATTTTGGTTTCTATGCAATCTTTACAATTATGGGTGATCTAATGCCTGTAAGCAAAATATTTTGACATTGAAAAAAGAATATGGCTGGAAATATATATATATATATATATATATATATACAGGTATATATATATATATATATATATATATATATATATATATATATATATATATATATAATCAAATCAAATCAAAAAATGCTTTATTGGCACGTCCGAATAGGTATTTGGCATTGCCAAAGCTAGTAAAGTGGGCGGGGGGGGGGTTGGGTTGGGTGGGTGGTGGGTATGGGGGGGGGGTTTTGGGTTATAACAGTCCATGGAGTCTCATCTTCCTCTTCGTTGGTGACTGTTATATGGGGGGGGTTGGAGGTGGCGGGGGCGGGGCGGTTGGTTTGGGGTATAACAGTCCGTGGAGTCTCGTCTTCCTCTTCGTTGGTGACTGCTATATGGGGAGGTGGGGGTGGGGCGGGGCGGGTGTATTGGGATAAATATAACAGTCCGTGGAGTCTCATCTTCCTCTTGTTTGGTGACAGCTAGACACATATTGGGCAGCGATCTCCACAGTGGCCTCTTCCTCTCCCAGTAGGATGTAGAGTTTCCTCTTCTCGTCTGCAGATATGAAGTCTGGGATGTAGGCAGAGAGTCTTTGGTAGTAGACGGCCCTCACAGCTGAGTATTTGGTGCAGTGTAGCAGGAAGTGGGTCTCGTCTTCTAGGGCCCCCTAGTCACAGTGCTGGCACAGTCTGTTCTCCCGTGGCTTGTACGTCTGCCTGTATCGCCCCGTCTCTATCTCTAGGTTGTGGGCGCTCAGTCTGTACCTGCTCAGGGTCTGTCTGTGTTTGAGGTGGCGTATTCTCTCCAGGTAGGTGGCCATGGTGTAGTCCCTTTGTAGGGATTGGTACACGGTGAGTTTCTTGGAGTTTTTTATTTCGTTTTTCCATTCTTCAATGTACTGCTCTCTATTTGCCTCTGTGGTCGCCTTTATTTCGGCCTTGGTTATCATCTGTTGGTGTTTTTGGTTTGGTGGTTGGCTGTTTGGTTGTTGAATGTCTGGTTTGCTCGGGTGGCTTAGCCATGCTTGGTGGTGGTAGGAGTCAGGCTTGCTCCCCTGGATGTGTGCCTGGAAAGCTAGCGCCCTCTTCTGTATGGTGAGCCATAGGGGGAGTCTGCCTAGCTCTGCCCTGCAGGCTATGTTGGTGGTGTTGCGATGGACATGGAGCAGGTATTTGCAGAACTCCAGGTGGAAGTTCTCTGTTGGGCTGGAATCCCACTTTAACTGGTCTGGGTAGGTGGCTGGGCCCCAAACCTCACTGCCATAGAGAAGGATCGGGGAGATGACTGCGTCAAATATCTTCAGCCAGACCCTCACCGGTGGTTTGAGGTGGTACAGTTGTCTTCTGATGGCGTAGAAGGTTCTGCAGGCTTTTGCTTTCAGGGTTTCTATTGCTGCTTTGAAGCTTCCTGATTGGCTGAGCTCCAGCCCCAGGTAGGTGTAGCTGTTGGTTTTCTCCAGTGTGGAGCCATTCAGTGTGAATTGTGGGGTGGTGGAGGCTTTATTTTGGCCCTTCTTCTGAAATACCATGATTTTGGTCTTCTTCTGGTTGATGGGTAGGGCCCATGTGGTGCTGAATTTTTCCAGCACTGACAGGCTTTCTTGGAGGTCTTTCTCGGTGGGGGCCAGGAGTAGGAGGTCATCGGCATACAGCAGGAACTTCACCTCTCGATTGTTCAGGGTGAGGCCTGGGGTTGGTGAGGCCTCCAGGGCTGTAGCCAGTTCATTGATATAGATGTTGAAGAGCGTTGGGCTCAGGCTACAGCCTTGTCTGACCCCTCGGGCCTGTTGGAAGTATGCGGTCCTTTTCCCATTCACCTTCACACTGCACTGGTTTCCGGTGTAGGAGCTCTTGATGACGTTGTACGTTCTTCCTCCTATTCCACTCTCTAGGAGTTTTAGGAGTAGGCCTGGGTGCCATACTGAATCAAACGCCTTCTTAAAGTCCACGAAGCAGGCGAATATCTTGCCTCTTCTGGTGTTGTGGACGTGCGTCTTGATGAGGCTGTGCAGGGTGTAGATATGGTCTGTGGTGCGGTGGTTTGGCATGAACCCTGCTTGGCTCTTGCTGAGGACCCCGTGTTGTGTGAGGAAGGTGAGGATTCTGTTATTGATGATGCTGTTGAACAGTTTCCCCAGCGTGCTGCTGACGCAGATCCCTCTGTAGTTGTTGGGGTCATATTGGTCCCCATTCTTGTAGATGGGGGTTATGAGCCCTTTGTTCCAGTCTTCGGGGAAGTGTCCAGCATTGAGCACGAGGGTGAATAGCTTTGCCAGTGCCGCGTGTATTGCTGGAGGGCTGTATTTGATCATCTCTGGTAGGATGCCGTCAGGGCCACTGGCCTTTTTGCCTTTCAGCAGGGCAATTCTTTCCTGTATATCTTTTATGGTGATTGGCGAGTCCAGAGGGTTCTGGAAGTCTTTGATGACTTTCTCCATATCCCTCAGTTTGGTGATTATCTGTTGCTGTTCTGGAGTTAGGTCTTTTTCTGGGATGTTTTTGTAGAGACCTCTGAAGTAGTTGAGCCAGATATTGCCATTTTGGATGTGGAGAGAGTTTTTCTTGGGCTTCGTGCCCATGTGGTGCCAGGTCTCCCAGAATGAGCTGTCCTGGAGGGAGTCCTCTAGTTGCTCTATTTTGTGGGAGAGGTATCTCTGTTTCTTCTCTCTGAGGGTGCCCTTGTGAATGTTGGCAAAGGAACATTGTTTAAAATGAATTGTTTAAAATGAAATAACTACATTAACTACATAATATAATTACTACATGATATTTATATGACACCTATGGTCATGGCCAAAAGTTTTGAGAATGACACAAATCTTCTATTGTCACATGATCTGCTGCCCTCTGGTTTTTATGTGTTTGTCAGATGTTTTTATCACATACATAAATAGAATTGCAATCATATTATGAGTAACAAAAGCTTATATTGACAGTTAGAAAGAGTTAATGCAGCAAGTCAATATTTGCAGTGTTGACTCTTCTTCTTCAGGACCTCTGCAATTCTCCCTGGCATGCTCTCAATTAACTTCTGGACCAAATCCTGACTGATAGCAGTCCATTCTTGCACAATCAATGCTTACATTTTGTCAGAATTTGTAGGTTTTGGTTTGTCCACCCGTTTCTTGATGATTGACCACAAGTTCTCAATGGGATTAAGATCTGGGGAGTTTCCAGGCCATGGACCCAAAATCTCTATGTTTTGTTCCCTGAGCCATTTAGTTATCACCTTTGCTTTATGGCAAGGTGCTCCATCATGCTGGAAAAGGCATTGTTGATCGCCAAACTGCTCTTGGACGGTTGGGAGAAGTTGATCTTGGAGGACATTCTGGTACCATTCTTTATTCATGGCTGTGTTTTTAGGCTAGACTGTGAGAGAGCCGATTCCCTTGGCTGAGAAGCAACCCCACACATGAATGGTTTCAGGATGCTTTACAGTTGGCATGAGACAAGACTGGTGGTAGCGCTCACCTCGTCTTCTCCGAATAAGTTGTTTTCCAGATGTCCCAAACAATCGAAAAGGGGATTCATCAGAGAAAATGACTTTACCCCAGTCCTCAGCAGTCCACTCCCTGTACCTTTTGCAGAATATCAGTCTGTCCCTGATGTTTTTTCTGGAGAGAAGTGGCTTCTTCGCTGCCCTCCTTGAGACCAGGCCTTTCTCCAAGAGTCTCCGCCTCACAGTGCGTGCAGATGCACTCACACCTGCCTGCTGCCATTCCTGAGCAAGCTCTGCACTGCTGGTAGCCCAATCCCGCAGCTGAAACACTTTTAAGAGACGGTCCTGGCGCTTGCTGGTCTTTCTTGGGCGCCCTGGAGCCTTTTTACCAACAATGGAACCGCTCTCCTTGAAGTTCTTGATGATGCGATAGATTGTTGACTCAGGTGCAATCTTTCTAGCTGTGATACTCTTCCCTGTTAGGCCATTTTTGTGCAGGGCAATGATGACTGCACGTGTTTCTTTAGAGATAACCATGGTTAACAGAAGAGAAACAAAGATGCCAAGCACCAGCCTCCTTTTAAAGTGTCAAGTGGTGTCATTCTTACTTAATCATGACAGATTGATCTCCAGCCCTGTCCTCATCAACACCCACACCTGTGTTAATGGAGCAATCACTGAAACGATGTTAGCTGGTCCTTTTAAGGCAGGGCTGCAATGATGTTGAAATGTGTTTTGGGGGATAAAGTTCATTTTCTAGGCAAATATTGACTTTGCAAGTAATTGCTGTTAAGCTGATCACTCTTTATAACATTCTGGAGTATATGCAAATTGCCATTAGAAAAACTGAAGCAGTAGACTTTGTAAAAATTAATATTTGTATCATTCTCAAAATTTTTGACCATGACTGTATAACTCCTGGACCACCACCGATTATATTCTAGGGTATGAAGAGACCCCAGAGTATAATCCATTTTAGTTCACCTGGGATGAATCTCCATTTGTTCTGTTTCGTAAAAAAAAAAAAAAAAAACCAATTTGGAATATTCAAGTCGAATCCGTCTCAGTATGAGTTGGTTCACCCATCTTTATTGAAGACCAATCCTTAGAATAGATCAGTAATATCTGATCAGTAGGGATACAACACCTGGAACCTACAAAGATCAAGATGATCAAATTGGCAGCACTTGGGTGAGTATGGCTTTGGCTTCATAAAGCAGTGATATCACACTTATTTGTCACTTAACCCTAGAACGCATACCTGGGGCCTTTTAGGCCTGCATGCTTAACTTTTTGCTCCATTATAATAAAAATTTTGCCCACTATTCAGATTTTAATTTACAATTTTGAAATAAACTTGTGAAAGTAATTTAAGTGTGTTTTTCTATATTATTTGCATGGGGGCTAAAAGGCCCCAATACGTTAAAATTTATGTATTTTTAACGTCATGCGTTCTAGGGTTAACCTGTTTACAGCCCAGCGAAGAGGCCACAGCACTTACCCAGTCTCTTCTAACAGTGGATCATTGGGTTTCCAGATGTCCGATTTCCACCAATGAGGAATCGGTGATCTATCTGTATCCTTCAGCTTTGGTTTAGTGGTGAGCTAAATCTACAGATAACACAATGCAGTCAGGGTCCTGTGCAGTCTCCTGGTCATAACATAGTCCATCCATAAGGCTACCATATTTACTGTTACTTTACCATACAGCTGAAGGAGGAAGATGAAGGGGTTGCCAGGAGACTAGAAGAAATGGTCTACTTTTTCCCTAAAATATCACCACTTGTCCGTAGGCTGTGTCTGGGTTTATATCTTTCTGATCATATGTTACTTCAAGCTCATTGATGCTCCATTTATCTCTTCATCCTGGAGGCATCTCTTCTTGGCACATTGCAGGCAGAAAGGACAAATTCTAATCCCTGCCATGTTTTAACCCTTAACTATCATGTATAATTGACAGTACCAATGAAATCCAACCTTGTGACAATATACTGTGCGAAGGGACAGCTATGGGGCATTATACTGTGTGGCGGGACCAATATGTGACATTATACTGTGTGGAGGGGCCGTTGTGGGACATTATACTGTGTGGAGGGGCTGCTATAGGACATTATACTGCTAGCGGCCACTGTAGGACATTATAGAGTTCAGGCAATCCCAAAGAAGGTGAATCTACATGGTCAAACCGATGATCTCAAGGTCAAGCAAGTAGCTACATGGTCATGTTGCTAAATCCACACAATCACTCTAAAAAGGCCAAGGTTGAAAGCCGTTCAGCCAGTTATGGAGGTTTGTGTAGCCTTCCATTGGGAACACTATAAATGTTACTATTATTTACTTGTGTGTATAGCATTAATAAAGGTGTGTGTCTTTAATATGCATTGTGCCTTTATCAGAGCAAACAATCTGGGGCTGTGAACTGAGTAATTGGTACAATCCTTAGGATTTAGGAGCCTCTGGTAGAGGGAATAAGAGGAGGAAATTAGTTTTCTTCTTCTCAGCTAAACAAAGTAGCAGAAGGAAAACTATGGTTACATGAGATGACAATCCTTAAAGGGGTTTTACTAGGAACATAACCATTTACATTTGTAAACAATTAAAAGGTAAAAATTTTTGTAAGTATAAGAAATTAAAACTTTTGTAGTTTTGTATATTTTGGTAACCATCTTAGTGGTGACAGTTTTTTGTCTTGATCAGTTGCAAATACATACAACCATAAATGCATAATCTAGGGCTTATCAGTAACGCCACCATGATTTCGTGATAGTGGCCTTGTTATCTACTCGTACATGTAGTGTCCCTGTATGGTTATCCTATTCACTATATAACAGTGGTTAGCACTGTTTCCTTGCAATGCTGGAGCCCTGGGTTTGAATCGTGTCAATGTGTTTGTGTGGGTTTCCTCCCACATGCCAAAATACAGTGAATTTAGATAGTTAGTGATGACAATACTTGTAAAGTGCTACAGAATATGTTGGAGCTATATAGGAAAGCTAAATTAATCAATGCATTCCTGTATGATGTTGGTCAATTAATTTCCTGTATCGATTCAACATTCTTGAGAAACCTTATTTACCATCTCAATATCCTCTAATGGGTCTAAGAGAAATACTTTGGAGTAAATTGGCATGGGAATTCTGTACCCCCTCTGCATGCGGCTTAAGGGTCCATTCCAAAATCCTCACCAAAGAGTTTTTTGGTGAGGATTTTGGTGCTGAAAATCCACGTGGAAAAAAGCCTCCCATTGACTTCAATGGGTTCCTTTTTCTGCTAATAGAATTTCAGTTCTGCTAGTAGAAAAAGGCACCCATTCAAGTCAATGGGAGGCTTTTTTTCAGCGCTGAAATTTAACACCAAATTCAGCACCATTTTCCTCCGTGTGAATGGACACTTAGGGCTAGTTCACACGTGAACTGCCCGCGCGGGTTTTGACAGAGAGAGAGACGCGGCGAGCCACGTCTCTCTCTTGTCAAAACCCGCCCTCTTAACCCTCTGCTGTCGGCTCAAATGAATGAGCCGACATAGGAGGGAGCTGCCGGGGGCGGAAGCCGCGCGGCTGAGCCTGCGCAGCTTCCGCCTGAAGAAAGGACATGTCCTTTCTTTTCGCCGCTAGCAGCAGCTCGCCGCTAGCGGAGAACAGAAGCCCGGCGGTCTCCATAGACCACCATTATAAGGGGAGGTTTTGGACACGAAATCCGCTGTCAAAAACCTCCCCTTATACTCATGTGTGAACTAGCCCTAAGACTTCCCCCAGTCGCTTGTTTTTCCTCCTTTGAAAGTATCTCCGTTTGTAATTGTTTAGTGGAGTTTCTGGAGGGCCTGGAATAGACAACTTTGAACTACAGAACTACAAGTACAAGAAATCCACATAGACAAATTCAGATAGGAAACATGGCCGGTCTTGTTAATCTTTTATTTCCTAAAGGTGTTTAGTGACCTGATATAAAGGAGAGGATGTTGATGCTGAATTGTTCTGGACTACTGAGCCATGAAGGGAATAGACAATATATGGTCTGAATGTGCCAGGTCACCGCAACAAGAAACTGGAACAGATCAAAGAGCAAACAGAAAGAGGCTTCACCACCAAAACCATGAAATTGCACTTTTTTTTTTTTTTGTTGACACCATGAATGACCTTTGTACTGCCCTACTGACCTCTCAGGTTATAAATGCCTCCGCTTTCTGTTTTGCTGACTTTTACTCTGAGGTATGTCTCTAGAAAAACTGACCAATGACTTATATGTTTAAGGCTGGGTTCACACCTCACCTGTATTCCACTCAGGATTTCTGCCCCTGAATCTGCTTGAAAAATGCGCAGAGAAACGTACTGCAAGCAGGACTTTTCTCTCCGCTGGTTTCAGTATAGAATCATCAGAAACCATACGAACCTCATTATAGTCTATGGGGTCCACGAGTTTCCATGTGTAGCCACTTTTTAAGCAGACAGGGTTTCCATTTTTTGGGTCCACATGCAAAAACGAAGGATGGGAACCCTAGTGTGAACCTAACATAAGATGAATTTCCAACTTTGACTCCTCTATTGTTGCACACTCCAGCTGTCTCTGACTCATTTATTAATGGCGGTCTGTTTTTTTTTTTTAATAAGTTCTCATTTACAGCAAAAAGCTAACGAGGCAGAATCACCACTTCTTACAAGGGAGGATTGTGGTAAAGATTTATCTCTAAAATCTTAGAATGCCTGGTCTATTCTCGTTTAATCTGCTATCTCTCTGCTAACTCTCTGCTTGACCCCTTACAATCTGGCTTCCGCGCTCTGCACTCTACTGAAACGGCCCTCACAAAAGTCTCCAATGATCTCCTAATGGCTAAATCCAATGGTGACTTCTCTCTTCTTATTCTTCTGGATCTCTCTGAAGCTTTTGACACTGTTGACCATCAACTTCTCCTCACTATGCTCCGCTCAGTCGGCCTCATGGACACTGCGCTCTCCTGGTTCTCCTCTTATCTCTCAGACCGCACTTTCAGTGTATCATTCGCAGGCTCTGTTTCTTCCCCTCTTTCCCTTGCTGTTGGGGTTCCTCAGGGCTTAGTCCTAGGCCCCCTGCTCTTGTCTCTCTACACAGCCCCCATTGGACAAACCATCACCAGATTTGGCTTCCAGTACCATCTTTATGCTGATGACACCTAATTATACGCATCTTCCCGTGATGTCACCCCTGTACTCATACAGAACACCAATGACTTTCTGCTGTCTCAAATATCATGTCTTCGCTCTATCTGAAACTAAATCTCTCTAAGACTGAACTACTACTGTTTCCACCATCTAATAGATCTGTCCCTGATATATCCATTGCAGTCTCAGGCCTTACTATAACTCCTAGGCAGCAGGCCCGCTGCCTCGGGGTCATGTTTGATGCAGACTTTTCCTTCACTCCCCATATTGAATCACTCGCACGCTCATGTCACCTCCACCTCAAAAACATCTCCAGAATACGCCCTTTCCTTACCAGAGATACATTAAAGAATCTCTCTGATTCATTCTCACCTTGACTACTGTAACTCCTTACTAATCGGTCTTCCCCTTACTAAACTCTCCCCTCTACAATCTATTTTGAATGCAGCGGCCATGCTCATCTATCAGGCTAGACTAGAGATGAGCGAATACTGTTCGGATCAGCCGATCCGAACAGCATGCTCCCATAGAAATGTATGGAAACACCTGTGACGCTGACTTTGCCGGCGGCCGGCCGGCCGGCCGGCCGGCGTCACAGGTGCTTCCATTCATTTCTATGGGAGCGTGCTGTTCAGATCGGCTAATCTGAACAGTGTTCGCTCATCTCTAGTCTAGACGCTACAGCGATGCCTCTGGTCTGTGCCAGTCGCTACCTTGGCTGCCTATTCATTATAGAATAAAATATAAAGTTATCACTCTCATCCACAAGGCTCTCCATAATGCCGCACCTTCCTACATTTCCTCCCTCATCTCTGTCTATCTCGGCTCTGCTACATCACACACTCGGCTCTGCTATATCAGATGGGCTGACTGGCACATCAGATGTAGCAGAGCCGAGGGTGCACTAGAACCCCTGTGCAAACTCAGCTCACGCTAATAGAATGCATTGGCCAGCGCTGATTGGCCAATGCATTCTATTAGCCCGATGAAGTAGAGCTGAATGTGTGTGCTAAGCACACACATTCAGCTCTACTTCATCGGGCTAATAGAATGCATTGGCCAGCGCTGATTGGCCAGAGTACGGAACTCGACCAATCAGCGCTGGCTCTGCTGGAGGAGGCAGAGTCTAAGATCGCTCCACAACCGTCTCCATTCAGGTCCGACCTTAGACTCCGCCTCCTCCGGCAGAGCCAGCGCTGATTGGCCGAAGGCTGGCCAATGCATTCCTATGCGAATGCAGAGACTTAGCAGTGCTGAGCCAGTTCTGCTGAACTACACCGTGTGCCAGTCAGCCCATCTGATATAGCAGAGCCGAGTGTGTACACTCGGCTCTGCTACATCAGATGGGCTGACCGGCACACGGTGTAGTTCAGCAGAACTGGCTCAGCACTGCTATCAATAGGAATGCATTGGCCAGCCTTCGGCCAATCAGCGCTGGCTCTGCCGGAGGAGGCGGAGTCTAAGGTCGGACTTGAATGGAGACTGGTGTGGAGCGATCTTAGACTCCGCCTCCTCCAGCAGAGCCAGCGCTGATTGGCCAGAGAATTCGACCAATCAGCGCTGGCCAATGCATTCTATTAGCCCGATGAAGTAGAGCTGAATGTGTGTGCTTAGCACACACATTCAGCTCTACTTCATCGGGCTAATAGAATGCATTGGCCAATCAGCGCTGGCCAATGCATTCTATTAGCGTGAGCTGAGTTTGCACAGGGGTTTTAGTGCACCCTCGGCTCTGCTACATCTGATGTGCCGGTCAGCCCATCTGATATAGCAGAGTCGAGTGTGTGATGTAACAATGCTGAGTGTGCACACTCGGCTCTGCTACATCTGATGTGCCGGTCAGCCCATCTGATATAGCAGAGTCGAGTGTGTGATGTAACAATGCTGAGTGTGCACACTCGGCTCTGCTACATCTGATGTGCCGGTCAGCCCATCTGATATAGCAGAGCCGAGTGTGTGATGTAGCAGAGCCAAGTGTGCACACTCTGCTCTGCTACATCTGATGTGCCGGTCAGCCCATCTGATATAGCAGAGCCGAGTGTGTGATGTAGCAATGCCGAGTGTGCACACTCGGCTCTGCTACATCTGATGAGCCGGTCAGCCCATCTGATATAGCAGAGCCGAGTGTGTGATGTAGCAGAGCCGAGTGTGCACACTCGGCTCTGCTACATCTGATGTGCCGGTCAGCCCATCTGATATAGCAGAGCCGAGTGTGTGATGTAGCAATGCCGAGTGTGCACACTCGGCTCTGCTACATCTGATGTGCCGGTCAGCCCATCTGATATAGCAGAGCCGAGTGTGAATATAGGAATCCATAGGAATGCATTGGCCAGCGCTGATTGGCCAGAGTACGGAATTCGACCAATCAGCGCTGGCTCTGCCGGAGGAGGCGGAGTCTAAGGTCGGACCTGAATGGAGACTGGTGTGGAGCGATCTTAGACTCCGCCTCCTCCAGCAGAGCCAGCGCTGATTGGTCGAGTTCCGTACTCTGGCCAATCAGCGCTGTCCAATGCATTCCTATGGGAAAAAGTTTATGTCACAAAAATCACAATTACACACCCGATAGAGCCCCAAAAGTTATTTTTAATAACATTCCTACCTAAATAAAGGTTATCCCTAGCTATCCCTGCCTGTACAGCTATCCCTGTCTCTTAGTCACAAAGTTCACATTCTCATATGACCCGGATTTGAAATCCACTATTCGTCTAAAATGGAGGTCACCTGATTTCGGCAGCCAATGACTTTTTCCGATTTTTTTCGATGCCTCCGGTGTCGTAGTTCCTGTCCCACCTCCCCTGCGCTGTTATTGGTGCAAAAAAAGCGCCAGGGAAGGTGGGAGGGGAATCAAATTTTTTTGGAGTTTGCCACGTGATGTTCGATTCGAATCAAACACATCGAACAGCCTGATATCCGATCGAACATGTGTCCGATAGAACACTGTTCGCTCATCTCTAATAAGCATATGTCTCTATAACAGTCAGACGCAAACACACTTTACAAAGGTAATGGGTTCATATAGCATACACAATGTACCATTAAAGTTAGTGATTTCATACCCAAGGGGTTCAGTGCTGAAATATGAAAAAAACAGAAAAAGATAACCAGATATGCAAAACAGTTTTTAAAATGAAATGGAGAAAAAGACAGAAAACCTTGTAGCGGTTTTGTTTCCATGGAGCTTAGAGGATCTCTCAGATGGGATGGGCAACGCTCAGCTTATTGCTGTTACACTCAGGTGTTCTAATGTTCCAAGGCATTCACAGTTTTTTTTTTGTAATGGTGAACTCCTGACTTGTGAAGACACACGCCCGGCCAGGGTCTCCCTCCTCCCTTTTCGCTCATCTTGGAAAGCTGGGAAAAGAATTGTTCCATCTGTACTTGGGAAAGATAAGTAAACTACAGATGGGTGCAGTCACCTTCCCGTTACAACCATCTCTTCTCTTATACCTAACTGATGTCTAATGGGGACAAAGGGTGGTAAAGCAATAAACTTGGCTTGGCTGGATAATTGGTCTTGTGATTGCCAAATTTAAAGGGGTTGGCCACTTTCAGACCAATATTGACAAACAAATGTGCAATAAAAAGATATACAATTTTCCAATATACTTTCTGTATCAATTCCTCACAGTTTCTGTTACTTCTAGAGGATAAAATTCTGACCATGGTCATGTGATCAGTAAACAGGTGCAAGGTCAGACTGGGGTGTCTAGGGCCCACCAGTGGAATTGTATCTAGGGGCCCACTGCCAGGACCCTGCAGATCAGCGGCGATACCAAGACACGACGACTAAAGGTAATAACGTGTCGGGAGCCATGCTGCTCACCCACTATACCATGTGCACTACCTAAATGTACTGCTACACCTTGTAGGGCAAGTGAACAGCACAGCTCCTGTAAATGCTACTATTACCTGTAGCTGCTCGGTCCTGGAAAAGGCTGATCTACAAAGGTTCTGGCTGTTGTATCATCGCAGATGTAATATTGATGGCTTATCCTAAGGAAAGACCATCAATATTAGAAAGATGAATAAATCTTTTAGAGCTAGTTCACACGGAGATACATGAACTCCGCGTGTGAACACTTCGTCGCAGATGCCAGGCATCCCGTCGTGGCATTCCGCTCCGGATTAGGCCCAAATGAATGGGCTGGAGCCTCGCG
Source organism: Leptodactylus fuscus (assembly GCF_031893055.1). Lineage (NCBI taxonomy): Eukaryota > Metazoa > Chordata > Amphibia > Anura > Leptodactylidae > Leptodactylus > Leptodactylus fuscus. The sequence continues at coordinate 50,987,326 of NC_134266.1, forward strand.
CCGCAGTTGCTGAGACTGACTCAGCCGCGGAATCTGCCGCAAGATAGGGCAGCTCGCTTCTTTTTTCCGCTACTATCTAGAGGAAAAAAGAAGCGAACGGCTCTCATTGAAGTAATTCGGAGCAACTTTTGGCAGCGGATTTTGAGGCGGATTCTGTCTCAAAATCCGCTGCCAACTTCCCCGTGTGAACGAGCCCTTAAAGTGGTTGTCCAGGAATTGGAGCAACTCATGTCCCGGGTGGGAAGTGTAAAATCAATTAAACAATTAAATAAAAAAGCACACTCATCTGTCCCCGACGCTCCGTTGTGCGCTGCCAGTGTCCATTCGGTCTCGTGCTGGCGCCTCCTTGTTGGGAGTCCTGCACCGCATGTGATCGCTGAGACTAGTTAGGTAAAGAATTTCCAGAAATGAGACCCTGAGACCGAACAGACACAGGCGGGGACAACGGGGTGCTGGGGACAGGTGAGTATACTTATTTTTTTTTAATTAGCTTTTTTATTTTTACACCTCCCTGGCGGCCACCACATTGATCACTCCAGTTTATAGACAACTTCTTGTAAGGGGATGTCTGGGCCAAATTTTTTATGGCCACTTCACTGGTTTCCCCCAATACAGTGGTCTCTTCACTGGTCCCCTATAATGTATGGGGAATAGTGATGGGGCCATGATATTATGTGGGAGCAGTGATGGGGTAACATCCTGTGCGGAAGGGGGATGTTAAAATGTGTGGGGCATATTAAAGGGGTTGTGGAGGGTTAATCTTTTTTATGGCCTATGCTCAGAATAAGCCATAAATGCCTCAAACCTCATATTGCAGAAACACAACGTCTTTGGCTACTATAGAAAAAAAAAAATTATGTGTTTTACAAAACCAGCAAAGTGAATGAAATGTAATCAAATTTACGTCATCCGCACACTGCAGGAATAAAAGATGTGGAATAGCCGTAAACTCTAAAATGCGAGCGCTTCTAAAAACATGGCCGGTTACTTTCAGCTGCGCAATTGGGAGAAAGTATCGGGAAAATGCATCAAAAGCGCAATAAAAAACGCTGTGGAAAAAATACATTGAGATTCGCCACTATTTATTTCACAGGGTTTTTGAGCTGTGTCTCACTGTTGGGCCTCATCCTGATCATCTCAATATACTGAGTACTAGGGGCAACGTGGTGGCTCAGTGGTTAGCACTGCTGCGCTGGAGTCCTGGGTTTGAATCCTGCCAGGAACAACATCTGCAAGGAGTTTGTATGTTTTCCCCATGTTTGCGTGAATTTCCTCCCATATTCCAAAAAGACATACTGATAGGGGAAAAAATGTACATTGTGAGCCCTATATGGGGCTCACAATCTACGTTATATATATATATATATATATATACACTAGCTGGTACCCGCGACTTCGTCTGCGGTGATTGTAGACGTGTGTAAATACAGGCGCGGGTAAGGTTTTCGTACTGTGTATAAGGTCTGGGATATCAAATGTAACTGTGTATCGTGTTTTTGCTTTAATTCAGAGAATACGTGAGACTTTTGTGTTGAATGTAATTTGTATTTCAGCTGCTATACGGTGTTGTGAGAAACTGTACATAGTGTGTGTGGGACAGAGGTATTTGAAGTTGATACCTCGATATACGACATTGTATGATTTGTTATTTTCTGCCAGTAGTGTGTTTCCATATTCTGACAGCAGTCACTTTTTTATTTGTCTGTGTCGGCGGATGTCTTTTTTTGCGGGGCCGGGTGTAGTTTTTAGTTGTTGTATTTTCAGGAAATGCTATTGGTTTGATCACTTTTGATTGATATTTGTATGATAATGAAAATAGTGAAAAAACGGGGTTTTTGGACTTTTCAGTATGTTTGCGGCTACGGCGTTAAGCGTCCAGGCAAAATATTTGTCTAGCTTTGTAGAGCGGGCGATTTCGGGCACAGGGATACCTAACATGTATCTGTTTCACAGTATTTAACTACTTTTATATGTGTTCTAGGGAAAGGGGGGGATTTGAATTTGTAATACTTTTTATTTTGTATTTTTTTTCTCCTTTTTTTTGTTTTTGTTTTTGCATTTATTAGACCGCCTAGGGGTATTGACATGGGTGGGCGGTGTCGCGGATTGTCAGAGCGGTGGGGGTCGGCAAACATGGCTGCTCCAGAGTGTTAAAGAGAGCCTCCTGGAGTATCGTTAAGGTGAGGGGCAAAGTGGTAAAGTATATGTATATGAGATTGTGTGGGGTTAGGGGCGAGGCTGAAGAGGGCAATATGAATTTTGCGGCTTGCTATGGTCCAAAGTGTGTGAGATTGCAGAGATGGTGGTGTGAGTTTGGGTTTTGTGGGGGTCCTGGCACAAACGTATGTGCGCTATTGTGACGAAAAGTAGCCTATTGCGCAATCGGGTGTATTAACTATGTTTGTGGAAACTTTCAGCCAAATCGGTGGAGCGGGTTTTGCGTGATTGAAGAACAACCATCCGAACATCCAAACACACAAACTCACAAACCCACAAACTCACAAACTTTCACATAATATTAATAGGATATATATATATATATAAATATATATATATACTGTGTACTACACTATAAAAGGCTAAGGCCCCATGTAGCATCCCGCAGAAAAAAAAGCTGTGGAAAAACCCCGGCGGCAACGCATCAGTTTTTCCCACAGCACTTCTTGCAGAAACTCCGCAGAGGTTTCCTCTGAGGACTTTCTGCTTCCATTATACCTATAGGGAAACCGCCAGTGTGTCTGTAGATATAAGTGACATGCTGCAATTTCCAAAACCACAACAGTTTTAGAAATTGCATTGTGTCCACTGCATGTATTTTTCTGCAATGTGTGGATGGGATTGCACTCACTACATATCTACACACTCAGGCCTGGTTCACATCTGCGTTCGGTAATCCATTTGGAGAGTCCGCATGGTGACCCCCCCAAACAGACTACTGAACGCATTAGCAAGTGGTGTGCAGTGAAAGCACATGGACCCCATAGATTATAATGGAGTCCGTGTGCTTTCCGTGCGGTGTCCACACGGAACATGCGGACAGAAAAGTACTTCATGATCTACTTTCCTGTCCGCATGTTCCGTACAGAGACCGCACGGAAAGCATACGGACTCCATTATAGTCTATGGGGTCCATGTGCTTTCACTGCACAGCGCTTGCTAATGCTTTTGTAGTTCATTTGGGGGAGCCCCATGCGGACTCCCCAAACGAATTACCAAATGCAGATGTGAACCAGGCCTAATACATATACCATATATACATTATTATAGCATATATACACACATCTATGAACGTATGAATACTATATATACACTCACATATATAAATACACTAACTCCTACACATTATTATAGTATACTGTATATACATACCTGTATACAAACATACAGTACTCACACAATATACAAGACACAAACTTTAAACAAATGTACACACATATATACCGTATATACTCGAGTATAAACTGACCCGAATATAAGCCAAGGCTCTCCCAGTGAGCAAGGAAACCACAAAGGCCACTTTAGATTTCTCATCTCAGAAGAGACTGGGACAGGCTTCAATGTATGTTTTACACTGGTGTATGAATCCCCGACATCCCTGCGGCTCACCCGCATACCGCCCCGGAGGCAGGAGTGGACACAGTGACGCTGCAGGGGTTGGCAGACTACCCACCAACTGGGCCATAGCCTGAACTAACCCTTGAGACAGGTCAGAAAAATTAATTGGGGCAGCTGGTGGAGATTGCTGCAAGTGTTGCTCCACCGCTCCCAGGCGTGTGTTCAGACTATTGACAAGACTCGCCAATTGTGAAGACGAAGTCATATTGCGGCGGCGCTCTGCCTCTAAGATACTGTTATGGTCAGCAGGGTTTATTAAAAAAAAACAAACTAAACCCTACGGAGCCCTCTGGGCTATTGACTGCTAACACCTTAGTGTGAACACTGTCTGACAGTTGAAGTCACTGCCAGCTAAATTAAATCAGCAGGTGTACTCTGTTACCAGTCACAGAGTCCTGTGCAGTCAGAGCAGCTGCTACAAATAAACACTGGCTAGCCAGAACTCCTGGACTAGCCAGAGACCAACAAACCCTGTGTGCTTCCAGCCACCCAACCCCCAATGCAGCTACAGCCTAACAACTGGTCAGTGTGAACAGTGACTGACACAGCAATGGCCTAGTGAGCTTTCACACAATTCACACACAAGGCAGCATGCTGCCCAACTACAAATGGCATTGCTGTCTCTGGGGATATTTCTAGCTAGGGCCACTGAGTAATTACAGGCTGGACCACACACATCAATTCAGGTATCAGATTTGATCTAAGAGCGCCAGGCGTCCAGACCAGCCCCCTTATATAGGCAAGGGGCGGTCACTAGCAAATAGCCCAGCTGCCCAATCCGAGTGTCCATTGGTCGACACACCAGTCCATCAAAGACTCGACCACACCCGGCTGTTGCAAGGCAGGTTAACCCCTGCAACCCTGGACTGTACAGAAGAACAGGCAGCGACGCCCATCTAATGGCCGCAGCTTCTGCATAATCCTAACACCTATATATCGGGAGGACACTATATGCAGCTTAAGCATCAGCTAATTGGGTCCCGTGTGTGTTGAAACAAATGCAGATGCATTGGTCAGGAGCTCGATTGGGGGCCCCTGACCAATGTATCTGCATTAGTACAATGAGGACTTAACAGTCAGGGCTCGGGGCCCACCGGGGGATTCACAGGTTCTCCGGTGGGCCAGTCTGACCCTGCACAGGTGCATAGCTGATTACCAGGCAGCTGTTTGATTATTGTGCTGTGATTATAACGAGCACCTGTGTGCTCATCACATGACTGAATCGTAAATCACATGACCATGGCCAGAGCTTTATCCTCTCTAAGTAACAGAATGAATGACAGCAAGCCAAAATCTAGAAAACTGTGAGGAACTGATACAGAAAGTATATTGGAAAATTGTATATCTTTTTATTATACATTTGTTTGTCAATATTGGTATGAAAGTGGCCAACCCCTTTAATAGCCTCACTCCTGGCTTATCTTAGACACTGCATATATACATACACAAACAATTTAAAGAGGACCTCTCATGTTCTCCTGCACATGCCTTTTTATGGACTGTATATCACATGACCATGGACAGATTTTTATCCACTGGAAGTAAGCAGAATGAATAACAGCAAGCAGAGATCTAGGAACACTGTGTGGAATTATACAGGAAGTATACTGGAAATAAATAGGATAGAAAACACAAAAACTAACAGCACTGATTGCTCAGGAATGGTGGGGCCCAGAGTAAAAATTCTTTAAAAATAATACATATTTGCAGTTTATTGGTCCTGTCATCTCAAAATAGATGTTTGTTCCTGCAGAGCTGCATTTCAATCACATTGTCTCACTGAGGTAGTGTACTGTAGTCCTGACCATCTTGGCTTTCTTTCTGACTGTACAATCTTTGCACATAGCTGTTAAGGTCATTTCGACATAAGAACGGTGTTTGGTCTAAATATTATCTATTCCGCAGAGGTTTATCATTATGACACCCCATCTTATGTTCATTGAGATTTACATGATTTACATACTCATTCATTAAACCCAATTACTTCTAGTTTAGATTGACAATGATTTCAAATAGCAAGGTTCTAAGACTACATGGGACATGCGACATAAAGCTGAGCTATCGATATAAAGAGCAGAGTAAGCAGCTGAAGCAGTAAATTCTGGAGCTGTACATACATAAGGTGTGAGCATTTTACTGTCCTCTGATTTTGCCATTTTTGTCTGGTTGCAGTTGGAGATACCAGTGAGCGCCTAAGGATGATGGTCCTGAGATTAGGGGGATGCCTGTAACACTGGAATGGTGTAAGTTCAGTGGTGAATCTAGCCTCTCTGCTGCCTGAGGTGGACGATCAAAAGACGCGTCCCCCTCCCCATATTGTGTTCATCTTTTTATCATACGCCGCAGTACGCTGCGTCTCAGCGTAGGGGGCGTGATGACACCACCTACTCTGATATGTAAATGTCTGAACCAGCGCAGGAGAGCAGAAGCTCTCCTTTCGCTGGTTCAGAGAAAAAAAAAATAAAGAATCGCCCGGCTGCCGCCCTCTCCGGTCCGCCGTTCGAGGCTGGCGCCTCACCTCGCCTCATTAGAGGTGCGGCGCTGTGTAGGTTGTAGGTGGTAACCCAGATTATGCTACTAGGTTTTAAGAGAACCAGGCATTGATTTATAGGGAGCTACTTTCCAAAAGCTGGCACTAGAGCAATTCCCCCTTTTCTATCAAGGAAGGCTTATTTGCATATTGTTTTCCTAGAATTCTTATAATGAGACATAGTTTGGACAGTAATGTAATACTACTTATCTTCCACGGCTAAACTATTTTTTTGCATTAGGCTTTATAAGACTACTTACATACTTATATATGACTTATCCTCCCACAGCATTCTCTATACTACACTAAGTAAGTTTGGTTTGGATAACCTATTTTCCTATTACATGAGATCTTCTATACAATGTATTCATTTAGTTGCCCTCCTTTGAACTTTCACTAACTCTCCGATGTCTTTGTTATGGACTGGTGCCTAAAACTGGATAGCATACTATAGATGCGGTCACACCATTGCATTATGGAGGGGTAAAATAATATTTTGGTCTCTAGAAGCCATGCCTTGCCAATGTCTTGTCGGTTTTGGCTGCAATGGACTGGCATGGCATACTATAATTTAGTTTATTATAAATACTCCCACATCTCTCGCTTTGTAGGTTCACCCTATAGTGAACCATTTAGGGTATAACTCACTTGTTTATTTTTTGGCCCAAAATGTACAACCTTGCACTTATCAACCCCACTAACCTCATCTACCATTTTGCCGCCCATTTGGCCAGTTTATCTAGTTCACCCTGTAAGGATTGGACATTCTGTACTGCCACAGCCAGCGTGTAATAGACAAAAAGTTAAATCACAATACAAAGAATACAGAAGCATTGAACTCTATATCTATATCTATACCTCTCTATGAGCAATAAAATGGTTGGCTATTCAAACTTCCTAAGGAGACTACAAATAAATGGTAAAAAGAAGTTTTAAAATGTTATAATATTTATTTATATATGTTTTATTTATTTTTTAAATATATATATATATATATATATATACAGTATATATATATATACAGTATATATATATATATATATATATATATATATATATATATATATATATATATTGGCATTGCTGCAAGTTCTCTGAACCACTTCTATACAGTGATTGGGGCTGCAGCTCCGTGCCTATAAGGGCTCGTTCACATCTGCGCCCGGTCTCCATTCATGCAGGTTTCCGTTTCCTGCTCAAAACAGAGCAGCAGACTCTGCAAAGCTGCAGGACTCTTTCATACCCATTCATTTGAATGGGTTTGAAAGATGTTCGGCCGTGAGCGTTTTATGCTCTCTGCCACAAAACCGTTTTTTTAAAACCGGACACAGAGTTGGACATGCAGTACTCTGTGTCCAGTTTTTAAAAAAATGGTTTCGCGACGGAGAGCATAAAACGCTCACCGGCGCTCACGGCCGGACCTGGTCTGACAGGTTTCTGTCTTCTGCATGCAGAAGACGGAAACCTGAAAACGGAGTCTGGGCGCTAGTGTGAACCCAGCGTTACTTGAATAGGAGAACCTGCTCGCGTTCACCATTAACTGCACAAGCTTTTTTCCCCTGCTGGTCAGTGAATGTGTGCAGGTTGCGGGTATCAGAACCCCACATATCACATACTGATCCTGTGGATAGGTCATCAGTATGAGAAATCCATTTGGGGCTAAAGCCTCACATTTTGAAAACTGTGCATTATACATTAACTGCAAAGTAAATGGGATTCTGGCTGGTCCCATCCACATATTGTAGAAAACAATCTGCAGCGGAAAAGATGCATATTCAAAAACGTCCACATTTTTGTAAATCGCAGCATGTCAATTATACCTGCGAAAACGCCAGCATTTTCTGTATAAGTATAATAAGGGTAGAAAGTCTGCAGAGGAAAACTCTGATAACGCAATGGACAATGCTGCAGAAAAAAAAAAAATGAAAAAAAGTGGGACCTTAGCCTGGAGCTGAAAAAAACCCTTCAAGGCTAAGGCCTCATGTAGCGGATTGCAGCAAAAAAGCATTGTGGTTTTTTCTGCATCACTTTTCACGTAAAAAAATATGCAAATTTATTCTCCAGGATGTAATTAGGAGAACAGTGCACTCTGTACGCTGTCCTCTAGAGGGCAGCATCCTTATCATCATGAACGACTCAGTTATAAAGTCTACTGTCATGATGCGGATTTAATAGCCAAATTAGTATTTCTATTCCAAAAGGAACAGATTCCCAGCTATGGACAGCGCTGTTTCGGCCTATTGGGCCTCCTCAGCATAGCGCAGGGATACTGAGTTGGCAGAGTGAGAGACTATAGACGAGGGTCAGGGGATAATCATACACATTAGGGAGAGTGTGTGCCTACATAGGCGTACGGAGACTTACAAGTCATTCCTGCTCCGCTAGGGATTCTGGGTAAAAAATATGCAAATCTATTCAGTTTTCACGGAAAGTCTGCAGAGTTGTCCTCGGTGGACTTTCTACTTCCATTATACCTATAGGGGAACTGCTAGCATTTCTATAGACGTAAGTAACATGATGCGATTTGCAAAACCGCAATAGTTTTGGTAATCGCAGTGTGTCTACTGTGCGTATTTCTTTGCGATGTGTCAATGGGATTCGCTTTGCAGGTTTTCATCACATGGAGCCCCGGGCCTATATATACTATAACACACCCCAGTACCCGGTAATATATAATCTTGCTCCCAATATTTAATATATATATCAAACACTGTATTCCTGTATGAATGTGCTTGCCTTCAGATATTGTGTTATATCAGCCTGATGAAGGAACCTATAAGCGGTTCCGAAAGCTCGCATAATTTTTTGTTAGCCATTAAAAAAGGTATCAGCTACTGAGAATTCTCAATCTTCATATTTCATATCCACTGGCTAATACGGTACAAAGACTACATTTTTCTTTCTTGATACTTAGTAACAGTGAGTAATATGGATTTTTTCAATATCAATACTAATAAATAGCTTTCAAGCTATAGGAACATCTAAGAAACATTAGTGACCCCTTGTTCAGGCATTGTATTTATTACTGTACATATGTAGACATGACACATGTATAACCTATGATCTGCTGCCTATGGAAAGCTCTGACATCAGTGTGGCAGTGTCACATGGCTGTTAGTTTACTTAGCCCCTAAATCTCTTGGACAAGTGAGGTAATGAAGCTGCAGACATCACAGTCCATAGGGTCAGCAGTTTTGTTCCATTGAGTCAAGGCAAAAAATGTGTCGCTCATTGAGACCTTTGTTTTTTGCTGAGCTCTTGTCCTCGCACAAAACAATAAGCAGTGTCAGCTCTTAACCTCTTTTTTTGCTCCCAGACCCCCACAAAACTTCTAATTTGCTTTTGTACATGATACTGGCTTTGGACTGACATTCTATGTATCCTCTATTCAAGTGAGACCACTCCTAAAAAAGCTTAAAAAAGAAAGTTTAGTGCAAGCAAATTTATGGAGTATATATTAGTGGGGAGGGGGATCTGGCTCAACACCAAGCATCTCCTTCAGTGGCTCAGCGACAGCGTTCCTGTGAGTAATACTTGTGTGCTAGCAGTCATACAGTGTATGCGCTATATTCAGATTTAAATTACAATGTATATATTATAGGTATATCTATATGTGTAGATCTCTGTATGTGTATATTTATATCTATGAATGTATACATGTATAGATATATATGTACAATAACATCACACTCTTATACATTATGTTTTATGCATACATGTATACTGAGATACTCCAGATAATAATAGTGTATGGTGGTTTTAAGATGACAGATTGGTTTTACCTAAAATCTTATTTTGGATTGAAATCTTGTACTGATACCTATACGTTGTAATACAGAATGCATTGTCTGTGTTAGACATTCACTGTGACATTGTAACACTGGCCATCTCATAAGAATAGACGGTCATTTGCGTAATTTAAAAAATGTCCAACACTTCTCTACAATTCCAAAGATTATTGTAATGTATAGTAAAGCAGCGGACATGGTGTCAGTAAAGTAATAATCTAAAATCAGTAACATCTATTATTTTGTCTATTTTCACGACGTGAAATGATCAGGTAGAGGGAAGGTCATCAGGTCTACGATTAACTATTAAGCCAATGTACAGATATATATATATATATATATATATATATATATATATATATATATGTATGTAGGAAGAATTGCACTTTGATTGTTAGATGAAAGACAAATTCCACACTTATCCCTGCCAACGCCATAACAAAGAAGATATGCTAAGTTGCACTTAAAGGGAATAACCTGTTTTTGTTTTTTTTTAATAATATTTTAAGAGTTTTTTTCATATTATTATCAATATAAGGAAGAATTCTTAAAACTCACCAATTCTGACTCTGACCACTAAGCCAAAGCATTGGCTGACCCTTTCTTGTTTCTGTAGAAGTCACCTCACTTCTCAGCACAATTATGACCACAGCTATAATGTATATGTAGATAAGACACAGAATCCACCAGTCACATTTTTTTTTAATTTATGTTACTGATGTAGTGCCAACATATTCCGCACCACTTTTCAGATATTGTCATCACTGGCTGTGCCAAGCATGGCTCACCATGTTGGCCTTAATTTTACAGTTTATCTACTCCCCTCTCGGCACAATGACCTGCAGAGGTCACAGAGCATATCTAAAAGCTCTCCCATCAAAAGAGTCTCCTCCATAGCATTATGTCATGGCCCATAGTCTAGCTCCAGGAAACTGGAAATGGCAGTCTATTTTAGGCTTAGTGGCAGGAGTTGGAATTGCAAGATTTTTTTCATTTTAAATTGGAATTGTAAATAAAAACATAGCCAAAAGGTCAAGAATGTGATTTATACATTGAGACAATTGTCCCCAAATGACCACTTGCCAACTGTTACCATGCATATATTTGGGGTTAAGGCCAGGGCCCCATATTGCAAAAACAGTGTTTTGTCCATGGGGAAATGTTTTATTAATTATTATTATTATTATTATTTTTACAAAGCTGTAATACTCTGCATCGCTGCTGCTAAGTCAGTAGCATGTAGAAGATTGGCATAGATATGGACTACTGTATGTTAGTACAAATTTTCTTGTGTGTCAGACGTTAAAATTGTGAAATCTTTGTAGATTTCTTAAAGATTCGCCAAGATGGCTCACACTGGAGCTCAGGGCAGCATTGGAAGCCATTCTTCTGTGGGTCTGCAGAATTACAAGGTACGTAAAACAATAGTAATATAAAGTATTGTATTCCTGTACATAGAACATGAACATACTATTGCCATACCTAGTTATATATCATATGATATAATATTCATTTATATGAGAAACCTTTATCCTGAACTAAGCATGTAATACGATACAAAAGATTCCTACAAGAATATTTAAGAAGTTCTAGTGAACCCTTACAGCTATTAGAGTAAACTCTCTATATTCCTACATATCCTACATATAAGGATAAAGCTTTCAGCAGGAGTTACAGAGGCACGGCATATCCTAACATGTTCTCTTTCCATTTCGTTCCATTGCATCTACAGCTGATTTGCTATGAATATGAAAATTTCCAAGGCCGCAAGGTGGAGTTTAGCTCCGAGTGCAGAAACTTGTGCGACCGAGGATTCGACCACATCAAGTCCATTCGAGTAGAATGTGGACCGTAAGTTTCCGATACAGTGATGGTTTATGGTAGGAATTGGCCAGGATAATTTAAGAGGATCTGTCAACTCGCCTGACTTCTATTCTCCATGAAATAAGAACTTTTCTTAGATCTCTGGACTTTGCCATCCCTCTATTATTTCTCCTGGAAATGTAGGAATAAATTGGCAACTGGGTGTGACCATTCCTTTTGTCATTAGGGCAGATCCTTACATACACTTTCACTGTGAACACGGATTAACCGATATCTAGGTGTGTAGGGACATCCCCTATAAGAGGAATGGTAACATCCAGCCATCATTATAGTCATACATTTCCAGGAGGAATAGTAGAGGAACGTCACTAAACAGCAATATAAAATTAATTATTCCACAATTGTTATTATATGACGAGTGGAAAGAAATGACAGACCTGATCTAAGCAATATTTCTCTTTTATCAGAGTGGCTTGCAGGAACTATCAGATAATAGAGCAAGGAAGCTGAGGGGAATTCGGATTTCCTACATTTTCCAGCAATTTCCTCATATTGGAGATATTTTTTAATATAAGTACTCCAAGAGCTGGTGAGATGTATCACTTCAGAAATGAGCTACAAACCAAACTGGTTAAACACTTAAAGGGAATATTGCACCAGAAAATGACCTGAAATTACATTTTTTAAAATCATATATATATACAGTATATATATATATATATATATATATATATATATATATATATATAAAATATATGATTTTTAAAAATGTAATTTCTGGTCATTTATATATATATATATATATATATATATATATATATATATATATATATATATATAATTATTATTTTTTTTGTAAATATGCCATATCAATATACTGTATGTACAGATGTAGCAGAGTTAACCCGAACTTTTACAATTGGTTAAACTGCTGCAGAGTGATATCTTATTTTTCTTCTCTTCTGTGATAAGTTATCACTGCAACAATTGTAGAGGTTTGGGTTATCTCCGCTACTTCTTTATGAGAAATACAGGTCTTATCTACATATATAGATAACATAGGGACCACTATTAGAAAAAAGTCCTATGTATCACTATCTGGTTTTATTTAAAAATAAAGATAATACATTTCCTTAAACGGTCATCTCTACTCTTCATTGGTGGGGAAACGGCCAACCTGCAGTGCCAATTGTATGACCCTGTACGGTTCACATTCACAGCTGGGTCGCCTATGAGCAGAAGGATTTCATTGGAGAGATGTTCATTCTGGAGAAAGGAGAATACCCTCGCTGGGATTCTTGGTCTAACTGCTTCCGGGCTGATAGGGTCATGTCTTTGAGACCAGTCCGTATGGTAAGATTCTAAGTATTAAAATTAACGTGAAAGATATAATTTAGTAAATATATTTTATGTCATAATCATTGGATTTTATAGACTTTTAAACCCGGGACAATTTGGTTTATAGATTTAGGGATCATGGGTGTATGCAGCGTCACTTTAACTATATGAGCAATGGTACAGCTGCACTATGCCCTATGGTTGCGGGAGCCCCCTCAGTTGCCCTGGATCAAACGGGACAGTCCCATATTTAGGGTACTATCCCTCTGTTCGGCGGCAGGCAGTGATTTCAACTCTATGTCCTTGGGACACAGATACAGTTGAATACAATAGTGGAGCATGGAGCTATAAGCTACAGAGCTACTGCACGGAACATGGAGCTACGACACGCAACCTATGGACAAGGAATTGCTTTTAGAAGGAAGAAGCCATGTTTATTCAGTTACATATTTGTAACATCAGTCTAATACAAGGCAAATATTTTTGAAAAAATCATAAAATTCTGCATAATAAAACGTAACCCATCCAAGATTTTCTAACATGTCGATGTTTTAAATTAAAGGACACTCAGGATTATAAGATCTGTCTCTATGAATGTATCAATTTTGAGGGCAGAAAGATGGAGGTCTGTGATGAAGATATCCCCAGCTTGTGGTCCTATGGATTCCAGGATAGAGTTGCTAGTGTCCAGGTCCTTGGAGGAACGTAAGTGTCTGCAGGTGGACTAGCTAAATACATATTCACACACGCCAATACAAGGATTCTTTTATGTCAGTTCATTCTCTTTGATGGAACAGAAAACCGACAAATGAAAATTTAGATGTGAACACAGAATATTGGAGCTAATAACCTAGAACTCCTAAACACTAATCTTACAATGACGTTTTTTTCAATTCAATGTGTTTGTCTAGATGGGTTGGATACCAATACCCTGGATACAGAGGTTACCAATACCTAATGGAGTTTGGACCATACAAGCACTGGAACAACTGGGGAGCCAACCAGCCCCAGATTCAGTCTATCCGCCGAGTAAAGGACATGCAGTGGTACAAGAGAGGAAACTTTGAAGTTGGAAACTAAGGAAGCATTGAGGATAAGACATGTAACCTGACAGAAGAAAGGGACTTGTTTCTTTTTAATCTTTGAACCATTCTCTGTTTATTGGCGAGAGAGACGACTGTTGTTTTGCTCGTTCGTCTACAAGGTTATTTATTTATTGAGGGTATTTTCGGACTTTGTAGGAGTTTAGGTGCTATCAATATTAATACATTTTCGCTCTTCAAATCTTCACGTACTCCAAGCTGCTACTCCATCATATACCTACTATTGCTGCTTCTACTGTATATAATGGGATACCCCATTCAGTTGGTTCATCCTCTGTCTACATGGAGGCATTGAAGGAGAAAAGTAGGGTTGTTGAATGTACCAAAAATGGATTTTTGAGAGCTGGTTATATGCTAGTAACTAAACTCATACTTAGTCACATTATACTCAGTAACTTGGGTTTTATGGTTATTTTGATCTGCCCCTAACCATATAGTGGATAGATATGATGATTTGCCTTCTATAAAAGTCGTATACAATGACTGGTAAATAAAAGGGATTATAAGGATGTGCCTATAAAAGAAAGGTTTAGTCAGTGTCGGCAAAAACCTATAATCTCTTGTATTACAAGAATAGAAGATTTCTATAGACCCCAGACTCAGTGTGTTGTATTGTACAACACAATGCGCTGTGTCCACGGTTGATGACCCAACTATGGACCATTGAAATGGCACAACAAGCCCTCTCTCTCCCCAATAATATAAAATATATCTGCTTTTATCGAGGGTGGGAACATGTGGGCACTGTCATCCTTCTCAGGGAGAAACAAGTCTTGTTTTTACTACACAAAAACCTCAGCGAACAAATGCACAGTATGAAAGTGTTCAGTGTTCCTTTCCAAAGCACTGTCCATCCAGACGCAGCTCCACCGAACCATCAATACATGTGTCAAACTCTTTGCAGTTTAAAAAAATAAAAAAAGATCTATAAGAAATATGACTTATGTGATATCTATATATATAGGGTGATTTTACTGATCATCTATTGGTTCCCTGAAAAAGTCAATAGTTATTAGTTTAGGGCTATCGGAAGATCTGCAGTCTTCAAGCACTCACACTGTCGCCCCATCGACCACCTATTACGACTGCTTCTACTATATATGGGGTACCCCCATAATTTGACCAGGATAAATATAAGCCTGCCAGTCCATTGGCTCCCCATGAAACTGGCTTCTAACCCCAGGATGGACTGCTGAAGAAGACATATGCCATCCAGTTCAGCCCGTAATCCTGCAATGCTGATCAAGAGGAAGGCAAGAAACGTCTGTAAGGTACAAATCAATTTTCTTCATCTTGTGGAATAAAAAATCATTCTAGACTCCAGGCATGAAAATTTGAATAAGCCTCTGGATCAATGACGCTCTTTAGAAATCTAGTAATCATAACTATAATAATACATTTTATTTATATAGCGCCAACATATTCTGCAGCACTGTATACTTTGTAGGGTTCAAATACAGACAAAAAGATACATTACAAAGAAATAGTCACTTCACACAGTGGGACTGAGGGCCCTCCTAGCAAGAGCTTACAATCTATGAGGTAGAGGGAGGTACACAAGAGGTAGCAGGGCAGCATAGGAGGTAGCATTACTTATACAGTGGTCAGACAATTATGTAATAGAGGTTACTGTAATTACACAAACATAAAACTGTATGAGCCGTCACCAGTTATGTCCTTTAATGTGCGGATGGTGCCTGGACATACAAAGTTAGTCTGAAACGGCATCATATCGTGTGGGGTAATGTGAGAGCGGGGACAGAGGAGGGTTCATTTTAGGGATTCTAATTACAGTACGGAAGGGTTTACATTAGGAATTGTAATAGGCCTGTCTGAAAAGATGTGTCATTAGTTTGCACTTGAAGCTGTAGAAATTGGGAGTTAATCTGATTGTCCGGGGTAGAGCATTCCAGAGAAGTGGTGCAACTTGGGAGAAGTCTTGTATACGAGCGTGGGAGGCTCTGATAATAGAGGATGTAAGTGTTAGTTCACTGAGTGAACGGAGAACACGGGTTGGGCGGTAGACAGAGATGAGGGAGGAAATGTAGGGAGGTGCAGCATTATGGAGAGCCTTGTGGATGAGAGTGATAAGTTTATATTGTATTCTATAATGAATAGGCAGCCAATGTAACGACTGACACAGACCGGAGGTATCGCTGTAGCGTCTAGACTGATAGATCAGCCTGGCCGCTGCATTCAGAGTAGATTTTAGAGGGGAGAGTTTGGTAAGGGGAAGACCGATTAGTAGGGAGTTACAGTAACTATAATATTACTATAATAAAAAGCTCTCTTTTTGTGAATTCCCTTTAACAACATGTTTTGGCAGAGAGTTCCATAGCCTCGCTGATCACACAGTAAAGAATCCTCTATTCTGGTGCAGAAATCTTATTTCCTTAATTTGTAGAGGATGCCACTTATTATAGATAAAATCCTGGGCATAAGTCTTGGGGGAGGTCTTTGTATTGACCTTTGATATATTTATCCATAGGTATTAAATTACTCCTCATCTAAATAACACTATTTTAGATAGTTTGGGTAGTCTATTCTAACCATCTAAGCTATGACTTAACTGTCTTTTGAACCTCTTTGTCTTTCTTGTGCACTGGTAAACAAACCTGTACATGAAGTCAGACTTGTGGCTGAAAAATTAGATTTGATATGTAAATACCAGAGAATACAGAACTTCCTTGATATGGAATTGTCTGTTGAGCGAATCCCCAGTGGCTGCTGCTGAAACCAGTAAGGAAGAGAATGACAGAGACAGTGAGATCTAAACTTGACCCAGCTCCTGTCCCTGCCTACCTGCCTCAGCTACCCTAGGTGGTAGCAGGACAACTGGGCGACAGTCCCTTCTCTGAATAAGTATTACACAGAACAGGACAAGAAAAATCAACACAGAAGCAGAGTAAAGCCAAGGGTCAAACCAAAGAGACAAACAGTACCAAATCAAAATCCAAAAGAGTAGTAACAAGGGAAGCCAAGGGTCAGAAGAATGTAAATACAATACAATAGCAAGAGAAGCGCTTAGCAAGGACAGAGTCTCAATAGCCAGCAAGCATGTGTGAGCTGATGACCTGTATATAGGAAGTCCAGAACAAGTGCCATACTTAATTGGCAGATAGGCTGTCAATCACACAGGTAAGGCTAAGATTAACTATTGGAGGAACAGAAGGAAACAAAGGCGTGAGAGATGGGTGTGATGGAAAATTAATTACCGAGATGACGTCATAGAGCAGTGTTCAGACAGAGCAACAAGAACCCTAAGCAAGGAAATTAAAACTGAACATGCCTCCTGCACCGCAGCGTGCAAGCTGATTGCGTAGAAGTCTAAATGGGTGCGGATTTAACGCTATTACTATTATTATTCATTTATATAGAACCATTCGTTCCATGGTGCTGTACATTATTATATTCATTCCATGGTGCTGTACACTATTATATTAATTCCATGGTGCTGTACATTATTATATTAATTACATGGTGCTGTACATTATTATATTAATTCCATGGTGATGTACATTATCATATTAATTCCATGGTGCTGTACACTATTATATTAATTCCATGGTGCTGTACATTATTATATTAATTCCATGGTGCTGTACACTATTATATTAATTCCATGGTGCTGTACATTATTATATTAATTCCATGGTGCTGTATACTATTATATTAATTCCATGGTGCTGTACATTATTATATTAATTCCATGGTGCTGTACATTATTATATTAATTCCATGGTGCTGTACATTATCATATTAATTCCATGGTGCTGTATACTATTATATTAATTCCATGGTGCTGTACATTATTATATTAATTGCATGGTGCTGTACATTATTATATTAATTCCATGGTGCTTTACATTTGGAGGTTACATACAGTACACAAAATATACAAAACAAATACAATACTAACAATGGCCGGCTGGCACAGTGGGATAGAGGGCCCTGCCCGCGAGGGCTTACAATCTATGAGGGAAGAGGGATAGAGACAGAAGGTGGGGGAGAGGCTGTTCAGATGGCAGTGCGGTGATAGTGATATTGGAGGTTGTAGGCCTTCCTGAATAGGTGAGTCTTCAGGGCCTTCTTGAAGCCTGTGATTGTGGGGGTCAGTCTTATGTGTCTTGGTAAGGAGTTCCAGAGTATGGGGGATGCACGGGAGAAATCTTGGAGACGGTTGTGTGAGGAGCGATAAGAGCAGAGTGGAGTAGGAGGTCATTGGAGGATCTGAGGTTACGTGTGGACAGGTAGCAGGAGATTAGGCTGGATACATGGAGAGGACAGGTTGTGGACGGCTTTGTATGTCAGCTTTAGTCTACTATATTTGTAACAAGAGGGTCAGGATGGCACTGCTAACTCAATACATGTATGGATCCAATCGTGAGTAAATAAGCGGATCCATGAGGAGACGACCAG
Organism: Leptodactylus fuscus; assembly: GCF_031893055.1. Classification (NCBI taxonomy): domain Eukaryota; kingdom Metazoa; phylum Chordata; class Amphibia; order Anura; family Leptodactylidae; genus Leptodactylus; species Leptodactylus fuscus. The sequence continues at coordinate 51,005,943 of NC_134266.1, forward strand.
AATGTGCAGAAGTCTGGGGGGTGCTCAACATCCAGAAAAATAGCAAATGACAATAAACGTTGCAAAAAGGAAAAAATAGGAGGAGCACTCACCCACTTGACGATTTTCTTCTAAAAAGCATCCTTTATTAGGGTAAACAATAATGTAATGTAGCCCCTGCTAGGGGTAAAGTAACAGGAGTAGACAACACCTGGATTACCTATCCCAGCCCCACCTGCTTCTCTGTGCCCCTGCCACCTAGGGAAGGAGCTGCAGAGGATTGGGGGAGAAGGGGATTGTGGGTCAAGAGAAAAGAGGAAGGAGATGTGGGGACCGCATGGTTGGGAGAGCAGAAAGTCCAGCACCTGTAGACACAGGGCAGAGCTCCAGGGACAGTCCTGTCAGCACAGCAGCTAAGACCAGGAGAGGAGGTCACCCGTCAGCTAGACAGCTCTACAACTTGGCTCTGGAGAGACACCTTGTCCCATCACACAGGCGGACTCTGCCCCACTCCATCAGGACTTGCAGAATTCTGGAAGTGGATGCACCTATGTGTCTGGGAGTTGTGAGTAGCCACTGCTGAACTGTGTTATAGAGTTGTTGTGGGAACTATTTCTGAGGACAGTAATCCTAAGTGCGCCAACGGTTCCAGCAAGCGCGCCAACGCCCGCGGCAACAGGGCCCCAACTGATGGACTGAGTTATTTATGTTGCTGCAGCTTTATTAGGGGAGATTTTTTACATGCAGCTAGCTATGTGGAGTGTGTGTGCCAACTCATGTATGAGAGAATTATGTACTATGTGTGGGTCACTGTACATTTATCCTGTGTTTCCCAGAGTTTAGAGCATTAGGAGATCCATTTATACTATTATATATGTCAGGCCTGGCATGTATTTATAGCTCATGGTTATGGTTACAAAGGAGCAACCGCTGGATTGTTTATGTGTTATGTTATATGCTATCTTACCTTTCTACTTTTGCAATTTGCTCTCCTGAGCACATTCCTATTTAATTTTATACCAATAAATATTCCCCGGTTGTTTTACCCCTATTTCTGTGAGTGTGTACTGAGCTTAGGCAGGGGTTTCCCAAGTCAACCCCTGGCAGAAGAGGACAACCCTCCTGCCTTCCCACAGAGCTCCGAGAAAGATTCGGGTGGAGGCACTGCGCCATAGCGAATTTAAAGATACACACACCCTTCCTATAGAGTGAGGTCTGAAGGGCTGTTACAGTAAAAACAACCATCTGGGAGGGAAGATACAGCATATATTGCGACAGAAAAGGCAACAGCCGTTTCGCGCTCCTCTGAGCGCTTTTTCAAGCCTCCAATGCAAAATGGATGGTTGTTTTTACATTATTGTTTACCCTTTTTCCTTTTTGCAAGTTTTTAGTCTACTATACCATACACTATATAATCAATATATATAGTGACCCACAATTACTAAAAAGTTTACTGTAGATTGTGGACAGGGCCTCTAAGTTGTCCTAAGTGATGACATTATAATATTAAAATGGGTATTTTTATGAATACATTTTGCAAGTGACAAGAAAAATGTGTGGCTTCTAAATATTGCATAATTTACATCCGATTCATTATTTAGAGTAGGATGAAATATTGCACATATTTGCAGAAACCTGCGTCTGCTCATTGCTTGTATACATTTTATGTCCCTATTATCAGAAATTTAAAAAATGTGCCAAATCTAATATGAGGTATGCACTTTTCAACTTGGCACAAATCTGCATGCCTTACTTGGATAAGATTAGAGCAAGTATAATCCATTTCATTTACCTGCAGCGTCACCACAGGGCTGTTCTTATAATAAACCATGTTAGGAGCCTCTTTGAGCCATTTTCTGCTTGGGCCAAATGATGGAAATCCCAAAGTAGGGACCCCACTCTGTAAACTTAAAAGAACATGAGTTTTCTAAATCAAGCAAGTCCTATAAACATTACTGAAGAACTATCCCTACACTCATGCTAGAGCTGGACTACCCATCTGGTAATTCTGGCAAGCACCAGATGAGCTTGTAACTTCAGGCGGGAACGTCTGTTAACATCATGTAGCTCCAGATAAAGAAAGCACACGCTACAGATGTTATGTGCTTGGAATCCTTATCGTAACATCTGGAGGATGCAGCATGGGAGCAGGATTTGATGAAATCCTATTGACTTACATTACATTATAGATGTCGGTACCTGAAGAAGAGGTCGGACTGAAATTGAAACACAATAATCAGCTATTCAGGGTCTGTCTGGTCTGTACTGTCATAGAGTACAATACATGGAGCCGGAAGGATCTCTGTGTCTCATATAGTGGTTGAGTGACATTACTACAGCTCATCTCTCATTGAAGTCAATAGAAGCTGAGCTGCAGTAACAACATCCGGTCACTATACGGGGCATGGAGTTGTCTTCTATGGACTCTGCGCACAGTATAGGATGGTGAATAGATGCACCCCTTTAATTTTAGCTACTCTACGTTCACATATATCTGGTGGTCGTATAATCCCTGTTTTTAGGGTCAAGTGGCCTGATAAACGTGTCCCATTGTATTTCTACATTTATTTCCTGTACATGTGTCTATGTGGGTGTATATGTGTGTGCATTTGTGTGTCTGTATTTGACAATCTATGCAAGATTATGAAAATCTATAAAAGTAAACCAGTATCATGCAGTTATAAATAATATCAGTAGATGGCGCTGAAGCAAAGAGTAATAATACAAGATAATATTGTAATGATACAGTAAATAAAATTTTGGAGGCCCAAATCAGGGATGGAACATATTGATGGTACCACTGCAAAGTTTCTCTCCCTACCCCTAGGCCCCCCAAAAATGCTAGGCCGAATCTAAGCATATCTTATTTGCTGCAAATATTACCCAAAAATGTGAGAAGTGTCTGATCACTTGGGGTCCAGGATCCAGAAGCAGTTGATCCTGAGGGGGACCCAAAGGCCCATCTGGTACATAACATAAACTACCGTTCTAAATGGTACAATGTAGGCAGGACCCCCATTACATTGGGGCCCTAGAGCTTCACGCTACGTCTCTGGTCATACATGTGTTGCCACTTCATTCAGTCACTATAGGAATACCAGAAAATTGCTAAATACTATGCTCAGTCTTTGTCTTCGTTAGTACTTATGACCATCGCTAGATGTAAATGGGGGAGACAAAACCTCTGGCCTGTGATTGGGACCCAAGATGGGACTCATATCTATCACACATATATGGCATATCCTGTGAAAATCCCATAAATGTGTAACGTGTGTATACTGATATAGTTCAACTCAAATAGTAGAATAACCTTGTTACTATACCTACCTATAGGTGTTTGTGTCCTTAGTGCACCTGATATTTCCCATAGGCTTTTAAACAGAACATCAAGACATTGTAAGTAGTAACTGGTGGCTACACAGTAGGGACTTTTCTAGTGTCAGAGACCCTCTAAAGCTGGATTTTTCAGGTGGAAACTGGGTGGAAACCCGACAGACCCCTATATATAGTCTATGGGGTCCGTTGGTTTCCACCAGTAACCACTTTTTAAAGTAGATTAGGTTTCCATTCATGGGGTCCCCCAGCGGATCCTACAAATGGAAACCCGAATGCAGGTGTGAACCTAGCGTAAGTGTAACAGCAGTGGCATCCATACAACAACTGGAATGTCAGATATGAAGGACCTGGAACATTGATGCACAGACTATATTACATAGTAGTGACTGGTAGAGTTACAGTCATAGACTGGCAGAACTGCAGCAGTGTGAAGACCACTGAGTAATAGAGGACAACAGCAAAAAAACTACTACTGCTGCTATACACTTTATGGTAGATATCAGCCACTGGCGCTCCCCATTAGCTTTCTTTGGCTTGCTTTATGTAGCTGTATGAGTGTTGCCAATCTGGCAGACAGTAGCACTCTCTGAAGTGGGGCACGCATGCTGGGGTAGATGATAATGAAGGTGAAATGTCTGGTTGCTTGCACATTAATTGCCCATTTGCACCCATTATGATCTGACCTCATAAACAACTGTGTCCACCATGAAGCTGTGTGTAAAGGGGCCATTATGGGACATTATGTTGTGTGAAGGGGCCACTATGGGACATTATACTGCATGGAGGGGCTACTATGGAACATTATACTGTAAAGGGGCTGCTATGAGACATTATATTGTGTGAAGGGGCCACTATGGGACATTATACTGCAAGGGGGGGGGCCACTATGGGACATTTTACTGCTTAGGGCCCCTTCACACGGAGTAAACGCGCCGCTCATTGCGTTAACGCGGCGTAATCGCGCACCGTAAAAAAACGCGGCGTACACGCGCCGTAAACGCGCCACAATGCGCGGCGCGTTTACTCCGTGTGAAGGGGCCCTTAGAGGGGCCACTATGGGACATTTTACTGCATAGACGGGCGACTATGGGACATTATACAGTGTGATGGGCCACTGTGAGGCATTATTCTGTCACAGGGAGGATGGGGGCCATGCTTTATGAACAGCCCGGGGGCCAATAGTACCTTTAATCTGCCATCATGCTTTGGCATAGAAGCAAAACTTTGACAATGTCTCAATAAAGATGCCATAACAGGGCATATGGATATTACACAGTGGCCCTCAGTTTTGGGCTCCCCCTCTATGAGCCAGAGAGGAGATTAGTCTGTAAGAGTTGCCCCTGCCTGCTGCAGGGATAGTGCCTGGCTGGCTGTGGACTTCCCCAGCAGGATCATCTGTTTGCCAGGAGTGTCAGGAGAGGAAAACAGAGGAATCAAATGATTTCCCAGCAGCCACATTTTGAGAATGCTTTAGATTAGATAATCCATTTGTTAGGTCACAATGCAAAATGTGTAACAGGAACCCCTTCCAGCACCACTCATTTCTATGTACAGTATAACACTGGTATCCTCTTATATGGCACATGAGTGGTGGCCACATCAGACACAACTTCTGACTGTAACTATTGTGTTTATACAGTCCTATGAAAAAGTTTGGGCACCCCTATTAATCTTAATCATTTTTAGTTCTAAATATTTTGGTGTTTGCAACAGCCATTTCAGTTTGATATATCTAATAACTGATGGACACAGTAATATTTCAGGATTGTAATGAGGTTTATTGTACTAACAGAAAATGCGCAATATGCATTAAACCAAAATTTGACCGGTGCAAAAGTATGGGCACCTCAACAGAAAAGTGACATTAATATTTAGTACATCCTCCTTTTGCAAAGATAACAGCCTCTAGTCGCTTCCTGTAGCTTTTAATCAGTTCCTGGATCCTGGATGAAGGTATTTTGGACCATTTCTTTCTACAAAACAATTCAAGTTCAGTTAAGTTTGATGGTCGCCGAACATGGACAGCCCGCTCTCAAATGATCTGAAAACAAAGATTGTTCAACATAGTTGTTCAGGGGAAGGATACAGAAAGTTGTCTCAGAGATTTAACCTGTCAGTTTCCACTGTGAGGAACATAGTAAGGAAATGGAAGACCACAGGGACAGTTCTTGTTAAGCCCAGAAGTGGCAGGCCAAGAAAAATATCAGAAAGGCAGAGAAGAAGAATGGTGAGAACAGTCAAGGACAATCCACAGACCACCTCCAAAGAGCTGCAGCATCATCTTGCTGCAGATGGTGTCACTGTGCATCGGTCAACTATACAGCGCACTTTGCACAAATAGAAGCTGTATGGGAGAGTGATGAGAAAGAAGCCGTTTCTGCACGTACGCCACAAATAGAGTTGCCTGAGGTATGCAAAAGCACATTTGGACAAGGCAGCTTCATTTTGGAAACAAAAATTGAGTTGTTTGGTTATAAAAAAAAGGCGTTATGCATGGCGTCCAAAAAGAAACAGCATTCCAAGAAAAACACTTGCTACCCACTGTAAAATTTGGTGGAGGTTCCATCATGCTTTGGGGTGTGTGGCCAATGCCGGCATCGGGAATCTTGTTAAAGTTGAGGGTCGCATGGATTCCACTCAGTATCAGCAGATTCTTCAGAATAATGTTCAAGAATCAGTGACGAAGTTGAAGTTACGCCGGGGATGGATATTTCAGCAAGACAATGATCCAAAACACCGCTCCAAATCCTCAGGCATTCATGCAGAGGAACAATTACAATGTTCTGGAATGGCCATCCCAGTCCCCAGACCTGAATATCATTGAACATCTGTGGGATGATTTGAAGCGGGCTGTCCATGCTCGGCGACCATCTAACTTAACTGAACTTGAATTGTTTGTCCAAAATCCCTTCATCCAGGATCCAGGAACTGATTAAAAGCTACAGGAAGCGACTAGAGGCTGTTATCTTTGCAAAAGGAGGATGTACTAAATATTAATGTCACTTTTCTGTTGAGGTGCCCATACTTTTGCACCGGTCAAATTTTGGTTTAATGCATATTGCACATTTTCTGTTAGTACAATAAACCTCATTTCAATCCTGAAATATTACTGTGTCCATCAGTTATTAGATATATCAAACTGAAATGGCTGTTGCAAATACCAAAATATTTAGAACTTAAAATGATTAAGATTAATAGGGGTGCCCAAACTTTTTCATAGGACTGTATATACAGTTGTATACAGGTCCTTGAGTTATAAAGTCACAATGGGCCCCTCTTATCCCTCAATGCTTTCATTCCCTCAGTATACAACAATAATGTCACCAATGATGTTTTGTTAAGGTTCTTGTTGCTTTTCATGGTTTTCAGTAAAAATTACATACAAATATTTTCCTGTCATTTTTACTTAAGAATGGCAAAAATGCTACATGTAAGCATACCCTAAGAAGGAGAGAAGCCGCTGTATACTTCAAAGTGGATACTATAACACTTTTAATGCTGGAAAATACTTTTATGTTGACATAGCTGTTTGACATCTTGAGTGTTTTGTAAGCTGAACTGATGTTTTCAGCCTCAAGCATTTAGTTTAGTTATGAACTTTTAACATGGGTTAAATGTAGAACAGAATGTCTGGGTTATTTCCATTTTGTGATGTTTATTTATTAAAGAATATTGTACAAAATTGGAGTTTGCAATCTCTTTGTTTCCACCTTCATTGTACTAATAGATAGATAGATAGATAGATAGATAGATAGATAGATAGATAGATAGATAATAGATAGATGGATAGATAGATAGATAGATAGATAGATAGATAGATAGATAGATAGATAGAAGATATAGTTAGAAGATAGATAGATAGATAGATAGACAGATAGACAGACAGACAGACAGACAGACAGACAGACAGACAGACAGACAGACAGACAGATAGATAGATAGATAGATAGATAGATAGATAGATAGATAGATAGATAGATAGATAGGAGATAGAAGATAGATAGATAGATAGATAGATAGATAGATAGTTAGAAGATAGAAGATAGATAGCTAGAAGATAGATAGATAGATAGTTAGAAGATAGATAGATAGATAGATAGATAGAAGATAGATAGATAGATAGATAGATAGATGATAGATAGAAGATAGATAGATAGATAGATAGATAGATAGATAGACAGATAGAAGATAGATAGATAGTTAGAAGATAGATAGATAGATAGATAGATAGATAGATAGATAGATAGATAGATAGAAGATAGATAGTTAGAAGATACAGTCCTATGAAAAAGTTTGGGCACCCCTATTAATCTTAATCATTTTTAGCTCTAAATATTTTGGTGTTTGCAGCAGCCATTTCCGTTTGATATATCTAATAACTGATGGACACAGTAATATTTCAGGATTGGAATGAGGTTTATTGTACTAACAGAAAATGTGCAATATGCATTAAACCAAAATTTCACCGATGCAAAAGTATGGGCACCTCAACAGAAAAGTGACATTAATATTTAGTAGATCCTCCTTTTGCAAAGATAACAGCCTCTGGTCGCTTCGTGTAGCTTTTAATCAGTTCCTGGATCCTGGATGAAGGTATTTTGGACCATTCCTCTTTACAAAACAATTCAAGTTCAGTTAAGTTTGATGGTCGCCGAGCATGGACAGCCCGCTTCAAATCATCCCACAGATGTTCAATGATATTCAGGTCTGGGGACTGGGATGGCCATTCCAGAACATTATAATTGTTCCTCTGCATGGATGCCTGAGTCGATTTGGAGCAGTATTTTGGATCATTGTCTTGCTGAAATATCCATCCCCGGCGTAACTTCAACTTCGTCACTGATTCTTGAACATTATTCTCAAGAATCTGCTGATACTGAGTGGAATCTATTCGACCCTCAACTTTAACAAGATTCCCGATGCTGGCATTGGCCATACAGCCCCAAAGCATGATGGAACCTCCACCAAATTTTACAGTGGGTAGCAAGTGTTTTTCTTGGAATGCTGTTTTTTTTGGACGCCATGCATAATGCCTTTTTGTATGACCAAACAACTCAATATTTGTTTCATCAGTCCACAGGACCTTCTTCCAAAATGAAGCTGGCTTGTCCAAATGTGCTTTTGCATACCTCAGGCCAGGCGACTCTGTTTGTGGCATGCTTGCAGAAACGGCTTCTTTCTCATCACTCTCCCAAAGCTTCTCCTTGTGCAAAGTGCGCTGTATTGTTGACCGATGCACAGTGACACCATCTGCAGCAAGATGATGCTGCAGCTCTTTGGAGGTGGTCTGTGGATTGTCCTTGACTGTTCTCACCATTCTTCTTCTCTGCCTTTCTGATATTTTTCTTGGCCTGCCACTTCTGGGCTTAACAAGAACTGTCCCTGTGGTCTTCCATTTCCTTACTATGTTCCTCACAGTGGACACTGACAGGTTAAATCTCTGAGACTACTTTTTGTATCCTTCCCCTGAACAACTATGTTGAACAATCTTTGTTTTCAGATCATTTGAGAGTGGGCTGTCCATGCTCGGCGACAATCAAACTTAACTGAACTTGAATTGTTTTGTAAAGAGGAATGGTCCAAAATCCCTTCATCCAGGATCCAGGAACTGATTAAAAGCTACAGGAAGCGACTAGAGGCTGTTATCTTTGCAAAAGGAGGATCTACTAAATATTAATGTCACTTTTCTGTTGAGGTGCCCATACATTTGCACCGGTGAAATTTTGGTTTAATGCATATTGCACATTTTCTGTTAGTACAATAAACCTCATTTCAATCCTGAAATATTACTGTGTCCATCAGTTATTAGATATATCAAACTGAAATGGCTGCTGCAAACACCAAAATATTTAGAACTAAAAATGATTAAGATTAATAGGGGTGCCCAAACTTTTTCATAGGACTGTAGATAGATAGATAGATAGATAGATAGAAGATAGATAGTTAGAAGATAGATAGAAGATAGATAGATAGATAGATAGATAGATAGATAGATAGATGATAGATAGATAGATGATAGATAGAAAATAGATAGATAGAAGATAGATAGTTAGAAAATAGATAGATAGATACTGTAGATAGATAGATAGATAGATAGATAGATAGATAGATAGATAGATAGATAGGAGATATAAGATAGATAGAAGATAGATAGTTAGAAGATAGATAGATAGATAGATAGATAGATAGATAGATAGATGATAGATAGTTAGAAGATAGATAGAAGATAGATAGATAGTTAGAAGATGATAGATAGATAGATAGATAGATAGATAGATAGATAGATAGATAGATAGAAGATAGATAGTTATAAGATAGATAGATAGATGATAGATAGATAGATAGATAGATAGATAGATAGATAGATAGATAGATAGATAGAAGATAGATAGATAGATAGATAGATAGGAGATAGATAGATAGGAGATAGATAGATAGATAGATAGGAGATAGATAGATAGATAGATAGATAGATAGATAGATAGATAGATAGAAGATAGATAGTTATAAGATAGATAGATAGATGATAGATAGATAGATAGATAGATAGATAGATAGATAGATAGAAGATAGATAGATAGATAGATAGATAGATAGATAGATAGATAGATAGGAGATAGATAGATAGGAGATAGATAGATAGATAGATAGATAGGAGATAGATAGATAGATAGATAGATAGATAGATAGATAAATAGTTTTACATTATTAGTACATTATGTCTGTGAAAAAAAAAAAATACACTTTAGGATTTTACAGCGCAACCTATGGCTCATTGTTTGCATTTCTGACACCTGAAAGATCTAATATGAAATGAGACAGAACACAACTTGGCCTGCCATAGAGATGATGTATACCTCTGAAATACCATGAGGCATATATTTTTTACTGTATACCTTTGAATGGAATCTGTAAGTTACAGAAAAAGAAAGATGTATAATAGGGAAGGATACAAACAAAAAAAAACACTCTTACTTACCCCTCCTGGGTTTTTCCTACCATCTTGTATGAGAATCCCACTACTTGCTGGGTACTGATGTCAGACCGACAAATATATATGTTCCCAAGTAAATGCACATAACTGATATCACTGCACAGAAATAATTCTTACATTTACCTGTAAGAATGCATACAATGATATCTCAACATAGGGATAATAACCACATACCTCCCAAATTTGAAGAACAGAAAGAGGGACAAAATGTGCTCTGCCCACTTTTATGTTGACTCTGCCCATTCTCATTCATTTTTCATGTGCCCCAAACAGACCCTACATTATACCGTTCCCTTCCAACTGCCCCATAGTACTAAGTCCCTCTCCTGGTGGCCCAGTTTAACCTGGGGGAAACTAGAGGGGACATGAAACTGGGAGACCTGGAGGGGGACATTAACAGTGGGGATAGTTGGAAGGGACAATAAATTAATGGCAGCTGAAGTGGAACATTAAACTGGGAGCAACTAGAAGGGGAGATTAAAGGTGCGGCAGCACATTCCGGTCTAGGCTCATTTATTTGAGCCTACTCCGGAGGGGGAAGCCACCATTGTCAGAAGCCACGACAGTCATGGCAGGCACATTTTGGTCCTATTGTGATGTGGCTTCCCACGTTACTCTTAGGGACAAAATCCGCCAATCCGCTTCCCCTGTGAACGGGGCCTAAGAGTCAGGTGACTGGTGGTTCAGAAGGTCAGACCAGGTCAGGAATGGGAAAATCATATGGAAATAAATAACTTTACAAACTTGTATTCTGTAAAAGCCAAACACTGGCTGGTCAGCAAGCTGACATTTCTTTTTGAAGCATTTACTTGGAAAATTACCTTTCAAGATTTTGGTCACATCACCAATTCAGCCTTACTTGTCTCAGCAACTTCACTCGCTGATGCCAAAGTGTGAAGCACTGAGCAATGTGAATTATCCTATGGTTATCAGGTAATTTATTAAAAGGATTCCCATGGACTTAAACATTCATGGCCTATCCGTCAGATATGTCATCAATGTTTAAACAATGGTTGTCTGACATCTGTAACTTACATTACTGTTATACTGAAGGGTATGCACCACTTTTGTGACTGCCAAATCCTGTTCATTGTTTAGGGCCCTGTCCAAAAGGTTAGACTCCCATCAATAAAGCAGTGGTTACTTATAAGAATAAGATAGAGATGAGTGAACCAGTTGGGAATGCACTAGTTTCAACCCAAACTTTCCAAAAATTTTGGGTTCGATCCAATATAATATTTTGATGATTAATTTTCATGAACCAGTTAAAATGGCTGCCTACTATGAAAGCATGTAGAAAGCCAAGAAAAAGGATCATATGGCTATAAGCTTGTGTAAATTCAAGAGTTTTCCTGAATACATTGCTTTAGTAATGCTGCTTTGTCTGCCTACTGTGTTAGATTCCTACTCCCACTGTCTATGTAGCATTGTCAAGGTACCTTGTGTGTTATCTGATCTCAAGCTGGATGACATGACTCCCTGCTCTCTGGAGGGGAGGAGGATTGAGTTCTTGGATCACACTTGCTCTCACAGCTATTATCTCCAGCTCTAAGGTCGGGGCAATTAGGTCAGCATTTTGCTGAAAAAGGTTTAGACATATTGAGTTATGTCTTATGTAAATACACAGATAACATTGGGTTTATTGCAAGTCCATTGTCCATCTTGGCAGCATGTAAATTTTTTTTCTCACCAACCCTGTGTAAAGTAGTATATATTTAATTTGTACAATATCTGACCTGGATTATTATAGATTATTATACTTCTTAGTGTTCTGTCCATCAAACAGTCAAAGCCTGCCCAAATAGCCAGAGTCTGCTACCTGCTTGTTGAAGAATACAGGAAGTGAGAAGAAGAGATAGCAGGCAAACTGGTGAGAGTGGGAGATGGGAAAACCCCTTGCATGCAGTCCTCATGACCGGGGACATCCAATCATAACGGACTATATGTCAGAGGTCACTGATGACATATAAGCAGTATAAAAAGCCCAAGCAGGAGGAGAAGGTTTTCATTTTGTGGGGAGAGATCAGAGAGATAGGATTTCAGACAGTATGATTGAGATAGATAGGATAATACACAGGTAATACATTGTCAGGGTTCTGGGGAAGTGTAGTGTTTGGACTAGATCAGAATATTATTTTAATTAATTGCTAAAGATAAGAGTCACTCTCTGGCACACTGTGCATGTCAGTGAAATGATGTCTAATGTTACAGTGCCAGTGGCGTAGAGAGATTGATAAATTCCCCCCATTATACCTAACACCAAGAACAGACAAACTAGTCACACTACATGGAACTCTGGTTGTATGTACAGTATAATTTAGCTATTTTTTCCTTGCGAAACACCAAAAGCGAGTGACGTTATATACACTACTTCTTTCAATTTTTTTTTTTTTTCCCTAAAAGTGGTACTGTAAAATTTGGTCCCTTTTTTCCTTCGCAAATGCCAAAACACACAGTGAAATGTTAAAAAGCATTAAAAAAAAACCAAACAAACAAGTGCGGTGTGTTTTTTTTTAACCACTGGTTACCTTCTGTTTACCCATGGCCATATCTTTTGTCTTCACTTTGACATTAATAATGGTTCATTTTTCCAACTGTGATATTTACTTGGCTGTGCAAAAACTAGTTTTTTATTGCCTAGTGTACATCAAGGGGTAATCTTTCCTAGATTTAAGATCTGAAAACGGCCCAAAGCCCTGGATTGGTCACATAGGGTGTCATGATTTTGGGGCTATGTGCAGGCCATTCATGCAACGGCTAGCACACAGCTGGAGAACCTTGTCATGTGAATAAGCACTAAGACTGTGTTAGCATTAGAGAGCTAGAGAGGTTACATGAGAGTTTTAAAGGGATTCTACCATTAAAATCACATTTTTTGTCGATCACATGTAGGATTAGCCTTAAGAAAGGCTATTCTTCTCCTACCTTTAGATGTCTTCTATGTTCCGCCGTTTGGTAGAAATCACGGTTTTCGTCTGTATGCAAATGAGTTCTCTCGCCACACTGGGGGCATCCCCAATGCTGCGAGAGAAATCTCCAGCACCGCCTCCATCTTCTTCAGGAACCAACTGCTCATGCCCAAAGGCCACAAGAAAATGGTGGCTTACACACTTGTGGGTTGTGGGCATGCGCAGTCGGCTCTGCCCGAGGCCTAGAAGTTTGAACCCAGCTCTGGAAGAAGACTCGTAGAGAGGCCGTTCCTGAAGATGCAGGCGCTGGAGATTTCTCTTGCAGCATTGGGGACGCCCCCAGTGCTGTTTGAGGTCTGGGGCCCACCCCCAGTGCTGCGAGAGAACTAATTTGCATACAGACGAAAACAGGGATTTCTACCAAATGAGAAGACAATTAAAGGTAGGAGAAGAATAGCCTTTCTTAAGGCTATTCCAATGTGTGATCGACAAAAAATGTGCTTTTAATGCTAGAATCCCTTTAAGGGCTAGTGCACACGGGGGAAATTGGCAGTGGAATTTGACGCAGAATCCGCCTAAAAATCCGCTGCCAAAAATGGTTCCCATTGACTTCAATGGGAGCTGCTTGCTTCTTTATTCAGCTAGCTAGTAGCAGAAAATAAAAGCAAGCTGCCCTATTTTGCCACTTATTCCATGGCTGAATCAGCTGCGGCGACCGCGGCGCGAGGCTCCAGCCCATTCATGTGGGCCTAATCCATCATGGAATGACGCGACAGGATCCCAGTGCATTGCAGTACACGCGGAGTTCATGTGGGAACTAGACCTTAGGAGTCCTCATATGCTACTTATATATTTACAATCCAGTTCATATCAAAGCCAAACTTTTGGTCCAAGCCAACCAACTCGAATTGAAACTTGAAAGGTTTGTTAATTTCTAGAACAGGACACCAATATATACTTAGACTGAAATTGTGAAGGGTCTTGTGACATAAGATTATATTGTTAGTAGGTCACAGATCAGCATGGATTATAGCATCTACCAAACATCCGGAACTATCCATGTCTAATATCTATAGTATGGCGTATTCTTTCACCTAGCTTTCTAATGCCATCATTTGCATATTAGTTAGTGCCCTGCACTATAAGTTTACAAGTATATACATGTCTGCTCCAGTAAAATACCTGAACCTGAACCTCAGATCCAGTATCATGTCTGAGGCAAATCACGCCTAAATTTCTTCTCTTTGCCTTTTTCTGGCACGTTCTGTTGTGCTGAATTGCAGAATAGCGAGAGGTAATGACCCCATGTCACACTTGTGTCTTTGTCACTCACTGTAAATTAAACCTTTTTGTCCTCCTATAGTGTACAATGAGCGTGTGTGCTAAACAATTTGGATGTGTGCTGTCAGCCTATTCTCCACACAGTGGCCCAGAGAGACAGTCAATCATACCCAGACTGATCTAACCTGGAGCCACACGATGTGACTGTCACCTATGAGAGCCTTCAATTCACAAGGACACGCACAATACGGTAAGTCTATGACATTTCTCACCCTTCAGCAGTGTTGTTTGCACCTCATTCCTGTGCAAAGCTGAGAACGTAGAAAACTGGTTATATAAAGTTACAATCCGTGCAATGCCCATAGGAATATATTCTTCATAAAATAATGCACAATAATAATACAGTAATGCAATTAATAAATGAAACAACTAAAACAACAATCTAAACCAGATAATACATAACAACTAAAACAAGCAATGTACTCCGCTCTATTAATAAAAAAAAAATCATTAAATATTTCAGCCATCACTACCAATAACTACCGGGTGTTTCCTGAATTTTAATATATGACTGACAATGACCGGTATAAATAGTAAATGTGAATATTTAATATAATCATAGAAAAGCAGATATGTGTTGAATACATTTGTCTTATGCAAGGACCCAGATCACATCCTTCAAGATGACCTTAGATAATTGTTAGACTACCATCACATTTCCACTGTTCCGTGTGCCAGGTCATTTGTATGATAAATATAATTGATGCCCAACGGGCCCCATTAACTATAATGTATGGATTGTGAACACATATGGGCTTACTGTATTGTGTAGGTTTTTTTTATGTAGATTGCGAGCCCCATATAGGGGTCACAATGTACATTTTTTTTCCCTGTCAGTATGTCTTTATAAAATGAAAGGAAATCCACGCAAACACAGGGAGAACATACAAACTCCTTGCAGATGTTGTTCCTGGTGGGATTCGAACCCAGGACTCCAGTGCTGCAAGGCTAACCACTGAGCCAGCGCGTTGCTCCTACTATATTGTGCAGTTTTACCATGCATTAGGTACTGATTGTGGAGCACTGCAATATAAAAAGGGTGGAAATGATTAAAACTGGCACATTGTGCAAGTTTTTGGTCCCTGGCCCACTTTGATTCTCATCCTCATTTGGCCACTTTTCACAAAATTGTTGCAGGGAATTGGAAAAATAGTGTCATATCTTTGGCAAAAAGGTGGGCCTGGTGCCAGAGATACAACACATTTATACCAATCTATGCCAGGGTATTAGGGTAGGGTTTTTCAGACTATGCAACATTTATTTATGTGATCAGGGTATACAACAAAGAGGACCCCTCTCCCCATTGTATGTACATGAGCAAGTACAGAAACGGCGATAATTCACATTGACAAATCAGGTAAAGATAATTTTTCTGATAGTTCTAGGCGTTTACTATCATTGTCGCAAATACACAACATTTTGGTGGAAATGCTGCGGCAAAAAATGCTGCGTTTTACATTATCTACAAAGTGGATGGGATACTGGTGAATCCTGTCTACACGTTGCAGTGGAAATACTGCAAAAACGTTTGAATTAATTTAAATTGCAACATGTCAATTCTACCTACAGAAACGCTGTGGAAAATGTTGCGTTTCTGCCAGAGTCTTTTTTGCAGCATTTTATGGCTGCCGCTAGCTACATGGGGCCTTAACCTTATTATTGCTTCATTCTGAGTATATAGTATTCCATAATGTTATAGGATGGCGTTGTTCTGTACTAGGCATAGGAGCTATTCCACATACATGGCTTCCGAATCCTAGCAGAATTGGAAAATGCTCCAACACTGGCAGCTTAAATCATCAGATGCCATAATCAATAGCGATCACAGTATCATGAAATTTCGGGGTACAAAGGTTTGCTATGGCAGACAGGAGGCCTATCAATGGTATCCTGGTTTCCTTTCCCTATTACAGATACCATGGGAAGAATATGCAAATCTGTCTTCCATGATGTAATTAGGAAGTCAGGTGCCTCAGTGTTGCAAACCAATAGAGGGCGCTCACTGGAATGTGCAAACCTGTCTTCCCTGATGTAATTAGGAAGACAGAATCTCAATGATATGGCCCAATAAAGGCTGCTCCCTTTAGCATCATGCTCGACCTTCCAAGAGGCCTTTGTTTTGCAATGATGCTGGGATTATTACCAGGTATAGTCTCTCAACCGAGGATGGCCGTTTCGATGTTATTGCATCTCGTCAGCCCGGTGTAGAGACGACTAATCTGGTAGAGGTGAGAGGCTTAGACAGGGTTAAGGGGATATCGTCACTCCTTAGGGAGAGACCACCATATAGGTGTGTAGAGACTTATTAAGCCTTTAGCACTCCACTGTACAAGGGACCATGGGAAGAATATGCAAATCTGTCTTCCATGATATAATTAGGAAAGTCTCCACACACCTATATGGTGGTCTCTCCCTAAGGAGTGATGATATCCCCCTAATCCTATTACAGATAGTGAGGCTATGTGCAATGTACAGCGATACAGATCAGTCTATTGTACTTGTTTTGTATTATATGGTATATGTAAACCATCTTCAAATGTAAATCGACATGGAATTGAGCGTGCTATTCTACTACTACTTATTATTATTATTACTATTCTTTCCTTTTATGCTATCACAGATATACTTCTGATTTTGCCTTGACATTAACTTTACCTTATCTTGATTCTGAATGAAGTATTCTTGCACATTGTAAATAATATTCTATTATTATTCACCATCCAGGTTAAAATATGGGCGACTGGTCAATTTTAGGTCGCCTTTTAACAGAAGTCCAGAACCACTCAACGGTTATTGGGAAAATATGGCTGACAATGCTGCTCATTTTCAGAATTCTCCTAGTAACACTGGTGGGAGATGCTATGTATGGAGATGAACAGTCAAAATTTACCTGCAATACCCTTCAACCAGGTTGTAACAACGTATGTTACGATAGCTTTGCCCCCGTCTCACATCTCAGGTTCTGGATATTTCAGATTGTCCTGGTGTCCACTCCTTCCATCTTTTACATAATCTACGTCCTTCATAAAATTGCTAAAGATGAAAAAACTGACCTGGAAAGGGCCTATGTCATGGAATTGCTCCAGAGCTTATCAATTGGAGAAAGTTTACTGACTAATCCAGAAGCAGATGAACACACCGAAGTTAAAGACATATCCAAGAAAGGAGACAGGTTTAGACCCAAAATTGCTAATGATCCCATCCGAGGTCCTGTTCCAGTGTTTGACAAGATGCATATCATTTACATTGTTCACGTGGTCCTCAGATCAGTGATGGAATTGGCATTCTTAGTCGGACAGTACTATCTTTATGGCTTTGAGGTCCCTCATCTTTTCCAGTGCCATACATACCCTTGTCCCACCAAGACTGATTGTTTTGTCTCCAGGGCTACCGAGAAGACCGTCTTTCTTAACTTCATGTTTGGAGTTGGACTTGGTTGTTTTATACTGAACATTGTTGAGTTGCATTACCTGGGCTGGTTCTATGTGCTTCGGATCCTAGCGGTTGCCTGTAACACCTGTTGTGAATTCAAGAGCAAGAAAAAGAAGAGGCCCAGGGTGCTGCACCCCGAGCAAAATAACCTGCTTATCCATTTAAAAGACACTATACAAGAACGATTTGTCTTAAAGACTTCCTCAAGTTTATCTCCAGAGAAGATAGGTTTTCTACCTTCTCCACCAACAAGCACAATATCATTCACCAATGAAGATAACGATGACGCTACCTCAAGACAAAGTCCAGATATTAAGCACAGTAGTAAGGCTAAAATAACCAAGATCAAGAAGTCCTGGCTATGAAAAGTTAAAAACACGGGTTATTGAGAACTACAGATTTAGAATAAGGCCCCACGTTGCGGAAATGTAGCACTTTTTTTTATTGTGGATTTTGCTGCATTTTTTTGAGACAAAGTCAGAAATGGATTTAACCGAAGGGAAATGTCTAAGAGCTTCTTTTATATTGTCCATGTAATTTTCAATCCACTCCTCAGTTTGGCTCAAAAAAAGAGCAACAAAATCTGCAACAGAAAATGCTGCATTTCTACAACATGGGACCTAAAGAGGTTTTACAGCCCCCAGGTGATTTTTTTTTTATACTGATGAGATGACATATCCACAGGATAGGTCATCTGTATCTGATCAGTAGGGATCTGACACCACACCAATGAGCTGATCTTGCCGTGTCCCAGCGCAGGAAGTTACTGCACAGGATGAGACCAGGAGCAGTGCTGCTCCTATTCAAGTAATAGGTGCAGAGCTGCAGCCACGTCCACAGTATAGTGGTGACCCCAGGGTACTGCAATTCTTATTACTTGAATAGTAGCAGAGCAGCTTCTGGCCTCATCCTGTCCAGTGCTGGGATATGGCTGTATCAGCTGATAAGCGCAGTGTCGGACCCTGCTGGATCAGACGCTTAGGACCTATGCTATAGATAAGTCATCAGTATGAAAATCTATCTGGGAGCTAGAAAACCTAAATGTAATGAAGGGAACCTGCCACATTGAACATATAGTCAAATCTGCAGAGCATTTTATTGTGCTGGAGGAGCTAAGCAGACTGATGTTTAGTTTTTTGGGCAAATAGTCGGCCTGCTAAAACTCTAAGGGTGCATTCACACGGAAGAAAACGGTGCTGAATTCGGTATGGAATCTGCGTCAGATTCAGCGCTAAAAAGTGCCTCCCATTGACTTCAATGGGTTCCTTTTTCTGCTAAAGGAACCCATTGAAGTCAATGGGAGGCTTTTTTTTAGCGCTGAATCTGAGGCAAATTCCACACCATTTTCCTCCGTGTGAATAGACCCTTAGGCTAAAACTCTGCTCAATGTGGTCTTTGGAGTCCAGAGGGTAGTGCTGCTCTATGATTGACAGCCTTCGCTACAAGTATGTACAAGGAGATAGCTGTTACTTACTCAGGAGAAGAATCCTTATGGCTCCTAGGCCTAAAATGTTCACAGTTTTAATTCAATAAATAGCAAATTAGGCAGAATATTTTAAAAGAAAAACACTAATCATTAATCAGTTTAGTTTCTCCTACTTTATACCTTTCTGCCTACAGATCAGACCTCTTTTTAATGTTACATATTCCCTTTAAAGACTAAGGCCCCATGTGGCATCCCGCAGCAAAAAAGCGGAGCACACACTCTACTGATGAATCTTGTATAAGCTAAAAACAATGCTAGATTGCACTTGGCCTTGTATCCCCTTACTTTTAGAAATAGATAAGTGGTAAAAATGTTAGTGAATAGGTAGTGCTCCTTGCGATTCTTAAACTTGCCTACGTTTTTGGAAATATCCAAATGTGTCCAAAAAAAAAAAAAAACAGTTGTGCAGAGTTTTGACTTTCATTCCAAATGTCATCAATTTCAATGTACTTATGTCAGAAAGTTGACGTATATACATTAATAAATCTTCCTCGATGTGTGGAGTGTGACTATTAAAATACCTAACCTTTCAACAAACTTTTGCATAAATCAATATTTCAGTGACGAGAATTTATTAACACTGTAGTTTCCTACACCAATCTTAATAAAGTCCCAGAATCTGCACCAGAATTGCCCACACGTGAGCCAGAATGGAAAATTAGGCCAGCCTGGAACTGATGTAGATTTCTAGTATAACTCATACCAGCTTTCTGGAGTGAATTATAACAAATAAGGTGTCCCCACCACATCACACCCTGCTCTTCACCCCGCTCTGACCAGGAACTGGCATGCAAGATGTATAACAGGTTATCGGGTGCATCTTTGATGCAAGTAATGGCAAAGTACCGTATATACTCGAGTATAAGCCGAATTTTTCAGCCCAGTTTTTGTGTTGAAAAAGCCCCCCTCGGCTTATACTCGAGTCAGCAAAAAAAAATAAAAAAAAATATTTTTATTTATTTATTTTTTTTAGGAGGGGGGGTCTATGACCAGCCACAATATTAATGTATAGACTCTCCCATAAAATAGTGCAAAAAAAAAAAAAAGATAAAAAAATAAAAGTTCTAAATCACTCCTTTCCCTAGAATACATACAAAAGTAAAAAAAAAAAAATGACTGTGAAACACATTATACACATTAGGAATCCCTGTGTCTGAAAGTGCCTGGTCTACTGAATATAGGGGATCTGCAGTGCTCCTGTTCCGTTGAGAAGGGGTTAATAGGAGCACTGCAGATACCATATATTCAGCCAGACTGAATTCCAAGTGTGGGAAGAAAAACAGTCCACAAGCTCAGGGAAGGGGCAGACAGAGAACCAAAACACCCCCTCCCCTTTCCCAGCATCCAACATCTACTGCACCCCAAAACTCCGACCATTTAAATTTTTTAAATTTCCCAGTAGCTTCTGCATTTCCTCCCTAGGCTTATACTCGAGTCAATAAGTTTTCCCAGTTTTTTGTGGTAAAATTAGGGGGGTCGGCTTATATTCGGGTCGGCTTATACTCGAGTATATACGGTATGCTACTTTATTATCCATCTACACCAGAAAACTGGCATAGATGGGATAATACATTTCTCCTGTTTGTGCACATGATAAATAACACTATTTCTGGTCAATATCTGCCTTGTTTTCTGCATTTTAGAAGTTTGCCCTTCTTCAGGCTTTATCCTTAATATTCTAGTTGTCCCTGAGCTGGGGAGTGTAGACTAGTTGCTATGATATCTCTGATATACTACACACAAGTAGATGTGCATAAGGCACTTGGGTTGAAATAGAAACTTCTTACTTAGCTGCATTATCCTCTGTCTTTATGTTTGTCTCTTCTGTCACTCCTGATCATTACTCCCCCTCTCCATACTACTTCTATGTAAAGCTGTAATCAGAGAGCATGTAATTTGGTTGGGGGGTGGAGTTTTCAATATAATACAATATATTACAAGCAGTGGCGTAACTAGGAATGGCGGGGCCCCGTGGCGAACTTTTGACATGGGGCCCCCCCTCCCCAAACCGATGCCGAAGACCTCGACTGACCCCCTCCTCCGCACTCTATTATGTCCCTTAGTAAGCCCTGCACACAGTATTATCCCCAATAGTGTCCCCTGCACACACAGTATTAACCCCTATAGTGTCCAATGCACACAGTATTAACCCCTATAGTGTCCAATGCACACAGTATTAACCCCTATAGTGTCCAATGCACACAGTATTAACCCCTATAGTGTCCAATGCACACAGTATTATCCCCCATAGTGTCCCCTGCACACACAGTATTTACCCCTAGTGTCCCCTGCACACACAGTATTATTAACCCCTATAGTGTCCAATGCACACACAGTATTAACCCCTATAGTGTCCCCTGCACACACAGTATTAACCCCTATAGTGTCCCCTGCACACACAGTATTATTAACCCCTATAGTGTCCAATGCACACACAGTATTAACCCCTATAGTGTCCAATGCACACACAGTATTAACCCCTATAGTGTCCAATGCACACACAGTATTAACCCCTATAGTGTCCAATGCACACACAGTATTAACCCCTATAGTGTCCAATGCACACAGTATTATTAACCCCTATAGTGTCCAATGCACACAGTATTATTAACCCCTATAGTGTCCAATGTACACACAGTATTAACCCCTATAGTGCCCCTGCACACACAGTATTATCCCCCATAGTGTCCCCATATGTCCCACTGCGGACACCTATAAACATTTATTATACTCTGGGGTCTGAAAAGAACCCAGAGTATAATAATCGGAGACCCGGGGGATTAAAACCATTAAAAGAACAGAGACAGTTGCTTACCTGTTCCTGTCGGCTGTCCTGTCCGCTCTTGTCCAGCTTTAATGACGTCAGACGTCACATGACCCGGGAAGCTGGCCTGGGTCATGTGACGTCAGACACGAATGACGGAGGCCTGGCAGGATCGCGGAGAGGTAAGTAACACTGTTTTTTATGTTACCTTACCCCTCCCGGTGCGCCGATCATTATACTCGGGGGTCTGCAAAGACCCCCGAGTATAATGATAGCCTCTGTGGGCCCCGCAGTGTCACTTGCCGATCCCGGCCCAGCCAGGATCGGCAAGTGAATGGGGCCCGTAACGGACTTTTTTTAAAAAAAAAAAAAAAAACGCAGCGGTAGCAGCTGTCACCGGGCCCCCTAATGGCCCGGGCCCTGTGGCAGCTGCTACTGCTGCTACCACGGTAGTTACGCCCCTGATTACAAGGCTTGTTCTTTTCACCTGCACTGTTGATTTATGCAAAATTTGTCAGAAAGTTAGCGACCATATAAATGCACATGTGTGATTATACATAAGTCTGTACAATAAACTTGGTGTAAAATAAAATGTGTGTGATCCCATATTTAGAATTCTACCGAATCATTCTACTGTACAATCTAGTGTTTGAGAGCTTTGCTGAACAGGTTTACCCAATTTTATTATTATTTTTTAAATAGGCCGATACCTACGGGATTATTCCAGCAGGTAATGTCTGATATTCACTTAGCCATCCCCACTCATACTCATGGCTGCATCCGCTTTGGCCTCCGGGGTGCTGCACACTATGTTCCAATGTAATTTGGAGTCAATAAAGGGAACCATATAACCCGTACAGTAAACAGTAAAGGGGCAATATACTGTGGGGGAGTTAGTAGAGGGGGCATTATACTGTGTGTGGCCCAATAAAGGGGGCAGTATACTATGAGGGAACAAGTAAAAGGGCATTATATTGTGTGGGGCCAATAAAGGGGGCAGTATACTATGAGAACCCCAGTAAAAGGGCATTATACTGTGTGGGGCCAGGAAAAAGGCATTATATTGTGTGGGTGCTAGTATACAGTACTGTGTTGGTGCTAAGAAAAACATGGACCCAAAACAGGACCAGGTAAGTATATACTCAAGGTAAACAAATCACAAACCAGTCGTAATTAGTAGAG
This sequence comes from Leptodactylus fuscus, assembly GCF_031893055.1. Taxonomy (NCBI): domain Eukaryota; kingdom Metazoa; phylum Chordata; class Amphibia; order Anura; family Leptodactylidae; genus Leptodactylus; species Leptodactylus fuscus. The sequence continues at coordinate 51,029,366 of NC_134266.1, forward strand.
ATGAGCGAGTAGTGTTCGATCGAGTAGGTGTTGGATCGAATACTACGGTATTCGAAATACTCGTACTTGATCGAACACTACTAGCTATTCGCAGTTTAAGGTTCGATGCAGAACCAGCGTTGATTGGCAGAATGCTATACATTCTGCCAATCAACGCTGGTTCTTCTCTTACTTTTAGAGGTCTTCTCCGTGCAGCGTCCCCGCGGCGTCTTCCGGCTGGAATTCACTCTGCCTAGGCCCCGATGCCTAGGCAGAGTGAATTCTAGCCGGAAGAAGACGCGGGAACGCTGCGCCGGGAGAAGACTTCAAGAAGAATCCAGCCCCACCGTCACTCGTGGACTTGGTAAGTATAATTTTATCGAATTTTGCGTACCCCTGAAACGAGCATTTCCCCCCATAGACTATAATGGGGTTCGAAATCCGTTCGAACAGTCGAACAGTGAGCAACTGTTCGAATCAGATTTCGAACCTCGGACATTTTAGTGTTCGCTCATCTCTAGTAATTAGTGAAAATATACAATACACATTTTTATTTAAAGAAATAACACAATATAAAAACACCAAGAAGACATGTATAAAAGGGACAACCATATAACTACATATAACTATGGCCCCTGTACTGATGACCACCAAATATGGCAGATGAATATGCCACAGAATTGAAAAAAGTATTCACAATGTGTACAAAGTCATAAAAGACCCCATAGTATTATTGAACATCTGTGCCAAAAGCAGATATAAAATGAAAACACCATGGCAGAATATGAAGTAATAGTATAGACTACAACATATGATTTAGTGTGACAAAAAAGTCAAAGACTGAAAGTACAGAGTATATTGTGTCAGTGTATTGTGTGTCACTACTGTGTATACCAATGGAGTCCAGCAATTGCTGTATGATCACTGGAAGACATGCAAAGCAAATGAGCAACATAATTATATGACTATACAATGTTATAGAGCAATATAATCTTACCCATGGTGTGGGGGTAACAGTAAGGAAACGGTTGAACAGTAGACAGGGCCACGAGCGTGATGCGCATTTCGGCGCCACCCCCTGACGAAGGCTTGCGCCGAAATGCGCGAGGGTGGTTTGGGGGCAATAAAAATTTTGCTAAGGGTCCCAGACTTTCATAGTTATGCCCCTGTTCATATTCTAATGATGTGTTGTAATATTATTAAATGTGAACAACTCTTTAACCTCTTAGTGCCACATGCTGCACATTTACAGAGCCAGTGCCATAAATGGACGGTGATGTGGACAGAAAAGCTGTTCATGTCATCACCGACATAAGGCCTGCCACATACCCCAAGTAAGAGCTCATTCACATCTGCGCCCGGCACTCCGTTATGCAGGTTTCCGTTTCCTGCATAAAACAGAGCAGGATACGGAAACCTGCAGGAGTCTTTCTCACCTATTCATTTGAATGGGTGAGAAAGATGTCCGGCCGTGAGCGGCTGTTAGCGTTTTACGCTCTCCGCCGCGAAACCGGGTTTTTTGATCCGGACACAGAGTCGGACATGCAGTACTCTGTGTCCAGATTTTAAAAAACGGTTTCGCGGCGGAGAGCATAAAACGCTCACCGCCGCTCACGGCCGGACCCGGTCTGTGCTTTCCATCTTCTTGCATGTAGAAGACGGAAAGCACAGAACAGAGTGCTGAACGCAGGTGTGAACCTAGCGTAACTCCGATCTTAGCTATTTAACGCTCGCCTTCCTACATCATCTGGTTTACTAAAACAAAGGCATGGAGACTGTCATCAGATTTTCCTACCAAATGACTCCCCATGCTTGCTAGGACACTTCTGAACATGTGAATACATCTGTTGTCTATGGCATCTTTATTGTAGACAGAATGTATGGAAACAAGGAGGCAAGCTCCACAAGGTCAGTCCCAATTCTGATAAGTGCTCCAGATTTCGCTAGCAAACCCTGTTTAATGCCTTCTGCTTTGATCTTACTGACAGCGCCAATCTGTTCCAACATCACTAGCATTCTCATTGATACCTTGTGTCTGCTTCATCTATGACGCCGAGTTCATGCCCACAGTAGGAAGCATACCGTGCATGTACAATTCCAGGAAAAACCAATCCATAGGCAAGGCTTTAATAAAAACATCAGAGATATGAGAATAGGCTGACTCTAGGAACACTTGCTGGGATTGAGACCTCCCCTGAGGTACTTTCCAACTAAAGCTTGGGAGTCACTTGATAGGCAAATATCTGCCGACGAACTTCTACTACAAGGGTTTTCCAGGCTAAAAATATTGATGACCTATCCAAAGAACATCCGGTACATTTTTAGCCTGGAAAACCACTTTAAATATAGCAACCAAAAGCCTAAGAAAGGCCCAAGTCTGATAAAATTATACCTATATTAATGGTTAATCATATTGCAACACTGGAGTCCCAGGTATGAAGAACAAGGAGCACATGTGCAAGGGGTTTGTGTGTTCTCCCAATGTCTGCGTAATAGATAGATAGGAATTTAGATTGTGAATCCTATATGAGACAGTCTCTGTAAAGCGCTGCAGAATATGATGGCGCTATATAAGTAAGAGAAATAAAGAAGATCAATTCAGTGCTCATCAAACATTATCATTTTATTTATCACAATATCACTATAATAATAGGTTATTATTATTATTATTACAATAGGTAATGACCATAGAAGCAAAAAATGAAATAAATATATAAATACACATAATACACAAGTCACATAATAGCAAAGTACTTACTTTTAACACTTTTTTTTAATATACAAAGGTGACAAGACTACTTTATTTTATTATATAGAGGACAATCTTTTCCATGATGATGAATGTTGGGCCATGTATAGATAATGCCAAGGTAAACCAGTCTAGCAGCAAGTTTCCTGTAAAGTATTTTAATGATGGCAATTATGACAGCCATTGCAATCTGACATAGAACTAAATTGTTAATTCATGTAAAATGAATCACTTGACATAGTTTCCACTTGGTGATAGAGATCTAGAAGTCAGAGTTAAAGAATATGTTCACTTTAAGGCACCATTTACAGCTTTGATCATTGTAAAATGTGGAGCAGCTTTGTACACACAATACAATACTTATCCAGCACTAATAGTGAATAACAGCCTGTATTATACTACAGAGCTGCATTATACTACAGAGCTACGTTATACTACAGAGCTGCATTATACTACAGAGCTGCATTATACTACAGAGCTGCATTATACTACAGAGCTACGTTATACTACACAGCTGCATTATACTACAGAGCTGCATTATACTACAGAGCTACGTTATACTACAGAGCTGCGTTATACTACAGAGCTGTGTTATACTACACAGCTGCATTATACTACAGAGCTGCGTTATACTACAGAGCTGCATTATACTACAGAGCTGCATTATACTACAGAGCTGCATTATACTACAGAGCTACGTTATACTACAGAGCTGCATTATACTACAGAGCTGCGTTATACTACACAGCTGCATTATACTACAGAGCTGCATTATACTACAGAGCTGCATTATACTGCAGAGCTGAATTATACTACAGAGCTGCGTTATACTACAGAGCTGCATTATACTACACAGCTGCATTATACTACAGAGCTGCATTATACTACAGAGCTACATGATACAACAGAGCTGCATTATACTACAGAGCTGCATTATACTACAGAGCTACATGATACAACAGAGCTGCATTATACTACAGAGCTGTGTTATACTACAGAGCTGCATTATACTACAGAGCTGCATTATACTACAGAGCTGCATTATACTACAGAGCTGCGTTATACTACAGAGTTGCATGATACAACACAGCTGCATTATACTACAAAGTTGCATTATACTACAGAGCTGCATTATACTACAGAGCTGTGTTATACTACAGAGCTGCATTATACTACAGAGCCGCATTATACTACAGAGCCGCATTATACTACAGAGCTGCATTATACTACAGAGCTGTGTTATACTACAGAGCTGAATTATACTACAGAGCTGAATTATACTACAGAGCTGCATTATACTACACAGCTGCATTATACTACAGAGCTACATGATACAACAGAGCTGCATTATACTACAGAGCTGCATTATACTACAGAGCTACATGATACAATAGAGCTGCATTATACTACAGAGCTGCGTTATACTATAGAGCTGCGTTATACTACAGAGCTGCATTATACTACAGAATTGCATTATACTACAGAGCTGCGTTATACTACAGAGCTGCATTATACTACAGAGCTGCATTACACTACAGAGCTGCATTATACTACAGAGCTTCATTATACTACAGAGCTGCGTTATACTACAGAGTTGCATGATACAACAGAGCTGCATTATACTACAGAGCTGCATTATACTACAGAGCTGCATTATACTACAGAGCTGTGTTATACTACAGAGCTGCATTATACTACAGAGCTGCATTATACTACAGAGCTGCGTTATACTACAGAGCTGCATTATACTGCAGAGCTGAATTATACTACACAGCTGCGTTATACTACAGAGCTGCATTATACTACACAGCTGCATTATACTACAGAGCTGCATTATACTACAGAGCTACATGATACAACAGAGCTGCATTATACTACAGAGCTGCATTATACTACAGAGCTACATGATACAACAGAGCTGCATTATACTACAGAGCTGTGTTATACTACAGAGCTGCATTATACTACAGAGCTGCATTATACTACAGAGCTGCGTTATACTACAGAGCTGCATTATACTACAGAGCTGCATTACACTACAGAGCTGCATTATACTACAGAGCTTCATTATACTACAGAGCTGCGGTATACTACAGAGTTGCATGATACAACAGAGCTGCATTATACTACAGAGCTGCATTATACTACAGAGCTGTGTTATACTACAGAGCTGCATTATACTACAGAGCTGCATTATACTACAGAGCTGTGTTATACTACAGAGCTGCATTATACTACAGAGCTGCATTATAGTACAGAGCTGCGTTATACTACAGAGTTGTGTTATACTACAGAGCTGCATTATACTATAGAGCTGCATTATAACTACAGAGGTGCATTATACTACAGAGCTGAATTATACTACAGAGCTGCATTATACTACAGAGCTGCGTTATACTACAGAGCTGCATTATACTACAGAGCTGCATTATACTATAGAGCTGCATTATAACTACAGAGCCGCATTATACTACAGAGCCGTATTATACTACAGAGCCGCATTATACTACAGAGCTGAATTATACTACAGAGCTGCATTATACTACAGAGCTGCATTATACTACAGAGCTGCATTATACTACAGAGCTGCATTATACTACAGAGCTACATTATACTACAGAGCTGCATTATACTACAGAGCTGCATTATACTACAGAGTTGCATTATACTACAGAGTTGCATTATACTACAGAGCTACGTTATACTACAGAGCTGCATTATAGTTCAAGGGATTGGTTTTAAAAAAAAGAAAAAAAATTCAGAATGATTTTTTTTCCTTTTTTTTGCATGTCATAACACTTTGTTAAATCCTGGTCCCTTTTGACACAAAAATATGTCTACTCAACCAAGCACTGGCTGAATCGACTGCCCACTACAGCCAGTCATTGGCTGAACAGTCACAATGGAGACTGCTGTGGTCCGATCTTAGACTCTGCCTCCTCACAGACGAGCCTCCGGCAGAACCAGTGTTGATTGGCCGAATGCTGTACACTGGCCAATCAACGCTGGTCAATTCATTCCTATGAGAAAAAATCAGCTCCCTCGTAACAGTAAGCTGCCAGCTTTCCCGACTAGGAAGGATGAGCCTGCTGCAGAACCAGCATTGATTTGCCAAATGCTATACACTGGTTCTGAATCGAATATTTACTGCAAATAGCTAGTAGTATTCGATCAAGTACAAATATTTCGATCAAATACCTACTCAATCGAACACTACTCGCTCATCTCTAGTAAATATATTTCCTTATATCTTGTGCAGATACAACCTGAACCAGTGGTCTAGTAAATTGAACAAAAAGCATAATAGGAATCTAATAGGGAACCATAGTGCAGTTAGCTCAGTCATTAAATCCATATTTGAGCTAGGATTTTTAGGCATTATACAAGAGACATAAAAATACACCTAATTAACCTCATGTAAAACCATTCTAAATAAACTTCATTTTTCATGTACAGAATGTGTAAATAACAGAGAAATTTGCTCCTAGAACCACTTTTCTGGAAGGTAGCTCCATATTGATTAATACCTGGATTTTATAGAAACCTAAGGGAATAATCTGGGAGTAATAGCCAATGCTGTATAAGGCTAAGGCCCCACGGGCCGTATCTGCAGCACTAAAGCGCTGCAGGAAGAACCGCTCCATGAACGCATTGCGGTTCTTTCCGCAGTGCTTTTAAGAGAAAGTTCACAGAGTTTTCCTCTGCGGACTTTCTCATAACATTATATCTATGGGAAAACCGCCGGCGTTTCTGTAGATATAATTGACATGCTGCGATTTGCAAATTCACAACGATTTTGCAAATTGCAGTGTGTCTGCACTGCATTTTTTTCTGCAAAGTGGGCATGGGATTCGCATGAATCCCATCCACTTTGCCTGCACTGTACAACGCCGCGATTTTTCCGGCAGCGTCTCCGCTGCAGGGAAATCGCGGTGTTTACGTCCCGTGGGGCCCCGGCCTAAGTCCTCCATCTGCAGACAGATGTTTCTGAGGTTTTTGCCTCTCATCACTACGTCATCAGCTGTGTGAGAGGTCTCGATGTAGATCAGAAGGGGTAATGTGTCTCATTAGGGAGAGATTAATACAAGGGTGTACTACACCATGTATGGACAGCTAAGAATTCTGGGTAAGGAATATGCAAATAAGATCTCATTGGTGAAAAAGAGTCAAGTCAGTTGTGAATAGTGTGCTAAAGTAGATGTACAGCTTAGCTCTGTTGTCTATGAAGTAGTAAGTCTAGGAATTCATTCATCATCTTTTTAATATATATATATATATACAGTGTATATATATATATATATATATATATATATATATATATATATATACACTCAAATATATATATATTTTTTAATATGCCTTGCTAGATAAATCTGGTAGAACAGGTTAGTGGTCAATACCAATAATGTCCAGCAGAGGTCCCTCTATCCTTTCTATTGCAATCCAGCTATTCAGATGTATGTTATATTGTTATGGGAATGATCATAAAGAAGAGTGTGTATATAATAAAAACTGTGGAGAAAGAGGACACCAAAAAGCTGCGCTTCAGGTCTATCAGCAGATATGTCTGTTATATCATAGGATGGATGAACCTATAAGGGCTTGTGCACACGGAGTTATCGCGAGCGTATTTTAGCATAATACACGTGTATAGAATACACATGTAAAAATATCACTCCAATTGACTTCAATGAAATCTTTTACACGTGTAAAAAACGCGTAAACGCGCCTTTTTTTTACATGTTTTTTTTAAACGTGTAAAAAATTTCATTGAAGTCAATGGGAGTGTTATTTTTACACGTCTATTCTATACACGTGTATTATGCTAAAATACGCTCGCGTTAACTCCGTGTGCATGAGCCCTACGTGTCAGCATAGATTCTGCTACTGAATTTGGATTTTGATCAGAAATAAAATGATCTATTGTCCACAACACAGTACAAATTAGGGAATTGCAGCATGTCAATTATACCTACAGAAACGACGACATTTTCCCTATAGGTGTAATTGAAGCAGAGAGTACTGCCGGACACTGCATGGCACCTTTGCCTTAGGCTGAGGCCCCACTTTGCGGAAACGCAGCTTTTTTGTTTTTGCAGATTTTGTTACGTTTTCTTTTGAGCCAAAGCCAAGAATGGCAACAAAAGAAATGGGAAATATATAATAAGCTCTTATACTTCTACCTTTTGCTTAATCCACTCTTGGCTTTGGCTCAAAAAAACTCACCGAAATCTGCAACAAAAAAAGCTATGTTTCCACAACATGGGCTTTAGCCTCAAATAGTTTTTTCTTTTTACATTTTAACCCCTTAAAAATCCAAAACTTTGCAAAGAAATCCAAAATTTCTAGAACTCATCATATTCTGATACCTGTAACTGTTTTATATTTCCATACATAGGGATGCATAAGGCATATTTTTTTGCAGGCCAGATATACTTTTCATTAATACCATTTTGGGAATGTTTGATGTTTTGATTCGTTTTATCTACATTTTTGGCTCTTGATTTTTTTTATAGCTTCAGCATTCAACATATGTGGCTGTTTACATGAAAAGGGCCCAGATCGTCGATACTAATTATAGAGAAAATAGTCCAAAACATATTTGGGTTAAAAAATCACAATTTTGTTTTATGCAAAAATTTTATTTAAAAATATGTCAATTGTGCTTTCAATAAAATTTTTTTTGCTGTTTCGGACAATGCTACACCATAACCGTTACAATGATACCAAGAACTCCATATCGACAATGTGGGCCCTTTTCACATAAACAGCCACATATGGGAATTTTTTATCTAGTTTATATATTGGGGGTTTTCCAACAAAGGAATACTTAATGTGTAACTTAATTTATATACTGTCATATGTGTTCTAGAGAAACGGGATGATTTGAATTTTTAATTCTTTTTTAAATTTTTTTTTTTTTTTTTTTTTTACCCCTACAGTGCTGTATCGCTTCCTTCTCCCACACACTCCTCATACTGGCTTTAGTTCCTGATGATTGAAACCATTAATCACTATAAAGATTAGTTCATTTTGAATTAGAAGTAAGGCCCAGTTCACATCTAAGTTCAGATTTCTGTTCATGGAGTCCGCTTGGGGACCCTCTGAGCAGATACCTATATGCATAAAAAGGCAGTTACCTAAAGAAACCCATGGTCCCCATAGACTATAATGGGGTCCGTGTGGTTTCTGTTCGGTTTCCTGCAAGCAGCACTTTTCTCTCCACATGTTTTGTGCGGAAACCAAGCAGAAACCACATGGATCCCATTATAGTCTATGGGGTTCGCGGGTTTCCTTAGGTAAACACCTTTTTATGCGTATAGGTTTCCGTTCGGAGGGGTCTCCAAGTGGATTGCCTGAACGGATAACTGAACACAGATGTGAATCGGGCCTAACTAGAATGAATGTATCTTCTGCAACCGAGGTAATTCTAGTTCTGCCGTTCCTGAGGTGGTCCCCATGAGAAGCAGTTACATCATAGTGTTTGATGGTTTTCATGACTGCACTTGAGGATACTTTCTGAATTTTTATCTTCATGTCTCAAAATTATGATGGTCTGACATTTCTGTTCATTACGTGTTTTTTGCCATGATACAGATTCAAACAGTTCTTGAATAGGGCTAAACGCTATACGGAACTATGTACCCACCCTTCCCTTATACAACTGATGGTCTGAAACACATTATGAGGGCAAGAAATTCCTCTTCACAAGGTGTACCTTTTCCCTTCCAGGTGACTACCTCAAAAAGCTGATTGAGAGAATGCCAAGAGTGTGCAAAGATGTCACCATCAAAGCTACTTTGAAGAAACTAAAATGTAAAACGTAAAGAGTTTCATCTATAGTGTGCAAAATTAAAAACCAACAAGAAAAAACATTGAATAAAAAGATGTCGATACTTTTGACTGTTACTGTGTATTGTTACTAAATTAATAATGTTCATTATTAAGATATCGTAAATATGAAAAGTTTGACTCACAAAAAATTTGCTAATTTCTGATTACTTTTTTTTAATTGTGAAAACAATTATCTTTCTTTTAGTAATGGTAGCACATGTCTGGGTGAGTGCCATAAGTTATGACAGATGGACTGGCAGCTAGTGCAAGGGAAAACAGCAAGTGAAATCCTGAAAATTATATGGTATGTGTCATGCTACTGAGTTATAAAATTACTATGGCTTGTACTACCCTAAACAAATCTGTACATCTTACTTTATGGGGACCAATGGACCCTATACAGCCTCCAAGATCACGACATGGGGAAAAGTTCTATCCACAAATAACTTAAATAAGGGTAATTTCAGGGTGTAGCTATAGGGGGTGGAGATGCAGCATTTAACATTGATTCCCGATTATTTTCAAGCTGGCTTGGCTTCAGCCTCCGGGGGGCCTCACTCTAAACAACCTCATGACATCACGTCCTCAGGTTGTTCAGCATCTGGATCTAGTATGTAAGTTTGAGGCAAAGTGAACGAGGGCCTGGAGAGGAGCATGGACCACTGAGTAATACATATTGGCTGTTACCTTTTGGAATAATGCCTAATAGATAATGACCTAATGTATCAATGTCTTTGGGCCGATAAAGGGGTCACTATACTTTACGAATATGAGTATCAATAAAGAGGCAATGCGCTCTGTGGCATTCAATAAATGGGCAATATATTATGTAGGGGTAGTTTACTATATGAGGATCATTAAAGGGGCGATGCACTCTGTGGCAGTCAATAAATGGGCAACATATTATGTAGGGGCAGTATACTACAGTATATGAGGATCATTAAAGGGGCAATGCACTCTGTGGCAGTCAAAAAAAGGGGCAATATGCAATGTAGAGGTCAATATACTGTGTGTTTTCCAATAAAGGTGGCAATATACTATATGGTGGCCAAAGAAGCTTCAATATACTATGTGGTGCAAGTGTAAAGGAGGGAGTTATACTGTGTGGAGGTCAGTATATGGAGAGTTATATTGTGTCGTGGTACAGTACGCCCTTCCCCTGAGGTGCTCTCCTCTCGGGAAACACCCCCTTTTAGAAAATTCTGTATATGTCCTGCATGCAGGACTTTTCTTTCGGACGGAATGTGGGCGGAAACCCGGTGGACCCCTTATAGTTTATGGGATCCACAGGTTTACGCAACTTTTTAATCAGATAGGGTTTCCGTTTTCGGGTCCCCAAGTAGGACCGAAGAACAAAAACCTGAATGCTAAGGCTCCATTCACACAGGGCAAGAGGGGGCGGATTTTGGCGCTGAATCCACGACATAGTCTGCCCCCTCACAATAGCGGTCTATGTAGACCGCTAGCTTTCCTAAAAGAAGCAAGCTGCCCATTCCTCAGGCACCCTTTCTTCATTTGGGACTACTCCGGAGCGGGAAGCCGTGACTGTCGGAAGCCGTGACAGTCGCGGCAGGCGTATTTTGGTGCTATTCTGATGCGGCTTCCCGTGTGAAAATCAGGACCAAAATACGCCTCCCTTGCCCTGTGTGAACGAGGCCTAATGTGAACCTACCGTGAATGTTTTTAAAAACATCACCTATAGCGAAATTCAAGAGACTCAAATTGTTCAGTTAAAGAGGCTCCATAGAAAAGCAACTTTTTGTTGCAGATTTTGCTGCAGTTATTTATTTATTTGTTTGAAATCCTGCAGAGCATTTAACAGAAGGGAAAAGTATAAGAGCTTTCTATAGATTGCCCATTTCTCTTAAGTTAGTCCTGGGTTTGGCTGAAAAAAATGCAGCAAAATCTGCAACAAAAAAGTAGCATTTCCACAATGTGGGACCTTGGCCTTCAAGAGGTAAATGGCGTCAAACTTTTGAACAAAAGGGTCTATTTTTGGCACACAACAAATATGCCACTTTACAGTTTATTTATTTTGCTTACTTATATAACGCCATCATATTTGGCTGCACTTTACAGACATTGCCAAGCACTGTCCCATATAGGGCTCACAATCAGTAATGTCTTTGGAGTATGAGAGGGAACCGGAGTACCCAGAGGAAACCGACGCAAACATGACGGGGACAGTGTACAAATTCATTGCAGATGTTGCCCTTGGCGAGATTTGAATCGAGGACTCCGGCAGTGCAAGGTGTTAACCACTGAGCCACGTTTGAAAAAAGTGGGCAGCAAGCCATCAGATTTACTATAACTCATGGCAGAAAACTGGCGTCATACCTGAATTTTATGCCAGCCTCTGACTGGCGCAGATTTTATTTCTGGAGCACTGGACTTATTGTGATACAAAAGAATTATTACGAGGCAGGAGCCACTTCATAATTCAAGCACACAAAATGCATCAGACTCTGGTATTAAAAAATCCCCCCTTGTTCTTTTTTACAAATATATAAAAGTTAATTGCCTATAGAGAACGTTATATGCTCTAAAAAATAGCAAACACACATCTCAAAATAAAACAACTAAACACTAAAAATCCTAATGAAATGTGACCTATACATTGTTTGTGAATCCAGCCTGACGATAAGGTCACATCAAGTAACATTTCCCATGGTTAAATAATGAAAACATTTGTTTTTCTTGGTACCTTACCAAGTTACAGATAAAGTAGATTTCACAGTCCTTGTCTCAGACCAGAATTCTGTATATACAAGTACAAACAATAATTACAATTTACCAAAATAACAATTTTGAAATCATAATAAAATTTACTTTTGGGTGGTTTCACACATAGCAGGGGATTTATTATCACTTTTTTTTTTTTTTTTAAATAATGTGCTGATATGTGCAAAACATTGCAACTTTTTGCAAAGATGCTGCTATGGCCACAGGAGTCAAGTTTCAAGTTATGCCAGAAATGGCATGCATTCGCTAAACTGGCACATGGACTGCCAAAATATGCAACAAATGTATTAAGGGGTGTGAGCCTCTTATTAAATTGGGTGCATCTCACTAAGCCTGGATTCACATCTGCGTTGGAGTTTCCATAGGAGACTTCACCGCAGATTCTGCTTAAAATCGGAAGAGGTTAAAGTCCTGTGTAGAGAACTTTTCCGGTTTCAGTATAGTCTATTGGGTCGTCACTTTGTAGCATTAAATACAGTTCAATGGGGTCTAATGGACCGTCCAAATATAGATTATGTCCTATATTTGACCATTTTCATGGACCCATCCATACACTCAAATATATTTGTGAAAATGGTCGCCCCTCAGTCGTTTTGAACCTCGGTTTTGCGAATTTTTTTCTAACTATGGTGAGTTGTCTCCAGGGTAAATCTGTATTTCTTCTTTTTTTGCAGAGGGTCACTCTAAGGGTACGTTCACATGGTGGAAAATGAAAAGAAATTCCTCTTCAATTTCTGCTGTCCTATTCAGCTGATTTATCCTTGAAGTAATTGTTTTAACGGATCCAATAAAAGTTAAATTTTAGTTACACCTTCAGTGAACTATGTACGTACAAGAGGAACATGTAAATAAGGCCACAAATCCACGCAAGATCTACAATAAACCTCCGGCAAAATCTGCATATATATACTATGTGGATTTGTCCTGCATTTTGGTGCACAGTTGTTGTGGAATTCATGCTTTGTGCTACAAAGAGTAAAATCTATAGTAAAAATTCTCACTACATGTCAGTTTCTGTTGCAGGGTTTCCACAGATAACTGCTTATTAAGCGGATTGGGTTTCCGTTTTTGGGTCTCCAAGTGGACACGAAGAACAGAAACCCAAGCACAGGTGTGAACCTAGTTAACAGATACACTGATCAGGGCTCATTCACATTTGCGCCCGGTCTCCGTTCTGCAGGTTTCCGTTTCCTGCACAAAACAGAGGCAGGAGATGGAAACCTGCAGGACTCTTTCAAACCCATTCATTTGAATGGGTTTGAAAGATGTCCGGCCGTGAGCGCCGGTGAGCGTTTTATGCTCTCTGCCGCGAAACCATTATTTCAAAATCGGACACAGAGTCAGACATGCAGTACATGCAGTACTCTGTGTCCAATTTAAAAAAAACGGTTTTGCGGCGGAGAGCATAAAACGCTCACCGCCGCTCACGGCCGGACCCAGTCTGACAGCTTTCCGTCTTCTGCATGCAGAAACCACACAACAGACTGCCGAACGCAGGTGTGAACCTAACGTCACAGGGGCGACTAGTTGTGTGAATGCGCTGTTATGCTATCTGAGTGCCGTCCATAAAGAAATGTAAGGCAGTCAGATAACAAACACTTAAATGCATGGACCCTAATGGGTTAACACTACTTTATTTTGTCCACCTGCAAAACACAACCTAAAAATGCAGCTTTTCTTAAGTTTTTGTATATTTTTTAGTACTTTTTTTGTAGCGTCTCATTAATTTCAATGGAATTTGGATTTTTTTCTGCCCCAGGATACGACAGGAAACTTCTTTTTTTTTATTTTCAGGTAGCTCTTCCCATTGGAATCAATGGGAGAGGTTTTGGATCTACGTTTCAGACAGAAAAGCTGTAAAGAAGAAGCAGTGTGAACACACCCTAATAAGTAATGGGCACAGTCCTCACACCAGGGACTGTATACAGTGACAGGCTCTGCTGGACTAATCCCACATTCCATGGGCTTCCTCCTGGCACGGGAAGAGTTAACCCAGCCCTGCTTGGTCATGTGACGCGATGACATCCCGAGGAGGCGGGGCTACAGTCCTCCATTATTTCTAACCAGATCTAGGGAAAAAAAACCCATAGAGGGAGGATCGGGCTGCGCTGGTTGATGCGGGATATTGTGCAGGTCGTGCCGTGCTGCAGGCGCTCCCCCGGCGGTATGTATGTGATCCTGGCTGCTGGGAATACATGGGGGGCAGTGCAGCTGTGCCGGGGTCTGCAGTGTACATGTCAGTGATGCTGCAGTGATCCAGTCACTGATCCCTAGTGCACTGCACATATATGTACACACATGTCCTGGAGGCTGTGCTGCTGCTGCCGCGGTATTACCTGGGTCATGTGTCATTATGCGCTATGTGAGCTGTCACACAGTGCGGTTTATGGGCGATCAGATCACTTTATAGCATAGACCTGTGATTCTCCACCCTGACTGCTGCTGTATACTCCTAGTAGTGAAGGGCACATAGATATAGTAAGTGTGTGCCAGCTGTGCCCGGCCCTGGAGGCTGGAGGGATTGACCCTGAGTGTGTGCCAGCTTTGCCTGGCCCTGGAGGGATTGACCCCGAGTATAACTGGAGTATAGACTATATATATATATATTTATGCATACACATATATACAACCATCAGTTGTGTCCCTATGCATTGGGGAACATTTACTAAAACTTTAGTGTTGTGACCCACCATTCTATGAGTCTTAAAGGGAATGTTTCCATGCCTTTTATTGATGCAGACTGAGATCTAATTAGAGAGAAAAAAAACAACTTTTATCCAATATGCAAAAAAACATGCAAGTGCTCGCTGGATGGTCCTATTGTGGCAAGTGCTCAGCAGTCCCTCCCTTTATTGACATCCCCTTTGTTACTCTTAGCAGTACTGAAATATGGAACTATCCTGAAACCTGGCACACTCTCAGTCCATTTTATTCTGTGCCGTTTGGCTCTGGTGGCGTTGATGGGCACAAGATAAAGGACTTGTACATGAGCTGCCCTGCAACAATGTGGGACAGCCAAGGAGCTATCAGTGAAGGGATATAGATTGTGCAGGAGAGGTCGAGCACTTGCTGTGATCAGGACCGCCCAATGTGCACTTGACGTTCAGTTACAACTTGGTCCACTCAAATAAAGGTATGCTTCTCTAGTCCCTGCCCAGTCCTAGGATTGACTAGGAGAGATCCCCTGTAATGTCATATTTTCCCTTTAAAGGGGTTGTCCGACAAGTATATTTTTCCTTTTAAAGGGGTCATTCAACCCCCATAGTACAGATAGCCCATTTGCTATGAGATTGGGGAAGGAGAGGGAGACCCGGGGCGGATGCTACAAACAGTACTTTTTTGTGTGTATTGTTTTTCTTCACTTTTTGTGATGCTGGCGATGTCATCACTGCAGGACTGGCAGGGTCCACCGGAGCAATGGGGGATAACAGATGAGTACAGGTTATTTATGGCAGACCATTTTCTGTTCATGGCCAATTTTCTAAAAATCCTGGATGACCCTTTCAAAGAGGAGCTTTCCAAGGGCCTGCATAGTGCTTGACCAATTAGTTAATTGAGTCCAGTCGAAATTGTTTTATAGTGTTTTCCCTTACCTTTAAACATAGCGATATGGATTTTCTATCTTAAAGTGGGTTCTTCACTTCTCTTATTGATGATCTATCCTGGAAATTGGTCATCAATAAAAAGATCAGCCGGTCTAATGCTGTTTGTATCAGACAACTATTATGAAATAAATGGCATGTGATGTACACAGTGAAGAGGTCATGGTGCACCGCAGCCCCTTCAAACAGCTGATCAGTGGGGATCCTGAGTGTTGGACCCCCTCATTGATCTCTTATTAATGACCTATTCTCTTGATAGGTAGTTAATAAAAAGGAGTTGGACAGTGCCTATAGGCTGAGGTCATGCGTTGTTTTGACAGGTGCGGAAATACAGTTCCAAAAAAAGCTACGTTTTGTAGTTCCAGCAAAGTGAACAAAATTTTATTTAATCTCATTCACACACTGCAGAAAACTCTGCGTTTTGAAAAATGCAACATGTTTATTTTACCTGGGAAAACCTTGTCATTTTCCCATGTTTTTATATGAGGGAGGCAAAAATACAGAAAAATATAAAAATGCAACCATTTTTGTGGCTCCAAAAACCGCAGCAAAATCTGTAACAAAAAAAGCTGCATTTCTGCGGTGTGGGGCTTTAGCCTGAGGGCGGCTTCACATATGCGCCCTGGTCTCTGGTTTTTGGCAGAAGACGGAAGCCCGGCAGACAGTGTCCGTCCGTGAGCGCCTGTGAGTGTTTTGAGGTCTCCGCGGCGAAACCGGCCTTTTTTTTAACTGGACACAAAGTCCTGCATGTCCGACTTTGTGTTTGGTTAAAAAAAACCAAAAAACAGTTTTGCCGCGGAGACCAGAAGACACTCATGGGTGGACACTTTGCAAACCCATTCAAATGAATGGGCTTGAAAAGTGACTGGCGGTTTCCGTCTCCTGTCCAGTTTCTCGGTCAGAAGACGGAAGCCCTTACTGAGATTTGCCATGTGTGACCTTAACCATGAAAGGGGTTATGCCATGAAAAATATTCATAGGATAAATGATAAATATCTGATCGGTGGGGGTCCTTTCCCACACTGTACATTGAGCCTGACCCCATGCTGATTGTAAGTATGACTGAAAGGGCTGAAGTAGAACGCTCGGCCATCTCTGGCACTCTCATTGAAGTGATTGGCAGTGCCGTCTACCACCTATGTTCAGCCTGGCTGCGGTCATGCTCAATGTGCAAAAGGAGAAAGGACCCCCTGATCTCGCCTCGTGCCATAACTCCTTTAGGCTAAGGCCCCACGGGCCGTAATCGCAGCGCTAAAGTGCTGCGGAAAGAACCACTGCGTGAACGCATTGCGGTTCTTTCCGCAGCGCTTTTAAGAGAACGTTCACGGAGCTTTCCTCTGCGGACTTTCTCTTAACATTATATCTACGGGAAAACCGCCGGCGTTTCCGTAGATATAATTGACATGCTGCGATTTGCAAAGCCGCATGCAGGGTTCTTCTGTCCGCTTGAGAAGTCGGACATCTTCTCTTGCGGACAGGAAAGGACGGGCACGGAGTGCAAAAGAACGCACCCGATGCCCATTCAAGTGAATGACAGGTGTCACGGACACATCTAGTGTCCGCGACAGATTTTGAGCGGACACTACATGTCGGACACCGACGGTAGTGTGAACGCTCCCTTAATGTGGATAACAAGGACACTGTTACTTGGTTTTGAGACCAGGCCCATTGTATTTTGTTGCGGTGTGTGTGACACCTAGTACAGGATGGCGGACAGAAGCGGCGGTAGTAAGCTGCTCATTTACTAATAGGCAATTGGATTGCTGTAAAGCTCTTCCTTACCTTATAGTCATGGTCTCAGCTGACAGACATCTTGCTGACATGGGATATGACTTGCGTAGTTTCTTAGACTTGAATGGAGTAGTAGCGTGGCTGTGCGACTGTCGTTCCATTCAAATAGGGAAAAAATGTGCACCCCTGTTGTCATAACCTGTGGGATTTCGAGTGTTCAGACATAGGGGATAGGTCTTGTTTTTAGAATAACACCATCTCAAGCTATGGTCATTTCACGACTTTGGTGATGTCTCGTGTCACATGGTAAAGGTGGCAGCATGGTTACCTTCACCACAGCTAATGAAACCGAATGTCGTTACAAGTTGCTGTGACTGTCTGTTGTGTCACAGCAACAGGTGAGTCACAATGTGACCTCCCTCGGTTTCATTACTTGCGATCTTTGGTCATGCCATACCTGTCGCCATATAACCCTAGCCTTAAAGTGTGACAGTTCCATGACATTGTGACTCGGAGTAATCCCAGCATTGCCTATAATGTATCCTCTGGTAACCCTGTTGGAGTGGCTCTCTGTACCGTTCACATTGTGTTACATTTTGACATAGTTTGCAGATGTTGCCAGTTTTTTCTGTATTACTTAAGTAAAAACCTGTCGAGCAGGTGACACTTGTTACATATGACCTGTCCTATGGTGCTGACTTCTACGTAGAAGGAAGTTACGTGTGAACAGCTACACTATGTCTGCCTACATGTACCTAGGAGAGGAGGGGAGCAAAGGGGAGGCAATGATGGGTTGCTATGTCATTGGGGCAGTATGGTTTCTAATTTATAGGGGGAGTTGTGGCATTTTTGCATAGGCTAAAAGCTGCTGGACATGTTCAGTGATGCCTGTAAATGCGCAATGCAAAAAAACCCTGTTTTGGGTGCTTTTGCTGCAACAACATTCAGCTGACGTATGTGTCTTTATCCTTAAAGGGGTATTCCCACCTCACATACTCATCAGTCTTTACTGCTGTAAAATCTTCTTTCTTCCTGGTTTCTTGCATCATTTGGTGGGCGGGGTTTCACATGCAACCTGCCGTTTAGCCCCGCCCCAAATTAGCATGTAGCTCTGGCCACCCATATTGGACTATGAAGTACAGGCAGCAGCAACTCCATTCTGTGTTACATACAGACACTGACTGTCTCTGCCATAATGAACACAATTGAATTAGCTAGCCAGATAACTGGGAGAACAGAAGACGTTCAGAAATGAAAGCAGCTCCTCTCCCCTATCTGCTAACAGGAAGCTAGGTCACGTGGTGTAGACATAGGAATAGCTAGATACATAGGCTGGCTCCCTGCACTTAGCCCCTCCTCCCTCCCCCCTGAGAGCAGGCAGATACATCACTTGACTCATGAGCAGCTAAGTCAGGGCTGTGGCCACAAAGAATTGAATAAAGTAAGATAGTGGACAAAGAAAGCAGTTTTGCTGAAGCAATGTATTTAGGAAAAGTCTTACATCAACATTAACAAGCAGTATAGATAGGATCCTTGTGATGGGACAACCCCTTTAAGGCTAGGGCTACATAGTGATATATGGCACGCAATAGTCAATTGCACAGAAGTTGCTTGATGAAAAACATTGTGCGACTTGTCTGCAATACACTGTCACACGACTTTTGTAGCATTGTTACTGACTGTAAAAACATATGCGACTACGACTACATGTCATGCATACGAATAAGTGTGAAGGTCGAAATGGGTGATTTTATAGCGATACGAATAAGTGTGAAGGTCGAAATAGGTGATTTTATAGCGAAAGACATCCAAGTGCCTTCTGTCACCCATTGACTTTAGTAGGGGGTTCCTATCCAGTGTCACAGAGCAGGATAGGACCCGCTCTAAAATCATCTGAATGGAGCAATGGACTCCCCCTATTGGAAGATACTTGTGCTGCACACCCAGTCGTGTGTATAAGGCCTAATAATACTGCTATACAGTATGGGGGAAATTTATCAAGACAATGATTCCCAATGCCATTCTTATTCAATTCCCCTCCAATGTACTCCAAAATTTGCACTAGTTTTCTGGCACAAATCTTTGAAATTTGCACCACTATTATGGAGAAGTTTTTGCTCTGAGCTCTAGTATTAAAAAAAAGAGAGAAAACCACCAAGGCTTAAGAAAAGTCTCAATTAGGTTGTGGTGATGACAAACGTTGACATAATTCCATAAGGATTTCTCAGGTCTGTGTCATCCGATGACTCGGGATGCGCTTTCCCATAACGCAGAGGGATGGCTTGCTGTCACTCAGCTTGTTGCAGCTTGTCTAGGTGTCTCCCACTCCGTCCACTTGTAACCTATATGTCAGCAGATGTACATCAAGTGCTTGTAAGATTGAAGCAATTCATGTACAAGTTGCTGGAGGTGTGGCAGTGTCATTGTACAAGTGACATCACTGTCTCTCATCAGGGAAATTAGTAAGTGGTGAAACAGATCTATTGTTCAGTGTGTTCTGGAGCCGAGGATCTAAACAGTAAATTATAGAGGTTATAATGACGGAGACGTTGACTGAATTCCTTGAATTTCTAGTACATACGTCACTGCTGCACCTATATGTACTTCCTGATCTGTGGTGCCCTTTAGCTGTGTAATAGGTGGCCACTTTTAGGCTAAGACTAGATTCACACCAGCCTGATCTTCATGGCAGAAGAGGGACTTCCACCATTGTAGTTACCTATACTGCTAGGAGTCTCTGCGTTCCAGAGACTTACTGTCCCATATTGTAATGTGCTTTATTTCTGCTGCATTTTGCTACCTGCAGCCTTACTTTTACTCATTCCGCTTTAAAAATGTGGATAGAAAAGTCATGCAAGCTGCGCTTTTCTCTCCACATTTTCCGCCCTTTTTGGGTGGAAAACCGGCAGACCCTATTATAGTCCATGGGGTCTGCAGGTTTCTGAGGGTAACCGCTTTAAGCGGATTAGGTTTCCATTGTAATTTTGTAGCCTTACACTAGGTTCACACTTGCATTTGTCTCTCCATTGTTCGGGTCTGCATGGTGATCCCATAGACTATAATGGGATTGTCTGGGTGCCCGCTGGTTTTATACTTAAAGTCTATGCAGGACGTTTTTTTCCGGCGATTTTAAATGGAATTTGTGGCTGAGACTCCAACGCTGGTGTGAACTTGGCCTTCTAGTTTCTTCCTGTGACCTCCTGCTTTACATTTAGCAAGGCCGCTGTTCATAGTCTATGTAACTAACACGGACACCCAGCTGCTTTCATTAAGCATCCCTTACAGTATAAGTCCCCATTTACACACACTATAATGTCCCATAGTGGCCAATACTATCTCATGTATATGGTTTTAGGTTCACACTAGTGTCGCCTCTCAGGTATACAGGTCCTTTGGGGGACTGAAACAATGTAGAGCAGACAGCTAAAACAGTGGTAACACCTGAACCCTGGTGGACCCCATTGACTATAATGGGGTCCATCAGGTGCCTGTGGTTTTCAAACTGAAACCAGTGGAGGAAGAAGTCCTTTGTGCAGCACCTCTACCTGAACTGTTTTCCGGCAGGCACTGTGTGATGTGAACGTAGCCAGAGAGTGGTACAATAAGTTTTTTTCCCCCTTACATAATGGCTTTTCTTTGATATTTTTGTGTTTGTATATATTTTCATAGCCTCCATAAAAAGGTTTAATGACACAGTGCAGTCGCTTTATGGTGTCACTATCTAATACCGTAGTCAAAGCAGAAACACATTTGTTGTCAGGGGCTATTATGTGTTATACTTGTCATATATATCACATGCTATACTTGTATATACAGCGTGAACTCTGATCTCGGCCCTGCCCTTAATGTGTGATGGTTATGGTAGTTCTCGGCCTCGGCACATCCTGGTGAAGTTTCCCTCTGGTTGTGACATTGTCTAGTCTTTGACCTTACAAAGTCATTATTATGATCTGCTTGGGCATTGGGAGCAAAGACTAGTTGCCAATGTAGCAAGTTATAACTCTGAATTAGGTTCAGTAACAAGCTACTGACTTTATGGTGGGTCGTATGGACTAGAATTACCTTTCATCTCCAACTCATGAAATGTTATAATAGACACGCCACTCGTTCCTGCGCAGTTGGAATATTTTTCTCCGATCCTGACTATTTGCAAGCAGCCGATTCTTGTTTGGTTCAGCACCCAATATTCTAATTAGGTGCTATATAGTAGATGGGAGGTCCTGGGCTGGAGCTGATGGCCTTATTAGCATATTGGGTGCTGAAACTATTGAAGGATGTGAAGAGTTGTAGTTGGTGGAAGGTCCTCTTTAAGTTGGTTATGTTGTTGTTCATCTGATCGTCGTCTCTCCCTGTAACCCCTAACTTTATACCCGTGTTCTACGGTGTGAACAAAGGTGCTGCAGACTCCTTTTCTGGTGGTTTGTCCCCAGTGAACAAAGAGTTGCGAGGCCCCCGTACACATTAGATGTTTACCTCCTATTTATTCAATGTACTGCATTGGTTACTTTGTGTGTCCTACTTCTGTATGTCAGAAGAGCCTCCTGAACTATACGTCTGATACAGACTCTAAAGATGATGTGAACAGTATGAGAACGGTTGCAGATAAAAATGTGATGTGTGAGCCTCCTGGAAGGGACATTTGGATGTGCTTGGTACGTGCATTTTGCCAGATTTTCACAGATTATCCTCTGCATGAGCCAGAATTGATCCAGCCTCGGCCAGTTGGAAAGTATGATCTGTGACAGCACACAATAGTACATATGCATCCAGAGGCAGCCAGGTCTAAGACATGCTGGGATATGTGGTTTTAATACTTGCCACAACATGAGTAATATTGTAATAAAAGAAAATCCTGAGCAGGTGGTGCAGATATTGTAAGTATGTCCATGTACAGTATACTATGGGAAGAATATGCAAATCCGCCTTCCATGATGTAATTAGGAAGACAGTTGCTGCCTCATTGTTGCAAACCAATAGAGGGCGCTCACTGGAATGTGCAAGCCTGTCTTAAGACAGGATTCCAGTGAAATAACCCAATAATGGCTGCTCCCTTTAGATCATTGTCTTGGACATCCCTTTTTACGACACCATAACACGCAGTAAAAGTGACGCGGTTTCTATGTGTTTGTATTTGCTACATGCTGTCACTGTTACAGTTGATATAGTAAAAGTCCGGCTTTATTATTGGCTTTCTCTAGACCAGGGTCATTCTTATTGAAGCCGGGGTATTTAGTCACACATCCACCGTTGTCTATGTTATGGAGATTTCCATTCTCCGTGTAAGATATTGGGACTTTTGGCCGGAGATTGGTCTTTTGGGATCCGTCTATCTCTGGAGAGAGCTGTGGTCTGACTAGAAAGTGAGTGAACTGCTATGAGCACAGTATGTGGAGAGTGAGAAGTCGGAGGAGGACGGTATCCAAAAATGTTGTGGTTACTAGCAATTATAGAAGATGACATTCAGCTTCTTCACAAAGTCCACGGAGAGGACAGTCAGACCGTTACTTATTCAGAAACAGATGTGAAGTTCACCAGGACTTTATTCTCTCCTGTTACCAGTGACGTTCTGGATATAGTGATATTAATAACATAACTGAAGTGAAAATGTCTACCGTTATCACTAGCACACGTTGTATTCACACTGACGTATGGTCCTAATTGTGACATTGTAGACAGCGGAGATTACTTTATATCGCAATACATCTGACATGGGTTTAACCATTTTAATTCTCTGCAGCCCTCCCAGTCTTCCGATATACCGGTGATATCGAATTATCATTGTATTATTTGTTCCCATTGTGTATTATGAAATCCTAGCATGCTCCTGGTCTCTTTTTTTTTTTTTTTTCATCTTTATGTTCTCCAGGCTTTTTCCTATAGATCTAATTATAGTGAAAAGACTCCAGAGAATAAGTAAAACTAGGTTAAAACTGACATGTGTTGTCCATTTATGTAGTCCTCCAATGGATCGGAAGAACAGACACACGGACTGCTAAAATACGGCTAGTTTCACACCTACACTGGGTCTCCACTGAGGGATTTTGTTCCCCATTCTGCTTTAAAAATGTGAAGAGAGAAGTCCTTCAAGCAGCTCAGAAACCTGACGGACCCCATTGTAGTCTATGGGGTCCGGGAGCTTCCGAGTGTAACTGCTCTTTTTAAGCGGATTAGGTTTACGTTCAGGGGGTTCCCAAGCAGATCCCCCCCAATGTAAACCCAAACGCAGGTGTGAACCTAGTGTAATAGATACCAATGAAGCCCAAGAGACCTCATTGCCTGTAACTGGGTCTATTGGGTGTCCAAAAATCACCAGACAAAAAGTCGGGCTTGCTGGACTCTTTGGTCTGGCAATTTTAGATGAACTTGTGCCGCATGGGCGCCCAGAACAGATATGAATCAAGCCTGAGTAATGGTAGTCAGCTAAAGCTTCTTACAAGGATGACTGCTGCCTTTGCTTTCAGACTTTCCTATAGGATTCATTTGATGAACTTTATTACTTTTATGGATTTGCCCAATTCCTTATTAAATTCTTAATGATCCCGGCCATGCCAGCTTTGAAGTACAACTTCAGATTGCAGATACTTAACATAAAATATTAGGGAGTTAATATATGGAAGCGATTCCTCGGACGTGCTGGGACCAATATGGATGTGGTTAGATTTTCCACAGTTTTCTATAGAAATCGTTGTATAAGTCTGTGTAATGTTTCAAGGGAACCGGTCACATGAGAAACCTAGTCTAATCTGCAGGCAGCATGTTATAGAGCGAGAGGGGCCGAGAAGACCGATAGCATGTTATAGAGCGAGAGGGGCCGAGCAGACTGATATGTAGTTTTGTGGGGCAAGATTTATGGCATTTATCCATTGAAATCTTTGTCCTACCAGTGATCGACAACGATCGTTGTATGCACAGTTATAGAGGGGAGACTCAGTCACTGATGGGACCACCTACTTAACATTTTTAGGATAGATTTTGAGAATAAATGACATATTATACTGAATCCTTTCCCACAAAGCTATATATCAATCTGCTCAGTTCCTCCTGCGGTATAATATACTGCCTGCAGAATGAACGGCATTATTTATGTGACTGGTTCCATGTAATGGCGGTCTAGGTTGTTATGCAAGAGATTTTTATTTTTTTTTGCATGCGCAAGCAACAAAGCTTTATCACTGAACTTCATGAAAATGGTGGCCACTTCCTTATGAAGGGAGGTGAGTGCTGAGGTCACATTGCTAGGCCGGGTTTTTGGGAGCTCATTGCCAGGCTAAGGTTAAAAGAGAAGCTAGTTCCCATTGACAGTCATTCAGTGTTGCAATTCGATATTGTGACCTTCATTTCGTAAAATACATATTAAGGTGAAGCAGAGGAATGTAACCAGCACTGTGTGATCCAGAGGATCTATAGTCAAAAAAATCTACCTTCATATAATGATGTTTCAGGACCTTCATCATCATCACTGCTTGTGCTGGGCAGCTGCTGGATAAGTACTAGGTGACTGCATAGCTGATGCATTGTTGAAGAAGATCCTCAGTGATCGAAACGTGCAGAAATCGTATTCATGGCCATTCTTAGAAAAACAATATTTATGCCGTATTACCTGGATTGTCGTGTTATATTAATAAATATGTTCCGAAGCGTGCGGTGGATTTAAAGGGATTCTACCACTAAAACACATTTTTTTCTAGTTAACACGTCGGAATAGCCTTTAGAAAGCCGTTCGTTCAAAATACCGGTTTGTACCGGTTTGCTAATGAGTTCTCTCGCAGCGATGGGGACGTCCCCATTGCAGCTCGAAAACCGACCGCAGCGCCGCCTCTATGTTCTTCTGTATCCTCCCCTTGCCTCTTCAGCGTCCTGTCGGAGGCCTGCGCAGTACGCTCTGTTCGGCGAAGATTGCCGAACGTACTGCGCATGCGCGAAATTGCAGTGCCAGCACTATGGCTGGGACCGCAAGAGGCAAGGGGAGGATACAGAAGAACATAGAGGCGGCGCTGCGGTCGGTTTTCGAGCTGCAATGGGGACGTCCCATCGCTGCGAGAGAACTCATTAGCAAACCGGTACAAACCGGTATTTTGAACGAACGGCGCGGCAGAGAGCACTTCTAAAGGTAGGAGACGAATAGCCTTTCTAAAGGCTATTCCGACGTGTTAACTAGAAAAAAATGTGTTTTAGTGGTAGAATCCCTTTAAGGGCTAGTTCACACGGGGGCAATGAGGGGGATATTGACCGCGGATTTCGCCTCAAAATCTGAGTAGCATTTTTTTTTTTTTGCAAAAAAAAGTGTTGCGTTTTTTTTGCAATAAACACGTCGCATTTTTGGTGCTGGTTATGGACCGTTCTGGTACTCTGTACAAGAAATCTGGTTTCCCTTAAGGAGTTGTTCAAACCTGCCTTGCTTTCTGCTTAAATAGCGCTCATACGTGTACTGTGTGTGCTTTAAAGAGGCCTTGTCATCAGGTCTGAAAAGCCTCGTGACTTGCATCATATGATAGGTTCATGTCACCCTGAACATTTTACTGTTTTCTTTATCCAAACCTGTTGAGCCATTCCAAAGATATAAGCCCTTTTATTGTTGATGCAAATTAGGGTCTAGTAGCCAAGTAGGTTTATACTGTACTTACACTTGTACTGTGTCACCACCCACTTGATCAGTATACCCTAATTTGTATCAACACTAAAATGGCTTATATCTTTGGAATAGCTGAACAGATTTAGATAAAAACAAAACAAAAAAAAAAACGACAAAATGCTCAGTTTGACAGTGTCCATCAGAAGTCTTTGGGATTGTCAGGCTGACCAGTCCACTATAAGTTGTATTTTCTACATTTTAATACGTGTTACAAAATTGTTACATCTGCCCGGGTAAAGTTTAGTTGACATGGAGCTCCCTTCTTTTGTAGCATGTAACTTAAGATCAGAAGCGGCCGCTAGCAGTGACGCCAGACTTCTTAGTTTTGCTATTTTTGGTTCTTAGATTATTTTTATTCTGCTCCGCTTTGTATATTTATGTTTTATACATTTTTCTATCTGGAGACTTGAACTGACTTTTACATGGAATGTATTAGCAGATACACAGTCAGCTATTGGGTATTGCCCGGAGCTATGTGCTAAGTATTGACAATAGCTGTACTCCATCATTGTATGACCCGGGGTCTTTAACCTACCATCATGTCATACACAGGGAGCGTTTCTGTAAATGTTTACTCTGTATTAAGTATATCCCCCATGTTTTATCTCGCTGCTATGGTGGGAATTAAAGACGATTAATGTCAGCCTACTGCTTTACTCTTCATATCTGAATTAATTCAGGTTTAATTGACTCAAAATACTTATCTGCAAGAGATTTACTCAGTTCTTCTCCGTAAGAGGCTTATTACAGTAACTATAAACACATCGCTGAAATGTGTTTTCTAAGGCGGTGTTCGCACACTGTTGTAGTCACTTTGACTGCAGATGATCAGGCAGAACAGTCAATAGCAAGCTCACTCCAAAGACGCACAGACTGTGTATCTCCTCTGGGTACAATACACAGGTATGGGCTACCGTGCACAGTAAGGGAGGTTTCACCAGATTTACTATTGAAAATGCACCACAGTTTGTGCTAAAAATGAAGGCAGGGCTTATTGGAAAAGGGGCGTAATTCATAGAAAACTGGGCACGGTGCAACATAATTATGGCTCATTTTTTGGCTGTAAAATAAGTCAACAAATAAGTGATATATATATATATATATATATATATATATATATATATATATATATATATATATATATATATAGCTATGCCTGGTGCATGTTTAGGCTGCCTAGTCTGTCTTTTAGGATCCAATACCATGATAGACTAGACATTCGTAAACTGCACCAGATTTAAAGGGGTTATCCACTTTCTAATATTCCTTGCGATAGGCCATCAATTTTGGATCAGCTTGGGACTGGCACCCAGGACCCCCACAGATCAGCTGCTCTGGGTCACATTACCAGGGTCACGACTCCTGGTAATGTTTACATGCCTGGAGCCATTCTGCTCACAGCACAAACTGTAGCGGTGGGTTTAGATACCGCAGCGCTGCCCCATTAAAATCTATGTGACAATTACAGAGAGCCACACTGTCCCAGAGCAACTCCTCTGTGGGGGTCTCAGGTGTCGGACCCTTGTAGATCTGTTATTGATGGCCTATCCTAAAGATAGCCTTTCAGTTTTTGATAGTGGATAACCCCTCTAACGTTTAGACAATATTAGTAAATCTGCCTAAGGGCTCATGCACATGACTGTGTGCGAGCCACCAGCTCGTTTGTGTGCCGTCCTTGTACTGGCCAGCAATCATGGCTGCAAAATCAAACAGTAATAAGATCTGTATTGAGTTTTGCAGCATGTACTTTCAGCCCGAATACAGATCAGTGAAAAAACCCGGTTGTGTGCATGGGCCCATCGAAATGAATGGGTTAGTGTGCACTCCGGGATAAACCCAGATAGACACTGTTGCGTGCATGGGCCCGAAGTGTTGCAGTGGTTATGGCTCCTTTTTAATAAACTGTCTCCATAACTGCAGGGTTTTTCCAAGGCAAAAGTGTGTGATCCCGCTCTTACTAGGCTCATCAGATGTCTTCAGAAATCTTTATACAATTTGTGGTGTATCTGTAATATGCCTTAAACGCTGGTCTTTACACATCCCTTTAAACATCCTTCTGCTGATTTAGTGATTTAAAAAAAAAAAATAAAAAAAAAAATAAAAAAAAATTTCCTTCTTATTTGCTGAGATCTGTAGCTTGGTTGAAACACTACTTGTGAACATGCCTCATCACAACATCGCCTCTGTCTCCGAGGACTGACCCTAATGGATTCTACTGAAAATTGTAGATATGAGCACTTAACCCATTTGTAAGGGCAAAAGCGCTGAATTGGCTGAAGCTGATTTACTACTTATTGTTCGAGGGTCAAATGACTTAGGACCATAATTGGTGGAAAGGGCAGATAAGAGGCCTAGTCAAGGTCATTGAGGTCTAATTGGGGTTATCCTTCTAAAATACCTGTTCAGAATCCCTGCTTGTACTGATATCCTGAACAAATACTATTACACAACGTACCCTTGTTAAAGTGATGATACCTTGGTGGCCATGCACTTTACATAGCTGTCATCTGAACGGTTACTTGACTGCCCTCCATGAGAGCAAAAGAGTTGACCATGGTAAAATCCAAAACAACCAGCTTGGGTGAGCTTCACTTTCTCTTTTCAGTTCTAATACCATATTCATTGCTCCATCTTATTCAAATGAAGGGGCAGAGCTGTAATACCAATCTCAGCCACTACACTATGTATGGTGCTATACTTAGTAAGCAGTGAAGAGGCAATAGTGTTTGTCCAAATGCCACAACCCCTTCATTTACCTGTGTATTGGGGTTTCCATTGTAGAACCCCCACCGATCTGATATTGATGACGTGTCTTAAGGAGCAGCGATTATTATCACAGTCATGGAGAACCCAGCATTATAGAAAACTTTTTGTTGCAGATTTTGGTTTTGTAGGCCAAAGCGAGGACTGGATTTAGCAGAAGGGAGAGGTATAAGGGCTTACTTTTATACTTCTCGTTCTTATTAAAGCCACTCTTAAGAAAAAAAAAATGAAGGCTACATGCACATGACTGCGGACAAGTATAGGACCTGTCCTGAGTTTCACCCTGGACTTACAGCCGCATACATGGGCCTGTCATAATACATGGGTGTGTGTATGGGGCCATAGGAAGAAGTTGGTGAGCGTGCTAGCTGTGAATAACATGGCTATAGTACTGACATGGCACACAAAGCCTAAAGCCTTTTCTTTTTGAGCACTGAAAATCAAGGTGTGACCTATCTATAACCTGCAGAGAATTTTTTTTCTACCTGCATTTCCCTGTTGCAGTAGTGTGTGGGCTATGGTAAGTTCTGGTAGTAATAGGTGCGTCCATGCATGTATGTACGGTACACGTAGTCACTGCTAGATGGGTTGTTTACTGACTGCTTATGTTACAGACCAGGGGCTGGCAGATGCCTCTTTGTCTAAACTCAAGGGATTAGCTAGATCCAGGTCTTGATGTTCATTGCCTGAAATAAGCTTTGATGTTGAGAAAACAATCCCTTGTAATGGCAGATTGTACAAGTGAATACAAATTCTTTCTTTCTGATTTAATGATTGTACGACGTTCTATTGTATGTTATTTGTATCTAAGGTTGGCTGTATACTCTGCGATGGTACCTAAAAATCTGAGATGTGATGTTAGAACGGAGCAAACAACCTCATTGTGAAGAAGCCCTCACCAATATAACCTATTATCTATAGGCTGCCCTGTTATTCTATGGGCCATGTCTAATTCTGCTAACAGATCATATTTCACATTTGGTGTTAATTTTTATTGTGACATTATAAATTGGTTCCCACACCCATGAAATATATCAAGTTGTATAACAGGAATTCAAAAATTTAGACTCGCTTGCTTGCAAGCAAAAAAAGGTAGGCAAAACGTGTAAAAGGTTATTAATGGGTTTACAAGCAGTTAAAGGGGACCTTTCGCTACCTCCATCAAATCCAGCTCTTTGCTCCCTTCAATAGGCTCTGCTCCACTGATTCTGGTGGAGTTGGAAATTTTTTCTCTAGCCCCCGCCATTCCTGAGCAATCATTTTTGTAAGTTTCAGCACCCAATATGCTAATCGGGCTCTCTTTTTGACAGGTGGGTGGTCCCAGATCTGCTTAAGCCTAGGACTGCCCACTTGTCACTAGATCACTTAACTAGCATATTGGGTACTCTTAAATGGGTAACAGAAATGATTGTTCAGGAATGGAGGGGGCTAGAGAAAAAAAAGTCCATCTGCTCTGGAATCAGTGGACTGCACTTATTGAAGAATACAAAGATTTGGAATTGGTGGTGGTGGTGAAAAAGCCAGGGCCCTACGGGACGGAAACGCTTCGATTTGCCCACGGTGGAAACGCAGCGGGAAAAATCGCAGAGTTTTGCAGTACAGGCAAAGTGGATGGGATTCAAGCGAATCACATGTCCACTTTGCAGTAAAAACTATGGTGTGGACCAACCATGATTTCCAATACCGGCGATGTTTTAGAAATTTCAGCATTTCAATTATATCTACGAAATCTGATACTGTCCTGGTTTCTTGCTGGTCTCTCTCAATATGCAGAAAATGCCGACCCAGGGACTATAGCTGCATCCAGGACATGCTATGGCACCACCTTTTATTTTGTAAAATAAAAAATTTAATTTGAAGACCCCTTTAACCCAAAAAGCAAAAAAATAAAATGCATGAACATTCTACACCCCATGAAAATCTGAATAGTTGTTCTTAAACACTTCTATCAAATTAGTAGCTACAAAAAGTTATGTGATACCTCGAGCCAAATGGGCATATTCCTCATAGGTTAGATGAAAACCCACATAAGACGTTAGGAAAGAAATTGTGGGTCGCCCAATTGTGTTTCTTGCACATCAGCTTTATCCGGGGGTCTCAATGTAGGGGCAGGGGCTCAAAGCTTGCTTGTATAACTTTATTAGTTAATAGGATGTGTAGATAATCATTGAAAGGCTTGGCTCTCGTTTTTGGCTCTTGGCCATGGGCTCCACACGACTACCATGGCTGGGGGACAGTCTGTCCTTGTAGGCCCAAAATATATGACTGCAAACTTAAGTTTACAGCACTCAGTTCATACAATGCGATCTTTTATGTTGTATAAAAGTTTAGAAGCTTTAATATGTATTTTTTTTATAGATGGCTTATATGACCCAATGACCCGTTAATTCATTAAGGCCAAATGTACGAGACTAGGAGTGTATAGGGCGTCTTATATAATACTGTACATTGCTCACAAGAAGGAAACTCTTTCCAAGTACATGTACTATATGTCTGGTAGCAACGGGGACCATATGTAATAATGTACAGTGTATGTGTTGACGTTGTACTTGACCAGTATTATTCTCCTACTATGTCTTTTTATATTGACAAAAGGAATTGAAACTCTGAAAAAATTCCTTCATTTTGGCACCAGATTGTCTGGAAATTCCACCCGTCTCACATGTATCCAAAATACTTCCCCAAATTCAATTTTATCTGGAATTGACTAATAGACTGGAATTTGCGAAATGTTAAAGGGGCTCTATCAGCAAAATTTTGCTGTATGAGCTCCCCATATGCATGAATAGCCTTTAAAAAGGCTATTCAGGCACCGCTAATGTTATTTTAAACCCCCCGCCTGTTTTAAAATAAAACTATAAAAACATATATGTAAATCATACCTTTGCATGCACAGGGGCGGTCGTGCACGTTCCGACGTCATCTTCGGTCCCGCCTTCCTCTTCTTTCTTCTTCCAGCGACGTCCTCCTGTCCTGGCTCTTCTCCACCTTCATCTTCTGTTCTTCCGGAGTGAAGACGTTCGCGAGCGTACTGCGCATGCACGCGTAGTTCTAAGGGATACTTAGAACTACAACAAAAATGGTGCCGGCGTTTGTGCAGTAGCGCTCCGGAGGGAGCGCTACTGCGCATGCGCGGGATTTGAATGCAACCCATCGGAAGAACAGAAGATGAAGGCGGAGAAGAGCCAGGACAGGAGGATGTCGCTGGAAGAAGAAAGAAGAGGAAGGCGGGACAGAAGATGACTTTGGATCGTACACGACCGCCCAGTGTGCACGTTCAGGTATCATTTACATTTATGTTTTTATAGTTTTATTTTAAAACGGGAGCAGGGTTTAAAATAAGATTAGCGGTGCCTGAATAGCCTTTTTAAAGGCTATTCACGCATATGTGGGGCCCATACAGCAAAATTTTGCTGATAGAGCCCCTTTTAATACAAATGTAGAAATAAATGTGACAAAGGCATTGGGGGTAAGGCTAGGTTCACACTTGCGCTGGACCGCCAATACAGCGTTTACTCGTGGAGAACCGCAGACCCTATATACTGTAATAGGTTCCATCTGTTGTCTGTTTGGGTCCATGCAGGACTTTTCTCTCCGCCAATTTTTGGTGGCTTTACTAAGTTCGGGTTCACGCTAGTGTTGTTCAATGTCCATTGCTTTCATCCATCACAGGCTGAAACGAACGGACATTAAAGGGGTTGTCCCGTTATAGACACTTTTCCCCTGTCTTGTAGATAGGGGATAAATATCTGATCACTGAGCATTATCAATGATGTTGACACAGTATACTAAAATAAAGGGTGCATTGTGAAACGACGAGGATACAGCAGTGGTTTTGGTTCGCCCATGAGCACAGAATGACATGTCTGACTCTCTAATAGCCTTGAATGTCCAAAAGGACGGATTGTATAAATTCGACACTAAGGTGTTCTGTGTTTTGCTGAACGTGACGGATGCAGGTATAAGTGACAGAGCTGGCATGGAGCAGCCCACCACTCTAATTTTGCCTTGCTCTTCTCTGTGATGTCATTGCCTATTTCTCTTTAATGCACTTGTTATATTTGTGCCAAAAATGACAACTAGAAGAGTATGTTAAAAATTCCCTTTTTTCCCCCCTCACAATGTGGTCTGTGGTCTGAATGGGAAATATTTTTGGTACTTGGACCAACGTTACGGTGGGCTGATTTTTGGCTGCCTGAAAGCATGTTACAGAGACAGGTTTGCGCAGATTGTTTCAGGCCTTCTTTGTAGAATATGGCCCTGAGCCATTGTTAATCTTTAACCCAAAAAGCCCTGTCTTAAGCTGGTAGTACACAAAAGATAGCTGTTGGCTGCTCATTTGGCTGACCGCTGTGATCCTTGACTCCCCTATAAGTTTTTGCTTAGCAGACATGATGGTGGGGCAGTCAGGCTGTCCCCTGTACACCAGGGATATGGAGTCCAAAAACAAGTATTTTAGACTCCAACTTTAAAATAAAATGAAGTTCACTAACTCCATAGCTCCGCTATACACATTACATTGATGGCGGGCCCCACAAAACTTATCTATAAAACTTTAATATCTGTCAGGAAACTAGGCCTGTTCGACTGACCGTTATTCTTCATGGTTCCGCACTCCCATACATTGGTTCTGCTGAGCGTGTATGTGTTTTCAGTGGGGACAGAAGAATTGGCTACGACCAGACACCTCCATTCACCATGCTCATTATGTCAGGGTAGGGTTGGGAGGCCCTTATACACATAACATAGCTGTCTGGTTCAACCAAAATCTGTGGGTGTTTTCCCCCTTTATGCGTTGGGGAGGGGGGGGGGGGCTTAACATCGTTATCGACCAATATCTAATGTATGTTAATAAGTGAGCTTTCACGTTCATGTTCTTGTTGTAGGTAATGGAAGTGTATGCATTATTCAGTAACAGGTACGGGAAACTATGTACAAGAAACACTATTGCGTATGGAAATTTGGCGCCATGTGGAATAATAGGAATATATCAATGTAGCAAACACATTTCTTTTATCCTCTTAAAATAAGATATGTGTGAATTTGACTCATCCTATGATTGAGAATGTTTGCCATTTATTGCCAGGGTAAGGCACCAATAGGAACCAAGCAATGACATAACATGGGAATTATTCTGTATCATAATGAGCGTCATGCTGGAGTCGACTTAGCCGTCATTTTTGTTCCTCTGGTGACTGAGCCAAACAGGAATCATGATAGAGATGGGAGCAGAGTCTAGATGGCCAAACAGATGCCAACAAGTGCCAAACCGGAAAAGAAAATACACTGATGACCAACTTGCCCAGTTGGCCGCTGTTGCCTCTGTAGTTGGCCAGGTAGTTGGTTGCCAGTTCTTAGTGCAGTATTTACGCCTACCTTATGATAGACATAAGGAATAAGGAAATAACTTAAGGAGATAAAAATAAACTCTGAATGAAGTATTTGTCTTTCCATATGTCTTTCCATATGTTTAGTCATCCACTCCCTTTTCTGCTGCCTTTTATGTTTTCTTTATAGTCTGTCCAGATTTGAGCAAGGAAACAGAGCTGCAGTGTAAAGCATGAGGGATGAACAGGACAGCAGCTAACCTGCAGCCATAGAGCAAAGAGAAAATGCACGAGGAAACCCAATACTTATGAAAATAAATGTTGTTTTTACCAAAATGTATTGACCTATAACACATATCCTGGAATTTCTCTGTGGTATACAGTTTGCTTTTAGGTGGCCATAATGGCTTTACCGTAATTTTGGAAACAAATTTTAAGCTTCGGACAATTTGAACTGGGGCTCTTTGTATCATAATGTGGCTTGTGGGTCAGAGTTTGGGTTTTGTGGCTGAATCTGTTGTCTGTTTTAAGCATTCTGTGTGTAAAGTCGTGGCTGACTCTGGGTTTATGTATTCTTACGGCTTCAGACGTTGCTGCTGTATACATTATCCTTCCGTGCTTCTCCCAATTGGCTTATATCCCTATTACTCTGGCAATTGCAGCAGTGTCCAAAAATAGTCACCCATTATAATGGTGTTTGGTGATGGTCTCATGGGTTTGATGTTGAGGGTGGTGATGACTTCAGGCAGTCTGTTGTCCACTGAACTCGGAAGGAAAATTTACATGTAAAACTCCACTTGAGGTGCCCATACATGTTCCAGAAAAGGATAAATCGGACTAAAATACTCAGCGCTTAGGTGAGTCTGACCGCTCCTTGGAATCTATTTCTTGGTTGCCTGTCTTCTGGTGAATGTCTGTTCTTGGGAAAAAGTCTGTGTTTAAGTTAAGAATGGTTGGAAAAGTCCTAAAAATATCAGCATCTTGGCTAAAATCAAATGTGGACACTCATGTTTGTATGGGATCATGGGGGTAGTCAGGAACGCTAGTGATGGTTCTATAAATGATAAAGTGTCCAACTACTACTAGACATTGGTTGCTTTGATCTCACGAGTGCAGCCATCTTAAGAACTTTTTTGTTTGAGACCTAGTTTTGGTGTATACGCTGAGAAAAGCTCTTGTGTGTGTGTGTGTGTGTGTGTCAGATGTAACCATAGCACTGTATTTACCCAGTGGAGTCCAAGACTGTGTTCATTGACTATTGGGATGGTTCATCAGTCTACTTGTCTGTTGTCGCTATAGGAAGGTGCTGCAGACTATAGTTTCTTATACAGGGGTCAACCAACTATGCAGTATAGGTATTGTGTTTTTTTGTTTTACAATGGCACCCTTTGGGCAATGCACGCTGAAAGAGTGGCATACGAGAGAGTCTTCTGTTGGAGGTATACATTGGGAAATCTTCTGATGTATAATTCTGTTGGTTTAGGATGGATATGTCAATGTCAGATTGGTGGGGTGCAGAGTTTTGGACCCCAGCCGATCTGATACTGTTGTGAACGGTTGTGTTACTTGGGCAAGCTCTGATTCACATGTCTGAGATGTCGTGTCCCACGGCCTTGCAGTTCAGTCCCATTCAGTTGGGACCAAGCACATCTGCTACACAATGTAGGCACTTTGTAAGCAGAAAAAGCTGCAGCGTTCGTCAGTGGGGGGTGCTAGGTGTCGGACCCTCATCAATCTGATATTGATGGTTAATACTAAGGGCAGGTTATCAGAATCACAAAGGATTAGAGGGTAACTTACTGATTGGTGGGGGTCTTATCGTGTTCTACAGAGCGGCAGGTCAAGCAGCTCACCCTGCTTTATTCATAACTGGGGTGCACCAATCCTTAGGACTGGAGATCTCATGATAAATGGGGTCCTAGCAGCTGGACCCCCACTTATCTACAAGTCACCACCTTTACTTTGTGTTACCAGAATACCCTTGTAATGTGTACTGAGGCTTAGGATTTGTCTTTTATGTTCAGTTTATGCCTCAGGAAACCTCCTGGTATGTATGTCAGACTTATCCATAGGCGTTCATTCACCCAACAAGGGCCTGATAGTGTCCTTTTTGGCTTCTGTTGGGGCAGTAGTCTCTCTGCTTTTTTTTAATGCATAGCAATGTTGACTGTATACCGTACTATAATGGTACTGTATAATACTATACTGCCCTGCTTATATTATGACTGTACAGGTGGAAATGTAATATGTGCTGGATCCCTTGTACTATGGATATACCCGGCTCTGAGCTTCTGCCAGCAGCGTGCCCTCTACTACCCTGCGCTTGCCACTCATCACGTCAGTTTTTCTTTTTGTTTGCTGAGGTCTGGAAAGCGCAAGCCCAGCTTTCTAGAACTGACAGGTCTGTGGCGGCGTATGTCCCTTTTGTGTAGGATGCTTTTGTTACTACTCGCCGGCTGCTTCCTTTCATGAATAATTGAGATGGTGTTAAGTTCTGAGCAAACATAATAAAATAAAAAAAGTGGGAAGAGAGAAGCGTCATGGCGGTGGCTGCCACCTGAGGAATTGTAGCACAGAATACACTATAAAGAGAATGATTGGGATCGATCGAGGGCTCTTAGAGGAATAAGAATATACAGAATCCTAAAAAGCCCCCAAATTGAATGGGAAGCGGTGAGGAGTAGGGGTGTGGTTTTCCTGGGAACAAAGCCGGGCTGGTGGTCCTGCCTGGAATATCACAAGTCTGCAGCCTCCTCCGATGTGCCATGGAGAGATGGTTTATATGACTTGTATCTAAGAACCGTAATGCAATTTCTGGCAGACGTCTCCTGGAGGTTCGCTCTTATTTACCTCTTTGTGGACAGGAATGTGACGCCGAACAGTAAGTAGGAACACCTCGACACAATATTTACTTACTGTGTGTGCCTGCCATGTTGTCTTAACTCCTGATGCAGCACGTCTCGTGGGAGCTATTCATAAACAATTGATTTACCGCATTGGATCCAGTTTTTTGTCTTTATGGACGCCTCTTCTGCCAGGAAATACAACAGCTATTAAAAAAAAAACAAAAAAAACACACACACAAGTGTTCATTGTTAATGGCGTAGTAGTAGTAGTCCATTGACTTGCCTTGTGTGGACTCTAACGCCACTGCTACAGGGAAGCGAGACTACATTTGAGCCACCGTCGCTCTTAACATCATTGTTAAAGGGAACCTGTCACTAGACTAAGAATCGCTGAACTACCTGTATGATGATCTACAGAAATTTAGCAGGGGGGTTTCATCATCATGTCGTAAAAGAAGGTATAACCGCACTGAATCCAGCGCTGCCAGGCACATGGGCGTAGCGATGATGAAGCCAAGAACATTATACCTCTTTTTGCATGTGTAATGTACTATTCATGGCTTCATTTCCATATTGCACATTCATCTGATGCCACCAGGACTCATTTCACCCTCCCCCCAGCAGTTTGCGCCTTGTTTTTCTGTATAATATAATTTTTGACGAAGGCGTCCAAAAATCACGCTGTATTATATTTCTTTCCCCTACTTTATATAGCACTAACATATTCCACAGCACTTTACATACATTGTCAGTCACTGTGAGCCCTATATGCAACAATCTACCTTCCCTACCTGTATGTCTTTGGAGGAAATCCACACAAACAAGGGGAGAACATACGAACTCCTTGCAGATATTGCCTTTGGTTGGATTCGAACCACCAGGGTTGCAAGGCCACAGTACTAACCACTGAGCCACCGTGCTAGTATATAACATTATGCTAGTGGTTTAGCCGCCCCAAATCTAGTGACTAGTTCCAAAAGTAGCGACTTCATATTCTATATGAGATGTTCCTCTACAGAAAGTTCTGCTCTATTCTCCTATGTAGATGCAGAACCCCCAGCTTAGTACATGTATGTGAAGGAGTCCCAGTATAATACATCCGCTTTGTATCCAGGACCAGCCACAATGCAAAATCTGTTTAATCCTCCTGAGCAGTAGTTATAGCTTATTACAGTAATAAAAGTTCATTGTAGGGTTCATCATTGTTATATTGTGTTACTGAACTATTTGCGTTTGCCATAGAAAGAATAGGTAACTTGATTTGCCGTATAGGATTACTAGTGCCAAGGCCTGAATTGTATCTCTGGACGGTAAAGGTTGGAGAACCCTGTGGAACCTGTTCTGAGTGTTACAGTTACTTATGGAGTTGCTGTTACGTCATCTGAATTGTGTTCTATGTGTGATAGAAGTAACAAAGGGCAACACTAAGGCAAAAGCCAGGGCTTATACACAGTCCAGTCACATTAATGTGACCACCTGTCAAAATCCAGAATAACCACCTTTTGCAGAGCGGACCGCTGCGAGACGTGCAGGAAGAGAGGGGATGTTGTGATGATGTTCACTGGGATGTTGGGCCATGACGACTCCAGTGCCGTGGCCAGTTGCGCTAGGTTACGCGGTTGAGCATCCATGGCACAAA
Source organism: Leptodactylus fuscus (assembly GCF_031893055.1). NCBI lineage: Eukaryota > Metazoa > Chordata > Amphibia > Anura > Leptodactylidae > Leptodactylus > Leptodactylus fuscus. The sequence continues at coordinate 51,068,210 of NC_134266.1, forward strand.
CAACCCAATCGAGGTGGTCACACAGATTCTCCATTGGGTTCAAGTCCGGGGAATTTGCTGTCCAAGGGAGTACAGTAAACTCATCCTGGTGCTCCTCGAACCAAGCACGTACACTGCGAGCTTTATGATATGTTAAAGGGGACCTGTCACATTGTACATTGTGTCTGATTTGCAGGCAGGGAAAGTTATGGTACTGATCTATCCAATATATAGCATGGTGCAAAAAGATTCAGTATTTTTTACTTGCAGCCTTATTAATGGCAATTGTTTTCCATTCTGAGCTTAGGAGTCCAGTGGGAGGTCCTGCTCAACGACGGACAGCCAGTTCTGTGTACACACTTCCCGCCACCTCCCACTGGACTCCTGAGCCCTCAAAGAGCTGACATTTTAGTTTCACTGAATTTTTGTTCCTACAAATCTTTAGATCATTCTCCTCCCTTTATAACTTGCTGCCTACAGAATTCACCGCATTTGTAAAACAGTATGGGGCAGATTCACAAAGACTCTGCACTACTATTTTGACTAATTTGACATTAAGCAAAGTCACCAAATGGCAGTTTTAATGATTTAAAAAAAAAATAAAAATGTCCATGTGTTCTGCAGGTGGCCATGACTGACTACTCGGTATAGTCTGTCAATGTACACACCCATGTCTGCGCCTTCAGTAAAGATATAGATTTGCCCTATGACCGGCAGTAAAATGGATTATTGTATTGTGTATTTAATGTGTTTTCTTTCGTTATCTATTATTTCTATTGTAACTCCATACGGAGACATCAGTTATCTGGTTCTCTATCTCTATGCTGCCAAAAGCATATTTCCGTACTCATGTCAGCAATGAATCAACTCCTATACGCCTTATCTGTGGGAGGAAAGCAAAGGTTTCAGAAGGAGCCCAAACAAACATGGTGACCAATATGCAAATTCTATGTAAATAGTGCTGTGGTCAGCATGAACCCCACGTCTGTAGTTAACCACTGCACTATCATGTTCTCTAAGCTGTCGCTACATGTGGATCTACTGAAATTGGTACTTGGGAGTAGAGCAACTCTAGGGAACATCTTCTAGTCTTAAAGGGGCTCTATCAGCAAAATCATGCTGATAGAGCCCCACATGCGTGAATAGCCTTTAAAAAGGCTATTCAGGCACCGCTAAAGTTATATTAAACTACCCCCCCGTTTTAAAATAATACCCTAAAAAAGAATGTGATCAACTTACCCATCGTGCACGGTGGGCGGGCATTCAAGGTCTGCCGTCTTCTTCATCCACGCCTTCTCTTTCTGCGATGTCCTCGGGTCCCGTCTTCCTCCGGCGCTCGCAAACTGACATTGCTAAAAAAAATATGGCCTGGGTGCATGCGCAGTAGCCGTAGTAGAAGCAGCATGCTATTGCGCATGCGCCCAGGCCATTTTTTTTTTTTTTTTTTTTTAGCAATGTCAGTTCACGAGCAAGGCATCCTTATCCTTAGAATAGGTCAATAGTATGTGATTGTTGGGGGTCTGACATCCCCACAGATCGGCTTTCTCACTCTCTGCTCTGCGGACTTGGTTGCAAGTGGAGCACCATACAAAACGTAGACATGGCAGCTCAGCCCCTTCACTTGAATGGACCTGAGCTTCTGCTGTACCTTATTACCAATCAATGTGACACCATTGGCACAGAGAAGAGGCCACAGCACCAATCGCATAATAAGGGACCAGTCATCAGTATGTTAGTACCTTGTGGGAACGATTCTAACCACTCTCATCCAGTTTTTTTCCATCTTTTAAAATGCTGCAAATTTTTGTGAAAAACTGTGTTTGACATGATTTGTTGCTATTTGTGCCAAAGTACAAGCTCATATGCATTGATAAATCCCCCCCCACTAAAGATGGCGCTTCTCCTCCTCTGTATGTGTGCGCGCTACCAGTGAGTGTTGCACAACCTATTCTGGTGACCTCTGTGCCAGCCTTGTATATGCATATGGTAGACTAATGGAGGGCTGGCGGGGCTTGTGGGCAGACATGTGCCTCTACTTATGGCAGTCATTTCTGTTTGTTTGTTACTAAATTGGAACCACATTTTGTTTTTGACCTTGAAGTAGATAAGTGATAAAATGTGCCGTTCTTCTGCGAGTCTTGTCATGTTTGTAAACTAAACTTGCTCACACTTGGGTAGAAGATTCAAGACAGAGTACAGTCTTACAGCCGCCCCTACTCATGAGATGATATTCATCCACAATGTGATCAGCGCTGATCGGAAGTCAATGGGTGTTACTACAAACAATCCAACCAGCGACAGAGAATAAGGGTGCAGGCTCATGTGCTCGTTGATCGCCACTGCCACACCGTGAGCATGCAACCGAATCACTGAGTCCATATACTCCCTGGGGTTTGTGCCAATGCTCAATGATGAGCCTGATTTTGCCATATATGTGTAATTGTGGCTGACCACAGACCAATTTTTTCCACCATGATGAAGTGCGTTGGATGCGTCCAGTGTACAGGGCTGCAGAGTCGGAGTCTGGTCCAGTTTGCGTTCGATTTAGAGTTGGTAAAAAGTTAATAACAAAATAATTGTTTTTAATGTTCTACAATTAGCAATATTGTATAATTAATCCACAGCCCTGCCTGTATAGGTTGTACCTTTGGCAGTGTCTGAAAATAAAAGGATCGGCCTGATGAAATTCATCCACCCAATCCTTTTCTCCTTTGACTAGGAAACCCGTCTACATATTACATGGTTGGTGGGTTCAGATAAGAACATCTAACGTGTATGGCCAGCTTTGTAATGTGTTTTTTTTTTTTTTTCTTTTTTTTTCCTGGACATTTGTGAACATTTTACACAAGGAACCGTGAACTGAGATCAAAGCGTTTGTTGGCTCATTTAGATGGTATGAGTAGTGTTTAGACTTTGCTAACACGATGCTCCAGGGCAAGAATCACACTGAGAAAACTACCCTGTGTCTTTGCCATATTTCTAGGAAAGTGGCTCTAATTTGTTACAATTATTATTGAGAAGCAGATCTAGCGAAAAGAAATTTAACACCTTATCCACTCATCGGGAAAAGCACGTAAGAGGTTTAATGCAGTTCTATGGCTCGTTCTTGCGGGATAGGACGCCGCTTATATGAATGAAGGTGCCCAAAACAAACAGGATGTCACATGTCCCTTATTCTAAAATTGGGAGGAACATTCATTTTAATACAGTATGGCAGGGACTACATGGCTGTGACGTCCTTTCATGACTGAAGATTGTTACCCTTCAAAATCACAAGGAATGTAAATGAATGGGGTTATTGTGACGGCGCTTCTTAGTCGCCCCAATCCATGTGTCAATCTGAAGATTAGGCGATGGTGTCACTTGGTCGCTAGATCAAGTTGTTAAAGGGGTATTCCCATGACGCTTGTTCACTAACCTGCAGGCTGTTGTGCTCTCTTCACTTCCTGCTTCTCTCGGCACATAGGTGGGCGGGGGTTTCACTTGCACGGGATTGGTTGTAAATGAATTACCGCAGTGTGAAGCTGATGTAGCAGAGCTGGATTTGAGTCAGTTTGCATTACATACAGAGGTAATAGACTCCCTATCTCAGCCCTTATCAGCCAAATTCAATTAAACCGACTGATATGAGCACAGAAATCCCGGAGCTCTCACCTCCCCTAACTGAGAAGCTCCGCTACTTATCAGACACAAACAGCTCAGAGCTGCTCCCAGCCCCTCCCTCCTCCCTGAGAGCAGGCAGCTACATCACTAGACAAATGAGCAGATAATCCCAAGGGCCATAGAAACGGAGTGTAAACAATGAAGTGAATAAATTAAGATAGCAGCCAAACAAAGCAGTTTTGATAAAGCAATGCATTTAGGAAAAGTCTTAAATCCACATAAACTAGCAGTATAGATAGGATGCTTGTGATGAGACAACCCCTTTAAGTTTGACTGGTCTTGTTGGCTTCTGTCTCTGGGAACAGAAATCGGGTTGGGGTGTAAAGCAGTATTAGGTATGTTGGATTTTACCATGATCTTTGTTCTTTTCAGAGATAAGTGGTGGTAAATGTATCTGACTGCAGCCTATCCCATCTCACTAGTAAAAGAAACCTGGGCAGTCAGCTGATCTAGTGTATGATCAGTGGTTATGTTTACATAGGTGCCTAGTTAAAGACTTGTCTTAATGTAGCAGATCCCTTTAATTGGTGTTTTCTATATGGTTTAGCTCTGTAGATTGCAAATAATATTAAATGATTTTCCCACAGTACCCTTATCCCCTCTGTTCCCCATGTCAGTAGTGTGCATGTTCAGCCAGCACCTCATTTACTTCTGTGGGACTCGAGAGCTCTTAATTTTTGCCTTGGATAAACCCTTTAAACCCTTTATGCATTGGGAAGTATCAAAAGACAAGGCAGTCAAATTTTTTCCATTTTTAATCTACTGTTTGGATGTCATACACATTTAGATACTTTTTAGTAAGTAATATCAAAAGATTTAGTTCATCAATGATACCCAGATGTAATGGCCATTGTTATAATGTATATAGTACATTCTCTATAGTTTTACTCTGTAACATCTTGGTACATACTGGCTGTGGGAATGGATACCAATGCATTTATACAAAGTGTCAAATTCTGAAAATAGACAATAGACATACTGTAGTTTTGTCAGCTGTTGGTGATTTTCCCCAAGTGTTCTGTGTTTAGTCTTCCATGAAGTCATTCTTATTATCTCATTGTGTTGTCTCTTCTTCTTTGCAGTAAAATATTTATCTATGAGTTTTGGAGATACACTAGACAAAAGAGGATATTGAACATCGCCACAGATCCCGTTCTGCACACCGCATCATAAATACATAACAACATGTTCAACTTAATGAAAAAAGATAAGGACCGAGATGGCGGGGTCAGAAAGGACAAAAAGAAGGAAAAGAAGGAGCGGATGTCTGCAGCGGAGCTCAAGAGTCTGGAGGAGATGAGCATGAGGAGGGGCTTTTTTAACCTTAATCGTTCCTCGAAGAGGGACTCCAAGACCAAACTGGAAATATCTAATCCTATACCTATTAAGGTAGCTAGCAGCTCTGAACTTAACCTCACAGATATTGACTCGGACAATGTCAGCAACAGAGGAAGTATTGTCTATGATTCTGGACACCTCAGTACTGCCAGCTCCAGTGATGACTTGAAGATTGAGGAGAACAACTTCAAAGGTAGTGTTCTTCAGCGAGCTGCTAAGTTTGGTTCTCTGGCCAAGCAGAATTCTACTGGGATGGCACAGATGGTGAAACGATTCTCTTTCTCCCAGAAGAGTAAAGATGAGAGTCAGTCCGAAACTTCTACCCCATCCGAATCCTCCGCCGCTCCTTCCCCACAGGTAGAAATTAGAGCTTTTGATGCCCAACTTAATAAATACTCGGTGCCTTCAGTGCAGGTAATCCCACCAAGCGATACTCAACCTGTCGTCAAAATTCCAGAACTAGTGGCAAAAACCTTTCCAGCCGATTTGCGGTTGCCTTCTGTGCTTCCACCACAGGCACCTGTGCCAAGAGAACTAGTGCTACAGAGGAGAAACACTGGAGATTTTGGCTTCTCATTACGTAGGACAACCATGTTGGATAGGGCACCTGATGGGCAAGTATACAGGAGGGTTGTCCACTTTGCAGAACCTGGTGCTGGCACTAAAGACCTTGCTTTGGGGTTGGTACCCGGTGATCGACTAGTAGAAATCAATGGTCGTAACGTGGAGAACAAGTCTCGTGATGAAATTGTGGAGATGATCCGCCAGTCTGGAGATACAGTAAGGCTGAAGGTTCAGCCCATCCCTGAACTTAGTGAACTGAGTAGAAGTTGGCTGAGGAGTAGTAAAGGACTACGAAAAGAGGCTTATGATGTAAGTATACTATCACATTACATATTTGATGACCAATCCAAAAAGTTCTGCCCCTTTTTTTTCCTCTGTGTTTAGGAAAACTTATGTATGTTTTTGAAGATTGTTGTGTTGGATATGTTTTATTCTAATCCTGAAGGTCCAGCAGGTCTACAGATAGGACCTTGCTGGTTATCAGTCACTTGGTTGCATCACTCTCTAACAAGGCTCCTCAAACTGAGATAGGACTGACTGGCGAGGTGTGCCTCAGGTGTTTGGGTAGCCATTTTGACTGGAGTGTTCATATGTCACATAGTCTTTTCTATGGTTGCACCAATATCCGTTTGCGATCTTTGTCATGTTTTGTTGGTTCACAAGAGATATTTTAATATAAATTGACCTATTTTTGAAAAATATTAGCATGCACTATGACTAGTGGCGAGGCCCTCTCGTCGCCATATTCTGGCTGGTGAGGCCCCAGTAGAATATGATGGACAACTATTACATGATGTGGAAAGCACATGAGGAATACAGCCTTTGAACAGTTCACTTAAAATCACTTGGTTCCTTTTTACCGTCAGATAAAAATTGTCAAGAATATTCTGGATTTTTCTTTATACGTTTTTAGTTTCCCTGCCTGCAGCTTCATAAATGTTTTTGTTCCATCTACATTATGGAATATGGGTATGCACTTGTCCAAGAGACCACCGGGCTTGGTGAAATGCATCGCATGAAAGCATATTAAAAGCATACTGGTTTACAGATAAAAATCTACATTTTTATTCAGAGGAAATAATCCGAGTGTGGAATGTGTAGTCTTTCCAATTCAGCTGTTTCTCCAACCATTGAGGGTTGTGCTGCGGTCCTGGTTATAGATATGTCAGGTGGTGTAAGGTAACTGGACTTGTTGTTTAGTGACTTCTATTGTTACTTTGTACTTGGGTTATGTTTTTAATCTTTTATTATTGCCTATTGCTCTCTTTATACCCCTATATACTCTGGGGTCATTGGTTCAAGTCCTGCAAGAACAACATCTGGATGGAGTTTGTGCGGGTTTCTTCTGGGCACTTTGGTTTTCTCCCATACTCTAAGAGTAACCTGGCCGGTAAACAGACTTCTTACTATGCTGGCCCAAATATTTCTGAGTTTGGGAGGATAGATTGCAAATGCCATGTGGTCAAGAGCCATTTTGTCTACATTCTTTGTGAGTTATTGTGGAAAGTGGAAGTTCTTTTATTAAAGGGGTTGCCTGGTTGGGAAATTTTTTTTGACAGTTATCTAACTCCCCCCTCCAAAGAAAACCAAAAACGAAGCAATACTTGCCTCACTGGTTCCCTTCCAAAGCTGCCAATTGCCTCACTGATCTGTGTCCTGTTCCTTGTACCTCCTGAGTGTTGAGAAGGGACCTTTCTTGTGCCACAAACCCCGATCTACGCCTGACTCCCCATATTGTGTTAAGGTTGGTGCAACGAGGTAGGGAACAGGGCTGACCGGGTCGGGGACACCCAAACATAGTCATTATAACATGCGCTAGTCTTCTGGTGGGAGTTATAGTGGAAATCTACAGCAGTTCCTAAATGTTGTAGATTTCCATTCTAGAACTGGGACGTCTACCTGATCTATGAAGAAGCCGGAGCCCCCCATAATTCTTTTCTTCTCTGCTCCAGTTGTGGCCTTTATTATGACTGACATACAAAAGGCCTCGGCGTATCCATTTTGTCATTCCTTTTCATTTTGTCAATGTAAGATCACCAGGGTCTGCTTACAGCTCGGTCTCGTCTTGAGCTTGGACTGGGAAATAATTTTGACCACTGAACGTTTCTCTGTTTCTTTCAAGCCCTATAGTCCATGACACATCCTTGGCTGAAAAACTTTGCTTATGAGTATGTTTGCATAACCCGGCGCTGTTTTGCAGCATTCACATAATACAGAACACACATTTACTAGTATAACGTGGTTTTTTTTTTATGACCCTCATGACAGGCCTAAAATTCACTTGTTCCTATGAGGTTTTCAGCATAACCATGATGTAGACAGTGTGCTTTTTCTATTCACTTGGAAACACATAGCGAATGTTAAGACAAATTCCATGTGTAGTTGTGTCCGCAGCGAGAAGAAGGGAGAGTCTTACATTACACAGACAGGGCAGCTACTGCATGTCACTATTGTCATTACTGAGCACGTGCGTCCATCCTGACAAGGACCAGGAGACTGCACTGAGAACTTTGTGTCTGCCATAGACAGGCGAGCGGTGATTATCTACATATGTGGAGCTAAGCAGAGGCGTTGTACGGTACTCGGAGGAGACTGATGGGAAACTATTTTATGGCCTGTTCACACAGTGTCCCATAGCAAAAATCACATGCATTTTTTAATGCAATTTGCCGCTGTTTCATGATTTTCCTTACAATTGCTATATACATACAAGAAATTGGTTATGCACAGATGGAGATATGACCGTATGTGCATTTCTATGATTACGGGTGTATTTAGTAGCACAATATGGACAATGCGATACCATTTAAGCGAATATCAACTTTGAGCTACAGCTTAACAGTCATACCTGAACAGATTATTTTGAGACATGGGTCATGTAAGGGAATGTGTATTTCAGTATCACCCTAGGCTGTTTCAGTATTTTGTATTGAATAACCAGGTGCCTATGGCCGTATCTACAAAGGCATCGCAAGCTGCTTCATGACTGCTTCTCAAAATCTGCTGCAGGCATTGGCGTGGGAGTAAGAAAAAGTTACTGACATATACAATTATTGCTTTGGCCTATCGACTCCGCTGCCCTGGATACATAGCCTCCCACATACACTACCTTGTAGCATTTATTATACTGGTGGAGGAGCCTTTGGGCCCATGAGGGCCCCGGTATGACTGCTATGTCTGCCCATTTGACAACTACGCCTCTGCACTCCTACATTTAGGCCTCATTTCTTTGGATATGTATGTAAGATGGCTTAGGAAAATCTAACCGATACGGCATAAAATATACGCTGGCGGGGAACTCCTTTAATACATTATATATAATTTAAAATGAAGTCGAAAAGTGGATCTGCATTTTAGAACAAATTAGTGCCTGACTGGAATCCTTAGTCTGAGGCTTGCGCGGTCGTCGTCTTCCGTGGCGGGTTAATGATAATCCTGTAAAGTAATCCTATATGGCTGCAGGCAAATTGGCACCTTTCAAGGATTCTTGTTTGCTAAGAAGTGTCAGCTGTAATTTGAGGTGGATTAAAGGGTGACTATGTTTTTACCAGAATACGGTAAATGGTGATGGGTCAGCGGTCGCTTGTCATATCAGTCTGTGAATCCGCCATGAAATTTTGTGTGTATATGTTTCTATTTCAAGGGAGTCTGTCAGCAGTAAATGGATTATAAAACTCCTCAAGTACCTTGTAGAGGAGATTCTACAGTTTCCAAATATACCTCAAAGCCCCATTTTTCATGTAATTTGTTGTTTATTCATTTGCAGATAAGGGGTAAAGTACTTTGGGGCAGGTCTCGGTGAACCTGGGCTTTGGTCTCTTCCCCAGACAAAGAATTTTCCCATCATTTTGCATCTGAATACATGTAAATCGGTTTCTGTTATTCAGCTTTAGAATGGAGAATCTCCTCTACAAGGTACTGGGATTAGCTTTATAACCAATTTATTGTTGACATACTCTCTTTAAGGCTGAGGCCCTGCAGAAATGCAGCTTTTTTTGTTGCAGTTTTTTAAGCCAAGTCCAGGAGTGGATTGAACTGAAGGTACTGTAAATACTCGAGTACAAGCCGACCTGAATATAAGCCGAGGCCCCTAATTTTACCATAAAAAACTGGGAAAACTTATTGACTCGAGTATAAGCCGAGGGGGGAATCCACCAGTGCAGATAATAAGCCTGGTCATGTGCATTGCAGCTTAGTAACTCCATGGGGATCATAGTAATAGCAGTTAACCCCATCATGTCCCTCACATTAACCCCCTGTGTGCCTCACATAAGAGTTACTGATATGTGGGACATATGGAGGTAATAATTAGGCATCTTCATAATTAAGGTCCTTCATTAGTACCCTCGTGTCTCACATATTACTTACCCTTATATGGGGCACACAGGGGTTAATATGAGGGACATGATGGGGGTAACTGTTATTAATATGAGGCACATGGAGTTACTGAAACTAAATTAATAACCCCAAATGCCTGACATTAATAGGCAGAGTAACTAAAGGAAGGTCCCTGTGTGTGTCACGTTACTGTAGCTTCCTCTCCTCCATACAACAGACATCTTCCATAAGACACAATGAATCCTGGCCACTCATTTGCAGGGTAGATGCTAAATCCTAGGGTGCTAAAGGACCTCTCATGAAGCTATGACCATGTGATCGGACTCTGGTGTGGGCGGAGCTACTAGGATTTAGACTCAACCTTATCTGCAGATGTTACATACCAGTGGCTACAGGACCTTTGATGACATCACAGTCATGTGACCTCATGACAAGCCAATCACAGAGCAGTAGCACTAGAGGACCTCCCCCTTACAGTTTTCTGTGCTCCGTGGACCCTGACTCGTGTATAAGCCGAGGAGAGCTTTATCAGCATGAAAAATGTACTGAAAAGTCGGCTTATACTCGAGTATATACGGTACTTTATATATTACTTTTGTAGTCATTCTTGGCTTTGGCTCAAAAACACAGAACAAAATTTTTTGCTGTCATCTGTCATAGGATAAGAGTAACGGACAACAAAAGTCGTAGGGTTACAGACACAGACAGAGCCTTTACCACTGAAGTAACTCCACTCCAAAAACTGGTGCGAAAAATGGGTGGAAACTGATTGATTTTCCGTTTACATAGAGTTAATATTAAAATAAAAACGGATCAGTTTCTCTTCATTCTTTTGTTTGTCCTACTTTTCTGTCCTACAGTAATTGATCCATTTTTTATTTAAGGCTAGGTTCACACTAGCGCTCTCTTTGTAAGCATGACAGTGATCACGTCTGTTATGTAGGCCTAGAATAGTCATTGTTGGCAGCAGATTTCCCATTGTAAACAGGTGATACGTCGCTGACAGTATACACACTGTATGAGGAATGTACGATTGTATCAACCATTGTTGTCCCCATACAGATTCAACAAGCGTCAATTGGTATTCATTATCGCCAGCCCATGCAAAAGGACCCCATGACTGCCATACCTATCAATCGAGTGACAGCTGTCTGTCCCAAACATGCACACTTGGCTTGCTTGAGGATGCATGTGTTTTTCATAGGGACGAAGTAGAAAGCTGCTGCCAGACATCCTTGTAGTGTGAGCCCTCCATACGTATTTGGCTGGACCTGCTGAAATCAAAGGGTTCGTATGATATTCATTTAATATGTAAGACCATACAGACTTCTATACCTTGACAGTCAGCACTGTGCACGACATGGCGGTATACATTAGACCACCAGGTGATTTTTTTTTTTGAGGGGAGGAAATGTCTTTAGAGCATTTGGTAAATCCTGATTTAGTAAGAGTGTTGCTCTTGGTGAATGGGCTCGGATTTTGTAGCTTTGTATATTCTGCTCGTGCCTGCAGCCTGTGGTGGATTACTGGTGTATAGTGTTACCTAAGCGCACACTCCATACCTACTGCCGAATATTAACAGAAAGACAAGGACTCCAGCAGTATGTGCAAACAGGAAATTCCACATTACAAGGTATGTTCCCATTACACCACCAGCGACAAGTCTAAGGATTATGAGCTCTGGGAAGTGACAAGTAACCAGAACGTTCCCTGCCCGCCATCCCATTAGTTATAAGGTGTACAGGGCATACTGGGAGCTCTGCTGGGAGAAGTATATACAAGTCTGGCCCGCCTAAATGTGCAGGCACTACTATCAAGATGGATCTTTGCTTATCTCCTGTTCTTATCTGGATGTTTCCACCCAATGTTACCTGGAAACGTGATGTAAACAAAACCTAAAGTGGTGGTACTATGAAGATGACCTACATTGGCTGGTCTTACATGACAAGACCGCAAATGGTCCGCAATTGCGGGTTTTAAATTGCGGACCATTTGCAGACCCACTGTTTTCTATGTGGCCTCTTACACCACCGTAGATTTTGTCCGTGGTGTGGCGTGCCGTAACCATGGTCCGGACAGTATACCGCATGTCCGTAATGGCCGTGTTTTTACGGCACGGACTGTCCCATACAAGTTTATGGGCGCGTGCAGTTATGCGCATATACACTGAACATACATCTGTATATATCACAATTGCGGATGTCAACGTGTGTTTTGTGGTGTGTTTTGTTTTTTGCGGATCCGCATAATACTGATATACACGGAAGTTGCGGATGCACTTTGCGGTTGGGCACGGATGTCTGTGGAATGAGTTTTCAGAGTAAAATTTGTGTTGCGGGTCCGCAAGTTGCGGACCATAAAAACCAGTACGGTCGTGTAAGACCAGCCTAAAGTGGTGGGAGTCTGAAGTCTGGGACCCCAACCAAACAGGAGAGTGGGGTTTCAAGTCCCTTATGGTGTAACGGACCAGCAGTCAGGCATATGTGATGCCATTTGGGACATGGGACTAGTGACATGAATTAGCCATATCTGGTCTCATTGAATTGAATGTAGTGTCAGTATATACATGACCGCTGCTCTATTCCAATGGAGGGGTTCAGGGGTTCAGATTCCCCAATAGTCTCCTTTGTGTTACAATCCTTTTATACAGCTGAACCGTTATTACAGTTTTCCTACTTGCATCTCCTCCATGATGAGCTCACTTCTGCATTGTGACATTATTACTGATAGGATATGGATTGTGATTTTGCTTGTTGCATTATACTCTGTTTTTTTTGGGAAGAAGGAGGCTGGATAAATAAAGGAAATATTTGGTTGCGCTGCCAGCGCTGAGCAGTGTCCGGTCGTGCTGAGCTATTCTTTTTATTGGACTGGGTAGGATATTTGTTGTTATTGTCTTGAGGTTCATCCTGTATGACTGCTCAGCACGCAGTTACCCGCCGGCTCCTCCGCACTTGGGACCTGCTGCTCGCTGTAAAATAATCAGGAAGCTCTCGACCTCTGTAAGCAAAGCAGATATTAAAATAAAGTCCTGTATAATGGAGTTCTGTTCAACGCGTTTCCTCCTAAACTAAAAACAATTTACTGAAAAATGGAAGTTCTTTAGTTATATGAAGACTTTTTTTTTTTTAATGTTAAAGAGGCTATGGCTATGCTTTAGGATAGGTCATCAGTGTCTGATGAGTGGGGGTCACACATTTGGCTCCCTCACTTACCCCATACAATGTATGGAGCTGGATCAGTCCGCTATGTACAGTTAGTAGTGGCCCCGGATATCTGCTTTGGGTGAGGGGGTGCCCGAGACACACCAGTCTGAGAATTGATAACCTGTCCTAAGGATAGATCATCAGTATTTAATTCATGGATAGCCCCTTTTAAAAGTTAATTTTTCACTCGCTCTCTGCTGATATTTAGCTTTACGACCTGGAAGCTCCACAGACACATTTGGGTAGACGATGCCATTGATTACGACAAGAAGAGCGTTTCGATGATCAGTAGTAACAAATGTTGTATGTATAGTTGCTTCTGGAATCTTTCTATAAAGGGGCTCATCTCTCAGATTCATGTGCTGCAGGACCTGACATTCGGTGGTGTCCCGTTGAGCAGGGACTTCTGCCTGTCTCTAAAGTAGAGACTGTATTGCAGTAACCTGGATAAAGCCTTTTACGCTGGACATAATATGTACAGTGAGACTCGAGAAATCTTGACGTGCCAGAAGATGATTTGGGTGGACCTCAGTTTGGAGGATGTTTGGTGTTGATCTTGCTTACCAGGAAGTACGTAGAGTAAATCTTCCGGTGGGTTGACTATTTTGGACATGAAGGGCTTTGATCTTGTGCGGTCTGTGGTATGATATATTGACTCCATTGTGTTCTATATGAAATGGACATTTCTGTCTGTTGCTTGGCAATAGATTATTTCTTACATAATTTGCATATTTTTTTCCCAGGAAGCTTTGCCTGCAGCAGCTGGATCTCCACAAGGAGAACCATTACCTTCCAAGAGCTAGTATGTCTTACCTAGTACATTTTTGTGGGTCTTTTTTCATGTACAATGGCCTACGTGCATGAAGATGAAAACAATTTCTGTTATTACAGCTGAATTATCTTTTTATTTTCTTACTTTTATACCTTGATCATATTCCGCAGGTTGCGCTCTTGTGAAATAAATCTGACAGCAGAATACAACCTACTGATAGACTTGCACTCTCTTTTCATGAGTGTTACTTTGGAATCCTGCAAAGGAGTGTTTAGCAGATGGTGTCACATCCTTTTGACAATTTTTTGACCCTGCATTTTGGCCAAGACTCCAATGTCCTTGCAGTGGAATTGTAAAATAACAAACGGGGATGGACACAGAGGGAAACATGCACGGACCTGTCAGTATCAATATAAATGACGGCCAACCCTTGACCGTGAAGTAATAGACCATAGACCAGGGCTTTAAAGAAAACTCCAGGAAAGGTCGCCATGTGACCATTAATAAAGAGAAGATTCCTCCCTAGACATCCCTCTAGGGACTGACATTCCTCTCCCCTGACTAGTCCACTGTTTTCACTGCATTATTGTGATTCCTGTCAGCGCTTTGTGTATGTTTTTGGATTTTATTGGTATTGAAGCTTGGCCTGTTGGTATTTTACATACTGATAACATCAATGATATTTGTACCCAGGACGTTGTTATAATATTTTGTGAAACTATTTTCTACAGGTAGTCCAAGGAATCTGCAACTGTAGCAATTTTTTGTGTATTTTACGCTGGGTTCACACCTGCGTTTGGAACCCCCAAACAGAAACTTAATCCACTAAAAAAAGAAAGTGGTTACCCGCAGGAACCCATGGACCCCATAGACTATAATGGGTTCCACCAGGTTTCCGCCCGAAAAGGGGGAATTAATGCTTTTCTCTCCGTATTTTTTATGCAGAATGGGTAATGGAATCCTTAGGCGGACAGCAGGATCAGGTGTGAACTTAGCCTTAGTCTCACATAGCATAAAAGTCATGCCATGGAACTGCCTTGAAAATCTGCAATGAAACATGAATGTAGTGGGTCACTTTGTTGCAGAATTTATCTACTGATTTCTCAATTGCAATTCTGGAACTAAAACAGGGTGTGAACGTGATCTTAAAGTGGTTGTCCAAGAGCTCGAAAAAATAAAAAGGAGCAGGTTGGTAAATGTATCTGTACACATTGGGATCTATACCAACATGTGGAGTGTGTGAACCCAGGCTTTAGCTCCCCCCCCCCCCCCCATCTGGAGCAATGATGGGACAGGACCATCAGACCATTGTGAACAGGGCTTAAAGGGGCTCTATCACTAGGAAAAGTCATTTTTAACTAATCACATCCTTGCATAGGCTTTAGAAATGCTATTCCACACCTACCTTTAGTATGTAGATTGCCTCAGTAGTTTTTGAATAAGTTTGTTTTTATTCATATGCTAATGAGCTTCCAGCCAGCACAGGAAGTTCCGAGCAGCACTCGTCTCTATTCTCTCCTATGCGTGTGTGCAAACAGGAAGCTGAGTCATCAGCAGCAGCAGCAGCCTGTGCTGTATACATACATAGGAAACAATAGCAAAGGGGGTGAACGATGCATCGTGCACCAGTCTAATTAGCATATGAATAAAAACTGACAATCAGAAACCACTGAGGCAATTTACATACTAAAGGTAGGTGTGAAATAGACTTTCTAAAGACTATGCAAGGATGTGATTAGTTAAAAATGACTTTTCCCAGTGATAGAGCCCCTTTTGAGGTTTTTGTCTGGTAAAGATCTTAGAGACTTTGTAAAGTAAATAAGGCTTGGAGCATCTTTGTGTCATCCTTCTTATGGGCATGTGAATGTGGAGAACACCTGTTAAAAACATTGTATGAGATGTACCGTGTCCTCTGTCGCTTCCCATGTTGTCTGTATGGTGCAGCTTTCATAGTTTTCTTGTTCATAGTCCATCAGACTAAATGAGTCAAACCACTTCCAGAGATAGGCCTGTAAGATATAAGGTAGCACGTCCTCTCGGCACCCAGTATCTGTCTTTGGGTAATTTTGTGACAATTTACTTTATTGTCCATTCCACCCCATATCTGGTATTGAAGGATTTTATTCGGTGGATCAGTAGTACAATATAGCAGGGATAAGGCATTTTTCTGCTTTAAGAATAACTGTTATGTGTCAACAGTCACAATTATGTGCATCGAGCTTTAGGTTTTCCTATGAACATAACTATATTTAAATGTTTAGATATTTTTGCAATAAATAATATAATCAAAAATTGTATCATTTTAAAGATTATTATTTTTTTTTTTTTCTAACCACTATGATGTCCTTATTGTGCATGAGTTATCTTCTCCTTCATGTAGTGCCCCTGCCTGATAACCTGACCACGATAAGGAAATCATGGCTGGGTTTCTGACAAATCCCACACCATAGAAAGTTCATGAATTTATGGTCCTATCTATTGGCATTTGTATTTGATGTTGAGGGAATCCTTATAGATAAGACCATATCCACAGCTGCCAAAAAAAAGTATTATTTTTCTCACTGATATAGCGCCATCATATTATGCAGATCTTTACAGGCATTGTGGTCTCTGTCTCGTATAGGGTTCACAAACTTAATTCAATATGAGTCTTTAGGACATTGTTAGGAAACCAGAGTACCGGATTAGATCCTAGAACTCCAGCATTGTAAGACAACAGTGCTAACCACTAAAAGCTAAAAACTAGCCGAGGAGCCAAAGCTATAGAATATAGATAGTGGGTTATCTTTCTCCTTGAGTATACAAGACATGAAAATCGTAAGTCTAAGATATTAGGGACAAATGCTCCTACATTCACTACAATGACAATTCACTACAATTTTGTATGTAATTTCCCCCTCTGTTTTCCAGCAGGTGTTATATGTTAATACGAAGAACGGAGACCCAGGTACCGCATGGGTTGTGCTAATAAAAGTATTACTTACACTAACCTGTTACACGTTTGTGTGTGAAAAGCAAATTGCAGGCATGTCACTTACCACTGAGTGCACGCTCGCTTATCACCGATGGTGCAATTGCACATTTGTATCCTGAGCTCACATTTAAGAGTGAATTCTCCGCATTATGTTAGGGAATAACATGCATAGCGGTTGCATGAATAGCACTTGCTTAGTGACTTTGGTGTGGAAGCTATAGAGTCCCCTGAGAATTTGCTTCATTGGACTTCATAGTTTGGTGTTAGGCTAGGTTCACATCTGCGTTGGAGACTCCATAGGATACTACGATGAAAATCGGCAGAGAGAAAAGTACCGTATGGATATCTTTTCTCTCTGCCAATATAGGTATAAAAATGGCAGAAACCCAACCTAACCGCTGTTTAAGCAGTTGGGAACGATAGCCTAGCACAAGTGTGAACCTAGCCTTAACTGTGTAATATACATTTTCCAGCATATTGGAATTATTTCATATGCTACTTTATGTTTTTATTAACCTGCTACCAAGTACAACAGTGCAATGAACTTTTCTCCACCAAGGCGTTATTTGCAGATTTTCCTAAGTGTGCCCAGTTGGAACATTTCATCGAATACTATTAGACAATATATTCTATATTCTGCGCAAATGTTTTTATAAATGGAAAGCACATGGCATAATGTTAGGGATATTACACTAATTTTTCCAAATAAAACAATTACCCCCCCCCCTTTAAAACGGTCATTTAAGGAATAAAAACAAAAAAAACCTATTCGATTTGCTGCCATGTCAGCACTGTCTGGGGCCACTATTGGTCTCTACTGCCATGTAAAAACATCCTTCCACTCCTTCAGCCTTGCATAGGCATCCGATGATGTGCTATTCACAGTTGAAATCCTACGTCTGTTCTGCTACTTGGGATTTGGGCAGAGCCGACTGCGCGTGCTTCGTCGGCCATTTTGCAGTGTTACACAATTTCAATCACGTATAGCATAGTATCGGATGCCTATACAAGGCCAAAGACGAGGAGAAGATACAGGGGGAGTGAACAGAAGGCACTAAGCAGTTGATGACGCTAGTGTGCTCTGAGCACAGGGGGAACACCGCCTATGCTCCCTGAGTATAATTTGCTTATCAGAAGAAACACTAAATATCACAGAGCTCAGCTTCTCTCCTGTATCATATAACCCTATATATCACAGAGCTCAGCTTCTCTCTTCTATCATATAATCCTATATATCACAGAGCTTAGCTTCTCTCCCTGTATTATATAACCCTATATATCACAGAGCTCAGCTTCTCTCCATCTATCATATAACCCTATAAATCACAGAGCTTCGCCTCTATCCTTTATCATATAAACCTATATATCATAGCACTCAGCTTCTATCCCTCTGTTATATCCTATTCTGAAATAGGAAGTCCATATTTACTTATTTATGTATGTAGAATAATTCATCCGTGTTATGACTTTTGAGAAACCTACATGAGCGGAGACTTCTCTTCCCAGGAGGTTTTTCTGCTATGATGAGTGTTAATATTTTACAAGGCTTACTCATAGTAATCTCCATATACCTCCTCTAATAACGCATGCAGTAGCTAGCTTCTTTGCTTTCCTTCATGCAGACTATGACAGGGATACAATAAGGACGCTGCTTTATGCCTTCCCTATTAATGGATGTTAATGCACAGTGAAGTGAGTGCTTTTCTGAGTTAACTGAGCTGGAGTTGTTGTGGCCCCCCGTACATTATATAACCATTGCACTACAGTAAGCCCAGTAGGTATAGTGCCCCCTATATACTTCATAGACCATACTTGAAAACTTTTTTTAAAAAAATTTATGGTTAAAAATGCCTGTTGACGGTTTCCCTTCTTGAGGATCTGTCAGCAGGGACGGTTTCACAGTGTGGGTTTCTTACTTTAATCCATAAACAAGAGCTATTGCACTATTTGAATTCACGCATTGCACAATTCTATAGGTCAATGGACAAAAGATGCCCAAACATGAAGCTTTACTATAATTTGTACTACTACTGGAGAGACCTCTGATTTATTATCAGATGGATTTTTTGGATTCCAGTCTGGTTATTAATATTTCACTTAAAGCTACAGAGACATTCTTCAGTGGTGAGGTTACATAGACGAGGCAGCAGGGAAGGGCCGGCTTCCTGACCATTATAGTTTAATCCAGGACTTGAATTGGATCCACTTGAATGGATTCTCCTTGGCAGAGATCTTGCTTCCTCCTGTATGGGACTTGACTCCTGGGGAGTCCCTAGATATACTCTAGAGGAGGTGGTATACAGGAAAGGAAAGGAAAGGAAATGAGACTCTTCAAAGTACGTGATGCGCGGCCTCTTCCCTTTGCCGTAACCTGTTTTTGCATTCCCCGGCTGGGATGGCCGCTCTTCCTTTGCTGAAGTCTTCTTCCTGATGGATTGTGTCTGAGCTATGTGGGTGTTCACTGAACCTCAGACTTAAATGCTTATGTATTATTCTATTACCACTCTAATTGTGCTGTCACGTTGACAAGTTATGGCATAATATGTGATTAACCTCTTGGTAATCTCTTCACACACCCATAATTCAGAGCAATGGACTGGTCATGTCAGAGGATCATGTAGTATTCCAGCAGAACATTGGTTGGTTATAGGCATGGTGCCAAGAAGAGGAGGTTACCTGGTTGTGCCCCTGTGTTGACTAATTCAGACAGGAACATCTACGGTGTATGAAGTCGGTTCATGGTCCTTTAGGTTAGGGTGATATGTGTAACTAGAACATCTTAAAGGGGGAGCCCCAGGATGTTTTATAGATGATGTATTCCTGGGATAAGTTACCAACTGAAGATCAGCCAGGGTCCGACACCTGGCACTTCTGTAGATCAGTAGCAGCGCTGCTTCTTCTTCTTCACATGTTGTGCAACATCACATCCTTTATAAGTGCATGGCCTGAGCTGTGATGCCAAGCACAACCCCTATATAAGAGTATGGAGCTGTATATGGGAAGCAGTGAAGAAGCTGCAGCCAAGGGACCCCTCCCGATCTTTAGTTGAAGACCTAACCTCAGAATACTTAATTAAGTAGCCTAGAAAGCAAATTTGTAAAACCAATATACTCTTTGAGACCCTGAGTTATTAGAGGGGGCTTCAGGATCCACATTCCTTGGATAAAGTGGAAAGCAGTTACATAAAACGTCTCTCACTCTGGAGGACCCGACCTGTATTACATGGACAGTTCCTTTATTTTAATGGGTTCTGTGTAATGCTTAATTTTCCCCTTTGGTGCTGTAACGACATGTAACACTTGCTACCAGATTTCCCTACAATTTACAGTTTGCAGGCGGACATTTTTCAATAAACCTATTGTCAAGGTGCTTTTATAACCAGCCCAAATCCGACAAACCTTTTAATAAAACATACCACCAATACACTGTTATCAGTCACATGTCCATAATAACAACATATTAGGTATTCTTTTTATTGTGTATTTATATAGCACCATTAATTCCATGGTGCTGTACACTATTATATTAATTCCATGGTGCTGTACATTATTATATTAATTCCATAGTGCTGTACACTATTAATTCCATGGTGCTGTACATTATTACATCAATTCCATGGTGCTGTACATTTGAGGGTTTATATACAGTACACAAAATATACAAAACAAACACAATAGTAACAGTGACCGACCGGCATAGTGGGATAGAGGGCCCTGCCTGCTTACAGTCTATGAGAGTGAGGGATAGAGACAAAGGAGAGGGGGAGACTGTACAGATGGCAGTGCGGTTGCTAGTGTTATTGGAGGTTGTAGGCCTTCCTGAATAGGTGAGTCTTCAGGGCCTTCTTGAATCCTGTGATTGTGGGGGTCAGTCTTAGGGGGCATTCACACTACGGAACGCCAGTGTGTATCACAGCCGTACACGCCGGCGTTACAGCAGGGCTGCCGTACACTTCTCATTCATTTCTATGGGAGCCGGCATGCGAGCGCTCCCCATAGAAATGAATGGAAAAAAGCAGTCCATTGATTTCTATGGGGAGCGCTCGCATGCCGGCTCCCATAGAAATGAATTGGAAGTGTCCGGCAGCCCTGCTGTAACGCCGGCGTGTACGGCTGTGATACACGCTGGCGTTACGTAGTGTGAATGCACCCTTACGTGTCTTGGTAAGGAGTTCCAGAGTATGGGGGATGCACAGGAGAAATTTGTGGAGACGGTTGTGTGAGGAGCGGATGAGAGCAGAGCGGAGTAGGAGGTCATTGGAGGATCGGAGGTTACGTGTGGGCAGGTAGTGGGAGATTAGGTCGAAGATATATGGAGGGGACAGGTTGTGGGTGGCTTTCTATGTCAGCATTAGTAACTTGAATTCTATTCGCTGTGCAACGGGTAGCCAGTGAAAGGATTGGCAGAGGGGAGCAGTCGATGAAGAATGAAGGGGGAGAGGTGTATTAAACGAGCATCACAGTTTAACTTGAACTGGAGGGGGGACGAGAGTATTCGCTGGGAGTCCATGGAGAAGGGTGTTACAGTAATCTAAGCAGGAGATTGAGGGCATCTTTGTGGTTTCAGGGTTGAGGAAAGAGCAGATTCCATGGAGTTGAGTTGGAGGCGACAGGAGGTGTTTAGGATATGCATGTGCCATTTATTACACTAGTATAGATTCAGCTTTAATAAATGTGGTAGATCTATCTAAAGGTAAATTCACTTTAAAGGTAGACAAATTATTGCTAGATAGATTGTGATCTAGCAATGACAATGTTCATAGACCAAGCTTCTAGGTATCTCATGGGATTTGTCCAGCCCTCATTTAGGCTTGTGGCCAACAATGATATGTTATAACATGTTATTCCGCATGTCTATGAGGAATACTATCTTATAGGTCCAGTAGAGTAATGTGCACAAGTTGTGAGTGCGCTCAGGTACTATACACAACTGCACATTGCTGCTGAGACATATGGAGAATGTAGTGCGGCTGCATTCCATGACTGGATGGATATCTCTGAGGATAGTATATGAGGGTGTCGCACCAGCCAGCCGCTCATCTCATCTGGTCTGACCTGTGGCGATATGGAGGTATGCATGATTGCACATGTTTGCGGTCTCTTGGTGTGATGGCTTTCGGCCTCCATATGACTGGAATGTATTGTTTTGTAGAAGATGTTAGCTTTAAGATGAAAGATGGTGATCGTGAAATATGTACCGGCTACTGAATGACATCAGGTATCGACATCACTATCTTTGTTCACTAACCTGGCATAAGGGTAGAAAAATTGGCAGAGGGAAACTTGTGAAGAGAAGAATCTGGTGTGGCGATCAGCTCTCCAGCTAGCTCTGCTGGGTGGTCGTCTCTCTTCGAGAAGACCGTCCAAAATCGCATTAAAAAGTGATCTTCTAGAGCAGGGGTAGGGAACGTACGGCTCTCCAGCTGTTGCAAAACTACAACTCCCAGCATGCATACTAGCTCTGCTGTTCTTGGAACTCCAATGGAAGTGAATGAAGCATGATGGGAGATGTAGTTTCACAGCAGCTGGAGAGCCAAAGGTTCCCTAACCCTGTTCTAGAGAGATGGTCTTCTCAAAGAAGATGTTAATGTGAAAAAAAGATGATCTGTCACAGAAAATGTGGTCTTCTTAAGGAGGCGGTCTTTAGGAGTTTCACTGTATTTCCTTGGGCTTTCCATGTATTGTGTGGGTGCTCCAGGTCCACCAAAGTGGTCTCCTCTCTTGAGAGGTCTCTTCTTGGTATGAGACAATCCCCATGAAATGTCTTCTGATGGGGAGAATTCACAGTTAGCCATGTGGAAATTTTTTGTCCTGGAATCTGCGGGTATAAGGTTGATGTTTCTTTAGCCATACACATGGACCAATTGGGATAACCCATGTGCCATCAACCACCATTGTTTCGGTCCAGTCTTGATGTAGATTTCAAACCTACATATAAAAATCTTCAGCTGTATGAACTGTGTTACTGTATGTCTATAGATACGAGGTAGAACATGAGTATTTACAGCTCTGATTTAAGGCAAAGAATCTGCACCAAAATTGGCACTTAAAAAAAACAATTTGGTGCGAACATACGCTAAATGGAACTTGACTACTATAGCTTGTGAGCTGTATGAAGAAGCGCAGTCCCTTCGGGGAATCAAGGACTCTTATATGATCTCTTCTCATGCACTTCAGAAACCACGAAAGAGTTTATAAAATTCCACAGTGTTTGTCCACAAATGGCCGACTTGATTTATTTTGCGTGCCTATCTTCTGTACAAGGGTCACATATTTATTTCGCAGCCAGATGGATTCCTCAGCTGGTGCTCTGTAGGCTACAGGATGGTGTTTGTTTAATGGATGATTCTAGTAATTTATTCTAGAATTTTCTGGGGTGCTCCCTAGCACTTTGGTACTTGAATTTGGTAGTTTTCTAGGTACGGGACTGATTTAGACTAAGGCTTGCTTGGGCACAACTGGTAGGAAATTGAAATAAAACTCTCCCCTTCAAATGTTAGACCCGTGGAGAATTTTTAAATTTTTTTTAAGATTTAGAGTTTTGTTTTTTTTATTTTATTTTTGTATTCCATTGGAACAAACTAGAGGTCACAAAGTGAAATCAAGCTGCCGGCAGAAAACCTGAGGTCCTTGATCCCAGAGGGAGTTGCTTATTGCCAAAATATTCTCTGGGTAAAAGAAAAAAAAAAAGTTGCATTCCAGAGGTGTTTCACTGCTTAATCCATCGGCCATTGTTTTGTTAGAGGCTGAAATCTGAAAATCTACTTGTAATAAGTGTAAAGACAAAAGAATGTGCATTTACATATCAATTTGTTGGCTGCAGGAAGGAAGCCTTCCCCGCGGAGACTTGAGTTTATTTATAATATTGCTGCCTTATTCTGCTCTTGTTTTATACTGAGATGTGCTTGTAGTAAACGAGTTGGAATGGCACGCTTATTTGGGACATGAATGGAGGATTGTGCTATTTTTGCTTATGTAGATTTTTATTTTTCCTTGCATATTAAAGATAGCAGTCTAGTTGACGCCTATCGATGACTATAAAATGGATCACTGACCATAAGAACTTCTTTGAAGACACAAAAAGAAAACCCTATAATGGCCACCAGTAGGGCTGTGGGGTCAGTTTTGGGTGGAGTTGAAAATTAAAATGATTATTTAAAATTAAACTATACATCTAATTAATTATACAATATTGCTAATTGTATAATATGATCCCTATTTACTTACCTACCAATACAGTTAGTAGCTTTTTTTTGTGAATTAGAGGAGGTTTTACTGCTTCTGACTGACCATGGTTGTCCGCCATGAGTGAAAGAGATGGAGTAGAAGTTGTCAGTTGGGATGTGAAGAAATGGAGGAGTAGGAGTCAGTGGTTTGGTCTACCGATTCCACAGAATAAGGTTAGGACAAGGGAGAGCTTTATTTATTTTTCCAAAAACCCATCATAAGGCTGACGCCCCACGTTGTGGAAACGCAGCTTTTTTTGTTGCAGATTTTGCTGCGTTTTTTGAGCCAAAGCCAGAAGTGGATTGAGCAGACGGGAGAAATATAAGAGCTTCCTATATGGTTTTCACTCCATTTGCAGCCACTCCAGGCTTTGGCTCAAAAAATGAAGCAAAATCTACAACAACCAAAAAGCTGCATTTCCGCAGCGTGGAGCCTTAGGCTAAATTTCCATTCAGATGTGTCCAATTCCAGTTCTGGCGGCCAGTCATTGCTGGATGGAGGGTGCTGGTTGTTTTTTGGGCCGGTGACCGCTGACGCTAAACACTGGCCATACATGTCACATGTCAATTGTTGTTGTTACGTATGCACATGTTGCAGGTTGAAACCCTCAGCACAGATCTCTTTGCTCTGAAGGTTTTTCTTTTGTATTGTGTAAGAGTTGAAGAAATATACCATATATACTCGAGTACAAGACGACTTGTAAACACCTGCTCAAATGTTGCGAAAAAAAAAAATGCTAAAAATCAACATTGTGTGAAAGGAACCCTACAGGGGATATCTCGCTGCGTCTTAGCCTGGACTTCAGATGTACAATGGCAGTGAATTAGGTCAAATTTAACCAAATCTCATCCATGTGCTGTTAAAAAAACAAAAACAAAAAAAATCCCCAAAACAAACATAGACTGTGGTGAAGGTTTTCAAGCCCCAGCCTGTAGATGTATCCTGAGGGTCTTCATCTCTGCTTTCACTTTTTAATGCAGATAGCTATGTAATGACAGACCGCCTGTGTTTACTCTTGGAATTTAGCAAATTCCAATTTTGGTTTCCCACAATGGAAAATGAGTGATCAGGTCCTGTGCGGACCCAGACTGGTCATACACTTTACATGCACATACACTTTACATCACACCCCTTTCCTGCTCCTCCCTGACACCTCCCTCCAGACAGTGCAGTCTAAATAGCATATCTGACACCAAAACAGCACTTATTGCTCAGGATTGGTGGGGGCTAGAGGAAAAATTCCAACTGTGCTGCAATCTGTAGAGAGGAACCTGTTAAATGATGTAAAGAGCTGGAGAAAAGTTCTCTTTATAGGGCGTCTACGATCACTGCGTAACACAGCACATTCCAGTGACAGGCAACACACCTTTGTTATGTCACTTTTATGTATTTTAAGAGAAATATTATTAATCAAATTTTATGTTTTTACCTTCTTTATACTTCTATAGCAGTGGTTATCAACCTTTCTAATGCCGTGACCCCACAATACAGTTCCTCATGTTGACCCCAAACCAAAAAATTATTTTGATGTCTACTTCAAAACTGTAATTTTGCTACAGTTATGATTCGGAATGTAAATATCTGATATGCATTATGTATTCACATTGCTACAAATCGCTTCTTGCTATGCCCCCACCCCACTGTATTATATGCTCCTCAGTATCACCCCCCCCACTGTATTATATACTCCTCAGTTTCCCCCACTGTATTATATACTCCTCAGTACCCCCCCACTGTATTATATACTCCTCAGTACCCCCCCACTGTATTATATACTCCTCAGTACCCCCCCCACTGTATTATATACTCCTCAGTAACCCCCCCCCACTGTATTATATACTCCTCAGTAAACCCCCCCCACTGTATTATATACTCCTCAGTACCCCCCACTGTATTATATACTCCGCAGTACCCCCCCACTGTATTATATACTCCTCAGTACCCCCCCACTGTATTATATACTCCTCAGTACCCCCCCACTGTATTATATACTCCTCAGTAACCCCCACTGTATTATATACTCCTCAGTACCCCCCCACTGTATTATATACTCCTCAGTACCCCCCCACTGTATTATATACTCCTCAGTACCCCCCCACTGTATTATATACTCCTCAGTACCCCCCCACTGTATTAGATACTCCTCAGTACCCCCCCCACTGTATTAGATACTCCTCAGTACCCCCCCCCCACTGTATTAGATACTCCTCAGTACCCCCCACTGTATTAGATACTCCTCAGTACCCCCCACTGTATTATATACTCCTCAGTACCCCCCACTGTATTATATACTCCTCAATACCCCCCCACTGTATTATATACTCCTCAGTACCCCTCCCCCCACTGTATTATATACTCCTCAGTACCCCCCACTGTATTATATACTCCTCAGTACCCCCCACTGTATTATATACTCCTCAGTACCCCCTGAGCGATCCAGGCGATGGCACACAGGCCAGATAAATGCCCTCAGCGCGCCACATGTGGCCTCCAGCACTGCCAGATTTATGGTCATTTATATCCATTTACTAGTGTAAATGAACCCTGAACTATACCTCAGCTACCAACTGGCTTAGACTTCGATACTGGGGTACAGTCTGACCGAGGGTGCGTCTGATCTGAAGAGGCGTATGATCCTAATATATGAGGCCTGCCCTCCGCAGGTGCTGGCCACTCTCTATAAATCTGCCCTATGTATGGCCACTCCTGTTCTATCATTCTTTAGTCATATATATTTTATTATTGCCAGTTTTATGTTTGGCTTCATTTCCGTTTTTTACATCTCCTTCGTACAAACCTCTATGTGTGAACTTTCTGGGAATCCTTTCTATTTTGGTCACAGGATATGATGCGGAGAGTTTAGTACAGTGACTTATTGACGGATAGTGTTAAGATGTCAGCCCCGGCTCGTGCTTTGTATACTCTGGCCTGCATTATGGTATGTGCAAGGCAGAGGGGGGCATGGGAAGAAAATAACTTCAATGACTTGACGCAGCTGGAGGAAAGTACTTGTCAGTGGGAAAGATGGTGGCGGAGAAGGAAGTGGATGAAATAACTTCAGGGGTTTTCAGATTCCTCCATAGTAATCGCTATACGTATGACATTATAAAGTTGGTTGTGTTTAAAATTTCAATCTCTGTCTGGCTCACATTTCAGGGTTTCCACCTACTATTTGCAGAATACTTACATATTTTAGATGTTCTGGCGCAGCCAAGGATGTGACTGGATACAAGTATGATAACTGGGAGGCCTGTGTTAAAAGCCTCATGAAAAGCCATCTTGTGTCAACAAGGGGCAATTTTTAGCACACGCCAAATTTGCACCTCAAATTGCCCTCGAATGAGCACCTTTTTTAACATTCTTCTGATTATCAAGACAGCGGGTGAAAAAAGTTAGAGGGGCCTTCGACCCGGCTCTACAAGTAATACCTGAGGCATGTGCCTCTTAGGCTTGGTTCAAACAACAGAATTTACAGCTGATTTTGCTGTAGATTCTGAATCAAAATCTGCTCCATTGTCCGAATCTACAAATAATCAATCTGCTCACTCTCCCATCATATTCCGTGGCTGATTCCGCTATAGAATACATGGTACAAGTTTCAGGCTGTTTAGCTGTATTGTTTCTAAGGCTGAGGCCCCACGTTGCACAAACACAGCTTTTTTTTTTTTATTGTAGATTTAGATTTTTTTTTTTTTTTGAGCTACAAAAGGAATGGGAAATATATAGGAAGTTCTTATCCTTCTACCCTCTGCTCAATCCACTCCTGGCCTTTGCGCAAAAAACAGCAGCAAAATCTGCAACGCGCTGCAGAAAGCTAGATCTCTGCTTTGGTTTCCGTTGAGGAATGTGCAGGACTGGGATTTCCATTTTCAGTCACGTACCCTACGACTAGGTTCACCTGTAGACAACCACACGCATGTGCGGGTCTGTGAAAAATGGAATGGATGGACTTCCGTCTGTACGATTCATGGACCTATACACTGGAATGAATAAGGTTTTTTTTGGCTGGATTCATAGCCACCAAGTGGACCTGTGAAATTCACAGTTGTGGGCATGGGCCATAGAAGTGAGTGCACTTAATTTTTATTTATTTTTACATAAACGGCACACTAACATAATCTATGGTTGTGTGCATGGGGCCCTAATAATTGTGCAGCATCTGACCATGTTTTAGGAGTTTTTTTTTTTGTTTCCCATCAGCACTTAAAACGCTCTGAAATTGTGGCATCACTTTTTTCCCCCCCACATGTAAAATATTTTCTATTTAAATGAATAGGACACTGATAAGGGACATATTTTAAATTTAGTTTTTGCACCTAATACTACTGACTTCTGCACCATAATAAACATGCTGTAAAAAGCTGTGTGAACATAGCCTTAGACTTCCAGTTGCAATTGCACCGATTTATCGCTTCATGTGTATTTGCACCATTTGCATTTGTTCTATCAGATTTTATTTGCTTCTGGGTAGTACTCTACCTTATTTTTTTTCTATATAGCCTAGCCCAATTATCCACAAACTGGTCACCAAATGACACAACTTCGTGTGTATCAGACTTTCCTTGCTGCTTTCTAATGTGTTGTATTAGACATATGACCTGCCAGACTCTCACAGTCTGTTAGCTCCATGGATTACACCCTCCACCCAAGTTAGGTGGAATAAACTAGGTCATAGTGAGCACAGAACATACTGGCTGTCGCCTGTGTTAGGGCGAGGCACTTATCTATGTTAATGGTGGCATTAACCTCTGTACAGCTGCAGACTACTCACTTAATATGAAGAATATGTACAATGGAAAATAGAAATATGGCTTTAGGCACCTGCCAACTAAACTGAGACCTATTTTATGGATTGCTGATAAATATTATATATGTTAAGTTTTGACAATAGGACCCGCACAAATTGTGGTTCCCTGAGGTTTGGGCTGTTTAGCTCCTTTATATATGAGGATAATTTACAAGCATGCCCTCGGCTTGGCTATACGGATGGCAAGTAAAGTAGTCATAATTTAGGCCAAAAAGTATCATGCGAGTCCCAAATTTTTAAATAATAACCGTAGAGCGCCAAGTTTTTTTTTTTTTTTTTTTTAACTTCTAGTCTGGCGCCTGGCTAAGTCTCTGAAGTCTCAGTTTGGTATCTAGGACAGGAGAGCGGTTTGTGCCGCTCATGTGTTAGGATTGCCTAAACTACTGCTTGCCTAATGCCTTCCATTTTTGTGGTATTTCAATTGATTTTCCACATTGACTTCAATGGATAAAAGACCTTACAGTTAAAACCACAAGTGAAAGTTTGGTTTTTGTCATGCAGTACCGCAATGAGGTTCCAAAAAAGTGTTTTTCGTTTTTAGGATAGAGTGCTAACGTGTTTTTGGACGCTTTAGAAGAGCCTCTATACTATATAACATATGGTCCCCATGCCGGTTGACTGAACTGTATTTATTTTCCATTCTACATAAGTATTCTGTGTAAAGATTCTTCCAGTTGTCTTAAAGGGTACCTGAGTTTTAATGAAAAGTTGAAATGTGTGAAGGCTTTCTGTTCTATGATTGTATAAACCTTCAAACATGGTGTACTATCGGCTTTTCTGCTGCTAAGAATCACATTATGGCTGCAGCACATTTTTACATTTGTCTCTGAGGCAGGGGGTGTGTACAATAAGCAGCAGTCTACCCCTTCCGTTCTAACTAATTTGGCTTGTTGACATATAATTCTGCCAGGAGTAACTGTACAATAGCAAACAAATATCTGTGAAAAGCATATTTTCAGACATAACACAGGAAAAGGGCAATCTATGAGCACAGTAAGTAAAGTTGCTTGCGGTCTGTGAATAATATCGCTTAGGTAATAACACAATGACCCAGAAGTAGATACAGTTACATAGAAGACTTTTCATACATTGTAAGATGTGAGATTTGCAGAATATTCAGTCCTTTGCACACAGAGATCAGTTTGCAGATGTATATGCAGGCTGCGAGGAAAATGTCTATCTTTTGCATTCACTGTATGACGCGAGAAAAGAACCTCCCTCTCCACTCACTGTGAATCCGTCTTGCATCTATGGAGAAATGGCGCTAGTAACTGGGAGTGAGCAGCAAATTACCTAGTGGGAGGAACTTTAGAGAGGTTTTTCAGTCAAAAAGCTGCAAGCCCTTTAACTCTATTTCCTAGCAGGGTATATGACTTTAAGTCATTGCTGTGCATTTCCAAGGAACAAAAGCTATAAGAGGATCACAAGGCCTAGGCACAGGTTCTGAGCCCAGTAACTGCATGTATTTATCCAATGCCGCAGCCTTTAGTACTGCCGTGGAGGGTTTCTGATGTCCTAGGGGAGTGATACTGCTGTAAAGGAGCAGTTGTCAATTTTTTATTTTATTTTTTCAGACGAGTATTTTACAGATGCCTTGACTGTGTCTTAGTAGTGAAAGAGGAAATAGCTTGTTTGAGCTGGTGGAATGAGAGGAATTTTTGTATTATCATTTCTGCTGAATTTCACAATCTCTGTCTCGGCATAGTTGAGTGAGTCGGTGGCGTGTGTAGACTTAAATCATTTTGCATAATATCTGAAGGTGGATTGGATTCCTCAAGCGCTAACTACAGTGATCTCCTGGCACAGATTACAACTCTGCCTCTGTTCACAAACCTTTTTTTTTCCCTATTGTTGTAAATCTTGTCTAAAGCTGCCAACACTGATGGCAGAAGAAACCATAAAGAGCTTTGTTGTGGTGTTTAGCAAGTGCGGCCTCCATACTGGAAACCAATGAAATACAAATATAAAATGTAACCTGCTACTGAGAAGGGCAGGGGCGTTAGATGTGGCTGCCAGAGGATACGATTTGTTTATTCCACCTAATTTATGCTGCTACATTCTTGTATTTGTAGTCTTCGTCCTGGTTCACATCTGCGTTCGGGTTTCCGTTCAGGGAGTTTTCTTGGGGACGCCCGAACCCAAACCTAATCCACAAAAAAACCCCCCCAAAAAACCAAAAATGGTTATCTTAGGAAACCAGCGGACCCCATAGACTATAATGGGGTCCGTGTGGTTTCCGCATGAAAAACACAGAGAAAAAAGTGCTGCTTGCAGGACTTTTCTCTCTGTATTTTTCATGCAGAGAGGGGAACGGAAAGGCCCAAACGCAGATGTGAACCGAGCCTTATTTGTATTGATGACCTGATGATATGATGAGTCGGGGTGTGACACCCGGGTGCCGCATAGATCGTTTGTTCAAGCAGCTTGTGGATGTTGGAAGATGCTAGTAGATGGGCGATGGTGCAGCAAGTAATAGAAGCAGCAACAGCAGCTCCATCCACTGCATAGTAAACTGCAACGCTGCTTCTATTGCTCACTGCTCCTGTTACTACACACCCTGCCTATCTACTAGCAGCTTCTTCTAGAAGAGATGATCTATGCAGGTTCCAGGTATCGGACACCAATCCACAGGCTAGGTCATCAGTATGAAAATTCAATTTGTGACTGTAAACCCCTCTAAATGCGTCTTGTAAACAAAACTGCTGTAAAGCAGTCACCTAATTTATATTGCAGACAGGATTACAATAGAAGACACCTCTACAGGGAACATCACGAATCCATCATTGCATCCACTACCAACAATAGATGTCACGCTTATCTCCTCCTTCTCTTTGCATAGAGTATGTCTATGTCCAGGCACCATCTGCACAGTACGGTACACTGACTAGCGACGGCTAGTGATGAAAGTAACCAGTGGTCCACTGTATAAGTAATGCTACCTCCTATGCTGCCCTGCTACCTCTTGTGTCATCCCCGCTACCTCATAGATTGTAAGCTCTTGCGAGCAGGGCTTCCCATTGTGTGAAGTGACTATTTGTGATGTATCTTTTTGTCTGTCCTTGATCCCTACAAATTTTACAGTGCTGCAAAATATGTTGGCACTAAATCAATAAAATGAATAATAATAATAATAAAAAAATATATGTGTAGAAAATTCTCCCATAGACTTCAGTGAGTTGGTTCCACACCATTGCTACCTATGGCCATGACTATGCTGTAAAGCATTTCAGTATATGTTGTTAACAGTGCAGAGGAGAAGCTCAGGCAAGATGGCCGCCCCATTATCATTTACAGAATACTTATTAACAAAAATCTACAGTGAGACAATATAACCAATTCTAAAAATAAGTGATGGATTTCATCTGGTTTTAGTAAATGAAATAAATTAATATTAAATGACTACATTGGTGACCCTTTCCTTTCAGATTTACTCTTACCCATTCTTCAACATGATCTCCAATCCCCTACTTTTCCTTGCTGGACATCTGTCGTCTTTCCACCATACTGACTATGTAACTATATATATCAGGCCTATGTGTTGACTTTTTGACTGAGCACCACTTGAAATGTTGTTTTTCGCGGCGCCCAGCGGTTGGATATTGTTTGCTCATTCTTGTCATCAGGAAAGGTTTAGGCCTTGTAGTATTTTATCTCCGGGTAACATCAGCGAGAAGTCACTCGCAAACAAAATACTTCTGTAACTGGACGATAAAGATGGGAAGGGACAGAAAAACCGGTTTGGCTGACTTTTGTCAGCTGCTCGAGTTGTCATAGGGACAACTGGAAAAAAAAAAAGAAGACTTTTCATCGTCTTTTACCAGAATACCTGTATTTAGTTGTCAGACTGGCTAGCATTCAACAAGATGTTGTCCCCACCCATGTACAGCTGAATAGACCTGAGATAGTGACCCTGAGGCCTTCCGTATGAGCTCTGAGGATTCTCAGCAACTGTGAAGGAGAAATACAAAGTTAAGGGAGCGTTCACATCCTTGTCTGTTCTACTGCTGCGTTGTAGCGCCAGAAGAAAGAAAAAACGTCTGTCTAATGATGGACGGCAACAGATGCCAAGGGACCCCTTTGACTATAATGGGGTACATTACTTTTGTCCTGACCGACATGAAAAAGTTGGGTATGCAGGACTCTTATTTATTTCTGATGGACTAGGACAGCTGGCACAGATCAGAGCGTGGCCTAAGGCTGGGACTCCATGTGGCATAGACGCCACAGCCAAAAAAACCCCCCGAAACGCAGCTTTTTACAGTCGCTACTAAAAGCGAATCCCATCCACGCCTTGCAAAAATATACGCACTGCAGACACTGCAACTTTTCAAAACTGTCACAGTTTTGGAAATAGCCGCATGTCATTTATATTTACGGAAATGCCGGTGGTTTCCTCTTTAACACGGGGCAAGAGGGGGCGGATTTTGGCATGGAATCCTCCTCAAAATTCGCCCCCTCACAATAGAGGTCTATGTAGACCACTATCGGTTTGTTCCCGCTAGCAGAAAAAAGAAGCGAGATGCCCTTTCTTGAGGCGGATTCTGCCTCAGGAAATCAATACAAGTGAATGGGAGGCGAAAAACCGCGCCAAAAACACGTCACGGTTTTTTCAGGTCCATTCACTGTGCTGGAGGGAAAAGCCGCCTGGCGTTTTTTGAGGTGGTTTTTTACCAAAAACTGCTTCAAAAACCGCCTCAATGTCATAAACAGATTCCTAATTCCTGAAGCGTTTTTTTTGTCCGGACCAAATTCTGCCACACCCTATTGACGTGTGAACTAGCCCGAAATATAATTGAAACAGTCCACAGCGGGAACCTCTCCAGACTTTCTGTGGGAAAAACCGTGATGCGTTTCCGCCTTGGTTTCCTGCAGCTCTCTTTTTGTTGTAGCTCACTATGCGGGGCCTTAGACTGTGTCGTCTCTACAGCTGGGATGGTTCTGCTGCCATATAGCGCCTTGATTATGGAGGTATTCTCCTCCAGCAGAAATACTTCTATGGGAGAATGGCTGTGTAGTACGGCGCCCAGTGGTGCATGGCGAGACTTGTTTATCTGTCAGATTGACATGGAGGCTTCAGCCATAATACATTTGTGTACAGACAGGATAGAAGAGCGGCAGCATTTTATAAGAGTAGTAAGGCCCTGTTCACATCACGCCTGTGTAAGGCTTCCATATCTGTGGGAACTTTGTGTTAGTCCTAAAAATGAGGAGTGACATGTACATATAGAATATTTTGATGGGATACTTTTCATAGGAATTTTTTTTTTTTTATAAAATTTTTATATATTTTCATATTTTAATTTTCGATACAATAAAAACTAATGGTATGTTGGTATACCAGAGAGTGATGGGTGCCAATAGGATTGCTGGGTGATTGTATACCCTGCTCTTCCCAGTTTGTATGCTACATGTAGGGCGTAACATGGTGTGGACGGGTACATATCTGTGCCCATATTACAGATGAGCAACTGCAAGTCTGTTGGGCTAAACTATCGGCATCCATGAACCTGAACCCAGTGTTTTTATAATCCAGAGTACTTCTAATATAAACCATGTGAATGTAACTCTCCTCCTGTCGGGTCCACAGCTAATACTATACTCATTCTATAATAATATCTATAGAGGATGGCTATAGGACCAGACCTCAGAGAACATGTCCCAAATACAAACCATATATTGTTGGCTTACGTTATTGATATAGGCGCTCCATGTGTGCCCCTCAGTTCGTATGGAGTAGGGAAACAAGGTTTTGGATGAAAGACCACTTCAGTCTTAAGGTTGGGTGTGTCCCTTTAACTGCGGCAAAGTATACAACACCAATTAACATACACAGACACCACTGTTCTCCTGTACACTCCCTATACATGGTGGGGGAGGGAGACTGGAAGCAATGGCTGGTCTTAGATCTGGGTGTTACAGCTTGTGGCTATCCAGATGTTATGTCACAGGCTGGCTAAACTCTGGGTGTGTGAACATGCTGGGAGTTGTAGTTTCACCTTCTCCATAGGAGCCATAGGCGCCTGTGAGTGATCGTTCATAGTCTGTTCCTACAAGATGAGATAGCCATGTGCCAATGGAGCTGCGGCCAGTTTTTGGGCCAAAGGACTTGTCTGCCTGGCCTTACTCAATGGAAAAAT
The DNA here is from genome assembly GCF_031893055.1 of Leptodactylus fuscus. Lineage (NCBI taxonomy): Eukaryota > Metazoa > Chordata > Amphibia > Anura > Leptodactylidae > Leptodactylus > Leptodactylus fuscus. Next base: position 51,103,214 of record NC_134266.1, read on the forward strand.
GTGACGCACCCCCTGATAGTCGTCCTGGACGGACCTTGATTTTCTCTTGTGGATTTGTGGTAAAATATGCTGCCCCCCTCCCCCCATTTATTGGTGGCGCTCTGCTGTGTTTTGTACATGAAATCCACCTCAATAATTTAAATTGCCATTTATTAATATCAATTCCATATCTTTGTCAGTGGGGACACAGATTTCCCATTAAAATTAATGGGAGTGTCATGTGTACAGGCCCCTGCACAGGGTGCGCGCCTAGTCCAAACTCCGTCCACATTTGATCGCATGATCTGTATAATCGTGTGATCACTTGTAGTATGTATCCAACATGAAAAGGTACAGGAAAAGGGTGTGGGGCCTGCACTGGCACTGATCAAGTATTTGGCCAGTTTAAGGGGGGATCTGGTCATAGATACTTGTGAAATTAGTGAAGAGGATAAATGTAGGAAAAACCTGAGGTGAAACCCTTAACCATGGCCAAAACTATAAACCCAGCTAAGTGGATTTCTTCCTATCTGATCTTTGATAAGTGGAGCCAGGGATGCTTACTAGCCGCTTATCTCTGCTCCTTTGTGCCCATCTTAATGCTGGTATCAGGACTGGTATCTGTCTTTTGTCTGTCTCTGGTAGTTCAATAAACCCCAACTAAATAGCAAAAGGAAATAAAGTCCTTAAAGGTCTCTTATAATCCAAATGGTCATTTCTTGAGGGTCAAAACCATGAGGTTTTTGGAAGCGAGATTTTATTTTATTTTTTGCTATCATAAATTTGATCGTGACAAATGGAGGAATTTCATATTGTATATGCTAAAAAAAAATCCTCCATATCTCCAGAGTCCATGGAATTCTAAAATTCAGAAAATCCCCATAAAAGGATAAAAGTCCTTGGAAGGAGAAATTCTGTGGAGCGGCTGAAGTTCTAAATGTTGTGTGTTGTCGCCCTCTAGTGGCTGGATAGTATATGAATGATCAGATCTAATATAGGTCAGACAAGAGACATCACCTTACAGCGTACAGAGACTTATTAGACCAGGGGTGTCAAACTCCTTTTAATACACATAAGTAATAGTGTGTCTCCCCACTCTCAAACATAGGTAATAGTTTCCTATTTCTCCCCCAACATAGATACTTCTGACATTCAACAGTAATAGTTCTTCCCATTTCATCCAAAATTACATCACATACAGACCAAATCGCTCAACTGGTGAATTTTACACTTTCCTCTTTTTTTTCCTGCAAACTGCTGACTAAGCACCTCTCCTCCTCCCGGCCACCCTGTCACCTGCAGTATGGTATTGCAAATTATATCACAAAGTGTGAGACTGCATGGCCAGAGGGACTTTAAGAGGGGCACAGTGGGGCCCCACATCGGCACTTTGCAGGAAAAATAGGTAAGTATTCAATTCCCTACACCCAGAGACAGAAGTTTGGTCAGGGGGCTTATGAGACCCCCCTGGTTTAGGGGCTCAGTTAGAAGGGCGACTGCTTTGACCCCTATAGCTGTTTGTTCGGTCTTTGACTGGACGGTTATCAGCATTCCCCAGCTATATTGGGGACCTTCCAGCTAAAGACAGAACAAAGTGATGTCACCTGACATGGCTTACTAGCCCCCAACATATAATTTGACCCCCACACAGTATATGGCTCCCTTTTTTGCAACCTTTGTAAACAGGGGTGCCCTAAAATAATGTCCTAATAATTGAGGTAAAATGTTAAACTAATCATGATTTGTTTTAGCTCTTAATCACCCAGCCCTATATATATATATATATATATATATATATATATATATATGTATGTGTGTCACCAGGGTATGATATTAAACCAAACATACAGTTAGATAGGTCACACTTCTTTCCCCGTAAAAAAGTGTGCCTCTACTGCTGAGATATTAATTTATTTTACAATAGGCAAATGAGAAATGTGGAGCCCTGAGGGCGGCTCTGTTGCTCTAAACTACTATGCTTTACACATCTCTAAGGGAGCCATCACACGGAGTTACACTGTGCTCATTCTGATCGTATTACGCGCGTATCACATTGAAAGCAATAGGGAAAAAAGCCTCCCATTGCTTTCAATGTGGAGCGCACGTATGCCGACTCCCATTCAAGTCAATGGGAGCTGCTTTTTACGCGCACATTCTGAACGTGTTTTTATTTGTGTTATTTATACATTGATACTTAGTTGGTTCTTTGAGTGCAGCGTAACTCTGTGTGAAGGCTCCCTAATACTGAGAGGGCCAAAGAACTATGCTGAAATCTTCCCTGCCCCTGTATTCACACAAGCATATTAGAGCAGTGTAAGGTGATGCAGATGAGTTGAACACAATGGTGAAGCAGGAGCCTTGAGACCACTGCTTCACCATTCAGCCCCTGCCTCTTGCTCCCAGTGTCCTGTAAGCAGTAGACCCCATGTAGTGATGTCTCTTACATTGCAGCTTCTGCTCCCTGAAGGCTCCAGTATCAGAACTGAGAGAGAACAGCAGTGAACAGAGTGAGGGAGAGGTCTATATATACTGTGGGCACCAGGAGGGTTTACTATATATACTGTAGGCACCAGGAGGGACCACATATACTCTGGGGACACCAGGAGCGGCTCTATACTGTGAGGTTGGATGTTATAATGTCGTGACATACTTGTCAAGACCACTCTAATGGCATTATACTGTGTGGGAGCTGCAGGTGGGTCTTACTATGAGTAAATTCAGCTTGTCATGCATTATATCCCCCGAAAGTTGGGGGTTTGTGCAATATATATCAGTCTGATCAGCTCTGTCTACTCTTTAACCCCTTCCATACAGATTGTAGTGCATTATTCTTTCATTTAAGAATTGTGGTCTCTGCTTGTTTCTGAGGAGGCAGCAAATGCATAAAGTTTAGCAATTCCATTTGTATCATCTTGTAAGTGTCCACAAGGTGGCGCTATAAGCCCGTGCAGTACTAGGCTCCCTTTCAATGATCATGTTAACAAATCCTGCATACAGCGTAACTGAAAAATCCTCTTAAGCATTGCTAGGCACACACACACAACTATTAAAGACCCTAACAATAGGCCGTCTCCAAGGGCTTTTATCAGGATTGAGCTTTCAAGTGCCAGTGAGTGGAAAGTACTTGTGATTTTTTTCCTTTCCCTCCTCTATAAATCTGCTCCAGTAATGGTATCACTAAGGAATAGTGCACCCACACAAGGAACGGCTCGAGCAGGGCCGGCGTTAGGGAAGGGGGGCAAACTGGGCAATTGTGCAGGGCCCCGACAGCTTAAGGGGCCCCCTGGCTTCAGCCCTTCATCATTAGCTGAGCCAGGCATTGAACGATGGTCCGGACTGTCAGAGTGACAATGAGAACAGGCGGTGACAGAGCTAGGCCGGCAGCTATGGAGTATTGATAAACCTTTATTTACTTCCAGCTTGAAGTTTGCAGCGCAGCTATCGGGCAGATATTCGGGGGAGGGGCTTCCTGACTGTCTTATTGGTAGCTCCACCTCCAGCCCAGCAGGGGGCGCAGGAGCAGTCCTGACCTGCAGATTACCTACTTAGGCTGGGGCAGGAGACACTGGCTGTGTGCTCTCTTCTTGTGCAGTGTAACAAGTGAACAACATGAAATGGCAGCTATAAGGTGTACAGCGAGCGAATACAGGTCAGTCTGTTGCAGCCAGGTGTAGTCAGTAACAGATAAAGGGGTTTCCCCTTAAAGCAAGTTATCCCTTATACATAGAATAGGGGATAACTTGCAGGTCAGTGGGGATCACTGAATAGAGCAATGATTCTGGGCAGCACATGCAGCTTCATTCATTTCAGTGGGAGTGCCAGAGATAGCACTGTACTTCAGCTATCACCTGCACTCTCATTGAAATGAATGGAGCAGTGCACATACTGCCGACCATCACTCCATTCAGCATTCTCCTGATCAGTGGGGGTCAGATCCCCACTGACCTGCAAGTTATCCCCCTATTCTATGTATAGAAGATGACGAAAACCCCTTTAAAAAGGACCTTTCACCATCTACCGCACATGTGGTTTAATACACCGCTAGAAAGCAGACAGTACTGAATTCAGCGCACTATTGGCTTTCACGTTCTGTTCCCCCGGTGAAGAGCTATCAGTACCAGTACCGTAGCTCTTCACTGTCAAAAGGGCATTTCTGACAGTCAGTCAGGAACGCCCTTCGTAACAGCAGCATCTATAGCGTTGTACTGTCAGAGTGGTGAGGAAGACCTCACTTTCCTCACCGCTCAGCGTCATCGCTAGGAGGTAAGCACGCCTCCTCTCACAGTACAGCGCAATAGACACTACTGTGAGGAAGGGCGTTCCTGACTGACTGTCAGAAACCCCCTTCTGACAGTGAAGAGCTACGGTACCGACACTGATAGCTCTTTACCGGGGGCACAGAAAGGGAATTTGCGCACTGTCGACTTTCCAGCGGTGTATTACACTGCATGTGCCCCAGGTGGTGAAAGGTCCTCTTTAAATAATAATTGCAATATTGTGTCCCCTGCACTTAAAACATCTTAAAGGGTACTCTATACAAATAAACTGTCCAGCTCACCCACTTGTCATATTCATATGAACTCCTTATCCGAGATGCACGGACACCGATGGACTTAAATCGGTCAGAGAAACTTTATATATACGGCTAAATCCAGCACTCTCCAGACAAGGGATGAATAAAATCTTCAAACTTTATTTCTTCATTGTATAAAAGTTGTCTGGAGAGTGCTGGATTTATCCGTATATATCTTAAAGGGTACCTGAAGGTATAGGTTATCAGTGGGTGTCTGACATCGGGACCCCGCACCGATCGGCTGTTTGAGCTGCCTAAAGCTGGATATAAGGTATACATCTAGTAGTAACTAGGCTCCTAGTCAAGTGAATGGGAACAAAGCTGCAGTTCAAAGTAGCCATCAATACTGTGTATGGACCGGCAATCTGTACGTTACGACTCCGTACATTGTAATGATAGCACTGGAGAACTGCAGCTCCCGTTCACTTGAATGAGAGCTGAGCTGCCTCCAACCATATACCTCATATACACCTGAGTGGGATATTAGTGAGCATTATCTTCAGGTCCTGGAGAGCCACTTTACCATATTCCTAAGGTGCCACATTGTCTTGTTGCAGATTTTGCTGCATTTTTATGAGCCAAAGTCAGGAGTGGATTAAACAGAAGAGAAATGTCTAAGAACTTCCTTTTATATTTTCCATTCTTTTTCAAGCCACTCCTAAGTTTGGTTAAAAAAAACTCTCAGCGAAATCTGTAACAAAAAACCGCTGCATTTCTGTAACATTTGTTCATGAGACATAGTGAGCAACGGCAGATTTTGCCTAAAAAACAATTGGGAATTTTTGGCCAGCAATTGACCAATAATATCAGTACTTGGCATGATGAGTTGCTTTTGGCCGGTCATCAGCTGGTTTGCACAGACTCACCCTGACTCATTTATGAAAACGGTCATAAAGAAAAATGGTTTTAGTTGCACATAGCAACCAATTACAGCACAGCTTCCATTTTATAGTGCCTTTGAAAAAAGGAAGCTGTGCTGGGATTGGTTGCTGTGGGTAACTAAGACTATTTTTCCGTATGACAATGCGCTTTTATCATTATCAGACAGTTTAGTTGTAAAGGGTAACAAAACTTAAAGATGCCCGGTGTGCTCTGAGATGAGTCCTTTGATGGACACAATCTCCGCGTGCAGTGAAGCTCAGGCCCACATGTGCCCAAAGTGTAAGTGATGGAGGATGGACTGACCTTGGCTTTACTTCATAAAATGTGCAGGTTCCATAGTGCTTCAGTGGACTCATTTTAGCGTAGCCCGGGCATCTTCAACCTCTGATTCCTAAGGCCTGGTTCAGATCTGCGTTCGGTATTCTGTTCCCAGAGTCCACTGGGGAACCCCCCGAACGGAAACCTATACGCATTAAACAAAAAAGTGGTTACCTAAGGAAACCAGATGAGCCCCATAGACTATAAAGGGATCTGTGTGTGTCTCCGTGCGCACAAATCATGTGGAGAGAAAAGTACTGTATAGTATGCCACTCCTTGGAATTTAGGGCCCCACTTATAAACTTGCCCAGGGCCCCACTTTGTCTAAATCTGGCCCTGGGCTCGAGCTCTGTATGTGTATGTCAGTGATGTATGGTGGATGTTAGAGATGGCAATTGCTAATGTAATGACCAAGGTCAGTTTTAGCCTCCCTAGATGCGTCCAGTATCAGATTTGTGGACCGGAGGATGCAATGATGTCCCATGTTCTGTTATGGTTAAGACTATGTTCACATGTGATCTTCAGTATGTTCACCTGTTACCGTCAGATGGGATGTTACGGTTAGGGCTACATGCACACAACATGGACAAAAATATAAGCTTTCTATAGAGCTTGAGGACTGTTTTTTCCCCCCACTTGGAATTCAGTCTGGCTGAATATAGGGGATCTGCAGTGCTCCTATTAACCCCTTCCCAACGGAATAGGAGCACTGCAGATCCCCTATATTCAGTAGACCAGGCACTGTCAGACACAGGGATACCTAATGTGTATGTGTGTCACAGTCATTTTCTACTTTTATATGTATTCTAGGGAAAGGAGGGATTTAGAACTTTTATTTACTTTATTTTTTTATTTTCTTAAAGCTTTTTTTCCCCCCACTATTTTATGGGAGACTCTATACATTATTATTGCGGCTGGTCATAGGACCCCCCCCCCCCCCCTAAAAAAAAAAAAAAAATTAAAATAATTTTTTTTTTTTGCTTTTTTTTTTTGCTTGACTCGAATATAAGCCTAGGTGGGCTTTTTCAGCACAAAAACTGTGCTGAAATATTTGGCTTATACTCGAGTATATATGGTATATTTAAAAAAACAAACAAACAAACAAACAAAAACCAAAAACATTTCACCTTCCCTGACCTCATATTAAAAAAAGTGGTTATCCCGGACAACCCCTTTAAGGGCTTCACACGTCTGCATTTCACATACATATGTCTTTTTTTTTCTTTCTCGGACTTCATATGAATCTATTCATTCCTTTTTCTTTTCTTTTTGCCATGGACCATGAGTCTTTTTTCCTTCTCCCCTCCCCCACCTCCCTACACTTCCCCACATGCAGATAGATGATGGATGCATCACACCAATGCAAGACTATGGGTCCATTTTTCACAGACCCCAAAACCCTGACAGGTATTGAAAAAACAGTGGTCCCATTGGCCATGAACATCACGCATTTGCAAAATGACTAAGCACTAAGAGTAGACTGATGCTGGCGAATGCAGTCTGGCAGGCGAGGGGTTAATAATGTGAGCTACCACAATACTCTGTGCACTGCTATGAACTCTGGTGTCTACTCATCTGTTTCCTTCCTGCGTGAAAAGTTTCATTTTTACATCTCCTCTCTAGCAGACCTCCCCCTTTATAGTGCCCGCTGGTAGACCAAGGTGGGTAAGCTGAGGGGACCCAGCAACTGTAGGACACGGTGTGGCTGCCCACCCCCCTTAACATTCCTAAACTATATTTAGGAAGCCCGTATCAGTGCAGCTGTCCCCTGACTTGGAGCTGCAGCGTTAGGGAAATTGACTCATAGGCCTGCTCTCACATTTCAGTACCCCTTCTCTGTGTTGGCCGGGAAGCTCTCTCGCTCTCCCTCTCTCAATCTGTGGTTCTACTTCTTAAGGTTTCCTATCCCCTTGGGCTGCGGTAAGGTACAAATATTAATCGACGGGGACATTTCACCTTTACACGTCCCCATTCTCAAAGTTCTGACTTTTTTTTTTTTTTTTTGACTTCTTCAACTTTTCTGTCACTTTAACACAATACACTTGGCAGTCAGTGTGATCGGGCCCAGATTGTAGACGTAGACTATTCTTAGAGCTGGCGCACAATGTATCACAGGCCTGTCTGTCTGTATGGTGGGGAAACTTCTCCTATTAGTCTTCCTTCTATAGGCAGTGCCATGCGTCATATCATTTAATGTAATGTTATATTCTATTTTATAGCTCTAGACTCTGTATACTGCTGTGTATAGCCAGCCTGCTAATACTTTGTTATTGCTGAATTAACCCAATCCCCTAATCATTAAAATGTTTTCATCGACACCTATTTTTAAATAATTTAGTATTCTAATATTTTCTCTTTGTTTTTACAATTTAGCATCTAGTTCATTGTTCAATTGTTTTATTGTACTTTTTTTATTTATTTATTTTTTTACAAATTTGACTTTTGCTGAAGATAAGAGAAGTGGTAGATGTGTTTACAATCTGTATTTGTTCTATACTTACAGTTTGTATGTCTTCTTATAGCTTTGTTCTACCTGTAGATTTCTTGTTTATGTTCTTTTTATGTTTTCTCTTTTGTTATATGTGGAAGAAAAACCTTTCATTAGGTCATGAAAGCAACACATGCAGAGAAAGGGCGGGCGGCTGGGTGTCCTAGCAATAACTTATGTTTTGGAGAATATTATGCAGAAATTCCACGTTTCTTTTGTTATTGCTCTTTTGATTTTGGCCATTGCTTTTATGTTTCAGCATCACATGACCTATATAGCCCCAGTATTACTTTTTTTAATTTTTTTTTTTCTAAAGCTAGTGCTCGTAGGTCTAATATAGATAAGTGTGTGTGTGTATATATATATATATATATATATATATATATATATATATATATATATATATATATATATATATATATATTATAATCTCTGTGCGTATGTATACACTTGTATCTGTTATTCTTTGTTTTAAAACACCACTACCATGTCAAAACTATCAATCCTTTGCGTTACCAGCAAATATTGGGTCATCTCTCACTTTTAGTAGCCATCATATTGTCCATCTTTGGCCAGCTTTAGAAAAGACTCAGTGTCCAGCTTTGTATGTCATCAGATATATTTTTCTCTAGTGACTCACTAGAAGTGTCAGGACTTTCTAATATCTGTAAGCTGAGTCCATGGACTGACCTTATTTGACAAGAGGTTACGACTACAAGATGGTCAATTTGCAGGTTACCAAAACTTCAGTGTTTGGGAACAAATTACATGACTAAAAACATGACTTTTGGGGCAGCACGGTGGCTCAGTGGTTAGCACTGCAGCCTTGCAGCGATGGAGTCCTGGGTTTGAATCCTGCCAGGAACAACATCTGCAAGGAGTTTGTATGTTCTCCCCGTGTTTGCATGGATTTCCTCCCATTCTACAAAGACATACTGATAGGGGAAAAAAAAATAAAAATGTACATTGTGATCCCTATATGGGGCTCACAATCTACATTAAATTAAAAAAAAAAAAAACATGACTTCTAAAAAATAAATATTAAAAATATTGGCATATGTAAGGCTACGTTCACACTACAGTTGTTAATATCTGTTGCTGTGCTCCATCATAGGATAAGAGCAATGAACTTCTTGTACTGCGATACAATGACAAACATAGACTGGATCCTCTCCATCCGTGTCCGCTCTCATCGACTCTAATGTAAATAACATGATGGATACGTCCTATTTGTTTACTTTTTCAGCTTCCATTATGTTTTCTATCTTGGTGTGGACGGACACTTGACATAAGAGGGCTCTGTCTGCATTTGTCCTTTAATGTCCATTGCTGTGATCCTGTGACGGATGAGATCAACGGACATCAAATAATGGAAGTGTGAACCTACTCTAAATGTAAAACATCCATACACATCCCCCCACCTCTCCAGCACTGAGGCCCTGGCTTTTCTCCTTGGTCTTTGTTTGCTCCTACAGCTAGTCATATGTTGCACGCCATGCTTCTGCACTGACCCGTGATGCCTGTAAAGTACGGCATGTGACCGCTGTGTCCTCTCATTGGCCGCTGTGGTCACATGCTCGTCGCTTGTAAACAAAGTATAGAAGGACAGCTGTAGCATCAGCCCTGGATTGCTATTTGGGTGTATTTTTTTTGTTGTTTGCTGTGCAACTTTTTCAGTTTTTGAATGCTTGTCTATGGCACCAAGAGTGTTTTTGTGGCAATTTATAGGTTATAAATTTTATAAAATTTATAAACTATTTCTCAAATTTTTGAATGTGCCCAGTTAGCTAAAAACAAAATTCAGTCTTATATAGACCTTACTGTAACGTCCAGGCACAGCAGGGGTAACTTATAGTACGCCAGGCTTGGTATAGTGCACGCTGGCGGCAGATACCCCATAACTATTAAGAGTCCCTGGCCTGTTAATAATTTTGGGGCACCATGGAACGTCCCTTGTGCCAGAATTGAAATCTGTGCCAGCCAGGGACTTGTGTAGACCTTCGGTAGAACTCACAATAGCTCACTGCCATAAGTTCTAGTACGTCTGAGGCATCTTTGCACTGGCACGCCTTGATCCCTGTCCTGCTCTGCCCAGGTGAACTGGTTGGAAAGTTTGCTTTGTACAGTTTTGGACCAACCAGCCACGCAACAAAAATGCCACGAAAAATTATGCAAATCACTATTTTTGTGAGTATAGAGTTAGGCGTTGGTCATCCTCTGCCAATTTGTTAACAAAACTGGATCTCTAGTAATATACGGCCCTCATTACCTCCTTCATGAGTTTATACACAGCTTTTCCAGGTTACTGAACGACAAATGCACCTAATTTGGTAGTAATTGTGAGGTTGTTACTCTGTAGTCCTGGCCTAGTCCCCTGAGCTGGACCACTACTACATTAAGTATGTTGTATCCTTATATAGGGAGTCTGATGTAGATGGATATTTGGATTGGTACACATGGATGTTCCTATATATCAGTGTAACTCTCATGTTTGTCGCTGACATCGTCCCAAAATATTGCTGTTGTGATTCCTCGAGGACTGTACGGACAGGTGTCTCCTCAGCAGCTGACCCCACAGTATGACGAACAGATGGCTGGATAGGGACTCCATGACAGCTTGTCCACGGCGACTTCTTGTTTGTTCTGGACAACACATGAGAGAGATAACAGCACGTCCATCATTAACTGACCGTGCCTGGGAAAAGACGAAATTCTGTCACCATATTAGTGGGATTGTCATAGACTGCTGCTACTTGTAGTCCCACCATAGCTGCATTTTATTGGAACCATCAAACACTTTCATTGTAACTTTTATCTGCCATTGTGACACTTCCTGACTGTTTCTAGGTCCCTGAATGAAAAATGGCGGTAGGTGACAAGAAATATTGTTGTCATCAGGAAGTGGTAGTGTAATGGAGGAAGTGCAAGAAATGAGAGGAACACATGGTGTAATGTAGAAGATGTAATAGCCAGTCTGTGTATAATGTATACGGGACCTCCTCCCCCCATTTCCTTACATATTAATATGGTAGTACAGGAGCGGAGAACATGTCACTGCCTAAATAGGCAGAACTGCCTTTCAGGACACCGGAGAAGCTGAGTAATGATCCCTAAGGGAGCTGGAATGGCATATGTAATTGGTCATCACCCAGCTCTACCAGAAACTACTAAGAAATGGCTGTATATAAATTTTATTAACTTGGCAGAGGATAACCACACTATACGCATAATAATAATAATAATAATAATAATAATAATAATAAATCCTCTGTTCCTCAATAAATTCTGGAACAAATTCTTTTTAGACCTCTGCAATCTGCTGTTCCTCTGTTACTCCTACTGCAAGCAAACAAATTTAAACTGGTTACCTTACTTTTGGTCTGTTATTGATAGTCTTATCGGTGGTGACCCTGTCAGGCTGTGATAGTGGGATTGGTGACATCCAGCTGTCACTTATTTATAGAGATATCCAGGAAGAGTAACTGAGAAATCGCACAGCACACAACATTGACCTATAGGGATTTACTCCCCTCTAGTTGTGTATCCATGCTGAATACCTATCCATAGGATAAGTCATCAGTCTAGGATGGTGGGGGGCCAATATCCAGACCCCTCCCCCCCACACACACTAATCAGCTGATGCACCCAGGCTACAGTCAAGGACTGGTCCGGCGGCAGTTCTGCACCTATTCAAGAAATAGGACCAAGGCTACAGTGCTCTGGCATCAACACTATGTAATGGGGGGCGCAGCTCTGGTCCTGTTGTTTTAAGTAGCTGCTTCCAGTTATGTTCTTAGTTTTCCTGCTTTCTTTTTGCTGCTTGCCTTTTTTTTATTTATTTTTTTTAAAGCTACATTTTTCTTCATATGGCCTTCTCTTTTACTCCTTATTCAGGACGAGCAGTTTAATAGCCCCATGATCTGTGAAAAAATAGAACATTCATATTTTTTTTTTAAGAATCTGAATCATTTTCATGGACTTGATTCACCCATTGTGGTGAATGGGTCTGTGAAAGTAATGGGCGCTGCACGGGTCCTACCGGCCGCACATGGCTGGGAATATAACCTGTATAAATAAAGATGACTGGTCCCTCTTGAATAATTTAGGGGTAAATGCCATAATAATTAATATATTTACTTTTTTTTTTTTTTTAACCATTCTAACATATTGTATTGTACATTTATTTGTGTCCATTTGTGTGTGTTTACAACAATTTTTGTGTGCGACTTCCTTGCCTGTGTCCGTTGTGTGTGAAGTGCTATTGTGGCCTATGCCTGGTGTCTGGAAAACTCTAAACCATTCTGATCCTCTCTGTTTCTCCTTTAGACAATCAGAGTAGGAACCTCCGTCCCATGACTGCCCCGCCATGGCATTCTCCTCACGCTTTGCTTTCTGGGAGCAAAAGGGAAGTGTTGTAGGACCCTGCATGTCATTCCTGCTGGTTATCTAATTGTGTGTGCGGGCTTGGAGAATAATGAGAATAATCACAGTAATGAAAATAATCATATCATTTAGGGTTTGCAGGTTATGCCTTGTGTGCAATGGGTACAATTATTGTATTTTCAAGCTGAATGACTTTCTTTATGGGCTTGCAGCTTGTCCAGTTTCAGTAAATAATTTACATGGTGCTTTTCCTCTGTTATTGCTCCTATAAATGTTTGAATAAGTTGACAAGTGGGTGGGCTTGTCACTACACAGAGTGACACAGTCTAGACCGTAGGGGCATACCCCTAACTGATTACACCCAGTTGTCAATTTATTCATTAATTTGTAAGAGGAATCGCACACAGTGATTGACAGCTTTCTGTGTTCACACTGATGCCGGAAGATCTGTCAATCATCCTGTGCGGGCGGGGTAATCCAGACTCTCACTGTCTCTCTAGGAGTCCTGTCAGGATTTATGTTGTATTCACATGTCTATAATACCATATGTCTGCTTTATTACACCGTAAATCATCATCCCAGCCGCAGGTCTCATGATCTGAGCTAGCAGCATCATTGGGATATATGATTGTCTAAGTTGGGATTGTTAGAGCCATTGTCGGATGGGATGTATGGCGTATAAAATAGACATAATATAGCTGTGTGAATCCAGCCTAGCTCTGCTTTATCGGTTTAAGATTTGGAGCAAATCCTTACAGGACCCCTAGGAGAGACGGCAAGAGTCCTATGATTACCCTGCCCACATATAGTGATTGACAGTCTTCTGTTTGCACATACATATACCATCAGAGCTGTCGATCACATTGTGTAGAAGAATCAGGACTCTCACGGTCTCCCCTAGGAGTCCTGTCAGGATTTTCTTTGCTTGCTATATAGAATTCCAAATGAGTTATTTGAAGCAACAATGACATTGTCGTTCACCTCTCCGGAACATAAAAAACAACGCTCTTGTTGCTCCACATAGTTCATTTGCATATTGCCCAAACTGCAATATCTTGACAGTGGTGGCATAGATTGACAAAGGTAAAAACGCTTTTGATTTAGGTGACTGTAACCTATCTATCTGCGGGGCTGGGTTGATATTTTGGGTTCTGGTGACAGACTCGCTTTAATATGGTCATGAAATGCTTTTCATCTCTTGATCATGAGGGCCTTTGTGTTTTGGGTGGGCCTCTAAGATACTTTTCGATGTAATAGATCTCCTTGTATGCGTCAGGGTTGTTGGGTTGTAGTTTTCCACTTTTACACATTACACTGGAGAAGTGACTTTACCCCCCTGCTCCTATTTTAAAACTTTAGGTTAAGGATGAAGATAAACCTATAGCAAAGAAAAAAAACGGCGCCAACCAGAACGGATCTGTAAGTTTTGTTAGTGATGGTGTTAAATGTAAACTTGTTTTCAAAAAGAGAAACTTAAAAAAGTTATTTCTGCAAGACAAGCACGTGTCTGGGCTGTCTAGACGTACTGTATTAGGGAATTGTATTCTTATTTAGGAGCACTTTGATTTGGCTATTTTTCCTCCAGGCAGATGAGATATAGAGCATGGCTGGAACCAAACGGAACAAAAGTAGGATTCACATTAAGTTAGTGTGAAATAATTTTTTGACTGTGAAGAGTCCTTTATATTGAAGGGGACAGGAAGTGCTCTCGCTCGGTGGCATATTGTCAGTTCGGCCCTGGGGCTCCGTTTATGGGCTTTGTAGCTACAAATGGCGCTCTGTAATAAGTTACATGAATATCGAAACATGTTAGAGGGGGGTTGTCCAGAAAAAAAAAAAAAAAAGGAAAAAAAAAGAAAAAAAAGTGATGTCATCGTACCTCAGGGGCATGTGACCCCTGCAACCTATCATTGGCAGTAGCAGACAACTGCTAGATCACTTTATAACATGGAACACCCCCTTAAAGGGACTGTCTCATGAAGAACATGTACTGAAACAATCCTAGAGGAGCAATAACCTTCCTCAAAGTTAGGCTACATGTACACCGCTGTATGTGTCCGTGAAAGAACGTAATGGACAGCACTGGATGGCCAATGGTTGTGTGCATTGAGCCTTATGCTAAGTTTACACTAGCGTTCAGGTTTCCATCCGTCGGGTCTGCTTGCGGACCTGAAAAAAGGAAACCCTATCCGCCGGTGCCTCTCCCTTGTTTCCACCGAAACTGCTTGCAGGACTTTTCTATCCACATATTTTAAGTGGCATGGGGGATGAGTCTGATTCTGAGACTCAAACACTAGTGTGAACCTAGCATTAGAGGAATTTTCCAGAATTTTAAAAATGCAGACTTATCCCTGGGATAGGTAATTCTATCAGCTTGGTGGGGACCGGACACCTGGTGACCCTGACATTCAGATACTGAAGGCACTTCAGCCTTTTGCTTTGCCGGTGACATCACCTTGTGGGGGTCACATGGCATTTTTGGCAGCAAAGTCCCATCCAAGTGGATGAGATTGAGCTGCAATTCCAGACATAGCCTGTATACAATGTAGATGTAATGTGGGTTATGTCTGGTATTCAGGGAAAAGACTGCTGCTCCTTCGGTCAGCCTCTCGGCGACTTTTATTCCTCACTAGATTGGAATGATTTCGGTTTTAACAAAACCATTTTGGAAAATATGACGAAAAGTGGTTTAAGATTTGCCAAAGTCTGTTGTTCCATGACTGTCGCCAAGATGAAGGGCGCGATTACCGCACACAAGGAAGAGAAACACATTTGCACTTTAGGAATCATTTTCTGTAACTGCTGCCTTTCATGTCGGTCATCTTAGAAACCACATTGCCTCCTTTCTGGACCTAAAGTGTGGCTGAGAGGCAAGCAGCGCTTACTAGGAGACCTGGATACAAAACTGACAGTCCTAGATATCACAATTCAGGTTTTGTGACGGGATTGTAGCATGAGACACTTCACACTGCTTTTCCCTTCTGTGGTCAAATACTAATAGAAATTCACTGAATAAGGCTTCTGACTGCGCCAGTAACTGTGACTTTTATTAAAGTGCGACTGGTGGGTGTCAAATTTTGCATAAAAATGTAACTTCTGGGTATTAGTGTTTTTGAGTTTTTAGGCTTGTTGTTCCTTTATATTAGTAGTAACTCTATACAGATTATTGGGCAGACTTGTAGATGTTCACAACATACTATAGATGACTGAAAATGGTCTCTTTACTGCCACATAAAGGTACCTACTAGAGATGAGCGAACACTAAAATGTTCGAGGTTCGAAATTCGATTCGAACAGCCGCTCACTGTTCGAGTGTTCGAATGGGTTTCGAACCCCATTATAGTCTATGGGGAACATAAACTCGTTAAGGGGGAAACCCAAATTCGTGTCTGGAGGGTCACCAAGTCCACTATGACACCCCAGGAAATGATACCAACACCCTGGAATGACACTGGGACAGCAGGGGAAGCATGTCTGGGGGCATAAAAGTCACTTTATTTCATGGAAATCCCTGTCAGTTTGCGATTTTCGCAAGCTAACTTTTCCCCATAGAAATGCATTGGCCAGTGCTGATTGGCCAGAGTACGGAACTCGACCAATCAGCGCTGGCTCTGCTGGAGGAGGCGGAGTCTAAGATCGCTCCACACCAGTCTCCATTCAGGTCCGACCTTAGACTCCGCCTCCTCCAGCAGAGCCAGCGCTGATTGGCCGAAGGCTGGCCAATGCATTCCTATGCGAATGCAGAGACTTAGCAGTGCTGAGTCAGTTTTGCTCAACTACACATCTGATGCACACTCGGCACTGCTACATCAGATGTAGCAATCTGATGTAGCAGAGCCGAGGGTGCACTAGAACCCCTGTGCAAACTCAGTTCACGCTAATAGAATGCATTGGCCAGCGCTGATTGGCCAATGCATTCTATTAGCCCGATGAAGTAGAGCTGAATGTGTGTGCTAAGCACACACATTCAGCACTGCTTCATCACGCCAATACAATGCATTAGCCAGTGCTGATTGGCCAGAGTACGGAATTCGGCCAATCAGCGCTGGCTCTGCTGGAGGAGGCGGAGTCTAAGGTCGGACCTGAATGGAGACTGGTGTGGAGCGATCTTAGACTCCGCCTCCTCCAGCAGAGCCAGCGCTGATTGGTCGAGTTCCGTACTCTGGCCAATCAGCGCTGGCCAATGCATCCCTATGGGAAAAAGTTTCTCACAAAAATCACAATTACACACCCGATAGAGCCCCAAAAAGTTATTTTTAATAACATTCCCCCCTAAATAAAGGTTATCCCTAGCTATCCCTGCCTGTACAGCTATCCCTCTCTCATAGTCACAAAGTTCACATTCTCATATGACCCGGATTTGAAATCCACTATTCGTCTAAAATGGAGGTCACCTGATTTCGGCAGCCAATGACTTTTTCCAATTTTTTTCAATGCCCCCGGTGTCGTAGTTCCTGTCCCACCTCCCCTGCGCTGTTATTGGTGCAAAAAAGGCGCCAGGGAAGGTGGGAGGGGAATCGAATTTTGGCGCACTTTACCACGCGGTGTTCGATTCGATTCGAACATGGCGAACGCCCTGATATCCGATCGAACATGTGTTCGATAGAACACTGTTCGCTCATCTCTAGTACCTACCCTAACAGTCACAGGTAGTCATTGGCTAACTCATCAAAGTAAGTAAAATCTCCAAAATTGCATAAGGCAACGATAAAACACATGTGGCGTACTTTGATTTGGAAGCGGACTTTGTCTTAAAATTAGCACCAATTTCCACCCTGATCTGCCACCTATTCTATTCAAGGTGAGGCAGAGAGCTGAAAAAGAAATTGTCCTGCTCGATTTTGCTGTGGATTCCGTGGCTAATTCGGTCACCGAACCGATGCCATGAGCCACTTCACTGTCTTGGCAGAAATCCATTGGGCCGGAAAGTGGATAGAAATTTTAGCTGAAAGTCCGCATCAAATTCCTGTTCACATTCTACTGTGTGAACATAACCTAAAAGGGGTTATTCAGTTTGTAACATTGATCTATTTGGATCAGCGAGTGATCAGCATGGCACATATAAACAATACCAAGAGCTGTGCTGCCTGGTGATCTGTGGGGGTTCTGGGTGTCGGACCTAATATTGGTGGCTTATCCTAAGGATAGGCCATCAATGTTAGAAACTGGATAACCCCTTTAATATTTCCTTTGTTTTCTAGTCACCTCCTTATTTCTGGATAATGGCCACAGGTTCTCCGACTATTCTATGCACACTGTGCTTCGGTAGTCTGCGACACTCCCACTCTGCTATTGAATGGAGACAAGAGGTAGGTGTCTTAGACATGCACCATGTTTACATGTGCGCCACAGTGTCTGTTGTTCTGGTATGTTGGAGGACCAAAACAACGGACACACAGACTGCTAAAACAGTGGAAAGCCGTGGTGCCCAACAGAACCGTGGTGCCCAACAGACCCGTGGTGCCCAACAGACCCCGTTGACTATAATGGGAACCGTTGGGTTTCTATTCTTTTAACCTGAAACCACTTCATGAAAAAGTCTGACTTGCAGCACTTTTTTGCCCAGCGATTTTCAGCTGCCAATGTCAAAGACTTGGAAGCAGATGTAAACCCTGTCAGGGTAGCTACCTATAGGTGGCACTAGAGGCAATTTCCTTCTTTCTGGAGGAGAGCTTTATATACTTTCTCCATCTGTACCCGCCAGTATTTCAATAGTTAGAGCTGCAGTTTGTGCTCTAGAGCTGATCTTCCTTCTGTAACTAGAGGGAGGAAGCTGTAACTATAGACCAATATGCACAGACACTTCCATGCTCTCTTCTTTCCTTCTCGTCCTCCCCATGCTGTTGGTCTTGAGGGTATATATATCTCCAATTGTCTACTTTATATAGAAGGGGACTCCACTACATGAGGCGGGAACGCCTACATGGCAGGAATTGACTATTCATTTGAGGTTGGCAGTATAATTTATGAATGCCATTTCCATTGTGTATTATGAGAGCTATCTCTATTCTATAAAATAGCTGGCAATGCATGAGTATAACTAGAATGGCAGTGTGAACAGTACTAGTTGTGTTATCTTGGGATCCATCCAGAACGTTCTGCCGGGATTATGGCAGCTATACATATAAAATGATTTCAGACCTTGGTTCGCTTTAAATAGCAACAAGTCTGCAGAGAACAGAACGCTCGCTGATAAGTTTCTAGAGCCCCGACTCATTACTTAAGGTCTCGGGTCAGTACAGATCTGTGAAATATTATGTCAGCAGATTTATATCAGAGCTGCCATCCCACTCTTCGCTGCTGCAGAGCCGTCCTTTTACAAGGAAGAACCGGACCAGGCTTTGCATTATTCTGTCTTATCGATCCCCAGCTCTCGCCCCCTTCATGCAGTAGTGGGTATATTCTTGAACGGTGGACGTCAGAAAATCCTGAAAGGTATGGAGGTTTTGTATTAAAATAATGTTGCTTTTATGACTTGGGACCTAGGGGGCAGTGATAATATGTCCTGTAAATAACCCATTTATAGTATGTGACAGCAGCCCATACTGGGAGGGGGGGATGATGGAATAGGAGAGTAATGGAAAGATCAGGCGCTGCTCCGTTCTGTTTTATTGTAGTGACAGCTGGTAGATAATACCTATGGTGGTGACCTTACTGGGCAGCTTGTGGGTCTTGTGGTTCGGTTTGTAGGTTTCTTAAGATATAGAGCAGAGCTTACCTAACACTGCACTGCAGACTTCTTCCTCTGTACCAGATACTACTGCAGCGGTATAGTGACAGCTCATCGGATATTGTATGCTTTTACAGCACTTCTGTGGAGCTCTAAGTTAGTGAGCAGTCGCCCTGTGTTTTATGGACTGGGACATATGGGCAAGGGAGAATACAAACAGCAGGTGTGAACCGTCTATGGGTTTTCTAGTCTTATACGCTGGAAGGATTTTAACTGCCCTGGGGAACCTTTTCCAATGACAGGTTTAGTAGTGAGCAGGTCTTCATAACAGACTAAGACTGCGTTCACACTGTCTGCACAATGATCAGAAAGTTGTCCGATTGTATCTATTAATAAGGAAAAACGTTCTTATTTTCTGATGGATCAGAGCAGAGAATGTTGTGCCGGTAGTGTAAAATTACACAAAGAAACCTTAAAACATGTCCTTTGCCTGCCTATATCCTATATGGACCATTGCCCTTGTGTCAGACCTTGGCAAATTTTCAACCATATGGAGATGATTACCCCCCCCCCCCCCCAAAAAAAAAACAAAAAAAAAAAATCAAACAAAAAAACCCTATATATATGTGACTATGGCCATCTTGCTCCCCATGGTCTGTTTAAGCTCATGGATGGGCAGCTTGGTGCCTTGTGAACAATCTATTATACCACAGCAAGCAGCTAAATAAAAATTAGTATAATGTCTTAAAGGGGTACAACATTCCATGAAGTCATTTTCATATAACATGTATGTTGAGATATTTTTTTTTTTTTTTTTTTTATGGTCCATATCCATTATGTATTTTTTTTGTGCAAACACAAGAAACCTAATCTTTGGATTTGGACAACTTCCTACTATCAAAATGGAGTAAGGTTTAGAATGACCGGGCCGAGGTTATGTGTATTGTATGCTAGAGAGCGTAGATGTGTGTGCTTCATTGCAGAAAACTTTTTCTAGACCCTGTAAATGATATAACTGTGTTTATCTGAATATGGATATTTCTCCATTTTCTTTTTGCCTCTCTTTTACATGATTTCTATATTCAAAATGTAGTCTGAAAACTCAGAGTATGAGGGAGAGTCGCCTTTAAGCAATCCATCATCCCCAAGGAATTCATTTTCTTCAGACCCATTCAGAGCAAAAAGCCCAGAGCCAAGACAAAGCCCATTTCGGGTGAAGAGTCCGGAAAGGGTGCAAGTAACCAGCCCAGAACCAGTGCAGAACGGTGATGAAAAACCAGCTAACGCCATGCGCAGAGCCGATAGTCAAAAGTCTGTGACCTCAGAGGCTGGTTCTGAAGAAGGTGGTAATAAAAAGAAAGTGGTGAAGGTGGTAAGAAAGATGGTTAGAAAAGTCATTCCACATGAGGATACAGGAAGCAAAAATGAGCCTGCCCAAGGACAGGAAAAAAGTCAACCACAGACTCCCATTCCACAGGCACCTGCCATGCCAAAAACCGAGGCTAAGAAAGAGAAGGATGACATTTCAGTGGGCCTTACCAGTCTCATGACCAGGGGTAGAATGAAAGACCATAAACATCGATTTAAGCTTCCTGAGAAAAAAGCGGAGACTGTCAGTGAGAAGGTGGCTTCACCAACGCCACCTGCAATAAAGTCAGGTGAGAAGGTGACGTCACCTACTCCACCTGCCGAAAAAGCAAGTGAGAAGTCCAGCACGCCGGTCCCTCCTGCTTCCGTAGAAGAGAAGATCTCAGAAACCCAGGATAATAAAGCCCCCAAATCTACTGGCCCTGAACTATCCAACAAAGAGCCACAAAAACCATCTAGAGGTCTTATACCCGAGGTATGCGTGTGTGACTACATGTGTGCATGAGCACCATAAACCACAGCAAAGGCCTCCCCTCAATATGGATGACCACCATTAACAAAGCATGTGACCAGTGTGTACTGCTACCACACTCTCATGTATTAACCTTTTACGTCAGTATTTTGCATGACCTAAGTACAACATTTAATTTTTTTTATGCTGATCTGTACCTTATACACTTTCTTTTTCTTCTGAGTTAGCCTTCAAAAACTTTGTCGTGGTGTCTTGATCCTGTGGCCATTCGGGTTTGTGCTTTGGCTGCTGGTTGAGAACCTGTATTTGGCTCCTCCTCCGTTTCGGCTTTTATCAATGAAGAATTGAGCTTTTAGCCTAAAGTAGTGGGTAGAAAAAAGGGCACAAAACCATTTGCTGGCTGTGCTTGGGCCTTATCTGTAGTAGATGGCGGCAGAGTGAACCTTCCTTTTCTCATAACTTTCCTACCTCTGCTCAGCGTTTTCTGAAGAAGGGCCTTGCACTGCCCAGATCTCAGAAGTCTAAGTCTGCCCAGGTCACACAAGAAAAAGGGATCTCAAGTAAGGTGTGTTGTTTCTACTGATGCCACAAGTTTGCCGAATGAGAAGCCTATTCTATGTTGTGTAGCACTTTCTGAACCGAGACGTATAGCATCTTGCCATTTACAGGCCATGGATATTATTGTCGAGAATAGCATTCTTTACTATGATCCTTCTTGTACATTCTTAATACATCACTTTACAAGTTGGGTAGTTTACGGAGTACTCCAAAAATCGTAGCCTTGCCTAATGTGTATCTGAAAAGCCACCTGGATGAGGATACTACCTAGAAGTCCCAGTAGTGTCAATGTTGGTCAACATGAAGATGGGAGGTATACAGATGAGATTAGTGTGTTCTGAGGACAGGGGTTCTCTGTGACTTATATATTGGTTACCTATCCTTGGGTAGGTCATCAATATGTGATTGATTGGGGTCCGGCACCTTGGACTATCAAAGGTCAGCTGATTGAAGAGGCCACAGTGAGCACTGCAGGCTTTTCACGAAAGAGCGCAGGTATTTGGGTGTCATAGTATGGATAGTCAACTGTATGGCAAACCCTGACAGCCAAGAAAACCCTCTTAGGCTAAGGCCCCCCGTTGCAGAATCACAGTTTTTTTTTTTTTTTTTTTTTTTTTGGGGGGGGGGGGGGGGAGATCTTTTTTTTTTTTGCTTTTTTTTTTTAGCCAAAGCCAAGAATGGTTACAAAAGGAATGGGAAATATATAGGAGGTCCTTCTACTTCTACCTTCTGCTCAGTCCACTTCTGGCTTTAGCTCACAAAAACGCAGCAAAATCTGCAACAAAAAAAGCTGCGTCTCCGCAACGTAGAGACTTAGCCTAAAGGACTTTCCCTGAATGGATAAACAAGAAAAAACATAGCTGCTTTCTTCTAAAAATAATACACAACCGTCCATGAGTTGTGTCTGTTATTGAAGCTCCGCTTAATTGATGTGGAGTAGGTTGATCTGTATTACCGCACAACATATAGACAGGTTTCCTAAGACAAGTCTTACAATGACTTGACGCTTGTGTGAGAACTACTCGGGAATCTATAGGGATCATTATTACAAAAGTATATGTAGCCTCTTATAAGCAGTATCGGGTAGTCTTGTGATCATGTGATGTTGTGTGATCCTCATGTCAGAGCTAAATATATTCAGACTTCTAAATGAAAAACGTTCCATACATGCCACCCTGGCTACCAGGATATCCTATTGAGGGTACAGGGTCAGGAAATTTTTGTAAGTCCCTAGAACACTAGGGCGTAGAAGGGGGGAAAAAAGTGGCGTAATACAAATAACAAATCCCAACGTACTAAAAACAAAAAAGCTCCGAAATGTTGTATTCATTGCTGAAATTTCCATACACTAACATAACACGTGTGCAAGGTTAATGGTTACCATAATTCAGAGATATTGTGTATAATCTTTTAATCCAGGGGGATATTGGTACTAAGATCTGTCATCAACCTTTTTTATTTTTTTATTTTTATTTTTTTATTGTTTAATAACATGCATGATTTTTATCGCTTTTATAGCGTACACATAATTAATGCAAATTTGACCTTTAGGCCACAAGCCCTGTATCCCAGCCAACCGCGCCAGAGGAGGCTCAGAAACGTCTGGAGAGGATCTTCATGGCATCTGTAAATAAAGTTTTTGTTTTAAGGTTACTCCATGTTTCTTTGTGCTTCGGCAGCTTTATGTTCCAGCTTCTACCTGTAGTTTTTATTTCTAATTTTCTCAAATATGATGAATGAAGAACTGACCCTGTCTAGGAACTATTTTCAATGGAATGGGATACTATAGGTGCCCGTATAAATTCAAGAGTTGTAGACCAAATGTTATCCCTCCCGATTGCCCACACATATGGATGCTTGGTGCAGCCTAGTGGGTATGTTGTCAATGGGGAGAGGTAAGAATGCAGCCGCCAGACTCCTCTGGTCATCGCTTACCTCCCCCGTGGACAAAAGGGTCAGGGATGTTAATATTGAGCTTGTCCCAGGCTTCTTTCCTCCAGTATCATCTGCCAGTGGGAGAGTTGGCACAACCCATACACATAAGACTGGCCTCACGTCTGCATTGGTTGTCCGGACTTTTTCACATGGCTATTTCAGTTATAGAATATGAACCCCTGTTGGACCCCATTGGAGTTAATGGGGTCCCTCGGATTCAGTTGGTATTTTAGCAGCCATTTGTCTGTTCTTGTGGTCCTACATCTTAACAACTGGCGCTTGTGTAAGATCAAAATATCCCACCAAATTGTTGTCTGTGAAGGTCATTGTAGTGCCCTTTTTCTAAGGTATAACCGTCCTTGCGGTTTGCTTTATACATTGCTGACTCCAGTTACTTGCTCCCGGTGGTACGTAATGGTAACTCACCCATAAACCTCAATATACGTGGCTGAATTTGGAGAAAGAAGATATAAAAGTGGGGTTGTTGTTGGCAATGACATATGTTGGTAGCTAGATATATAGGTAGGCTTTGTTGGATTGGCCAAAGCAAAATACTCAAATGGCAAAGCTCTACTTTTCACCTTTGCATGCCGTGACCATTTAACCATTCTTTGTCTATTTACCCAGTTCTCACTATAGCACTGGTCATTGTGCTGGTGCCCCATTGTGGTTTTCGTGCACATCCTACTCCTTGTCTTTGGTGATTTTTCCTTTCCTGTTGATTTTCATAGGGGTAAACAATGGGACCTAAAAATGCCCCAAATAATGTGCAACCTATAACTGAAAGACTGATATTTTTGCTTGTGTTTTTGGGGCAGTAACTGTCCAGGTGTTTGATGTCTTGTTACATTTTTATTTTTGGTGTATTTATAGTCCTGTTATTGCTGTCATGATATACTACAATGTTTAACTCTGAAAATACAAAAATAACTGAATCCATGTTGTCCATTGTTTTCTGCTAACAATTTTGCACCATGTTGATTCCTTCATGGAGGAGTTGCATGCATTTGGTCTATTGTTCTCTGCCGTTTTCACTTTTTTTTAATACACAAAGAGTACTAAATTTTATTTAAAAAAAAAAGATAAAAAAAAGACAATTGCCATGTACTTGTCATACAATCCTGCAGTGTACTATCGGTCTCCTGTGTTCACATTGACTTCTGGTCTGTCGGTATGTGTTACTGTCATTTATTGATAGTTTGTGCTCTCTTTCATTTTCTTGCTGCCATAGCTGGAACCAGCAGCCTCTGCTTCCTCTCCACTGAGCCAGGTACTGTACCCCTGCACTCAGGATCTCTCTGCCAACCCAGCCTCGTCTTCTATCCACATCTGGGCTGGTGTCTGTGCGCGTGTGTCATGCTGGAGTGTAAGGCTCTATTCACATCTCCTTCCTGCAAAACTAACCGCACTATCCTCCACATCTCCCTGTGCATGTGTGCATTGTAACACCAGATGGATGTTCTGCATGTCCTGTTGTGCTCTTACAATGTCTAGCATGATTTGTAACAAGGTCTTCTCCTAAGCATCTGAAGCATTTGCCGGCGGTCATAACATGTCTGCTCCACTTTCCTCCCTTTTTCTTAAAGAAGTCTTAGTGCATGCTCACTTGGTTCTAACCTCTGCTCTTTCAGGTATTCTGAGATCAGGATACCAGTATATTTTATGTATAGTATTTGTCTTATAAGTTATCTATCTGCCACTGAATACAGCCGTGATGATCTATATACATTTATCTAAGAAATCCCCTTTAAAGGTTTACCCCAGACTTCAGAATTGATGATATCACCTTAGAATAGGTCATCACTTTTATTTCAGAGGGCCAATGACACCCTAATCAGATTTACAGAGCTCTACATGTATCACTTACATAAACTAGAAGGGTTCTAGACATTACTCCCTGTTCTGCCTTGCCACAGCTGATTCATTTGCTGGACATGGCAGTATGACATTTGGCGAAGACTATTCTGACTCAATTGGGAGCCAGCATAAAAGAAAAAATACTCTAATTTATTTTATTTTTTTTGTTCATTAAAATTTAGTAAGCTCCTAAATAGGCATCATTAATAATTTCTTACTGTTTTGCTGATATATAGTTTGTGCAACTCCTTTACATAATTGGCTGTCCTGCTGCTTCAGATGTAGATCTGACAGCATGTTGCTCCAAGCTGTTGCCTAATCTTTCTCCTTTGCTCCTCCCATTTCTCAGTGTTTGAGATAAGCTTAGAGAGGAGGGAGAGGTGTACAGAGAGGGGTAGATATCCAAGTTGCCAGTAAGGGCTGATTGCACAAACTGAACTATAACAGAGTATTTATAGGAAGAACACCACATACTAGACAGAGCCTACAGTGGGAGGTGGGAATCAGACCGTAATCCCTTGTAGAGAGATTGCGGTGCAGGAATGGGGCTGTGGAGTCAGTATAAATTTGCAGACTCCAACTTTGGCTTCAAAATACATATATGATATATAATTATGAATACAGTGTAAAGCTTGTTGCTCATCTACTTTCACAGGAATTTAAGAGTTTAGAATTTTTGAATTGAATGTTATATTCTAACTATTATACATTTTACTAAGATAAACCGATTTATTATATATGAGCTATTTGGGAAGGAGTCTGAAGTTTTGCTTACCAGCTGGTGCTTGCACATAAAAGCTAAAGAAGGCAGCAGCGTCCCGGAAACACAGAACTTACATTCATTGTACTAGGCTAGGGCTATGTGGGCAAACTTAAAAAGGCTACACTACTGTTATTACAGTCCATTGCTCTCATTCGTCATAGGATGACAGCAATGGACATTCATAACAGTAGACTAAGTGATTGCTTTCCATTAGGGATTCAAGCACGACATCTCTCTCTGCATTATAGTCTTTGGAGTCTTCAGGTTTCTGCGGGTAATTGTTTTCTAAGTGGATTGGGTTTCCATTCTTTGGGTCTCCAAGTGGACCCAAAAAACGAAGACCCGGGTGCAGATGTGAGCCTAGCATAACTGACACAGACTGAGCCCCCTTCTGTCTTTGTCCATTACCATTGACTCTAATGTAAATGGGACAGACACTTTCTTCCGTCCAGTTATTGTTTACTTTTGTAATGGAAGAAAAAGTTGTGCATGCATTTCTTCTATCGGAAAAGTAAAAAATTTGATAGAAGAAGGCTTCAGTTATGCTTTTTACATTGGGGTAAATGCAGACAGATATAGAATATTCAGATTTGTCCGAGCCTATAGCAGAAAGCAGTGGGAACCTGTGATAACTACGTATGAAATGAAATGATATATAAAGCTTAGATTAATATCTAACTACAAGAGGTCATAAAGTATAAAGTCAGATGAGTGTAACGGCCCTAACGCATTTGCCACCATATTTGCTCACTGCAAACCCATAATATTATCAAACTGATTTATTCTGGTCACTTTTAGGCACATTCCCATTTTAATTCCAGGAGTTTTGTCTATTTAAAAGGCATTTAAATGTCGACCGACTAGCCATTAACTAGGCCTTGCTTTCCTCCTTCCTGACAGTCGTCCCCTCAGGGTGCTATTGAAGAAGCCGCCTCTTTGTCTCTGAACTTGCCCAATGCTTTGCCTCAGGTTGGCTTGTGATGTGCTGTGATGTTGCTTTTTTGTGTGTTTTGTCGCTTCTCTGACCAATCCATGATAGCAGGTCACTTTCACATTGTCTCCCTCATTTATCCTTTGTGATATTCAGATAATAATTTGCTGCTATATATAGTAGGACCAACACCGTAGCTCAAAATTTTACCAAAATTGTTGTAGACAAAAATTTCCATTTGGAATCAAAGCACAATGCAAATATGATATTTATAATGCAAACGACATGTAATATAGTCAGATGTTTGTCAGCAAATGGCTATGTTTTTTTTTTTTGTTTAACTGTATGGTATGCTCACACAGAAGATTTTGGAGCTCATTGACTAAATTTAGAAATTTTTAATGATGACTTTAGAAAGTGACAGCTGTTACAGAGTTTGTGCAGCTCCATCACATAGTTGGCTGTCCTGCTGCTTGGACATAGATTCACACATTCTCCAGCATACTGTATGGACCTGGAAACTTTCAAAACTTTACAAACGCCCAAATGGAGACGGGGCACCGTGTGAACTTAGCCTTAAAGTTGAGAATTGGAGGTATACAGATGATAGGAATAGTGCTGAGATTCCACATGGTAAGACGTCTACTGTCAGAGTACTATTAATATTCTCTCCATTTCCAGACCACCTGCTGTCATGCTGGCTGTTTTTAATCTTGTGTGATTTTGCACTCCCCCCCCCCCCGTCTTTTATGTTTTTATTACAATGCTATAACCTGGAGTTTTGTTCGTCATGCGGCTATAATGTTGGATAATTTTCACTCTGGTGATAGGATTTTGTAAGTATTAAAGAATTTTCTGTAACAGGTAAAGTTGATGGTAAATGAGTGTTGAGTTGTCAGAACATAATTTGTTCCACGTCCTTACTGGGGCTATTCTGAGTAATGACTGTCTACTGGAACTTGTCATCACAATTAGGAAGAAAATGGCGGCCTCCTGGAGCTCGGCCTAGAATTCCCGCTATGTATTGTTCTACATCAGAAAATCAAAATGCATAAATTCATGCTGTGCTTCCAATTTGTCTCAAGGAAGCCTTGTCTCTTGTGTTTGCAGTGATGTGTATGTTTCCCAGATTGTGTTGTGTTCTATGTAATTCTTATGTACGAGGCCTGTTTTCCCTTGTTGTCTTTGTTCACCACCTTTTCATGTTTTGGCCCGGCATTAAAGGATCACGTCAGGATAATCGGCTTCACCACGGAGGCCCACTGTGTCATGTCATCCAATCTAAACGGCATTGTTGTCTTTTTTTAGGCGAAGACCGAGGAGCAGATCATTGCGGAGCAGAATTGGTATGAGACCGAGAAAGTGTGGCTGGTTCACAAAGATGGATTCTCTCTGGGTATGTTACGGCTCCTATACACATATATTGACTATAAAAGTTGGTGAAAAAATTTCAACCCTGCTTCACTGAAACCATTTTCACAATAAGGGCAAGTTCAGATATGACCTTTTTACCACAGATTTGTGGTGTGGATTCTGGACCAGTATTTGCAGTGCAGTTCCAATGGATTTCAGAGTACAGAGTAAAATCTGTGGTGTTCTGCAGCAGAATTCTTATGTAACGTGTGGATTTTGCTGTGGAATCTCCATGAATTTGTGTCTGGTCTGAAATGATCAAAAATGTGGTGAAAGCAAGAAATTGTCCTAAAATAACAAAGACCTTTACTCACCCATTTAGGCTGGGTTCACACCTCAACCTGCTCTATGTTCGGGGTTTCCCTCCGCGTTTTTTTGGCGGAAACCTGGCGGATCTCATTATAGTCTATTGGGTCCAATGACTTCCACGGGTTAAAACTTTTTATGCAGATTAGGTTTCCATTCTTCGGGTCTCCAAGTGGACCTGAAGAACGTAAAGACAGATGCATAAGAGAATCCAGTTTAAGACAGGTTTTCTGTACTTATCAATTGATGGCCTATCCTTCGGACTGGTTTTCAGTTGAAGATTGGTGAGAGTCAAATACCTGGGACCCCACTGATCAGCTGTTAGAAGAGGCTGCAGCATTTGGTTGAGTGCTGCGGTTGCCCTACTGAGAGCCAAGCACAGTGCCATACGTTGTACGGCTGCTATATATGCTTAGAATCAGGGCTCAGCCTTATAAAGTTCAATGGTAATTGTGATCAATGCACGTGATGCCACGTGGCCTTTGAAGTGGAAGCAGCAGTCACACTCTGGGATCAGCAGCACCCAACGGATCCGTTGGGGTCAGAGGTGTCGGACCACAGTTGGATCTTCAGTTGATGACACATCCTATGGATGGAAAACTCCTTTAAACGCTGCTCCTGCAGTGCCACCTCTCCACTCTCGATACCAAGTCTTGTTTAATCGGATGCAGCGATGATGTACTCATGTGCCCCATGTCATTGCTGCAGCCAGTCACTGTCCTCAGTGCTCTTGTGTTCTATATTTCGGACGACACGGAATGGCAGCAATGATGATGATGATAATTTTATTTATATAGTCCCAACATATCCCTCATTACTTTCTATCCGGGCATGTCATCGCCACAGCCTAGTACACGAAGACTGGCAGGGGGTGAATTAGATGGGTATGTGTAGGTTCTGTTCTTTTATCACAAACCCTCACTTCGGGCAAGTTTCTGAATATCTGAGAAAATCCCTTTAAATCTGGATTTGGTCTAAGACATCTTGCTCTTTTCTGTTGAAGAGATTGATATTCATTTGGAGAGCCCTTATATTAAATCAAATACTTCTTGAAGGAGTTGCTCATTACTACTTATCGGCCCAATTATTGTATTATTGCTTTGTACTGTATTGGTCACCATTGGGTTCGGCAGTCCCCAATTACTATAAAGACTGCTTTCAGTGTACCCTCCCTCATGTCACTGCCTCTTAGACCAGACAGGTATGGTTGGCTTCTGTAGTCTTCCATCCGTACTATTATTTTGCTCCTTGGACACGTACACCATTGCTATTGACTTGCTACAGGCTGTTCTAGGATTGTCTTCCATTCCCTTCCTGTAGCAGTGAGCGATAGGACTACAATTACCAGGTTTATGATGTGATAATAATAAGCAATGGTGTTTTTATTGTCAGATATTCTGAATCTCATTTTCTGTTCTGATCCCTAATGAGTCTTGACAGAAATTTCATCGGGCTGTTGAAGGTTTACTCCCTGGCCGTTCATACGAGTGAGATTCATGCCCCATCTCCATTTAATGAATCCGCATGAATACAAAGCACGGGGTAGAATAGATTTTATGTATTTTTGGAGCTTTACACACACCGGCTCTGTAATAGTGTGGATATTTGTGATGTTTTATTGAAGAAAAGCTTTACTGCCCCCTGAATCACTGGGGCAGATTTAGTAAGACTGGCGTATAATACATATAAAAAAAGGCCCGATTGGCGCAAAGAACGACAATGCCAGAATGGAGATCTTCTCCAGTAAACTGGTGTAAGTTGTAATGCATATGTTAGGCCAAGAAGCCCTAGCAGCATTACCCATATCTGCACAATGTGGTGAGTTAGGGCTCGTTCACACGGGGCACGGGATGGCGTATTTTGGTCCTGAATTTGACGCGGGAAGCCTTGTCAGAATAGGACCAAAATGCGCCTTCCGCGACTGTTGCGGCTTCCGACATGCGCAGCTTTCCGCTCCGGTGTAGGTCCAAATGAATGGGCCTAGTCCGGAGGGTGCTGCCGAAAGGCGGACGCCGTTGCTGAATCAGCCACGGAATCCGCCTGAAGAAAGGGCAGCTCACTTCTTTTTTCCACTAGCGGTCTGCATAGACCTCTATTGTGAGGGAGCGGATTTTGAAGAGGATTCAGCGCCAAAATCCACCCCCTCTTGCCCCGTGTGAAGGAGCCCTTAGGCACAAAACAGGAGTTAAAGTGCAAGGAGAGGTTATCAGAAATGGCCTTGTGTTAAATGTGCCCTACAATATTATTCTCAACATCAGCATCACGATAAAATTTCTCAACATCTGCACATTGGGAGGAATTTATCAATCCCTCCATGCCACAATACTGGTGTAGACGGATTGATAAATTCCCCCCAATGTGCTGCAGTTGAGAAAGCTGGTTGATGGTAAAAGAATATATGACTCTTTGCTTTAGTTAAGAAGTTATAGATTGCCAAGAATTTTTTTTTTTTTTTTTTACAAAGTTACTGCAACTTCCTTATCTCATACCCCAATGGGGCAGCAGTGCAGTGTAATTTGGGCTTACGTGTTGGCCCCTGATGTCCATTTTGGAATGATCTGAAGCCTGGGTTAAACTTAATGTACTTTGATATTTAAAGGGAATTTCTAGGCTAAAAGTATTCATGACCTAACATAAGGATAGGTCCTCAATATCCGCTTAGTGGCGGGGCCGATACCTAGTACCCCCACCAATCAGCTGATGCACAGAGATTTAAGCAGGATGCAGACAGCTCTGTTCTGTATGTAGTGGCCAGACCTGGTACTGCAGATACTTGAATGAGACCTAAGTGGCAGTGCATCTGCCACTGCACAGAGAAAAGATCTGTCTGCATCCTGCTCCATTCTCTTGTGCTAAGAACAGCTGATCGGTGGGGTGTGACAGGTGTCAGACTTTCACAAATCTGATATTGGTGACCGATCTAAAAATACTGTATACTAATAACATAAATGATTTCCTTCTATTGGAACAGCGAATAAGCTGAATGCGGAGAACACCAATCTACCTGAAGGAAAAGTGAAAATTCGACTGGAGAATGATGGGACTATACTGGACGTGGATGAGGATGATGTGGAGAAGGTGGGTTTTCTATGTTTAAAAAAAAAAAAAAACAAAATCCACAAAACTTAAATCCATCATGCACCTGAAGATGCCAAACTTTGTGTTGTACTCCATTAAAGAAAGTGCTAGTTTCTTCACCTATTTGCCTCCTTCTGTACTGACAATATCTAAACAATAGAAGTCTATGGATAGGAGAGGTTATTGGGAACTACTATCCAGCTTTCTCTTGTCTGTAGGCTTCCTCATATCTCCTGTCTCTCTCCTTCTCCTCTCCCTGCTCCATAGACTTCATTGTAAGCTAGAACTACTTGTGTATGGAGTGCAGACCAGAATCTCTCAGATAAGCAAACACAAAGGTTATGATTAAAGACAAAGGCACTTTTCTTAGTGAAGTATATTGAAAAGTTTGTTCCCTTAACTTGAAGTTTAGATTTACGAAAAGTGAAATGTTAGCAGGGAATTAGGCAAAAGTATGTTATAGGGCAGGAGGGGCTCAGCAGAATGATATATAGTTTCATGGGAAAATCTTCAGTATAATCTGTCGTTTATCCATTGAAGTCTCTGCTCTTTCTATGTTGTATAGTCCAGTAGGCGGTTCTACCAGTGATTGACAGCCTCCCCTCTGTATTGTACATGCAGAGATAGCTGTCATTCATTTAAAGGACCCGCCCACTGACTTTATAGTAAAGATTTCAGTGAATAAAATATAATTTATACTGAGTCTTTCTACACAAACCTTTGTATCAGTCTGCCCAGCTCCTCCTGCTCTATAACGTGCTGCCTGTAGATTGGACTACATTTTCCTGCTGACAGGATCCCTTTAAGGCCTAGTAGAAGTCTTTAAAGGTAACTTAAATGAGTTCTGATACCTGTTTAGCTATGTTCACATGTGGCAGACATACTGCGGATTTCTATCCAGACTTCTGGGTGTAAAATCTACAGCAGAATACAGTTGCAGCAGAGTAGATGAGAATTTACATTGACCTGGTATATGACATGTAGTGTGGATTGTTATATCTGGAGTAAGCCTAGTTATAAGCTATACTTTGAGATAGTGACCCAACTCTGGCCAAAAACCAGTCAATGCTGATCTATGGCAGTGGTTCTCAACCTATGGTGCATGTAACCCCGGGGTATGCTAATGCAGTCTCAGTGGTACATGCTGTGGCTGAGAACCATTGCTCTGGAAGTCACAGATTTGGTGAGTGCTCAGATTCTGAGGCTCCTGGGGTTAGTGCTGCCCAAACCACCCACCATCTTCAATCATTGAGGGCCAGCAAGCAGAGGCAGATGCCAGAAGACATTGCTTTGGGGTTAAGTGTGCAGGTCTCTACAGTAGTGGGTAGTATATGCTGAATAGACAGATCAATTCTGAGCTATATTTGTTCAGAAGCTAAAAGACCCTCAGACCTTTTAGTGCCCCATAAACACAAACATTTGCATGGCGCACCAATTTTATCTCCCCACTTGAGATTAGGAGCAGGACCTGTCACATGACAGACACCATGGTGTCCATTGGGGGTACCCATTTGAATTAGTTTTTTTCCACGAGGGGATACTTTGGTTTGAAAAGGTTGATAAATACCGGTGTATGGATATGTTTTCAGGCATTTACAAACCTAATTGAATTTCCCCATGGTGAGACTATTAATGGATTATCTTATTTTAATGTACTTTTATTCAGGCGAACCCTCCGTCTCATGATCGGGTGGAAGACTTGGCTTCACTAGTTTATCTGAATGAATCCAGTGTACTACACTCTCTGCGGCAACGATACGGAGGAAACTTGCTTCACACCTTTGCTGGACCAGCGATGGTTATTATGAATCCTATGAGCTCTCCTTCTATATATTCTGAGAAGGTAAGTCAAAAGTTTTGTGACATATAGACACAATTATGGTTATTACCATTTGATGATTTTATATATATATATATATATATATATATATATATATATATATATATATATATATACACACACACACACACACACACACACACACACACACACACACACACACACACACACACACACACACACACGGGTTGAGAAGCCAAAAATGTGCCAATAGTATATAAATTCTGATTCCGATTTGGCTACGGTTGTAACATATACCGATAGGTAGCTGTGGATTATATGATCTATCAGCACGAATTTGTTTTACTTGTGACAAATCATTTTGGTGGAATATCTCCACCTAGTGGAAGTGTTAGAAAGTGCAGTTATTGAAGAGTTAGGAATACGAATAGCCATACATGAGATGATTTATTATCATTGTCTTTCTTCTTCGAGCCGGTGTCTGTGTCCTTGTTGAATAACCGAGGGCCGAAAGTCACTGTGAGTCATTTACTAAGTTTGATTTAGCTCTAGATTTTTTTTTTTTTTTGTTCGACCCACACAAGAACCACTTTTCAGAAATACACCTATGTTAATTTCTGTGATTCATACAGTAGGTGATATATTACCATACACATACATGGGGGGAAAAATATGCAAATAGGTTCCTTGACGGAAAAATGAAAACTTTTTTCAAGATGGCTCCATATAGATGAATGCCTGGTTTTTACGAAGCCTAGTGACGTGATCTTGGATTAAAGCCAAACTAAAATATCTCCTCCAAAATGGAGAGAGCCCATTTACAGACAGCTGTTGCAGGGTTATTGCCCTTCGCTGGGGTAAATCAGGATGTTACTTAGTAGGCTATATAGGCCAGACGTGGACTATGACTGCTCTTGTAGACTACCTTTTGGAGGGCAGAGTCTTTCAAAACCATACATTCTCTGTTAAGAATTCTGAAAAAAGATTATGCAAATATGTCTGTAGATGAGTCTCTCTCTCTTTTGGAGAATTTCTGGTTTGGTTTTAATCCCAGATTACGTCAATAGATTTCTTGAGGGCATTGATCTATAGGGCACTAGACAAAGTTTTCTATCAAGGATTTGTGTATTCTTTTCACAGGATTTTTAGTCTTAGTAGAGCATATATGATCTGTAAGATCCTACATACTAGAAGGTGGTTTACAGAGGTCTCCTTATTGAGTACATATGGATTTTACTTTTAATTCTATCTGAGAAGTCAAGGGGGCGCTCCTGCTTAGGGATTGAAGCCTTCCATTCATGTGTACACATACAGACATAGCTGTCAATGGCTAATAAGACTGACCTTTGACTTCCCAGTATAGAAAAAGCAAAGATGTAAATTAATAAATACAAATTATACTGAATTCCCCCCCCCCCCCCCCCCATAAACCTATATATCAATCTGCTCAGCTCCTTCTGCTCTGTAACATGCTGTCTACAGATTGGAATCTATTTTCAATGTGACAAGTTCCTTTTAAGGTGGCCATACACTTCAAATAGCTGTTGTTTGGCCACTATTTCATCCATCCCTCCATACGCGTGCACTCGTTCCAAGTGTGCATGTGTTGTGAATGACGAGAAGGAGAAGGCTGTTGTCAGAAATCTTTGATGGCAGCTTACCTCCCCTGAGAACTGAAGGCTACCTTGTCTTCAAAGTCTCTGGGCATCAGTTTAAAGGAGTATTCCAGTTATTTAAAGTTATGCCCTGTCTCATATTTGTATTTGTGTCTCTTATTATCTCGTGAGCGTCTGTCTCTCGTGAGCGTCTGTCTCTCGTATCTGTCTGTCTCTGGTATCTGCCTGTCTCTGGTATCTGCCTGTCTCTGGTATCTGCCTGTCTCTGGTATCTGCCTGTCTCTGGTATCTGCCTGTCTCTGGTATCTGCCTGTCTGTCTCGTATCTGTCTGTCTGTCTCGTATCTGCCTGTCTGTCTCGTACCAGTCTGTGTCTCGTACCAGTCTGTCTGTCTCGTACCAGTCTGTCTGTCTCGTACCAGTCTGTCTGTCTCGTACCAGTCTGTCTGTCTCGTACCAGTCTGTCTGTCTCGTACCAGTCTGTCTGTCTCGTACCAGTCTGTCTGTCTCGTACCAGTCTGTCTGTCTCTCGTGTCTGTCTGTTTCTCTCGTGTCTGTCTGTTTCTCTCGTGTCTGTCTGTTTCTCTCGTACCAGTCTGTCTCTCGTATCTGTCTGTTTCTCTCGTACCAGTCTGTCTCTCGTATCTACCTGTCTGCTCTGCCATTTTTCCATGATCTTTTTCCTACAATGTCATATTTCCGATGACTCGGAGGCGTATCAGCCACTCGATAATAGACTTAGAAGTTTCTTATGGCAGCCG
The DNA here is from genome assembly GCF_031893055.1 of Leptodactylus fuscus. Lineage (NCBI taxonomy): Eukaryota > Metazoa > Chordata > Amphibia > Anura > Leptodactylidae > Leptodactylus > Leptodactylus fuscus. Next base: position 51,139,365 of record NC_134266.1, read on the forward strand.
CTATTCTTGAGGTATTATTTCCAGCGTTCCAGCAGTGTTGGTGGCAGCCGCCTCGGCGCAGATGGACATTTGAGTACCTGATGATGGGGATATCTGAAGCCGTATCCTGTTGTCATTTCCATTTGCTCTTATAAAATACAGCAGTAGGCCTCAGGGGATGCCATTTTGCTCTTAAATTAGCCTTCCTTTCCAGCAGCAGAGACCCCTTATTTTTGAGCACAGGCATCAATCTCCCCAGTCTTCATTACAAATTTGCTCTGAAGTGAGATACACGGGGTCAGGCCGGGTCACTCAATCCCTGTCACTTCTTTTCCCTTTTTCCCTGTTAAATGTGTTCCAGGTTTCCATGGCAACAGCGGTTCCCCTGAGCTATACAATGCAGGTACATTCACTCCTAATTATGGCCGCCGACATGTTCCCTAATAAAATCATCCCGTATCTTCCGCCAGTTCTGTCATTTGTATATACTAAAAGCAGTCTGTATGGAGAGAGGATTGCCAGAGCACTATGGGGGCACATGTAAGTGTAGTGCTGTGGCCAGTTACTTGTCTGGGTGAATAGCTTTATCAGACATAGGCCATCCTCATAAATTGTACACGCCACAGATATGGAGGAATTTGGCTCAAGCTCTATAAATTGGCCTGTAGCTACTGAAAAATAGTAGGACATTGCAAAATAAAGGTACAAATACTTTTATTCAAGAGATCATAATGGTCAGTAACCAGCCTCAATCTCTTCCAGGGGTGTAACTTGAGGGGGTGCAGTCGCATCAGGGACCAGGAGTCTTAGGGGGCCCATAAGCACTGGTGTCAGTATTGAGATTGCAGCTTCCATCTGGCCCATAAGCCAAGGAGACTCACAGATTACCATAACCAAACTAAGGCGGATTAAACTCCTTAATACCTATAGACATCACTATCAAGAATTAGCTGTAGGGATGAGGTAGGAGACCCTAGACAAAAGACTGCACCAGGGCCCACAAGATTTTAGTTACACCACTGATCTGTCTTAAATATATACAAAAATTACAACAAGAAAAGAAAACACCTTGCTCGCTACCTGACCGCGAAAAATGCTCTGATCAGATATGCTTTACTAATCCCATGACACCCCGGTATCCTATCACATGGGTAGCTAGAGGTAGAACTGTTTCTGCCTGCTGGGGACAGCAAAATTTTCCAAAATTTTACATTTTCCCCTAAATCTGAGTAACATAAGCATACAGTTAGAGAAGTGCACCATGTCCTTCATCAGAACTATTTGAAAGGAGCTTTCTAAGGGCTAGTTCACACAGAGTTTTTTGCAGGCGGATTTTGACACAGAAATGTTTTTTTGATGAACTTTTACATGAAGCTGTTTTTGCTCCAGCACACTGTATGAAACTGGGAAAAAAAAGCTTCCATTTTTTGATGCGCATCAAAAAACACAGAAAAAAAAATGCACCCAAGGTGGAGAATCTGTGTGGCATGAGGTCTATCTGAATTATATGGGAAGGGTTGAGATTGTGACCCCCCTTAGGTGAACAGAAAGGCATATCATTTTTTTTGGGGGGGGGGAAGGGGGGGGGGGCAAAATGAGATCATGTGACCTAACTGAAGAGAAGATTCCCTGAATTTTCAGATAGAAAGCAATAACTAATAAGGTAATATTGACAGCATTAAATCTATCTATCTATCTATCTATCTATCTATCTATCTATCTATCTATCTATCTCCTGTCCTATCTATCTATCTAAATATAAAGAGAGAATGACATTTCTTGGCCTTTATGCCACTTAGATGCCATGTGCTATTCACATTGATTTATCTTATTTCTAATAATATACATAATTCCCCTCCAACCGGGTAGCATCTGTATGGAGCAGAGAGAAAATGGGATTTCACCAAGGAAACAGTGTTATGTCAGACGCAGGGTGCCAGGACTAATGACTTGTGCTGCATGCTGGCTATACTTCTAGTGTCTGACATATTGTCACTACTGTATGGTCCTTAGTACTCCTGTCTTAATTCCCATCATTAATAATAAGATATGTGTACAGGTGAGTATACGGTATATTGAGGGTATGACATTTACAGGTTTTACAAGACAGTTTGTTTTTGCTATACATTACAGTTAAAGATTATATAGTCTATACTATTATATGACCTGTGGATATGAAGGGATGACTTCTGTTCACCCAGTAACCATGGCCACTATCAACATGCATGTAAATCTCTGCAGCATTTGCACAAAATGAATGGGGTTAAACCAGCGTTTAGGTGACCTCATGATAAGCCAGGCTGGTCTGAGCTTGCATGGCCTCCTGCACAAGTCACTTTAGTCCCGACCATGTCTCCATAGAGCGTACACGTGGCACCATACAATACAATATTAGATCCATTGCAGTACTGTGTCATCCAAGGAAGTGCCATGAAATAGTTCTCCTAGCATCTTATACTCTCAGCACCCTGTAGTAGGTCAATATACACAATACACTGGTAGGGAGCACAAGGCACACAAATAAGTGACCGGCCCTCTTCTATAGGTTGTTGTTTGACATGCTCAGTCGTGATTGGAGATGATGTTGTCTTATAGATATGCCTTGCTATCTTGTTATAGGTGATGCACATGTTCAAAGGATGTCGCAGAGAAGACACGTCGCCTCATATTTATGGAGTGGCACAAGCTGCATACTGGAATATGCTCATGACTCGCCAGGACCAGTCCATCGTTTTATTGGGGAGCAGCGGTTCCGGCAAAACTACAAGCTGTCAGCATGTTATCCAATACCTGGCTACAGTGTCTGGTAGCACTGGAAAGATTTTTTCAGGTATAAATAGTTGTATAAAAGGAAAAAATAAGCTTTTGTGTACATATGTAGCAGTGATCTCCTCGTGAATACACCGGGCTCATAAACTAGGTCTCTGGTTTATTCTTTCAAAACCCTAGTAGCCAAATGGTGAATATGCTGCAAATGCTAATATGTCATAAATGGTTAATTTAAGATTATAAAAGATTTCTGGTTTTATGCAAATAAATTCAAATTCTTATGTTATTATAATTAGACTGTTCGGTTTCACTAAGAGCAAGCAGAGTCCTTAAAATATAAGGTATATTAGAAAGCTGTAGTGGTTACATTTTGCATGCCTAACCTGAAAACCCCTCTATCTACAAGTCCTCTCTACCCATCTCATACATAGGCTGTAAAAGAAGTTTTGAGTACCTTCACATGGGATTGAATAGGAGTGAACGGACTCATGTGGGATGATTCCTGGCCACTAGTGTGTCCATACAGTTTAACAGAAAAGTGGCCAGCGGGGAATGCTCAAACCTTAAGTTTATAGAAGTTGGGGGTATGTTCACATTACCATTGCTACAGTCCATTGCTCTGATCCAGGATCGTAGGATCTTAGGATAAGAGCAACAGACTGTAATGCCAGAATGACTGATTCAAATGGTTAAAGGGGCTCTATCAGCAAAATCAAAAGGCTATTCAGGCACCGTAAAAGTTATATTAAACTACCCCCCAGTTTTAAAATAATACCCTAAAAAAGAATGTGATCTACTTACGCACCGTGCACACTGGGCGGGCATTCAGGGTGCGCCGTCTTCTTCATCCACGCCTCCTCTTCCTTCTATGTCCTCGGGTCCAGTCCTCCTCCGGCGCTCGCGAACTAACATTGATAAAAAAAAAAAAAATGCCCTGGGCGCATGCGCAGTAGCATGCGGCTTCTACTATGGCTACTGCGCATGCGCCCAGGGCATTTTTTTTTATCAATGTCAGTTCGCGAGCGCCGGAGGAGGACGGGACCGGAGGACATTGGAGGAAGAAGAGGCGTGGATGAAGACGAAGACACACTCTGAATGCCCGCCCAGCGTGCACGATGCGTAAGTAGATCACATTCTTTTTTAGGGTATTATTTTAAAACTGGGGGGTAGTTTAATATAACTTTTACTGTGCCTGAATAGCCTTTTTAAAGGCTATTCACGCATATGTGGGGCTCTATCAGCATGATTTTGCTGATAGAGCCCCTTTAACTCTCCATCTGCATGTGTCCCCATTGACTGTAATGTAAAAAAACAAACAAAAACCCACACACAAGGTGAATGCTTGTTTCCATCTTGTTTATCTATTTTCTAACAGAGAGTCTTGCCTGCATGACTTTTTGTTTCCATCTGTCATTGTGTAGATATTACAGTCTGTTGCTCCAATCCTGAAACTGGCAATGGACTGTGATAGTGGTAGTGTGAATGTACCCTTACCAAAAGAGCCGAGCTTGCAGTTCCACCTCTCTATTGAAAACTATAAAGAATGTATTGAATAGCTTTTAGGTGATCCCTGTTCTCCCAATGGGTGAGGCATTTATGACCTGTACTTTGGATATGATTCTACCACTTGGTTAAATATAGACCTATTCAGGCTTGAGGCTTATATACACCCATTTACATTTATAAGAACCTTGCAGCACCTCTTATAAATAAATTTATGGTTTAATAAAACCGTTACTAATATTATTGTCTTGACAATTATAGCTGAGAAATGGCAAGCTGTATATACCATCCTGGAAGCTTTTGGCAACAGCGGCTCAAATCTGAATGGAAATTCCACACGTTTCACACAGATCATTTCTTTGGACTTCGACCAGGCTGGACAGGTGGCTTCAGCTACTATACAGGTGAGAGACGGGTCTGTCAACATGATGTCAATCAGATTGAGGTCACACCTTTCATGGGAAATGTGCCTGGATTGGGAGAACTGTGTGATGGGCTATGTAGCCTTCAGCAGGGAACAGATTATCACTGGATAGAAAGCAGCACCTTCAGACGTGTAAGGACACTTGTAACTAGAAAGTAAATTTAACGCCTGGAAGTCACATAACCGTATGGTAGTGGTTCAGTTTATAACAGGTAAAGGAAAAACTCTGAGACTGTCTCACTACTATTCATTAATATCACAAGCTGTAAAATATAGTCCATGAGTACACCACCACCCCTTTAAGAGTCCCTCCCATAAATGGTAGCACTGGCAGAGTGCCCTCCCATGGAAAATGGCACCAGCACATTTTTCCTCTTTAGACTGTTACGGATAAAAAAAACAATACAATTTGCATTATCCCTATTTCTTACCTGGGTCTTGGTTTGCCAGAGCTATTTATGTAGAGTAAAGTAGCACTGATGTGTTTTTGTTTTTCTTTTACATTCAGACCATGCTTTTAGAGAAACTCCGAGTAGCCAGACGTCCCGAAAATGAAGCAACATTTAATGTCTTCTACTACCTCCTGGCCGGGGCAGATAACGCACTTCGGTAACGCAATAAACTGAATTTTGCTTTTCTCCTTGGTAGAATATTTGCAACATGGAAAGGGACCAAAACCATTCTTGCACATTTGAATACTGTTCATGAAAGTGAATCTCCTTCTTTTATCCTTATATTGTTTTTCGGTTACTTCTCTCTACAGGTTACCTCCGAATTATGCTCTTTTATAGATTGGCGCTGATACTGAGCTCCAAATCCCTTTTTTCCATTGGAGTTTGCAGGATGCCAATTCTATATTGAGCACCATTGTAACACAGTGTGCAATAAGCTCCAGAACTTCCTCTAGGGACTATCAGGTAGCCTGTATACTGAGGGTTTGGAGCCCTGTATCAGAAAACAAACCTCTGATAACTATAGCAATATATTAAGTCAATAATCCATAGACAATTCAGGAGGTACTTAAAGAAGTTTACCTGGACTATATTATCCTTAGCATAGGTGTTCAGTGTCAGTTTGGTACCGATCGACTCCCGCCAACTCTTTATCAAATACAAGACACCATGCCTTAAGTTATATAGAGTCTGTGCTTGTTATTGCAGTACAGTGTGATTCTATTGACCTGAGCTGCAGCATGATCAATAGACATGAACACGATTGGCCTGAGAAGAGACGTTTCTGAAAATAGGGTGCTAGTAGTCAGAGCCTTACTCGTCTTACAAGGTCTGAGGATGGGTCATCAATATCATAGTCCTGGAATCCAATTTAAAATGAGAAGTAAAAGACAGACTGATGATTAAGGGTGAATGTTCCTTTAAAGGAACTCTGTCTCAAATACAGTTCAGTGTGCCATCTCTCTTGGGCTGTGTTCACATATTCAGAGTTGGTAGAAAAAAATAACGGTCAATGAATGGGGTCCATGGACTAGAAAAACAGACCCAATATAACAGGTGTGAATACAGTGTTAGCCAGAGAAAGAAGCTGATGGAAAGAGTTGCAATGTAGAGCAGGGCTCTCAAACTTGGTCGAGCAATTGACTGTTCATAAAAATTTAAAGTTGAAAGGTCGCTTTCTTTACAAATTCTATACAATACAAATTTATTGTAAAATAACACCAGAAATGTTCCCGTCTCCCCCAGCAGTGGTTCTACATATTTTAATGTCTTCCCAGCAATGGCCTTAGTACATGCCCCCCTGCTCTGGGGTGTGCCCTGTTCCTCTGTTCTCCTATTCCAGGAACACAGAGTGGAAGGTGCCAGAGAGCAGAGAAGTAGACTGATCGGGAGAGTAGAAATCTATATACTGATGCTGCCCTTAGCATTTTGGCCTCAGGTTTGTGGCTTACAAGCTTGGGAAGCTCCAGAATTGGGTCAGGTTTTCTTTTCTCTCCAGTTCTGCCAATCCAACTGGATCTACAAAGCCAGGGAGAAGTCCCTGGGCTGCAGTTAGCAGCCTCGGGGGCTGAAGATGGCCTATAGTCCACATGTTTGTGACCCCTGGTGTGAACTCAGCCGCCTGTCTGAGTATAACACTTTGATACCCATTGTGGGTGTCCTGCCTACTTTTTGCCCTGCAATGTTATTACCAGAGATAGATTTGCATTTATTACATGTTATACTGTGATTTATAGCTTTTTTTTCCCTTACCTTTCCAGGACAGAGCTTCATCTCAACCACCTGGCAGAAAACAATGTGTTTGGTATTACAGCCAAGGTAAGCAGTGCCGGTCACCTCTACATATAGTGTTCTATTGTCACAGCTAGAAATGTGATATAGGATAATAATGATGCATCCATATACAGTCACACACTTCTACTGGCTGGCACCAAGGGCTAGACGCAGCACTGACAGTCACCTTCTGTTGTTATCTGTCACAGCTGAGCAGACTCTGCATATTGGGGTTATTAAAGCGTGCAAAGACGTAATTGGCTGTAGACTGAAGTATTTGGAGTGACGGCTTGGTGCCTCGTGAATGGTATTCATACCGTAATCTTGTATCTGTGATTCACTGTAAATGGTTGCAGTCTGACGCTCACCTTGTTCAGCAGCCTCATTGTCCAGAACTGATTCAGCTGCTTATTACCAGAATAAAGCAACCTATCCCGAGAAGGTGATTATTTACGGCTTATCACATGTGTATAGCGCTGTTATATACAGCCTTGATCCTCTGTCACATCACTACGTGGCAAAAAACAAGCGAGAACATGAAGTTATATAGAGAAAAATAACCTAGAAAAACGGTTTTAAGCATAAAAATGATACAAAAACAAAGATGGGTGGGCCAGTGGAGGTGGAAGTAATGCCCTAAAACCAGTTATTAAATGATAAAAATCAGGCAAAGCACTCATTGCTGTAGATTGCTTTCCATCATTTAGTCTGAAGGATGAAAAAGTGACGTTCCAGGTTACATAATTGATGACCTATCCTTAGGACAGTTCATCAAACAAAGAGCGATGATCTTGGCGATCAGGCATGTGATCTGGGAGCGCCTCTGCTGCTTCAATCCACTGATACATGGGGGGTTTGGGTGTCAGACTCCCATAGATCTTCAGTCCTAAGGATAGGCCATCAATTTAAAAGTCACAGAAAACCCCTTTTGGGGTAAAGCACCACATTGCGGAAACACAGCTTTTTTTTGTTGCAGGGTTTGTTTTTTGTTTTTTTAGGCAAAGCCAGGAGTGGATTGAGCAAAAGGTAGCAGTATAAGACCTTCCTATATATGTCTCATTCCTTTTGTAGCCATTCTTGGCTTTGGCTCCAAAAAACGCACCAAAATCTGCAACAGAAGCTGCGTTTCTACAACGTGGGGCCTTAACCTTCAACTTTGGTTTGGGGATCTGCAAGTACCTGCCGTTTGAACTATTTAGAAGCCTTATGTAAAAGCCTTATGTAAAAGACTTCAGAGCAATAGCTTCACTTGTATCACCGTACCTTTGTTTAGGAATTATATTGCTATGTTCTCAAATTATGTACCGTAATTTCTCAAGTGTACGGCACTACACGATTGTTACTGGATGGACATAATTTACTGAATTCATGTGAGTACCATAACAAGTGGCTGTATGGTTCTGTGCCCAGTGTGGACAATCCACATCAAGCCTTCATCCTCTTATTAGTAAACTTGGCATGTATGTTTCTTGCTTCTGCCAATCCTCTGTAAGGGCGAAAGATTTTAAGAATTTTTTATAAAGCTCCATCTTTTGTAGATTTTTCAAAGAATGCATTTTAGAAATGCATAAATGGCAGTCCCATATTAAAGTGCTATAAAACGATCTATTGATGCACCCCTGTGGGGCTAGAGGAAACTTGTATATATCTGCACTATACAGAAGAAAAACTGTACATATATTAGTGTTCAGTCGATGGCTATTTCTCTTGACTCTGCTATAGCCATCCATGCTGATATGTCTTGACATTGCTTCTGATTTTCCCCCAATTCATTTCAGGTTGTGCCCCCTTGAGTTCTCCCAGCGATCAGACCCTTATCTCCTGTCCAGTGGATAGGGGATAAGTGTCCTTAAGCACACCACCCCTTTAAAGGGGTTGTCCCATCACAAGGATCCTATCTATAATGCTTGTAAATGTGAATGTAAGACTTTTCCTAAATACACTGCTTCAGCAAAACTGCTTTGTTTGTCCACTATCTTACTTTATTCAATTCATTATTGACACAGCCCTGACCTAGCTGCTCCTGAGTCAAGTGATGTGTCTGCCTGCTCTCAGGGGGAGGGGCTAAGTACACAGGAGCGAGCCTGGAGGGGGGAGGGTAGTTTACCCTTTGGGGCATAGGTGAAGCCAGCAACATCGCTATGCTTCTGCCCTGCATGAAGACAGCAGCGGCAGAAGCGATGCTGCTATTCCGGGGCGTGGGGGGTGGGGGGATGGGGGGGGGGGCATGCAGGGTTCTTCTGTCCGCTTGAGAAGTCGGACATCTTTACTTGCAGACAGGGAAGGACGGGCACGGAGTGCAAAAGAACACACCCGATGCCCATTGAAATGAATGACAGGTGTCACGGACACAGCTAGTGTCCGCTCCTAATGTCCGTGACAGATTTTGAGCGGACACTAGGAGCGGACACTACCTGTCGGACACCAACGGTAGTGTGAACGCTCCCTAATTTCATAAATTGCCATTTCCTTATACAATATTATAGCTTTATCTCTTCTTTAACATCAAACTTTATATAGTAAATCTCCTAGCCTGAGCACTACAATAATCACTAAACATAGCCATAGCAAGTATATGATGGACTGCTCGTATTGTGAATGAGAGAAAATACCGCCATCTAAATACAGAACAAATTGTGCCATGCTGATATTTTATTTCAAGCAGAAATCAAGTCTGACCCTTCCTATGTGACTGCCTGCTGTCCTTACATTCTGAAATCACCTGGATCCATATTCAATATCTTACACAGGGTGAAGACAAGCAGAAGTCGGCCCAGCTGTTCAGCAAACTGCAGGCGGCCATGAAAATCCTGGGCATCTCCAGCGAGGAGCAAAAGGCTTTTTGGTTTATACTTGGAGCAATATACCACCTGGGATCAGCTGGAGCCACCAAAGGTATCAATATTTGTCCTTGTAGGATGGCGGAATAGTGATATCACATCTGTTCTTCTATAGTAACCCAGCGGATGGTAAAATGATCTTGGTCATTGTAGACAAAACTACATTAGGCTCATGATGGGTATGGATATTACACTAATAATACACAGTCACACAGATTAGAGAGAGAATATGATATACGAGATCTACTGCTTACAGATAACTGCTTTATAATAGGCTCACTGAAGTAAAAGAAGTCTGCCCCTTAGACCCAAATAAAGCCTCACAACCTTATGTATCTAGCATTAGTCTCGGCCAACCATCTAAGATGTATGGGGCCCACTCGACTCTTCCCAAATGACAGGGAAGATTCCAACTGCGTGGTTCTTTTGTTCCTGGTGTAATACGCCACCTCCAGACATGGCTGCCAGTGGATTTCCCTCTCCCATTTAGTACACCGGCAGTATTTAGTCAGGCAGTATCACGTTTATGGCCAGCAGATCATGGTTCATTTATATGCTGAGGGTTTAGCATATAAATTATTTATTATTATTATTATTATTATTATTATTAATAATGATGATGATAATAATAGGCTGGTAACTGTTGTAATATCTACAGATGGGTACTTGCCGTGGGACTGACAGACCAATATGGTTATGAATCAAGGGAAGTAGCTTGCAGGAGGGAATCACAGGGAAAAGCAGCTGGAACTACCAATGGAAAGTTACCGATATTATGGCTGCTGGCATCTCTTATATTATCACAGAATAACTATGCTGCAGCACAGAATGAAGCCGGCCATACACTTTTAGAACAAAAAATTGGGCATGTTGACATCTCACTTGCCTGGTTCATCTTCTTTTATATCCTACAGGGGAGTGTTAGGAGTCTGACATTTCCGTATACAAATCTGACAGTTCTGCAAAAATCAGAAGGTTCTGCTGACATTTCTCTTATGTATGACCAATTTACGGATTCATAGATCCAAAAAGGAGTTTCCGTGATTCTATATTACAGAGCCGTAGGGTTCCATGTCTGATCCTTTGGTGTCTGTGTATGGCACTGCCTTTTCCCTAAAGCAATGCTAATACAGATCGCTTCCATAGTAGTGTCCGGTGAGACATGACAGATTTGGTTTTCTCTTGGATTCTGTATAAATCTGTGACAAGAATTCGTCTTCTACCTCTGTATGAAATTGAATGCACATGGAGGTACATTATAAGCCCATATGGCGCCATATTATGGATTAATGCAACAGAGATCCATAATATGGCCAAAGGTGGCACTGATGGTTGACTTGGCATAATGGCAGTATAACTTGGTAGTCTTGTCAATGTTTCCTATATTGGCAATAACCTGTATTTAATGGCCATTCAAGGTCTTATACATATGTTAAGATGCACTAAGGTTATTACAGCATCTTATGGTGGCTCAGTCCCCTCATGGCACACTTTATGTGGGCATTTCCTTTCATTGGCACTTATTTTAATGCTGTAATAACTATGAGGCAGATGGTATGATGTGACTTGTATCTGCAATGAATAACCTGTGTATAACCTTCCCTTCCCTGCAGTTTCAGATGTAGATGCTCTGGGTAACTTGGTTTGACTCTTGCTGAGTTTGTGTTTCTACTCGATCTCTCTCATGTGCATTTCTACTTCATCCTCCGGCTGCGGATCACTTTCAGCCACTCTGTATAGCATGGAGCATGACTAATCTGAGCAGGCACCGAGCCCTGGAAACCTAGTCACAGCCAGCCTCATAAGAATGGCTTAGCACCTACACCACCCCATCACCTGTGCATACACCTTTATGTAATAACCGCATTATCTCCTAGGTCGTGAAGAACACATTTTGTTTTGTTTTTTACTAAGAAATGTTATGAATATTAGAATATATTATACAGAGATATGTGCACAGCATTACAACAGGCATCCTGTGATTGACGTCCAGCCAAGTCCTATGGCTCTTGCTCCTGCGCTGTTATGTGAATACATGATCTTTCCAAAGTACAATAGGTCATGTTGTATAAACCTGGTAAAGGCAGCAAGAAACTATATTCTGAAAAGTGATATAGTTGCTTTATTGTCAGACACCACTAGAGGGCAGGCTAAAACCAGCTTTGTGTAAAGGAAACAATAGTTCACTTTTGATAAACTTAACTAACTTGAACTAATTCGTTAATATCCTGTTATAAGTATTTTCTAAAATGTCTGATTTTATTTCATGCATGATATGTAGGATATGTTTTTTCTTTTTTTAAGAATTGTTTATTATAGTGAATTTTTTATGATTTATTAAAGGGCTTCCTCAAGTGTTACCGCACCATATGAGCAAACTTTGTAATATACACCCCGGTCCCTTGTGGCACATTTTCACAGGTGTACAGAGGGACAGATGCCCTGTTTCCATTACTGACTGACCCTTCTGTACTCCTGCAGCTTGCACATAGAGCAGAATGGGCTGTGTCATGTCACCCAGAGCCAGAGCGTCGGCATAGGGGACAGACTAGACTTACAGTCCCCCGTAGAGCTGTGAAAATTTAGGGGTATATGTTCCGTGTTTGCTGGTATAGTGTAATGAGTACACTGCTCAAAAATGGTATTCTAGCATAACCCCTTTAAGATGTCTTCACTATGTATTAGCATGAAAAAAAACAACTTCATTGAGCCAAATAAGCCTATTGCATCTAGAGCCGTATTCTGGACTCCATCTGCACAGTTACTATGTCAGTAAAGCTGGTGCTTCCTTTCACAGTTGCTTTACTCTTTGCACTTTTGTGGTGTGCTAGCTATTACTGTGCTTTCTATGGTGCCAGGTGGCACTACTGTTACCTAAACATCATGAGAAATATCTGGTCATCTGCTGTTCCTATGTCCAGCTCCTGTTTTATGTAGATTATATGTAGAATGCATGGCTTTCTTCACACTACACACTGCATGGGTTAATAACCTGTCTTGTCTTGAGATGTCTTTCTGGACCATATATGAAATGTGTTATTTCTTTTTGCTCTCTTCCCATGGCCTGTTATATCGCAGTCTGCACAGAATATTTTTTAGCCAAGTGACAATCTCCTGCTTGTCTTTAGGTTTGCCAGGCAATGCATGTGTCAGTGCTTTACTAAAGAGCAGCTCCAATCTGATATGAATGAGTTCCTGCCTAGATTGCATTCCATAAATTATAGTGTTTCCAGGACCTGGACCCCAATGCTGAATCTTCATCAGGGCTCCCCGTGTACCATGTTCCATTTATAATGGCCAACATTAAACTACTGCTTCTGTATCCCCTTCATCTATCTTTTAGGTCACCTCCTTTAGTTTCCTAGACAAATGTCTTAAGGTGACGACTACTTTTTGGAGTTCTTAATGTTCATGTAGATTTTAGGCTCTCATCTCTGCCAGCTGTCCATCTGTCCATGAGCACATCCTGCAAACTGGACTCCCAACAGGCTCCATTATAGTCAGCGGAGTCCCTTAGGATCCATTCATGTGTCATTACATTGACTTTTTTTTATTTATTTTTTGCTCTTCTGGTCCTGTGACGGACCAGAGGAATGGACTAACACAGATGTGAGAGAAGCGTCAACTCTTATTCTTGCATTATTTAGCAGGGGGCGATGACGAGCTCAGAAGAAAACTCTCATAACCTCAAATGTTTCCAATCTCTTTATAAATGTGTTTTTTCCCCTTTTTAGCAGACCTGGTAAATGGAGTGGCTGAATAGATGCAGAGAATAGGATGAGGATACACCTTTAATCTAGACATGCCCTTGTTCTGTATAACTGGATTTAGGGCTTTGCAATAATTCCCTCAGGAGGGCCGTAGGTACCCCATAAGTACACAGACTCCTCTAGTGATAATAGTAATACTTGTGTTCATATCAGTATTAACTGGGGCTGCTCTCTTACTATATTCTAGTCTCTACTCTCCTAACCATAGGTGCTGCTTTGTAAGCAAAATTGCAACAAACATTGATCACGAAAGCCACAAAACATTCAACCACTATCCGTATGTGAAAGTTATAGGTAATCTTACCAAAGATAGCAAATGCTGAGGTTAAGAATGGTGCATGAAGCTTAGACTTAAGCTCCTAATCTCAATGGATGTGGATGCATTCTGTTACCGTCTGACTCTATTTATGTTGCGGCAGGAAAGATTATTAGGATTATTAATAAGTGTTTCATTTACTTGGCATTAGCGAAAAATATGGAGCTGATAGCTGAAATATTCATGACGGCTAAACCTCTCAAGTCTTGTATGTTCACAGAAGACTCCTTATACTGTAATAAAGAAATGCTCATCTATACAGTCCTATGAAAAAGTTTGGGCACCCCTATTAATCTTAATAATTTTTAGTTCTAAATATTTTGGTATTTGCAACAGCCATTTCAGTTTGATATATCTAATAACTGATGGACACAGTAATATTTCAGGATTGAAATGAGGTTTATTGTACTAACAGAAAATGTGCAATATGCATTAAACCAAAATTTGACCGGTGCAAAAGTATGGGCACCTCAACAGAAAAGTGACATTAATATTTAGTAGATCCTCCTTTTGCAAAGATAACAGCCTCTAGTCGCTTCCTGTAGCTTTTAATCAGTTCCTGGATCCTGGATGAAGGTATTTTGGACCATTTCTTTCTACAAAACAATTCAAGTTCAGTTAAGTTTGATGGTCGCCGAACATGGACAGCCCGCTCTCAAATGATCTGAAAACAAAGATTGTTCAACATAGTTGTTCAGGGGAAGGATACAAAAAGTTGTCTCAGAGATTTAACCTGTCAGTTTCCACTGTGAGGAACATAGTAAGGAAATGGAAGACCACAGGGACAGTTCTTGTTAAGCCCAGAAGTGGCAGGCCAAGAAAAATATCAGAAAGGCAGAGAAGAAGAATGGTGAGAACAGTCAAGGACAATCCACAGACCACCTCCAAAGAGCTGCAGCATCATCTTGCTGCAGATGGTGTCACTGTGCATCGGTCAACTATACAGCGCACTTTGCACAAATAGAAGCTGTATGGGAGAGTGATGAGAAAGAAGCCGTTTCTGCACGTACGCCACAAATAGAGTTGCCTGAGGTATGAAAAAGCACATTTGGACAAGGCAGCTTCATTTTGGAAACAAAAATTGAGTTGTTTGGTTATAAAAAAAGGCGTTATGCATGGCGTCCAAAAAGAAACAGCATTCCAAGAAAAACACTTGCTACCCACTGTAAAATTTGGTGGAGGTTCCATCATGCTTTGGGGCTGTGTGGCCAATGCCGGCATCGGGAATCTTGTTAAAGTTGAGAGTCGCATATTTCAGCAAGACAATGATCCAAAACACCGCTCCAAATCCTCAGGCATTCATGCAGAGGAACAATTACAATGTTCTGGAATGGCCATCCCAGTCCCCAGACCTGAATATCATTGAACATCTGTGGGATGATTTGAAGCGGGCTGTCCATGCTCGGCGACCATCTAACTTAACTGAACTTGAATTGTTTGTCCAAAATACCTTTATCCAGGATCCAGGAACTGATTAAAATCTACAGGAAGCGACTAGAGGCTGTTATCTTTGCAAAAGGAGGATCTACTAAATATTAATGTCACTTTTCTGTTGAGGTGCCCATACTTTTGCACCGGTCAAATTTTGGTTTAATGCATATTGCGCATTTTCTGTTAGTACAATAAACCTCATTTCAATCCTGAAATATTACTGTGTCCATCAGTTATTAGATATATCAAACTGAAATGGCTGTTGCAAATACCAAAATATTTAGAACTAAAAATGATTAAGATTAATAGGGGTGCCCAAACTTTTTCATAGGACTGTAAGAGTCCTGGCATCATGTCCGCCTTCTGCTGCCATTCTGATGATTTTCAGGTCTCTGCTAGACTCGATCCAGCTACATATACCGGCTCAACGAGTCACTGCATGAGGCGGGTCACTGTTATGGCCAGTGATTGGCTGAGTATCATTATATAGGACTTCCTGTATGATGAGGCGGGTCCAGGAAGTAGAGAATAACTGAGACCCAATAAGTGATGGAGTAGGAGTTGGTGTGGTGAATGATGCCAGGTTTTTTTTTTTTTGTCTTTTTTTTTTTTTTTAAACCGTTTTGCCCCTATACAACAAAAATTATTTTTTTTTATCCCACTAGACTGTACCTTTAATGGTAAAAAAAAAAAAATGGCACACTGCTAAATCATTTTAGATTGTGAAAAAAAAAAAGTAAAATTAAAAATCAATATGTAATGATAAAATCTTTCCTCTTTCCCCGAAATTAAGACCTACCCCCTAGCATGAATTTTCAGGATTTTTGGAATATGCTTAAAATATAAGACCTACTCCAAAAATAAGCCCTAGTTACAGCTCATGAAAAATTGTGTCCAGACAGCTGTGCATGTGAAAAAGGACCAATACAATAGATTCTTCAACCAGGGAGGCAGACACCCTCAAAAGAAAGCGGACATCCCCAAAAGAATCAGACATTGACCTTAAGGGAGCTATCTGTACAAGATGGTACTAGTGAGATAGTTCTCCAGGACAATAATGGTTGACCACAGGTAGTTCCGGGCTTTCACACACAGATCAGGTAGTCTTGCTGGCATCAGTCCACTCCTGAGCCTGAGGGTTGTGGCTGCTTTTAGTGAACAGAGCGAGCCAACCGCTACACTTGGCAATGGCAAGGGACCTGACGGTGTCATGCCTTTGACATGAGTGACACAGATCTGTGTGTGAGAGTCCATCCACCATTGGCCAACTCTAATTGTTTTGGGTGTAAGGGGATCTGCTGAGTAGATTTTTGGTCATAGAAACAAATAAAACATCCCTTGAAATTTAGACCTAACCCATCTTTCGAACATAGAATAATATAAGAACCTGTCTTATTTCCAAAGAAACACGGTATCTAGCTATCTCTATCCCTCTATCTATCTCTGTATCTATCACAATGACTGATGGTGGTTGAATGAATTAGACCAAGGACCAGCCTGCAATCTGCGCTCATCCTGCAGTGATCCCTCAGCAGTATGGCAGCACCTATGATCAATGTGTTGTTGTACTAGACAAATGGTATACACAATTTTTTATTTATTTTTTTTCTTCCCAATTTTTTTTTTTTTTGCTCTCTATCCCTTTATATAAAACCCCTTTGTGTTCGGCGTAGTACACTACATAACAATTAGATAACTGTGTGTTTGTTTTCTAACTGCGTGTTTTTATTTGCATGTTGCATGCTGCTCCGTTGCAATACAGAAGCAGATGAAGGTAAAGACGCGTTTCATCCCTTCTTCTTTCATATACCTCCAAGTGAATTTGTTTCTTGTGTTATCTCTTTATATTCATGCTCAGTCTCTCCATATCGGTCACAGTGTGACAGCTCTTTAATTGAGTCATTGTCGTATTGACACTAGTGTTTCTCATCTCTCATGCCTGTGCCTTGTCTGGGTGACAATATTGTTTCATCTTTGTGTTTATTAGACCATCTCTGCCAAGAGTACTGTCACTCCCGAGCTGGCATCACTTCTGACATTTCCATACAGTTATTTTCCATTTTATTAAAGCCGTGTTTGCAGCTAACAAATACTTGTGTCCTCAAGTAACGCGGCTTAATAGTCTGCTGTCTATAGCGTTGCTCCATAATTTATCAGGGATGAGACAAACAACCTTTTTGAGTAACGTTTAAAGGGTTCTTTCACCGGTAATATTGACGTATGCCATCAATGTATGATTTGTGAGGATCCAAGATCAAAATAGAGCAGAGAGGTTGTGCCGTTTTGTTCCAAAAACCGCGACACTCCAGACTTAAAGGGGTCTGCCAGATCCAAAATACCTCACACATTAATAATTGTTCTGTGTAGGTATTACCTAAGTAGCCATTCTGGCAATCACCTATAGGAATCTGGGCTTCACTGTAGGAAGACCTCCACGTTGCTACCTTGGGGTGGTCCCAGTATTGGTGATAACTGGCCAGGCAGGGCAGGGACTATGGTGCAGAGCAACAAGGTGTCAAGAAGAAGCAGTGTGTGACTGAGTTTAGCACACTCTGCATACTTGCATGGTCAGAGGACAGGTATATGGTCAGGATAGGCAGAGATTGTGCAGGGCAGATTAGGGCTGGCCGCAAAGGTTCAGTGGTCAGGAACAAGCTGGCATCTGCAACAGGTAGAAGATGGTGGCAGCAGACTGAGACAAAGCCAGGGAATAAGCCGAGGTCAAACACAAAATGTCAAGCATTAAACGATAAACGCTTAGCTGGAACATTTTTAGGCTAGAAATCTGATTGCTCAGTAAAGCAAACTGGCAGAGATAGACTAGGTAAGAATTACTGTTGCACTATGGCCCTTTTACATAATAGGAAGGGATTGTTCATGTTATGGGCAGATCCAGCAGCAGCAAATGCACAACAGCTGAAAGGAGCCGGAGTTGTACAACGTGTAGCAAAGCTAGCCTGGTGGCTATGAACACTGGGCCAATATTATAGTTATTTTGCATATTCAGATGCCGCTCTGTTTCTTAAAAAAAAAAAAAAAAAAAGTGAAAGGATCTAAAGCTTCCTTTTTTTGTGGTCAGATGAGTTCCCAGATTTCAGAAATTGATGGCATGTCTTAATAATGTACTGGTTGCCCATTGGCCTCCCTCGCAGTTTCATCTGTGCCTTGTACTTCAATGTGTTTGTCTTTGTCCCGCAGCCTGTGACTGGTGATGCACCAAGCTTGCCTGACCTCTCGGTGGGGTTATGCAGTAAGGAGGAACGGGGATCTCTGGACCCCCCAATCTTCTCAGTTCAATGACCATGAAAGGTTAAATGGTGCTGTCACATATTTGGATCTGTCACTAGAAGACCAATACCATCAACTACAACTAACTTGAGACAAAGTACAATGTTAGATGTTCTGCTGGCGAAATCTTCCCTCCACAAGCTCACTTTACTAGGTTTACCTTTCTGGTATGCATTGCTTTTTGGTAAAGATTTGCCATTCATTTAATAATCTGTGTTCTTGTAAAGCTGGCAGAAAGCAGTTTGCCCGGCACGAGTGGGCACAGAAAGCTGCGTATCTCCTGGGCTGCTCCCTGGAAGAACTTTCCTCATCAATATTCAAGCACCAACCTAAAACCGGCGGTCTGCAGAAGTCAACCTCCTTCCGTCAAGGTCTGGATGATGCAAGCCAAGGAGATGGACCAGGTAAGTGATGCTGTAGTATGGACTTGCTATTCTACGCGTAGATCGAGATCTAATTACAATGGAAATGAATAGAAAACTTGTTTGCAGAAAATTGCCTCTTAGTATAAGGCTTCCTTGCTTAATATTTCATGGCACCCTTTGCTGGCAGTCGTTGCTATCCATGCACTTTCTAGAAGACATGCAGTTATCCTGTAATGAGTCCGCTATAGACAAAAGAAAAGAAGTGCTGAATGTAGCGAAGTGGATACCGCTAAGGAAATGTGTTATAACAGGTTGGCCATTGGAATGAATGACCGTCCATGTAATAAATAGGGTTAGGTTCACCAGAGAAATAGCTTCTCTATGTGGGTGGATCTCACTTTGCCTTATTTGGGGTATAATGAAAGTGGTTGCCATGATAAAACAAATCCTTTTAAGAATTGCTTTCATCTTGAATCATTGATGTCATTTTAATAGCATCAGAATTATTCCAATTAGCTATAGGCAAGTCCTCAAAGTGACTTGTAGGTCTGCAGGAGACTTTAAATATCATGCAGGTTAGACTAAGTTCACATTTAAGCCAGACTTTTCTTTGTTCTGGTCCTTTATTCTGTGGGCTTTTAACAGTAAGTTGTAGATAAGAGGCTACCAGTGCACAGAATGAAGCAATAAATGAATTAACCAGCCAGCAGCGATGTCTACTCCACCCCTCCCTTCTCTATACTGCTTAGAGGCTGAATATGGAGACGCATATGATGGAAACAAGCTGTCAGATTGAAGATGAGGAGCAGGAGAACATCTTAATAAGTGATGACGGAAACAGATGTACCTATGATGTATTATAAAGTTTCTTATATTCAAATGTACTGTTCATTTATGAACAGTTTTTTTTTTATAGCTGGAGGTATGCTATAACGTGACTGCATGATGTTGCTGGAGCACTCGATATATAAAGGAACCTTTCGATAGTAGTGTTCTCGTAATTCTTTATGGAAGCAATTATTCACCAAGACTGTATCTCTAGGTGAAGTGTCCTTTTAATGAGATCTTGGAGTGTAACTTTTGTGTTCTTTGTAAATAAGTGCTTATATTGCTTTAATACGTGACATTTACAGCTTTGTTTCATTAGACTTTCCCACTATTAGAAGATGGCCCGACTCTAGCCTGAATCACAAGTCACTTTTATCATCTCTACAATTTTCTGTTGACTTTAAATTTCTTAACCTTTTTAAAATGTAGAATTTCCAGCCTTTAATTGAAACATCTCCTTCGCTGCCTCAGAAGTTCGGCTGACATTTTCTTTGCATTTTTTTGCGTGTTGCTTTTGCTCTTGACGGTTTCAATTAGACAAAGGCACGGTGAATAAGTAACTCCATAATGAGGTGCCCCTGCCTGGAAACAGCCATACTAGTGACCTGCATTATGGTAGGACAAGCTGACCTTACTTACCTGCTTGTGTACCTATCTGCTCCAGGTTACAGTTTACTTGTACTTATAGGCTCCACTCTAAATGGGTATCCGCTAAGGTCAGGTCTACACAACAGCCTGAAGTATATACTCAGCAACGTTAGACCTACATAATCATTTGCTGTGTTGTCCTAGTCGTGTCTCCTGAACGCTATATATTCTCTTGACTGGTATACAGGGAAACCCAAGTGGATTTGCAATACTCTGCGCGTACCATTCAGATATCTCCATGATTTGAAAGTGGCTCCAAAATTGGGGCTATACTTTTATTTATAGAGGTTTTCTGACATTTACTACCCGATCTCTACATCCAGGATCCTCTCAACGAACCGGAAATGACTGCCCAACCAATCACTGACTGAGTTGCTTCACTGAGATTGGCTAGTCAGTCACTTCCTGTGTGTCAGCAAGGACCAGGAAGTAGCGATCAGTAGGGATCAGTGAGTAGATGCTATTTTTGTTGGAATTTTTTTTGTGAAAGGTAAGATTCTAGCCTGACAACCCCTTTAACCTAAAGAAGCTTAATATTACTTGTACTAAACAGTAATAGGAGAGAGTCCATGTTTCTATTACATTATTATTAATATATATGTATAATATTTTTTCTCCCCATTTACAGGTTCCAAGTTATCCGCTTTGGACTGTCTGGAAGGGATGGCGTCCGGTTTGTACTCCGAGCTGTTTACACTGCTCATCTCGCTGCTTAACAGGTATGGTTGGGGCAAAATTACTATAAAATTCTAAAACCCAAGATAAAAAGGTGGAATTTAGAACTCAAATATATTTTTTTCATTGGATAAAATGTAAACATTACTTATTGTCCAGTGAAAACGTATCAAGCCTTTTTAGAGGTGAATACTTTGTGAATCCCAGTAATCTCAGTGGAGTGGGAATACATATGTGTGTCCTGCCCTAAGTCTAAGTCACATGCATACACACAACTGTCGTGTATGGGTCAGTAAAAAGACCCCCCAGAACAGACTGCACACTGTATATCATCCGTTCTTATGGACCCTCTCATTTGTATATAGGAGACTGAGCTGCTTGCTTTACTGTAAAAACTGTATAGTCGCCCCAAACATATGTATAAAGCGTTTCAACCTATACTTGGCTCTTAGGCCTCTGACTACACAAGAATGTGAATTGTACAGCTGCATTGTGTAAGATTTAAGGAAGAGTTGAAATCTCTTATTCTGAAGGTCCAAGCAGATCTCTCTCCCCCCCCCCCCCCCAGCCTCGGCGAGAGAGTTATGGAGGCGCCATTGCTCATTAATCATTGATATTGTTTCTAGACCATTTGTATCTAGAGCAGATCTCTCCCAGATTTATTCCTCTTGCATTGGGCTTTAGTGGTTATTTAAGGTGTATGGTTCTATAGTTTCAGTGAAGCTGAATGACTGTAATAATTCTTGTTCCCAGATATGAGCACATAAAAGCCGGCTGTAAAACAAAGAAATATGTAGCACTTTGCTGCCTTTAATAGTAAGGAAAATGCGAAGGCAAATAGAAACAGTCATGTTCAGTAATATGACAGACTGTGACTGACAAGATGATGAGCGCCTCCTATGGCTGAATGTATCTGTACACGTGATGTAGAGGTTTCAGTTCACACAATGCTGCTTTAAATGCATAATGCATGAGCACATTGCAGGAAAAAAAATAACTGGATAAGTATAACCATGGGGTGAAAATTGAATGCTATTACTGACTGGTCCATAATGGTTTCAGAATTTTCACTCTCCACGTGTACTCAAAGAAAGCCCCTTGCTTGTGATGGGAAGGCCCATTGTTGACCTTGAAACCTAGTAAATTATTCATTAGTGTAAAACAGAATATAAAATGTTTGCTAAAAAGCAAATCCCAATAAATTGCTGAATACTGGGGTTGGATGATTGTGTCCGAAATATTGGCTGGCTATACACATTAGATGGGGTTTTCAGGAGGTTAGGCCAACCTTCAAGCAGATGGATTTAACTACTTTCCAGGCTAAAAAATATTGATGATCAATCCTAAGTGTAGGACATCTCTATCAGATCGATGGGGGTCCAACACCTTTTATCTGTTCTCGCCAGCGGCTACAAAGAGAATGGAGCTGGAAGCAGACAGCACTGTTCCCTGTGTAGTGGCCAGATCTGGTTACTGCACATCAGTTCTAATTCACTTTAATCGGCAACTAAGCTGCAGTCATTCGGCTCAGACACTATACAGAAAACAGCGCTTTCTGCCTCCTGCTCCATTCTCTGTGTATCAGCTGCTGGGGTCTCAGGTGTTGGTTCCCCACTGATCTGATATGGATGACCTATCTGGCTAAAGTGTATGAACAGTTTTTGGGCAGTGGTTTTAGGCCTAAATTATATTGACCTGTACAATATTAAATCCAGGGGAAGACTTATAGTAAATGTAACCTGTACAGATGTAAGGGGACCTGTCGCCATATAGAACTACCTTTCCTTCTACCATATTGCTTGTAAAGGACTGCTTCGGTGGCTCTTTTGGTTGACAATTACTAGTAGGGTATGTTCACACATTTCAGCGGGTATTTTGCACCATAGAAAAATGGTGCCCACATAGCATTGTTGTAAAAGGGTCCTCTTCGGTTATGTCTGCCCTTTTATTAAGTCTTTTCACATTTACAGACCTTTCCCTATCAGTCAGTGTCTACCCTGGGCATTGTCAGATGTGGAGATAAAATGGTTAAGAGCATCCATTGTTCTCCCTACCTGATGCACCATTAATAGTTAATATACATGACTTATCGCCTCTATTCCTCATCACACGTGTGTATTCACATAGAAAAGTGTTTACTGTGCTACTAACTAGGACATCAGTCTTGTGTACAGGTGAATTGTAGCCCAGTCACTGTTGTTCATGTTCACACTTCAAATGGAGGTTGCTGCCATCATCCATCAAGCGGGTGTTTTATTTCTCATGGTTATGGTGCATGATCAGTTTGCAGAAAGGACGAGCGTCTGTTCACAGACCATCCCCTGCAGGATCAGGACAATCCCTGTGATATTTATGAATAAACCTTATTCCATTAACCAGTTTTATACCCAAAGTCCTGGAACGATCACAATAGTTGATTCTAAGTAATTTTGCAATATTTATAACATAAGTTTTTCCCCATGTTTCCCACTTGATGTCACTGTTAATAATGCCAACTGACAGGGATAGAATCAGTTTCCTTCCCCTTCTGGCAGCTGACCGTGTAGTCCCTTCTTACTTTCCCCACAAATGGTTATTGTGTATCAAAATGATAAAAATAAAAAAATTATAAATCTGTACTGAAATCTGCATGTATAACTGCACCACTTGGATTTTTTTGTGTAGATAAATGTGGATTTCATTGCAGATTTTCCACATGTAAATCTTGATCATGTTCATGTACCCTTATAGGGTTAGTTAACAGTTTTTTTGCAGAAGGATTTTTGAGGTGAAATCCACCATGAAAGCCACCATGGAGCAACTTGTAATGTGTGGGGGCCACTGTGGAGCAGACTGTACTGTGTGGGGGCCACTGTGGAGCAGATTGTACTGTGTGGGGACCACTGTGCAGCAGATTATACTGTGTGGAGGCCACTGTGCAGCAGATTATACTGTGTGGGCCACTGTGCAGCAGATTATACTGTTTGGAGGCCACTGTGCAGCAGATTATACTGTGTGGAGGCCACTGTGCAGCAGATTATACTGTGTGGGGGCCACTGTGGAGCTGACTGTACTGTGTGGGGGTCACAGTGGAGCAGAAAGCTCTATATAAAGCCCCATTCGTATGACCATATTTTGCAGGTCTGTAATTGTGTGCAATTGTGGATCTGCACATTATTAAGGTTAAATTGCTGTGTTGGCACTTTGTGATAAATTAGTGGGTTTTGGGTTGTAGTTTGGGCACTCGTTCTCTAAAAGGTTCGCCATTACTGCTATAGACTATAATGGAGTCTGCCAGTTGTCCATCGGGTTTCTGCTAATTTAATACTGAAACCCAGCAGATAGAAAAGTCTTCCTTGCCGGACTTTTCTTTCCACCGATTATAGGCAGAATCTACATCTCCAACCCTTACTCTGCACAAAATTTTGGAGCCCAGTGGTCTGCTTTAAGCCACACTTTATTCCCACTAAGCCATACCGCTTTATCACCATGTCACGTCCTGTTTGGTGAAGCATAAATATATAGTGCAAGTCATGTACGCCAAACTGAGCCCACATGCAGTCATTTTAGCTAACGTCTCCTAGTGTCTGGGGATTTTGGTAACCACAGTAGCCACAGTTTCAGCGTCCATAGGGTGTACACACGTTGTAAAACTCATTCTCACAAAAAAGGGTTAACGCAGCTTTGAGATTGACTATCGGAGCCCATAGTGATAGTGGTAATAGCATTCCCTTCTGCCGAGCTGCCTGCTTTATTTCACCTGCAGTGCTTCCAATAAGAAGAAACCCCTCCACGTTGTGAGTGGGTAATGACCACCAGGTAATGACGCCGCCACTTGAACAGTTTAGAGGCTGAAGACTGTAAACCTGTGCTGTGTGATGAATGTGTTAAGACACACATGAGAATGCATTGCCCTCTATCTGTAGTGGTTAATCAGAGCGCGCTCGGCAGGTATAAATCACTTTATTGCTGGGTATGCGAGGGGGTGCGCAGGGATCCCGACTCCGCAGCTTATCACGGAGAGATTCATGATTGTAGGGTTCTTCTGCAGTGCATAGGGTAACATTACTCTGCTGCTCTTCCTAAAAGTTATTTATGTTCTCATGTTCATAGCCATGCTTCCAATCTTTTATATGTGCAGCTTAAATACTGGATGAGGCTTTTACTAGCTGGCAGAGATAGTGTACTTTGTGGAGAGCGCCATACATTTGCCCGCTTTATTACAGATATACAGTGCTCTTGAGTTGCGGGTTTACTTTTTTATTATTATTAGATTTCGTTGCGTTTCCTTATTGCTATTAATATTGTAGCTGATAGCTGGCGTAAGTGAATATGCAGACGCTAATGCTTATTATTCTTCCTGAAATGAGCTGATGAAATCCTCCGTGGATGCGTGCCAGCTCCGGAACGTTTTACACACAACATTATCCTTTTCTGTAATTTTGTAATCCTTTTACCGTTGTGTTTTCTTTGTTGCTTTGACAGAGCCTTGAAATCCAGCCAGCATTCCCTTTGCTCAATCATGATCGTGGACACCCCAGGCTTTCAGAACCCCGAGCTGGTGAAACAGGGACGTGGTGCTACGTTTGAGGAGCTCTGTCACAACTATGCACAAGAGAGGCTACAGGCTCTGTTCCATGAGAAGACTTTTGCGCAAGAGCTTGAGCGATACAAAGAGGTATTCCTATCCTATATGAAGTGGTCACAATTGAGGCTCATTGTATATGGATTGCTGTGTGCCAAACTTTATAGGGGTTCTCTGGGCTAAAAATAAGCATAGGTCCTCCATGCCATATTGGTGGGTATTTGTTCTTATCAGCTGATACAAGGACAGATGGAGCAGATAGCGCTGTTCTCTTTGCAGTGGCCAGACCAGGTTACTGCAGATCACCTCCCCATTCACTTTAATGGCTACTAACCTGCAGTGATTCAATTCCACCACTACACAGAGAACAGCGCTATCTGCTTCCTGCTCAATTATTTGTATCTTCTGTTGAGAACAGCTGATTGATGGCAAGTGTCAGAACCCCACTGACATATCTGTGGCTTTTCTTTAGGATAGATTACTACTTTTAGCACAGAAAACACTTAAGCTAAGGCCTCACGTTGCGGAAATGCAGCTTTATTTTTTTTTGTTTCAATTTTTTGAGCTAAAGCCAAGAATGGCTAGAAAAGGAATGGTGAATTCATAGGAAGCTCTTATACATCTCCTTTATGCTCAATCCACTATTGGCTTTCACTCAAAAAACGCATCAAAATCTGCACCAATAAAATGTGTGTTCCCGCAATGTGGGGCCTTAAACTTTATTATTATGTGAATTTGTCTATAGGTTGAGGAATAGTAATTAAGGACCAATGTGGAAGTCTAGAGCATGCAACTTGATATTGAGCCGAAGCTATATTTAGACCAATGGGTTACCAAAGTTATACCATCTGAATGACGTGACACTTCAGTTCAGCCAATTGAGTCTAATGCAGGAATACTCAAGTTTTTCCATCACATAGGATACAGATTATTTTATAGAATTTTACCTTGGAAACACAGTTGGAACCCAGCAGATATAATACCCCTCCCTCCAAAAAAAAAAAATAAAAAAATCTTTCTTTATTTGGAACCATTCATTATGTTACATGGCTGAAGCTATGTCTACCCTAGATTCTCTCCATACTAATAGAAATCCTACAATGGATCTGAAAACACATTAAAAGGATTGTATGAAAACACTTGGCTTCTTACTTCCCCAAACTACCTCACTGTTGTCCCCATGATGTATTTCTTATTGCCCCAATCAAATGAACAGGTCTGATCCGCAATGCCAGTTATATCCAGTTGACAATAGTGGCAGTGTTTCTGGAAGAACCAGCCATGTTTTTAAAATCTCATACAATCCCTCTAAGTGTTCACCCTGTGTTTTGCGTCTTAGTTGTAGTGCCCTTGTTGTAAAGTCCATTATATCCTATTCCTCCCTCTTAATACGTTTAGTTTTTTTCTTGCTTTCTACTTTCAATGATTTCTCATTAGGTTTGCAGTTAATGATGATCTTAAGTGTAGTCCTAATTTCTTATTCTGTCTGATAGATGTACTGCCGTAGCCGAACCTTAAATTAGACCTAATTGGTTGAGTGATCTGGTGCAATGGGTTCCTGCAGCAACCTGTTTGAAGTTCTTAACTCTCCTCCGACCTCTCTTGATATAATTGCCTTTATATCACTGGAGATTGAGGCGGCGGACTCTGCCAATGCATTATTCAAAAGAATTTTTCTTTTATACTTTTACTGTTGGAAAGTTACATTTTTGCTTTCCAGCTTGTCAGACCATGTGATCTATTATCATTATCGTTATTAGTTTATTTTATTTGTAGTTGTAACGACAACAACAATAATAAATAATAATATATCAATACATTTTTTTATTAATGCAGAATTAATAATAAAGTATTGAATTCATTAAATTATTATTATTTTACTATTATCATTAAATTATAATCAAGAAAATATTATTAAAGGGATCCTATCATTAAAGCTCAATTTTTTTCTCACTAACACATCGGAATAGCCTTAAGAAAGGCTATTCTTCTCCTACCTTTAGATGTCTTCTCCGCGCCTTTCGGTATAAATCCCGGTTTTCATCGATATGCAAATGAGTTCTCTCGCAGCACTTGGGGCGTCCCCAATGCTGCGAGAGAACTCTTCAGCGCGAGGTGGCGCTTCTTCAGGAACATCTTCTTCACGCCTTCCAGCATAGGCTTCAAATATCTAGGCCTAGGGCAAAGCTGACTGCATGCCCGCCGGCCACAAGAAAATGGCCGCATACACAGTATTGTGGGCCCGCCCCCAGTGCTGCGAGAGAGCTCATTTGCATACCAACAAAAACCGGGATTTATACCGAACAGCGGAGAAGACATCTAAAGGTAGGAGAAGAATAGCCTTTCTTAAGGCTATTCCGACGTGTTAGTGAGAAAAAAATTGAGTTTTAATGATAGGATTCCTTTAAGCCTTTGTCCGTTTCCATGTATCATTAGGATCACATCTACTAAATGGTGATCTACTTGAGAGCATTGTCATTTTGGATCTTGTTGAATCTGACAAGTGTTATGTGAGGCTGTTATATCAAGTATAGGCGAGCAGTGATACCCAATGCACCAGCCTGTAAATGTAGCCTTTAGTTACTGACTGATCTCTAATGATGCCTTAACTTCAATCTTAGTCTCATGTATACTAATCGTTCATCTGTCCCCTCTAGGAAAATATAGAGCTTGCTTTAGATGAAATTGAGTCCAGTACATCTGGCTCAATAGCTGCTGTAGACCAAGCTTCACATCAAACACTGGTAAGCAAGGCAGGGGATGCCGTAAGTCTTATAGAGATGTCGGACTTATCATTTTTGTGATCTGGGTTATTTTAATGTACATTACCCTTCTACTATTTGTAGTAATGAAAGGGAAAGTCTTTGTGTTTTGTGTTGTCTGCAAATATTCCAGAACAGGGATCTGACCTGGAGGTAAGTGACTTCACATTGACAGGTAGTATGGGTTAGGTATGAGTGATATGTAAATATAGGTTAATGGGATGATCTTAAAAAATAAATGTCAACCAGCTGTAAATGAAGTTGCAGATTGCTGCGAATTGTCATGTAAGGGTGGACCTTCTGATGTTTTTTTTTACTACTTGGTCTCAACATACGGCATATGTCTACTCTATCCAGTCACTGACCTGTCTCATTCAAAGATTTCATGTGTCTATATGGAGTAGAGACCGGTGGGGACTCAGAAAGGCTGTGTATACATATATATATATACTCAAAGGTCAAAAATGGAAGTCGCATGGTCATTTTAGAACACACTGCTTTTCCTGTGTGTATTTGTAACTGACTGTTTAAAGCAGAACCTGTCCAATATTTGTCACTTTTTATGGACCTCTAAATAGCATCAAATCAATGAGGGGGTCCTTAGAATGGATCCAAGATGGCTGTTAAAGCATGGACCATTTTGTCCGTGTTACATGGCAGTTACTCTCCCCCATTAGTGTGAATACAGCCTAAGGGTCATAACGGGATCAGTAAGGTGAGTTGTGTTTTTTTTTTCTTTTCTTTTTACATAAGTAGTGTGCCCTTTTCTAAAACCATTATCCCTCCAGTCACCCCTTTATTTATAGGAACATATTTGCTCAGACAAGATGAACCCTGTGCAGCCTCACACAGTAGGGGTCCTCGCTTTCCAACTGAAAAGTCATTTCAATGTTTTTTGTTTTTTTTTTTCTCCAAAAAAACATCCTTGGTTACGTTCTGGCCCCTCACTGTAACTTCACTGCGCGTTTCCACAAATAGTACATATACTTTCATAAGTCTAGTGGGTGACAACGCAGACGGGAGACGTGTATCTTACTGCCACTCTCTCCGCAAATGCTTTTTGATCCAATCAAACACGGCTTTTACATTTATTAGGCATAAAGTGGCAGCGAGTGGGTTTTTCTGACTTCGAGAGATGCTCTAGAGAACGATTTTTTTTCTCCCCCTTTTTCTCCCTTGCTTTGGCTGCTTTGCTTAACTTAAGATCCACATTAATAAGAAAAGTAACTGAAATACTTGCAAAGTTTAATAGAATGTGACAGCAGCCGCATGACTCATAAAAACGTTGACAATAAATGTCTGTGGCTGAAGCTCTTAAGAAGCGGCATTTCAAAGCAGTTCATAAATACCCATATGCTCAGATCTGGCAGGTTCTGCAGCCAAGGTAGACGCAGGGAGCAGTAAAGCATTTTCACCCAGGAGAGCCTGTTGTGGCTTCATAAATGATTCATCGTCTCCTTATATTTAATTTATATGGTATTTATTCCATCGGGCCTCTAAATAAAGAGGCGTCTTAACCCTTGTTAAAGCAGAAACAATAGCGGTGGAAGGAGAGAGTTTGTTTTCAATGCACCTTTGCAAGGACACTGGAAGACGAGCTCTGTGAAATGCTGGTTCTCGGGGGAGATTAGCTGGGTCAGGTAAACTTCTCTTTCATTCTCAGGCAGCCTGCAGATAAATCTTCTAATGAGAGGAGAGCGTTGGGAAAGATTCCAAATATGGCTTTTCCCTTCAAGGGGAAACACTTTATTTTTTCATTGCTCAGAAGAGTATCTGTGACCTGTTTGAACAGTAACTGGAAGATGTGGAGCTTTCCTGTAGATTCCCTGCACCACAGCCTCACGCTACGCGGTCGGTCATTTAAAGATCAAACATAAACTTAATATGTTTGTTTTGTTAAACTTGCTCAAGTTCAAGTAAGACCTGCCAAGAAAGCCATCTTAGTAAGCCTTTTATGCAATTCTTAACGCTACTGCATACACTGTCATGCAAGACACATATCAGTGCTAGGTGAGAATACGTAAAACATACCTCCAGTTATAGCCTGTACAATTAATTTGTGAAAAATTGTTTAATATGTGAAAGTTTTGTAATACATCTTATTAAAGAAGTATGTTTTCTTCTTGAATTGTTGCTGTTACACTCTCTTACTATTTCTCCCTTTTTTAACATGGCTAGGTTGTAGATAAGAGGCTGCTAGTGCACAGAACGAGGCAATAAATCATTTCACCAGCCAGCAGGAAAATACTACTCCATATAGTAGTATGTATGTATGTATGTATGTATGTATGTGTGAGGCTGAATATGGAGATGGATATAATATAAACAAGCAGTCACATTAAAGATTAGGAACAGGAAAACCGCTTAATAAGTGGTTAAGGATACAGATCTCCTTAATAAGATATATCACAAAGTTTCTTATATTAACCTGTACTATACATTTATGAAAAGTTGTATAGAATTGGAGGTATGCTTTAAATCTTAGAAGAAACCTTTGTTTTTGATGACTCAATGAAAATTTTTTAATACAGATATCTATATTCTTTTCCCAAATCTGCGACCATCTCAATTTATGGTTTTATATGATAGGAAAGTTACTGTATATACTTGAGTATAAGGTGACTTTTTCAGCATAGTTTTTATGCTGAAAAAGCCCCCCCCAGCTTATACTGGAGTCAGGGTCCAACTCAGGACTGGCAAGAACCTGCATAAATTAAACGATGGGGGAGGTCCTTTAGTGCTACAGTAATAATATAGGAACCCCCCCCCCTCTAGCAATAGAGATGAAAGCCCAGAAGGCCCCTGCTGCTTCCCTGCATCGAGGAGAGGAAGTGAGAATAAAGTGAAAGTAAAACACACAGGTACTTGCTGAAATACTATTCCTAACCCCTAATGTCAGGCATTTGGGGTTATTAATTTAGTTTCAGTAACTCCATGTGCCTCAAATTAATAGCAGTTATTCATGTCCCTCATATTAACCCCTGTGTGTCCCATATAAGGGTCACTAATATGTGAGACACATGAGGGTACTAATAAAGGACCTTAATTATGAAGATACCTAATTATTACCTCCCTATGTCCCATGTATCAGTAACTCTTATGTGAGGCACACAGGGGGTTAATGTGAGGGACATGAGGGGTTAAACTGCTATTAGTATGAGGCACATGGAGTTACTAAGCTGTAATGCACATGACCATGATGTCTCAGTTAATGTAATTTTATTGGTATCTATTTTAATTTTAGAATTTTTCTAGTAGCTTCTGCATTCCCCCTCCTCATAGGCTTATACTCGAGTCAATAAATTTTCCCAGTTTTTTATGGTAAAATTGGGGGCCTCGAGTATATACAGTACATAAAAGTACTAAGCAAGGAGACTCTTCCTTTAGTAATCAATCATGGATACAGGTTAAAAAAAGGAGCCTCATTTAAAGGGAGTGTGTATTTGGTGCCATAAGACAAATGGGTAAGGCTGGGTTCACATCTGCGCTTGCTCACCATTTGGGGATTCTGTCCCCCATTTCATTTGAAAAATGCACAGAGAAAGGCAGGACTTTTCTCTCTGCATTTTTTGGGCAGCAACCCAGTGGATCCTGTTAAAGGCTCTGGTGTCTAAGTTTCCCAAGCAGACCTAAAGAACGGAAACCTGAGCGCAGGTGTAAACCTAATGTGACTGTGCTAACCATGAAAAACACTGACAAAGCACACATCGTTCTGCACTGCATTGTACCTAAAGCCAGACAGGACTCGAGACAGACCAGGAGAGATAGTGAGAGTCCTGCTTGCTGCACCCACACAGACTGACACCATTTTCTGTATTAATGTTATATGTATAAACAGAAGGTCATCAGTGTGTGTCGGCGGGGATCCGTTCATTTATTTAAGTCATGTATATATCCACTCTGGCTAAGACATCTATGAGCCCTATAGAGCACAGGAAAAGGGGCTGTTAATTTGGGACACCCTCTATAATCTCCATGTATTGAAAAATTGTACATCTTCCTACTATATGATTTCTGTTCCTAACCATTTTCAAGACTGTATTTGCACGGTAGTTCTTCATCCTGTACAGGGATCCTTCTTGTAAAGTGCATTACAGGAGCTGTGCCTACCAGCACCCATGGGAACTTGTTATAAATGTGACAGCTTTGGAGGTCTCTTGCAAGATACTTTCTGGCTTCATGTAGTAGACTACATTTCTCTTGCTTAAACAGGACTGTAAAAATCTTTGGTTCCAGCATTTCAACATTCCCCCACTTAAAATGACCCTGTCGGTGCTCTGTACAGCTCCAAGATCTGTCTAAATCGCCGTTTTAATTTCTATCCCACAATTCATTGGGCGCCAGATGGGAAATTATTGGCTCCTATGAATATAAAATCCCATATGAATTGCTTTTACCTCTTAATAGCCTGTGGTTGAAAGTTGTGACGCCTCATTTATTTTATGTTCGGTGCTAAACCTTCCTAATCACTGCTTTGATTGACATTTATGGTAGCACTCTTTCTACTGAGAGTACTATTCAGAAGGCTACTCTAAAATACACGTGTTCTACTTACCGGTAGTGTGTTCTCTACCAAATCTAATGAGTTTGCAGCAGGTCCCATGGCAGTATTACATGTAATGATATGGCTTGGTCACCGATATCAAAAAAGATGACTTCAGCAATATACAATATATGCAATATACATAGACTCAAGAAAGCAATTTAGTAGGTAAAGTATTACCCTCCTCCAAACTGGAAGAAAGCCAGACTGCAGGAAAGCTAAAATGAAGTATATTAATATACACTCATAATATAACCAATCACTGTACATTGCTATATACAAATACTTAGAGATGTTTTCAGGCCACAAATAGAATTTTCGTACTGGTGACCAATTCCTAGGACAGGTCATCAGTATGTAATCCACTGAGTCTGACACCCGGACTCTGCACAGGTCCTCTGTTCTAGCAGCCTAGAATATTAATAATATATCCATTATTACAATATGGCGACCCTTTCACCCCAGTAAGATAATCTGTTCTAGCAGCCTAGAACTGCTAGAATATTAATATACACTAATAATAATATCACTGCTATGATCTTTCAACACTCGCACCCTGCAGAGATCATCTGTTCTAGCTGCCCCCAAATATTGGAAGCTGCTGCTGGTGGATGGTGGCGCATGCAGGACCGCTCCTGTTTAAGTAGTAGGAATGGCAGAACAGCCCCTTCCACTGCATAGTGGTGGTTTCAGTGAACTGCAGCGTTGTTCCTATTACTGCTAGTGATCATCACCCATCCACTAGCAGCCTCTGGCATCTGCAGGCTGCATTACATACTTATGGGGACATTATAGTTCAACTCTTTTTATAAAACTGTTTGTCCTCCATGGTCCTGACACTTTCTTCAGACTGACTATGGTGAGGACTGATATATCTCCTCTGTACTTTTTGTGCGTTTGGTGTTCCTTAAAATAGTACTGAATGGTGAGCATCATATAGTTACTGCAATTGTAGTAATTGAGAGGCTGTAAAATACCAATTTCACTTGCTAAGAAATGGAAACCGATTCTAATCTTATTGTGCACCTATGGGATGTTCTATAAGACCAAGTTGGAGACTCAGAATTTACAGGATTTAGAGAGGCAGATTATGCCGGTCTAAGGCTAGGTTCACATCTGCGCCCAGTCTCCGTTCTAGAAATCCGAACACAGGTGTGAACCTAGCGTAAATGCACAATGGTCTTAGTTGCTAATAACAAGCAATCACTATGTATCGTTAATTTTGTAACATAAAAGTTGCCTTGCGATTGGTTCCAGTGAGCAACTAAAACTGTTTTGCTTTTGTACCATTTTAATCTGCCCCAAAGGGTCTACAGGTAATGTCCGATATCGCACAATAGCCAACTTGGTGATCAAATGTAGTCCATGCCTCAATGGGTCATTACTGTCCTGGTGTCATGGCGTGTCGGTGTCTATAGGACTAAATGACTTCTGCCATGGTGTTCCTAATAAGTGAGAGCTATTGTGGCCTTTACACTGTGACTAAATGATAAGTACCTTCATATTATGTTTCATGGACTGTGACTCGGCTCTAAAAAGTGAATATTCTCCGTATATAATGTACAGTTTGTAGATGACTTACAGCGTAGAGCTATTGCTTCACCAGAAATGCCGCCATGTCGCATCTGACTCTTTATTTGCTGAATTAGAGGACGAAGGACATTTCTTTAGATATGCCTTCAGTCATTCTGGATCTTGTGTAGCGGCCATGCATAAAGAATTTGGACAGAATTGCTGAGAGCGGTTTTGTTAGACGTTACTTTAATGAAGACATGGCAAGTCTCGATGGGATGCGGAGTTGAAGTTATTCCTGACACGTCTGTGAGTTTTAGAGAAAAATGGTATAAACTGCATCACAGCCTTTGAGCACATTGAATAATACCCTTTTAGGCTAATTTTACATCTGCGTCAGAGACTTTGTTCCAGTGTCCGTCTAAGATTGCCAAAAGCGTGACTTTTTCGTCCATCGCTTTCAGTTAAATAGGACAAATGCCAAACAGAACCCATTATAGTCAATGGGATCCGTCGGGCTTCATTGGTGTTTATAAGTTTTTGGTCCATTTGTTCATTGGACAACCTGAACATACACCATGACTCTAGCTATTCTTTAAATCTTATCAATACTATGGTATTGAGAAACATGACTAATATAAAAATGACTGAAATGCTATTATACAGTATAATATCTTTTGGCTCATGGGTTGATATAACCCATACGTACCACCATTTCCCAGAACCATCAGGAGGCTCCTGAAAAAATGGCTGACCTCCCCGACTCCAGGAAAAGGTGGCAAATCTCCCAGT
The DNA here is from genome assembly GCF_031893055.1 of Leptodactylus fuscus. Classification (NCBI taxonomy): domain Eukaryota; kingdom Metazoa; phylum Chordata; class Amphibia; order Anura; family Leptodactylidae; genus Leptodactylus; species Leptodactylus fuscus. The sequence goes on from NC_134266.1 coordinate 51,174,599, forward strand.
CTGCCAGGGTCGCAGTCATTGTATATATATCTAGCTCATTTGGTGCCCATGCTATAAGAAAGCGGAGGGGTATGTTCATAAGAGCCGTGGCCACATCTTTGTAGGTACTTGGCTGCACCCATAGGGGAAAAAGACTCAAAACGAGCAATAAAATGTACTATAAGCCTAAACTTTTAAGTTTTCATGATTGAGACCCATAGGTTCATCTTTATCAAAAAAAAAAGTCTAGAAGAAGTTTTCTTTGTGGGCCATGGCAGCCAATAGCAGCTTAGCTTTTATGAACAGTCTAAGAAATGGAAGGTGAATTGTGGGCAGCAAAGGGCTAGTTCACACGGGGCCAAAGGGGCGGATTTTGACAGCGGAATCCACGTCATAATCCGCCACGTCATAATTCATTTGAGCCGACTCCAGGGTGGGGGAAGCCGCGAGATCGTGGCAGACGGGTTTTGACCATATTTTGACTTGGCTCCCCAAGTCAAAATATGGTCAAAATCCGCCCCACCGCCCCCCGTGTGAACGAGCCGAACGACAGTTTTAGGAATAGGAACCAGGCCAGAACTCAGATCCATGATGAAAAATCTTGCCAGACAAAGCAAGGCAAGTTTAACACCCTGGACAACTTCTTTAAAAAAAACAAAACACAAAAAACAAAAACAGTGCCTCCACCCAAAAAAGCCCCAAACGCAATAATTTAGTTTCAAACCACATTTAATCTTTTCTGTTTTTTAGTTTATTTATTGGTATTCTTTGGTTCAGCAGTGCCATCCTCTTATTAGATAGATATGATATCTGCGTTGCCATTAGATACGTGTATAAACCAATTAAAGTTCTATTGATCTTAAAAACCTATTAAGAACAAAAAAGCCTCTTGTAGTTTATGAGCAGTAATTGGTGAATGTGAAGGAAGTATACGGCCATTGTCCGTGTGTTGAGGATCTTTATCTTGTCCTACAATGAAGGCTGTAATTTTACCTTCTAGTCTCGCCCAGTCTGAATTTTTAAGAGCGCCAAGAAACCAGACTAAAGCGTTTTACTACAAAATGATGTTTTTGCTATCTCCAGCATTCAGTATCGATTCCTCTCTTCAAGTGTCTTTTTTAAAATAGGGCCGAGAATTACCCCCGCTGACTCGTCTACCTTGTTATTATTATTTTTTTTTTATCCCCTTTTCTTTACTGGCATTTCATCAAGAAAATCAGGCTGGCAATTAGAGGCGAAGCTGGCGGGCGGACTGGAGAAATGAGATTGTGGATAAGAGGGGACGGAGCAGTTTGTTACTCTGATTAATGGGGGTTTGTTAGCAGGTCTCATTGCCTGTGCTTGCACTCCTTTGCACATGAAAAATAAGTAGCAAACTATTGTTTGACAGGGGGAGACGGGAGAATTGCTTTCTGGGTATTGAACTTGGTTTTAATCGCAGGTAAGGACCCTTGCAAGGACTGATGAGGCCAGAGGTCTTCTGTGGTTACTGGAAGAAGAAGCACTGCAGCCTGGTGGCAATGAGAACACCCTTTTGGAACGACTTTTTACATACTATGGACCACAGGAAGGAGAAGAGACTGGTAATAAAATGGTTTAAAAATAAATTAATAATAACTCAAATAAATTATATACGGTGTGTGTTTATGTGTGTGTATAAATAAATATATATATAATATACACACACACACACATATGGGGTTATATATATTAGTAATTATATAATTATATCACGTTACTTTATACTATAGCTTTTCACTTTTTCATTGTTTGTGCCATGTCACAAAACATTTTTTCTTGTAAATGGTCATAAACCTGCTATTAGTAGAGTAGATGTAATCAGTAACAGAGATTGTCCACTTCGTATAATCCTGTTTTATTGGAGCTGACCTTACACAATATGAAGGCAATAGTGCAATTCCTTTACCGCACCACCACTGGGGAAATTAAGTATTACACAGTTTTCTATTGAAGTCAGTGGATTATTTGTGTCCTGTATGGACATCCTGGGTCCTCCAGTGCAAGAGACACTCTTTATTAGCCACTACTCAGTTTGGGTAATAGTGACCAGGAAAAGCATTCCTTTTTTAACCCACAGTTTCCCAATAGATTTTATGACAATGGATTTTTGAAACCAGTGGTAACTCCTTTTTACTTCATTATGTCTAAGGATTGCTTGGTGGGGGCCTGACTCCAGGTAGCAGTAGACCCATCCGTAATTCATGTAATGTAAGATGTCTGTTGCCGAACCAGATATTCTTGGGCCCACTGTGATTGTGGCAAAATGACTTCTCAGCAGTAGCTTATCAGCAATGAGAAATTACACTTTAAAGAAGTTGTCACATTAAAGACACTTCTCCCCAATCCACAGGAGCTCTGAGCTACCCTATTTTCCTAACTCCCATAGAAGTGAGTGAGAGAACTGGAAATGGCGGAGAATGGTGAGCTACATTGTTTTCTTATCTCCCATTCACTTTTATGGAAATTGCGGAAACAGCGTAGTTCAGAGTTATGCTGTTTCTTTGCAACCTGACCATAGCTAAAAGTCTTCTCAGTGAGTTCTCGGCTGGGATAGTTACAGGACATGGAGGCTGGATGGAGGTTCATGTCAGATCCACATGGGAGCCACGTCTATAAGACTTATATAGCATATCGTATAGATATTCCATAAATGTCTTTTGTGGGAAAACCTCTAAGTATTTACTAAATGGGACATCTCAGGAGCGGTGACCGATCCTTTTACATTGATTATAGAAGGTTATTTCCATTAGGATATGTTTTATATATGATACTCGGAGAACCCTAATATCGAGTATGTTCAGCTATTATCAATTTAGTGCTTTTCCAAGTAGTGAAGCTCTCGTACTGTATGATTATCTGTCAGTCACACTGGCTCTGACGGAGGGCATGCAGAATTTTTAGAGAGTAATTGGCCTCGTGTGACAGGAAGAGAGCATTTTCCCCTTTTCTTCTATATTTCAGCACTAGAGCAACTGATCTATAATGATAGCTTTTCCTAAACCGAAAATGTCTCTGAAATGGAAGAAAACCTACAGATGGCAGATACCCTATAGAAGGTGTAAGAAGCCAACCTGCATCAATTAGAGTCTTATTTAAGCAAGTCTATGGATACACGTTATAGGAGGATAGCAGACATTTGTGATGATCTGTCTGTTCTCATATTGGATAAAATGCAATTCTAGGCAAAATGTGAAAATACATTTTTGTGTCTGGAGATGTTGTCAGGTAGAAGATCCTGCCATATAAAGTTCTTGGAGTTTCTCCCAGTTTTTGTTCTTCTGCACTATAGACTATTCATTAGGGTGTAAAGTTACTGCTGCTTTTTACTACTTTTGTGATTATATTTCTATTATTGTGCAGGTAAAAAACCTTTACTCCGAAGCAATAAAGACCATCACTTCATGCTGGGGCATTCCTATGGCACTAACTGGGTGGAATATGACGCTACTGGATGGTTAAACTATGTCAAACAAAATCCAGCCTCTCAGAATGCCGCTAGTTTGCTGCAAGATTCCCAGAAGTAAGACCGCAAGAATTGATTGATGTGAATGGGTGGCTATAGTACTTCTAAGGGGTGATCTGGGACTGCAAAACTGATGTCCTGGTCAACTTTTGGTGCCCCCCCTGCTGTGCAACTGATTGCAGACCCAGTACCAGTCAGATCCTTCATTGCTTTGGGTCTGTGCACACAACTGAGCGCCTTCCGTAGGTTTTTAAAGGATGACGCTGGGAGAGAAATAGAATCATTGCTTTACTATGCAACATGCAATGAACCCCCACTTACCAAATCTTATCTATAATACTGATGTCTTCTTATGCCTGGCAGTGATTAATATCTCTGCACCCTCTATAGCTACACCCCCGGGTGCTGGTATTCTTCTAAGTACACAGGGTATCTTAGTCTTTATCACATTGTAATTATAACATATAATAATTTATAACATAAATAATTATAATTATTAACATATGCATTGCTTTCTAGGATGTCTGCATAGTGATGCACAATATCAGCCAGTCTTATATCGGCCCATAGGGCCCCAGGCAAAGTGTCTTTCTATAAGTGTGCTAGGTCAAGTTCACATCTGCGTTTGGGTTTCCGTTCGGGGAGTCTGCTTGGGCTTCCCCCAAAAGGAAACCTAATCCACATAAAAAAGCATTTACGTTAGGAAACCCACACACCCCATAGCTCGGTTTCCACACGAAAAATGTGGAGAGAAAAGCTCTACTTTACAGGACTTTCCTCTCCACATTTTGCATGCAGAGAGGGGAACGGATTGGCCCGAGCGCAGATGTGAACCGGGCCTTAGTGGCGTGAGTTTTACACTAGGTTCATAATAGGTGGTCTATGTACTGCATGTGAAGAAGGAGATTTTCTCCTAGGAGCAGTCTCTAGTGGAATTTACCTCCATAACATAACATACAATGCAGTCTATGCAATAAAAAAGAAACAAAAAGCCCCTTTGGATGCCTCTGTATAAAATAACAGTTGAGAAATCTGCCCTATAGCAGCGTATGGACTATATTACTTATCGACAATCACTCCAGAAACCTGGTGAATATGTAGCGTGATGACTTTGATCTTGATGTTTGAGCCATCTTTAGAGAACTTTTATTAAAAGAAATGAAATTGTCTTTGCAACACATGTTCAGGACCATTTTCTTACTCACCCGCAGGAAAATAATTAGCAGCTTATTTGCTGGCAGAACAGGCACAGCGACAGTCTTATCGGGTTCAATAGCTGGCCTGGAGGGGGGGTCCCAGCTGGCCCTCCGAAGGGCAACCAGCATGCGAAAGACATTCACGACTGGCGTGGCAGCTGTGAAGAAGAAGTCACTTTGTATTCAAATAAAACTTCAAGTAGTAAGTGGAGAGTCTGAGACGTGTCTATATGTTTATATGTATGTGTGTGTAATGTATAGATAGATATGAAATATAATATAGTTTCATTCATTCACTTTTATGCAATGAAAGGGATTTTTTTTAAAGGGGTATTCCCATGAACATCATCAAATCCTTGTAGAATATACAAGCACAAACATACTAAACCCATTTTAATATCGGGTGGCTCAGTGGTTAGCATTATTACCTTGTAGTTTCTGGGTCTGGGGTTCGAATGTTTACAATCTACATGCAGTTTGTATGATCGTGTGTTTATATGGGTTTCCTCCGAGTTTCCTCTCACATGCCAAAAAAATACTGATAGGTAAATTGGCTTCCTATGAAAACAACTGACCTTTGCGTATTCGGGATGAGCGCCTGTATGGCAGCCTCTAACTCAACTGCTCCAGGGAATCCATCTGCTTTTAGTCACTTGTGTTACAAGTGGTTGTCTAAATGGTTATACATCACTGCTCCGAAACCTGTGCTTCTCCTGCTATCCAAGCATCTATTTTTGGTTGGCATTTGGTTGCAAAACAATGAGCTATATTATACAGGGTTGGCGGGTCCTGTGGCTTTTGGGAGCCATATCAATACTTGGCTGCAGTAAACTACACTACTGACAACTGTAACACCTTACTGTATCATCAGAGTGCCCTAGGTTAGTGCCGTCAGTGATCCCTTGGGGCATTGGTACTTCCACAAGACTGTTTTCACACGCTGGACATAATATTACCTACAATTTTGTGCCACCTTGCAGAAATTCTGCACTGCAGGGGTGAAAACCAGGAGGAAGTGGCTCCTGTGAACAGTATATGGACCCCTTGATTTTCAGCTTCTAATTTTGTTTGTCCACACCCATCTAAAACCATTTATTATGTCACAGCAGCTTATGTGAGTGATAAATGTTGGTGATGTCACATTATGTTAACTGTCTGAAAGCCTGTTGTGATGTCACAACAGGTTGTCTGCCTAAAAGTGGCTTATGACATCACATTAGCTTACCTACTGAAAACCAATGTGTGACATTGTAGCAGTTTACTTTCATTTAACAACTTGTGATGTCACAGAACCTGGCAGTCGTTGATCTGACTAAAGCCCATTTGAAACGTCACAATTTGACGTTTGATGTCACAGTAGCTAAACTTAATAAAAACCTACTATTAATGTTACAGCATCTAATCTGTCTGAAACCCTCTTGTGATGTCACAGTAGCTTACTTGAATTAATACAATTTGTGAAGTCACTGTGACTTAATTTAATAAGTCTCTCCTGATGTCACTGAATCTAACCTTTGATGTCACAAGAGTTTAGCTAATGGAAACACAGTTGTGATGTCATGATGGATAACCTGACTGAAACCCTCCTGTGATCTGCATGTGGCCCCCTGGATCAGAATCATATCCTGACATATATCATGTTCATTTACTGGTCGAAAGAGACAGCATATTAACCTTTTGTCTATTCACGAGGAAGGTTTTTGTCCTGTCTTCACATGTTCTTTTTGTTATTAAGTTTTGTTCTTTTCAGGATGCCCTGATTGACACCATTAAGAAGTCCAAAATTCACTTTGTCTACTGCTTTCTGCCCAAAGCCGAATCACTTAACAGCGAGGCTCGGCTGGTACCAGCTGCAAGAGTTGGCTCCAGTGAGTCGGACCTGTCTGGTGAACGTTGTGATGCAGAGCTTATGCAAGTCGATGTCCCTCTGTTGCGAGCTCAGGTTCGAGGTTCCCGGCTTTTGGATGCTCTTCGCATGTATAGACAAGGTAAGTGCTTACTACTAATTGCAAATTGCTGTTTGCCACTATGTGCCTCCCACCGAACACTGGCACCTAGCACTATTTTCCCCTTTTTTGTCCACGTTACATCCATACCTTTGCTTAGTCTGATGTAACAAGCCTAATTTTTTATGAACCTTTACCATAGCTCACCTTTGCTATGGGCACTGACGTAGTAATGTGCTTCCCTGCTAGCTCACTATCAATAGAAGCATCTGAATTTAGGTATGCTGCTCATTATGATAAAAAAGGAAAAACAGACCTGTTAAAATAAACAAACAGGTCCCCGAAAAATCAATGTACATCTCCTAGCAATGAGATCAATACAGGCTCCCTACTGAGCTGGTGCGGGATGGTGCATTAGTCAATAGATAGCGACAGATTAGGAGACAGAACATAAGCGCCCAGGTCTCACCAGTCAATTGAAGTGGAATTCTCAAACAATTGCGGGCAGAAGCTGCTTTTCCAATAACCAGCTCAGTACTTGATTTAATTACACACATACACAATCACATTCAACACCTCAATCTCGCCCACAAATGAATTTCAGGTTGTTTTCACGTTATGTTTGCAGACACTCTGCTCCTCCGCACAAACATGACCCTGACTGCGCTCCCGCTTGTTACATTATCACTTCCAGGTCCCTGCCTATGTGAAGCAAACCGTTGCAGAGTTTTTAGGATAATTATAGATGTCGTGGACTTCAAGAACAACTTTGTGTTTTGCTTTTTACACTTTTTACACCCAAAGTGGAAAACATGGTATTGAGCGAAATTGTAGAAGGTTTTTCTTTTTCTCCATCCTGATCCTCTGTTCTCTTGACTCCAAGTTATCTTTGGAACAAGCTATAGTTCTATGAATTATATTGTCCAGAGAAGGATTTTAGGTTTTTTTCGTACACAAATAGTGCCAAGTCAGTCCAATGTCTGTGTCTGATAGTACAGCTCTGTTCCATTTAAAGAGGTTCTGCAGGAATTGGAGGTGTAAAAAATACAAACAAAAATAACCATACTTCCCTGTCCCAGTGCTCCGTGACTTGCCGCCAGTGTCCATTATGTCCTCATCACCAGAAGTCCTATTCCCCATCTGACTACTTGGAATAATCAATGTCCTTAGCAGTCACTGGTAAGGAGTGATATCACCAGGGACTGCAGAGGACACTGAGTGGGGTGTACGAATCCTGGCAACACAGGTACAAGACAGACACCAGCGATAGACAGTGGGGGCACCAGGGACAGGTGTATTGTGTGTCTTTGGGGTCTTTTTTGTTACACCTTCCCTGTGCCAATTGCTGGACAACCCCTTCTTTAAGGAGGATCTTTCACCACCTCCACTAACTCAAGATTTTTTTTCATCCATCAATAGGCACCATTTCAGCGATTGTGGCACAGTTGGAATTTTTTTTTTCTCTAGCTCCCCCCACCATTCCTGAGCAATCCCTACAGCAAGTTTTGGTGCCTGACGTGCCAACTAGACTCTCTAATGTCAAGTTGGTTGTGTCGGGCAGGAGCAGACAGCAGGGGTCGTGATTCTGAGCTCTGACACTATAAGGCCCCGTTGACATGGGAGCCGCGTCACTCTCGGACCAAAATCTGCCTGCCACGATTGTCACGGCTTCCGACAGTCGTGGCTTTTCCCTCCAGAGTAGGCTCAAATGAATGGGTCGACTCCAGAGGTTGCTGCCGTGAGGCGGATGCCGCGACTCAATGGACCCACCCGAATCCACCTGCTAGCGGAAAAAAGATTGCGAGCAGTCTCCATAGACCACCATCGTGAGGGCCCGGATTATGACGTGGATTCCGTGCCATAATCCACCCCCTCTGTGCCTGTGTGAACAGGTCCTAAACCTCTTATGGGAACTCTGAGCTATGGCCCCTTGTCTGCCCTGTCTGACGCGACCCACTTACCTTTAGAGAGTCTAGTTAGTATACTGGGTACCAAACCCAACTACACAGATTGATTAGGAACTTTGTAGGCTAGAGAAACACTTCCAAGTGCATCAGAATCAGTGGAAGGATTCCTATAATGAATGAAAAGATCTTGAGTTGATGAAGATGATGAAAGGTCACCGTAAAAGTGACTCTTTAGTTTTTCTGAAAAATGCCGCAGTAGCTAAGAAATGTTTAGTAAAAGTACCCCGTGCTATGGATTTGTTAATTTCTTGACTGCTGGTCTTCCTTTATAAGTTGAATGTCTGATTCATAGACTACTCTAAGCGTAGTTTGCAGGGCAGTCACAGACAGGATGGTCCATGCAACAGAAGGGGAAGCGTTTCAGACTACCATGTCATACTGTAGTTGGGTGGTAGAAGGTCCCAGATGTCAAATAGTCTGTGGCAGAAAACTTCAAAAAGAGGGTGCCAGGTATATTTACTAAGCATTCCACAGATCCTGTTAAATATCTACGTAAAACTGAAAGGTTTAATGGCAGTGGGCTGCAATACCAGATACAGCCCTTAGACAAGAGTGGCACTGTCTCCTGGCAAAAATGGCACAACCTAACCTTTTTGTAAAATATGACTCTGTATTTAAAAAAAAAAAAAAAAAGTTGTGACCACTTTGAGTAGAGACTCAACCTTCTGACTTTCTAGACAATACACCTTGGTTTTAGGTCATCGGGGGATATTTACTAAGGCGAGGACACCATCCCGGAGGTGTACCAGTCTGTAAGTGTAGTACTACTGATAAGCATTGGCAGGATTCACATCTCTTACCTTTTCTAATGGGAAGAGTGGCAGAAAAGTTCTGTAATTCAGAGTTCAGTTCCATAACTGCACCCCCAGGTCAGAGGATGAGTGGTGTGGGGGCTTCATATGACATTTTTTAATGTATGGCCATATTTATTAATATTGAATAAAGTGCTATGACTTGTATTTACATGAAACTTGTTGGTACCTTTTTGGGCAGTCACAGTCTTATGTCCTGGTGTATTTTGCAGGTTATCCTGATCACTTGGTTTTTTGTGAATTCCGGAGACGTTTTGATGTCTTGGTTCCTCATCTTACAAAGAAACATGGTCGGAACTATATTGTCACAGATGAGAAGAGGGTAAGTTTTGCTTATTATGCAATGCCATAGTGTGTATACTGTCGGGTACGTAACCATACATCTCCAGATGCCAGGTTTTAAGCATAAAGGGTTGCTGTCAAGAATTCCCAGCTTTATTCTTTCTGATGGAGTCAAGCTTGGTCTTGAGTCTAAGTACAGCAGGGGTAGGGAACCTTCGGCTCTCCAGCTGCTGTGAAACTACAACTCCCAGCATGCTCCATTCACTTCCATGGGAATTCCAAGAACAGCAGAGCAAGTTTGCATGCTGGGAGTTGTAGTTTTGCAACAGCTGGAGAGCCGTATGTTCCCTACCCCTGAAGTACAGCTTTATAAAGAGATGGCCAGAACTTCTTTCTAGGAACTCTGCTCAGGAGACTACTCTGTGGGGTGACATTGTGTATAGGGGATAGAAATAACACCAATAGGGATGTCACTTTTGTATGGAGGCCTCATGACTTGACCCTGGCAAGAAGTTGGATTTCAGCTGCCATATTATTTTCTTCTAGGGAAGATAAGCCTCTGGTAGAGCGACTCACATACACTGCTTCACTGGCAGAATGCTAAATCCATCTAAGGGTCTGGGTCGTAGGGTAGTTCTGGGACTTCTACATTTAGGATAGGTCATCAGTTGACAATCCCTGGGGGTCCAGCACGTGGGACTCATGGATCACCTGGCTGAAACACTTCTACGGGCCATGTGATGTCATGTTCATTGGTTACATGGTCTGATTACAGCTCAATCCAATTCAAGTGAATGGGCTGAGCTGTGATACCAAGCACACCTGCTGCACAAATGTAAAATTCTCTTCTTGACAAGTACTGAATGTGCTGCAAAGTTCATCCAGACGCTTCAGCCCCTTCAAACAGCTGATCGGTTGAGGTTCTGGTTATCAGACCATCGCCAATCTTTAATTGATGATCTATTCTAAGGTCTTTTATATAAGATAAGATAATCCTTTAATAGTCCCACAGTGGGAAAATTTCAGCATGTTACAGCAGCATAGTAATACAGATACAGGATAATACACAGTAATATATTACAGATGTAGACACACACATGCTGAGAAGAGAAGATATACTAGGAGTCCATAGCAGCTAAGGAACAGAAGAAAGAAGGAAGACTTCATAATCATAATCATTAGTTCTCTGTGCGGAGTGATCTTCGCTTGGTTTGATGTAGATTATACAGCCTGGTCATTGTTGGAAGGAAGGACCTGTGATAACGCTCCTTCTCACACTTGGGGTGAAGCAGACGGTCACTTACAGTGCTGCCAAGTGCCATCAAGGTCTCATACATGGGGTGGGATTTGTTTTCCCGCATGGAGGTCACCACGGATAGTATCCTTCTGTCACCCACCACCTGTACTGGGTCCAGGGGGCTCCCCAGGACAGAGCTGGCCCTTCTGATCAGCCTGTCAAGTCTATTTCTATCCCTGGTTGATATACTGCTCCCCCAGCAGGCCACACCGAAAAAGATGGCTGAAGCAACCACAGAGTTGAAAAAGGCCCTAAGAAGTGGCCCCTGGACTCCGAAGGACCGCAGCCTCCTGAGCAGGTAGAGTCTGCTGTGACCTTTTCGGTGCAGCACCTCCAGGTGATCAGCCCAGTCCAGCTTATTATTGAGGAGCACGCCCAGATACTTATAGGTCCTGACTATCTCAATGCATGTCCCTTGGCTCTCCGCCAGGGTCGGAGCACTTCTCTGTTTACTAAAGTCCACCACCATCTCCTTGGTCTTCCCAACATTAATCCTGAGGTGGTTCTGCTGGCACCATTCAACAAAATCCAAGTTTAAGTTTCTGTGTGCCCTATCGTCACTATCTGACACTTGATTCATTTTTTCTGGTGGACCATCGTCCTCAAAGAATAGTTCCAATGTCTTTTTCACTTTTGTAATATCTCGGCCTCTGAATTTCTGACTCCAGCAGAGGAGATGACAGCAGGTTTTTATTCAGTAAGCTCTAAATGTAGTGGCAAATTCCTTTTATTTAATATATAATATAGCTGTATAACGGCACATGCTGATTTGTTTTTCTAAGTGCTCTGAATCACCTATTTCCTAAAAAAAAAAAAAAAAAAAAAAAAAAAGTGATTTCTATGAAGACTACTAACTTCTACCCGCGTCTTTGTCTGCGTGTTGTTGGCGTTGATGATCCGCCTATATTCAGCAAATTGGTTTACCTGCTGTGGCATTTTGGCAGCTGTCAAGCTGTCCTGCTGCTGACCTTGTTCCTCAAACCGTGCCTGTGATTGTTCCGGTATCTCAGCAGCTCGCTGGGACACCATATAATGAGCGTGTTGTTGGCATTGATGATCCGCATGCTCTGGTGTTTTGGCAGCTGTGAATCTTGCCTGCTGCTGAACTAATTCCTTGAGCTGTGCCCGTGATTGTTGCAGCATCTCAGCACCTCGCTGGAACGTCATATACTGAGCGTGCTCTTGGCGCTGGTGATCCACCTGCTCCGGTGTTTCGGCAGCTGTCAAGGTGGCCTTCTGCTATGCTCATTTCTAGCTCTGTGCCCGTGATTGTTCCGGCATCTCAGCATCTCGCTGGGACGCCATGTAATGAGCGTGTTGTTGGTATTGATGATCCCCCTCAGTTCCGCTTGAGGAGAACTCTGTGACTTCTAGCTACCTTCATAGCTCTCCTTGTTTGCGACAAATTAGATTTTCTTTTTCCAGGCATGTTGAAAATTGGCAAACTGCCAATTTGGATTAAAGGTGTTTGCCCATGTCAGTTTGTCAGCAGTGCCTGGAGCAGATCAGATAATATGCAAATGCGTGAACACAAACCACTGACCACAAACCACAGCCTTTGCTTTCTCAGAAGCTGAGATAAGAGCAGTGTAATATAGTATGTGAACATTTAATTTATAACAGTCGTGAAGCCATGTAATTTACCAGGATAAAAAGTAGCCTACGTTTTAATCGAGGTTACAATCCATCTATGTGCCAAATTTCATTCAAATCCGTTCAGCCGTTTTTGCAAACACACAAACTTTCACTTTTATAATATTAGTAGGATAGGATGGTTTGGGGGTTTTCATAATAAATGATACAAATCTCCTATTAGCCCAATTCTTTATGAAATATTTTAGTAGATAGCCAGTGATCTTACAGTACTGCATGATAATGTGCAGATTTTGGCTTTTTGGATAGAAACTGGCATCAATTTAGTATTTATGAAATGATGCCCTTAGTTGAGTGAGTGATATTCAGCTTGTAGCAGGTAATGCTTTCAGAGAATGAATGCAGCTTTTTGCCTGTGGTACTGCTGGCTCCAGGCCCAATGTTTCTGAATTGAATTTCTATAGTAAATTATATGGATGTCCTGTTCCACTTTGATGTCTTTCTCTGTAACTCGTACAGCGACAATTGCATTTCACAGCAGCGGCACATCAGGGTGATGACTGTAAATACCATTGGGCTTGCCAAATTAGAATTTAGTGCAAGGCTGGGGTAGGTCCAGTTTTTTTTTGTTTGTCAACCTATCTGGATCAAAATACATTTTCATCTAGCTTTCAGGTTTTCCGCTGGGCTTGCAAGGATATGTGGAATTTTACAGCGATGCTGTAAAGAGTCGTTTGTATGTTGGAAGAATCTTAAATATGGCTTATGTGCCATTACCATTTCAGACCTGTATGGCATAGCTAAAGCATATGTGATAAATGTCTAATAGATACATCTCCAACTTTGTAAAGTAGCAATTGCATACCGGTGGAGAAAGAATAGTGACGTCGCCTCATGTTTACGGCTTTCTTATTCTTTTTTAAAAGAGGTTGTGCAGGACTCGAAAACATGGCTGCTTTCTTCTTCTTCTCAGGAAGTGACACCATGCCCAGTGGTCACATGGCCATACTGCAGCTCAGTCCCATTGAGTGGCATAATTAGGAATGGCGGGGCCCCGTGGCGAACTTTTGAACCCTTCCTGACCAACACCGAAGACCTCGACCAAACGCCCCCCCCCCCTTGCCGCATTCCTGCGTGCTCTATTATGCTCCATAGTGGCCTCTGCACACAGTATTACACCTCACAGTGGCCCCAGTGCACAGAATTATGCCCCATAGTGGCCCCTGCACACAGTAGTATCCCCCATAATGAACAATTATTATAATTTGGGTTTTTTTCAGACCTCAGAATATAATAATTGGAGACCCAAGGGGGGATGTAAACATAAAAAACCCACTGTTGCCTATCTCCGGCTCCGCTGCAGTCCTCGTTGCTGTCAGCCATCTTTAATGACTTACGGATGTCACATGACCCGGGACACAGGTCCCGGTCAAGTGACGTCAGGGACGTCATACAACTAGGCCCGATACTTGAATGGAGCGTAGAGAGGTAAGTAACACAGTTTTTTATGTTCTGTTACCACTCCCGGGCCTCCAATCATTATACTCGGGGGGTCTAAAAAGACCCCCGAGTATAATAATAGTGCTTGTGGGGCCCGCGGCGTCACTTGCCGATCCCGGCACCTGCCCAGATCAGTAAGTAAATAGGGCCCATTACCGCTGGAGTAACTATTAAATAATAAAAAACGCAGCGGTAGCAGCTGTCACTGGGCCCCTAATGTCCCGGGCCCTGTGGCAGCCGCTACTCCTGCTATTCCGGTAGTTACGCCACTGGTCCCATTCATTTTAATGGGTTGGAGATGTGATATTGCCATGTGACCCACAGACATGATGTCACTTCCTGAGAAGAAGAAGAAAGCAGCCATGTTTGCGACATCCTGAACAACCGCTTGAAAGGGAATCTGTTACCAGAACCCCCACAGATAGAAATGTTAGGGTCACCTGAATCATACCATGTTTTCTCCTTGTGAATTGGTGCCTTGACAAGGGGATAACTCCAGGCTGGAACAGGGATAGCTCAGCCCAACATGTACAAAATGCCAGTCTTCATACACCTGCCCCACTGTCTGTTTCTGATTATAAGGGGGTGTTCACACTTAGGAATTTAGATTCTGCCTCAAATTGCAAATGAAATATGCCTTCCATTCATTTCAATGGTAGACAGCATCTGATTTTTTCAGCTAGAAGAAATAATAAGCGTCCTACTCATTCTTCAGGCTGTTTCCACCTGAGATCTCCCATTGAAATGAATGGGCGGCGGAACATATACCTTTTCCATTGGTGCAGAATTTGACCCTTCCTAGTACAGGCCGAATTTAGTGGTACTCTTCTCCAAATTCTGTTTCAAAGTCATTGTCAAAATTCCTGATCAGTTTTGGACAAGCAGAAAGCCGAAATTTTCTACTTGACAAATTCAGAATTGAATTCCTACATGTGAACAGCCCCCTTAAGAAGTCTGATGATTTCCTCTGCCATTCAGTATAAGTCTACAACAAGACATACAAAAAGGTCTAGGCCCAGAGGAGAATTTTCTTTGTATCATCTTCCTTTCATGTATTACACATTATTGTCTGGAGGTTGCAAATTTTTGAGAAGAATTTTTCTTGAATACTTCTTATTTTGTACACAATATTTTAGCAGCGATGCTGTGGGTACGGCTCGCTGCCTCGCTGTCCGTCTCCCTCTGCTAGCCATCACCACCTTCCTTCTGCCCAGCGAGGAATTTCACACTCTGCTTCCAGATATAACTCCTAGATCACATCAAATAAAGGAATTCCATGTGACAGGTCTGAGTTACTGGACACCATTGTCTTACACCGGCAGGGACTCTGCTACATATTTCACAATCTAAAGCTCCTCTTGCACTATTCATTGTGGCTTATAAGGGGGTCACTGCAAACCATGTTAGCTGGTATTGGACACAATGCCTAAAGGGCATATCCTCTGCTCTGCTCATCGGGGATCCTGTTTGTTTAGTACAGGTTGTCAAGCGAAATGAGTTTTAGTTTACCAGTGACAATTACGAGAGCGGCGATGTCTCCGGGGATAGAGGGACAGAGCATTCTTAATGCATGACCGACTTAGCTTGTGATTATGGATGCATCATTGGAAAGTGCGCCTGTAATTCGTGTTTGTAACATAAATAGTACATGGTGTAGAGATCTGCCGCTGAGCCAGTCTCCTCCTCTGCTCGGTTTCATTATTTAAGCCCGGCCTGATAGTCTTTCAAATATTAAGCAGCACATAATATGATGTTCTCTTATAAGAATAAACGCCTCTTGTTTCCTTTTACGGGTTGCTGCGGATTTTCTGCAAACACCTTGAGAATCTGCTTGAGATATGAAGTAGTTTCTGATGTTGAATAGCTTGCACTGCCAACAAGTGTCTAGCAACAAGTCAGCATTGGAATAGCCACAAGGGGATGTAAATTGGATTATTATGATATTACTAGGTATGCTGAAACCGGTGGCATGCATATAAAAGGAAATCTAATACCAAGGTACCATGCAGAGGAGAGTCCTGCACAGCTTAAAGGGCTGGTTATTGACTCATGTGGCTAAAAGGGCTGCCTCTTTAACGCCATCAATAGTTCTGAATGACCCTTAAGCTACATGCACACAGCCGTAGTGGTTTTGCTATCTGCAAATACTGATCAACAATTCCGCCAAACACGTAAGTGTGTCATGCACAATCACAGATCCACAAGATAATTTGTATAGATTCCCAACAATTATCTGTGCACAAATGTGGACAACTGTAGGACATCCTTGGGATAGCACAGTGGCTCAGTGGTTAGCACTGCAGCCTTGCAGTGCTGGAGTCCTGGGTTTGAATCCTGCCAAGGACAACATCTGCAAGGAGTTTGTATGTTCTCCCCTTGTTTACGTGGATTTCCTCCCACACTCCAAAGACATACAGATAAGGAAAATGTACATTGTGAGTCCTACATGGGACTCACAATCTACATAAAAAAACAAAACAACAAAAAAAAGCTATAGGACATCCTTTAAACAGCCCAAAAATAGCAGATGTGTGTATGTATGCGCCCATAGAAAAGTATGGAGAATATTGCAGATAAATTACGGTGGTGTGCATGCGGCCTTTAATCTGCACATACGTAACTTAGTCCACATCTAAGTCGTGGACATATTAAAAGTGACAGGCTACAGGTTATACTATAATTGCTATGTAGCTACATCCATAGGCTATGTATATACAGTATGTAGACTCTACTCTGGAATGCCTAGTGAGCATGTATATATGGCCTTATATAGTGTGTGTGTGTGTGTGTGTGTGTGTGTGTGTGTGTGTGTATATATATATATATATAATTTTTATTTTTTTTTTGTTACACATATTATATATATAGATAGATATAGATATGCTGTATACACACATATATATGTTCTATATGAAGTACAAAGCATTATGTAACAACATGCACCTTTTATTTTCCATTTTCCAGACCATTTCATTAATGGTAATAAATAATAAAACATTAAAGTTCTATGTATATGACAGTAAAGACGATCTCCATTTCTTTAAGATCTATAATTTAATGGGTTAATGTTACAAACCTGGATCCACCCTGAAACCTGTGGTTAACCAGTGTCCTGGACTGGGAGCCAGAAATAATTTTGTGGCTGCAGTGAGATGATCTGTGCCCTGAGCCAGTGTATGTGGCGGCAGAACAAGCATTCAGCAGAACAATAACATAGAAATGCTAAGCGTACCAGGACTCCGCATCTTGTATAATTGCAATGCCCATGAAATAGTCACCTGAGCGTCTGCACAGCTCAATGCCATTATTGTGCTGTTCAGAAGCCTCGGCTATTCTTCACTGTTTAGCATTAAATGTCACCCCGAGACTCCGCGATCTGACAGCGTGTTTGCAAGAGCCGACTCCTCATGTAATATGCACCACCTGTGCGTGTCTGATCGCCGGTGGGAATTCAATCCAGGGGTTTAGCTTGTTTGCTTAACAAAGCCAACGGTAATAGAAAAATACAAGTGAAACACGGGGGCAGCGATGGTGTTTCTGTCCGCATGCTGGCATGACTACTAATTCTAGAGTAGAGCCAGTGATGCCTGCCGAGGGCTGCCAGGAGCTGGTGGGTGGTGGTCACCGTCCAGGCCTGTTCTGTTTCTAGGACCAGTTCCGCCAGGAGTTTATCTTCTCTAATAACATTATCACATTCTAGTTTTCACACACTGGGTCTAATGCACTGATGATCTTTTCAGGATTTGTATTTTGTCACAATCTCAAACCTGTCAGAGCGTTTCACACTAAAACTGATAAGTCACCAGCGCACATTACACTTCGAGCTTGTCAAATTATTAAAATTTCTTAGTTGTATTTCTTTTAGTCAAAACTCCCAGAAGGTTGACAAACTGCTTTTGCTGTTTTTCCATTTAACCCTTTTGGAAATCTGCACCAAGGATTGCTATCACAACTCCCACCGTATCCAGTGTGCTAGATACCTTGTGGCATCTCTAATAGGTCCATTGCTCCATTAGGGTTGTCTTGTTACATGTCCCTTAGTGATGAGCTGGTCATAGATATAATCCTTCTGTGATCAGAATTTTCCTGGGGATTCCTCAAGGAGTAAAGCATTACATGGTGTACTATGACATTGATTCATGTTACCAAAATTGATCCTCCAGAGTGAAAGTCGGTGGATCAGGGGTTGCATTTATGAAGCCTATTGCACCTATTGCCTTGCGATTTTGCTCCTTTTTTACATGACACGGCACTAAATGGACAGTGTCACAGTGTGCAAGGACACACCCCTGTATGGAAACCCCCAGATAGATGCAGATATTTCTAGTAGTAGTAACAGAGGAACGCTGCAGTGTAGAGTTTGACTATTTTTTTGAAAGAAAAAAAATCAGCAAGGCAAACAATTTTTGTAAGTGATGGACACATTGGTAGAACCTGATGGGCCTGGATTATAAGTTATAGGGACTATAATATCTGATGAATGGTGGGCTGAGAGCCTGCCCCTGTACTATACAGTGCATATACTATACAGCCCTGTATACTGCCTGGGTGCCCATACTGCAGATGAAACCATTGGGAGCTGAGCTGCAGTAATGATTCTCGTCTACTATACAGAGCATGGAGCCAATTGTTGTAACCCTGAACAGCTGATCTTTGTGGGTGCTAGATTTCAGCCTTCCACCAATCGAATATTTATGGAGAAGACGTGAATAAAGATGTGAATAAAAAAATAATGAAAACCCATGGACGATCCTTTCTAATGATGATCATCGGATGATGCTAGTTTCTATTGTTCACCATATACAGCACAGGATATTGGCTTCTGTTATAAATGGAAGTCACTTTATGGATGTCGGTGAACAGAACCCTACATTGGCAAGTCGTCAGAGCTGACAGGCCCCCTTTAACATTTTCCTGTGAAGTACCTAGTGGTGTCGGGGATCTGTCTAGTTTTCTAGTATAATTGCTGTGTATACGAAGCCTTGGAGGCCCCGGGATGGAGTGAAAGTGCTGGACCGATCCCAACTGGGTATGAAAATGTGCAAATCCATGGTTTGTTAAAAGTTAAACAAAAATGGCAGCAAAGTTGCTTTTTTAACCCTTTAGAGTCCAGGTTATATTTCCAGGCAACTGGTTGTATACATTATGTCCCCTTTTAGCTTCTGTCGATCTTAATATGATAATAAAGCTTTTAGCATTCTGGGATTTGTTATAAAATGTTCTTTATTTCATCAGGGCATAAACTGGTTTAGCATAATGTGCGTGTTATTTTATGGGCACTGTGGATTACCGCGTACAGACTGTCAGCTGCTTACCTCCAGCTATTTAGTAGCCTGAAAGCATTGACAATTTAGCGGCCATCTAACGCGTGTTGCACATTTTGCTTGCTAATAGCCTTCTCGCGTATTATCTGATTTGTTCAGTGGAGACTTGTGCTCTTACTAATTTAATTATTGATAAGAGGCCTAGCACAATACACAGAATTAAATGGATACGGGAACCCTCCATACAGCAGATTGCTGGCTTCTATAACTCATTTCTAGTCATGAATCTTCTAGTCACAGGTCACCTATACAGTGAAGGAGGCCGCACACCTTAGACAGGGATGTATGTGTATGGGGGCTAACAATTATTTTTACCTGTACCGTATACCTGCATGACTTACTCTAGGTTCACACCTGCCCTTGGGTTACTGTTCTTCGGGTCCGCTTGAAGACCCGAAAATCGGAAATCCAATCCACTTAAAAAAATAGTTACCCGCAGAAATCCACGGACCCCATAGACTATAATGCAGTCCCCCAGGATTCCACCTGCTTTTCTGCCTAAGAAATGTGGAGAGAAAGGACTTTTCTCTCCACATTTTTCAAGGCGATCCGAGGACGGAATTCCTGAACGGAAACCAAGCACTGGTGTGAATGAAGCCTTAGTTCGGCATGTGTTCTCAATAACTAGAGTGAAGTAAGCTGCTGCCATATAGCTCGGACAGAGGTTTATTCTTCTCAGAGTTGAAAAAAGGATTAGGCTGTTTGGTTCCAACATGCCTGATCCTTTTGCTTTGACACCCGATGTTGGGGAAATAGTTAGGCTGAGTTCACACGGGGTATTTTGGTCAGGATTTTGAGGTCGTATCTGCCTCAAAATCCTGACCAAAAAGACGGCTCTCATTGAAATCAATGGGAGTTGGTCAGTTCTTTTTTCCGGGAGCCGTTTTGTTTCGGCTCCCGCAAAAAGAAGCGAGATGCTCATTCTTTCAGACGGATTCGCCTCGCGGCATCCACCTGAATATACTCCCTCCCAACTAGGCCCATTCATTTGGGCTTAATCCGGAGCGGAGTACGTGACTGGATGCTGGTACACTGCACCGGCTTCAGGTCGCAGCTACCCGTCTTTTGGTCCGGAACCTGAGGCGACCTCCACCTCTGGTTCCGGTCCAAAAAACCCTGTGTGAACTTACCCTTAGAGTACTTTTCACCATCTCCAGCCGTCTTCATCCCTTGCCAGGCTCTGCTCCACAGATTCTGGTGTGGTTGGAATTCTTTCTAGGGCCCCTTCCATTACTGAACAATGAGTGCTGTTAGTTTCAGCATCCAATATGCTAATTCAGCCCTCTAATGTCAGGTGGGCGGTCTTGGACTGGAGCAGATGATCGGGGACTGCTGACATGTATTGCTTCCATTATTCTAATCCACTAGAGGACCAGAAAAACGGACAGGCGGACCACTAAAATAGCAGTTTAGCTTGTCTGCCGTTTTTGAACTGAAAGCATCTGGCGAAAAAGCCGCGCATACAGGACTTCTATGGAGACACGATGCAAACACAAACATGGCCTGAGCCAGAGAAAATCTTTTAAAATTCTGCAATTTTTTAAATTATTTATAGTGAATATTTTTGCATCCCTGAGTATAAAGCTGCGCTAAAGTCTTTTGTATTGTGACACTTCAGCACCGTCTGTTTGCTCTGGTTTTATCTCTATGCTTTACCCCTGTCAGTATAAAACCACAGAGGGTACAAGTTCTGCCATATAAAGTTTTATGTGCGGAGGTCAAGATGCTGTTCGTAAAACTTTTAGCCCTCAGCAGGTCTCCCTGCACAAGACAGACGTCGTAAACACAGAGGAGTCTGGGGACGGCTGGATGGTTGTACACTAAGCACAGCTGATCTCTTAATACCCAAGAGACTAGCACTTTACAATTCATTTTCTGCAGGCCTGGAGAGAACAATTCTTTTGCTCTTAATAAAATCATGGTCCCTACTGGCAGAAGATTAGAAATGCTAAACGCTTTATTTGCATGAGTCATCATTAATTTACCGAGTAATTCCAGCTCGCCGGGCCACAAAAGGATTTTTTATATTTATTAATGGAGTTGGTGTTTTTCTTTCACCAATTAACTCCTTGAACTTCATCCTATGGTAGAAATAGTGTGTGGGAAATGTGTTAAAATCCACATAATACACAGTGTCCCAAAATAAAATACTACCGGTAACCGCAGCTACCTATGAGATACAAGAGACGCTACAATTACTGCTGTTATTTGCCTATCCTGCATTATTTACCCTTTTTCTTCCCATTATTACTGCATTATTTTTCTTTTTACTCCGCCCTCCCCCTTTATTTTTTCCTTACCATGCTATCTTTCGCTAGGTTCACATCTGTGTTCGGGAACCCCCCCGAATAGAAACCTAATCCGCTTACAAAAGCTGTTACCTGCGGACACCATAGACTATAATGGAGTCTGTTGGGTTTCTGCCCGAAAAGGGCGTAAATGCGGATAGAAAAGCTCTGTATGCAGCACTTCTCTCTCCGTAATTTTTAAAGGGGCTCTATCAGCAAAATCATGCTGATAGAGCCACACATATGTGTGCATAGCCTTTAAAAAGGCTATTCAGGCACTGTAAAAGTTAAATTAAACTACCCCCCTGTTTTAAAATAATAACTTAAAAAAGAATGTTCTCTACTTACGGAACGTGCACCCTGGGCGGGCATCTGGGTGTGTCTTCATCTTCTTCCCCGCCTCTTCTTCCTCTGACGTCTTCGGGTCCCGTCCTTCTCCGGCGCTTGCTCACGGACACTGATAAAAAAAAAAAAAAATAGCCCGGGCGCATGCGCAGTAGCCGTAGTAGAAGCCGCGTGCTACTGCGCATGCGCCCGGGCTATATTTTTTTTATCAGTGTCCGCGAGCAAGCGCCGGAGGAGGACGGGACCCGAAGACGTCAGAGGAAGAAGAGGCGGGGAAGAAGAAGACGGCGCACCCTGAATGCCCGCCCAGCGTGCACGATCCGTAAGTAGAGAACATTCTTTTTTAAGTTATTATTTTAAAATGGGGGGGTAGTTTAATTTAACTTTTACAGTGCCTGAATAGCCTTTTTAAAGGCTATGCACGCATATGTGTGGCTCTATCAGCATGATTTTGCTGATAGAGCCCCTTTAAGCAAGTTCAAGGACGGAAATCCCCAAAGGAGTTCCAAATGCTGGTGTGAACCCAACCTTAGTGCTGACATCTCTTTGTCTTGATTCCATTGGATACGACCATGAACTTTCTATGGTCTGGGACTTGTCAGAAACCCAGCCATGATGGGGGCCACACGGTGGCTCAGTGGTTAGCACTGCAGCCTAGCAGCGCTGGAGTCCTGGTGTTCAAATCTCGCCAAGGGCATAAAACCATCTGCAAGGAGTTTGTATGTTCTCCCCGTGTTTGCATGGATTTCCATCCCATATTCCAAAGACACACTGATAGGGAATAATGTACATTGTGAGCTCTATGTGGGGCTCACAATCTACAATAAAAAAAAAAAAAAAAAAAGAAACCCAGCCATGATTTCCTTATTGTGAGCAGGTTATCAGGCAGGGACACTACATATATGAGAAGATAACCCAGGAACAATAAGGAAATCATGACTGGGTTTTAGAGTTTAGAAAGTTCTTGTATTTTTGGTTGTATCCATTGGCAATTGATCAGGACAACAGACTGTCACCACCAAGATGATTAGAGGAAATTTTTTAACTTGTCTACAAATTTAAATATGTTTTATGTTCATAGGAAAAACTCCTTTAAAGATCTTTAAAGGAGTTTTTCCTATGAACATAAAACATATTTAAATTTGCAGGCTACAGCAAAAAAGTGCTGCGGGGAAACCGTACAGTCCATGGTCATGTGATGGACAGTCCGTGGTCATGTGATGGACAGTCCGTGGTCATGTGATGGACAGGCCATGGTCATGTGATGGACAGGCCATGGTCATGTGATGTACAGGCCATGGTCATGTGATGGACAGTCCGTGGTCATGTGATGGACAGTCCGTGGTCATGTGATGGACACACGGGTGCACAGTAATCAGACATCTGCCTGGTAACAATATAATGTTCTAAGAAAAGCTGCTCCAGAATTGTCTTTTCATAGGAATTACATGCGTTACCTAAAGCAGACCTGTCAGGAGAGCCCCTCTTTAAATTTCCAAGGACGCTTTTAAGTGCATTTACCTGTAAATCCTTGATAAACGTAGCATTATATTTGTTATCTCTGAATTGTCATATAGTGAGTGAAGGAAATGAAAATGGCATATAAAATACATTAAACGCACATGGCAAATATTTTCCCAAATGACATTTTATTTGCAGGGTTTTTTGTTTTGCTTTTGTTTGTGCATAGTTTTTTTTTTTTTCCTATGCGGGTAAGAATAAGTAGTGAAGCTGAAGCCATAGAAATATGTAAGAATTTTATTTTGATCTTTAGAATTAATCAGAATAGAATAGAAGGATTTTTTTTCTTTACAGTTTTTTTTTTTTTATTGTTTATATAATCTTCCTCGGATTTTATATTGAAGTCCGCACTACAATGTGATAAGCAGCTTGAAGATTAATCCGTGGTACAAAATACATTTTCTAGTACTAGTACTTTGAGAGAGTTAACTGCTGTAAGCGCTGATCTAAGTTTATCCCTCCTCTCCCCAAAGGACCATCACACTTAACTTTATCTTCTGTCGCTCTGTACATAATTTGTGCACTGGCAGCTGGAGATAAAATGCTAAAATGCTAGAGGAAAACAAAAAAGTTAGTAAAAACTTGCAGTATAATCCTTTTTTCATAAACAAACTTCTTTAATGCGCGTCATCATAATTTCCCTTTTAATATGGATCGTAAGAAAGAGAAGTGATGCGCAAAAGCCGTAGAATCATTATGTCTTATGGGAAGACCCAATAAACTATTCACTATGGTGGAGAAAAAAAAACGTAGTGACTTGTACGTGTTCTTATTTATTGTACGGTGCTCTTTTATATACTGGCATAGGAATATGGTTTAATTGTTCCTGTAGGTAAAATTGTTAAGGTGGTATAAAAGTAAATTTTGGAAGCGAATGTGGACATAAAATGTCTGGTGGAAACCTTTAGTTTTCTAGATCTGTTAGGGTGAGTTCACATGGAGATTTTTGGTCAGGTTTTTGAGGCCGTATCCGCCTCAAAATCGTGACCAAAAAAAAACGTCTCCCATTGAAATTAATGGGAGCCGCTCTGGAGTTTTTTTTCCAGGAGCCGGAAGCGAGGTGCTCCTTCTTCAGGCCATTTCGCCTCGCGATTCGGCCTGAAGACACGCTCTCCTCCCAACTAGGCCCATTCATTGGCCCTAATCCGGAGCGGAGTGCACAGCTGGATGCCGGTGCAGTACATCGGCTTTCAGTCGCGGCTACCCGGTTTTTGGACCAGAACCTGAGGCGGCCTGAACTTACCCTAAGATGTCATCTATTGTTTACTTTCAGTAGATACAAATGAGTCTATGGTCATGTGATGGACAGGCAGTGGTCATGTGATGGACAGGCAGTGGTCATGTGATGCACAGTCCATGGTCATGTGATGGACAGGCAGTGGTCATGTTATGGACAGTCTGTGGTCATGTGATGGACAGACAGGTGCATAGTTCGTTATAAGACAGATGTCTGATTACTGTGAGGAATTGATTCAGGAAGTATATTGGAAAATTGTAGAATTTTTCATTATACAAACAATAACATTAATTTGCTGAAACTGAGCAAACCCTCTAAGTGGCAATTTAGGTTATAATACAGAGTGCAGACTGATCTCTGAAGGGTTAAAAGTGCTGGTAAATTCTAGGTAAGCATGGAAACGCGGGACTTAGAGACAGCTCTATTGGTGCTTATTTTGGGCAAAAAAAAATTGCTAAAGCTTTTTTTAACATATAACCTCAGTGTTTCCACTGAAAACAAACTTGAATTAAGTGGGTAGTACAGGGTTATAAGATAATAATAATAATATTTATTTAGTGCCAGCATATTTTGCAGCACCTTACAAATTGTAGCGTTCAAGTACAGACAAAATGAGACATTAGAGAATAAGTCAATTCACACAATGGGTTTGTGGGCCCTGCTCGCAAGAGCTTACAATCTATGAACTGTTGACTGCCAGTAAGCT
The DNA here is from genome assembly GCF_031893055.1 of Leptodactylus fuscus. Classification (NCBI taxonomy): domain Eukaryota; kingdom Metazoa; phylum Chordata; class Amphibia; order Anura; family Leptodactylidae; genus Leptodactylus; species Leptodactylus fuscus. The sequence goes on from NC_134266.1 coordinate 51,200,076, forward strand.
GATTACCAGAGCCACCAGTTCTCGTTCTATACAGCTCCATACACTTTAATAGAACTAAGGCCTGATTGACATTTGCGCGTGGTTTTCTGTTTGGGGGTCTGTTTGGGGACCCCTGAATGTAAACCTAATCCGCATAAAAAAGCGGTTACCTTAGGAAATCCTTGGATCCTATAGACTATAATGGGGTCGTGTGCTTTCCGCACGAAAAATGCGGTGAGAAAAGTGCTGTTTGCACTTTTCATGCGGAGAGGAGACAGAATCCCCGAATGCAGATGTGAACCCGGATCTAAGCTTGTAGTACCTTACCCTTAAGGGTGTGCCGAAGAGTATAGCTATGAGGGTGCAGAGGGAGCAGTTGCTCAAAGGCTTCATTACAGCAGTCCCAAAGGGGTCTCAAAACCTCATTACAGCTTAATCCCATTGCCGCTATTATACGTAGCACATGCTAAGAGCTTTTAGCTATGCATCCTGATAGAAATTAGCTTGTTGATGGATTGTACCAAAAGTGTTTGTGTATGACCAGCCTGAGAGTTAAAGTAGGTTATCAGCATGTTCCCTGCAATGGTTAAGCCTTATTACTAATAGGGGCCACACGGTGGCTCAGTGGTTAGCACTGCAGCCTTGCAGCACTGGGTCCTGGTGTTCAAATCCCGCCAAGGGCAAAAAACCATCTGCAAGGAGTTTGTATGTTCTCCCCGTGTTTGCATGGATTTCCATCCCATATTCCAAAGACATACTGATAGGGAAAAATGTACATTGTGAGCTCTATGTGGGGCTCACAATCTACATTTAAAAAAAACAAAAAACCTTATTACTAATAAACTCCATTTATTACATGTGTCCTCATTCCTGTGTTCCCTGCTGACACTCCAACTGCGGCCCAGGTACAGGGAAGGCAGCGATGTCATTGAGAGTTGGAGTGGCTGCAGGGGTGACACAAGAATGAGAGTTCTGCCCTCCGCACATGTAATCACCAGGGCTCCAGGGGACTGAGGTGTATATTAGTAATAGTACAGGGAATGTAGTAGTAAACTTCATTAACCCCTGGCTAATCCCATGAATATATATGACCCGATTAAACAAATATTAGTTAATATGGACCAAAATGTGCTTGACGGTCATAACAATCAATCCATAGTAATTGACAACTGTTCATCCTTCTACGTAATGTTTGTGGCCACCATAACTCTCTAAATATCCGTAATCTTTCACTGAGATGACTGTAAAGATAATTTTTCTGATGTGCTGTGGCCTTTTATGTAGTATAAAATAAAGATGTAGGAGGGTTCTAAAGGCGAAGCTTTTGATAAGTCTTCAGTTTCTAATGATGCTTTTCCCCCCGGGTGCTGGAACGTACATTTTGTTCTTCCTCAAAAGGAAGCGTGTGTGTGGTGTGATCTTCTTTTATGAGCTTTTCTGCACATAATGTCTACCTTTCACTAGAGATGAGCGAGTAGTATTCGATCGAATACCTCCCCTGCATAGATATTGGTGTAAAAAAATAAAAAAAACGCCAGGGAAGGTGGGAGGGGCAGCGAATTTTTACTACGTTTACCGCGTGGTATTCGACTGAATACACCAATATCTATGCAGGGGATGTATTCTATCGAATGCTTCTCGCTCATCTCTACTCTGTAGTGTAGCAGAATAAAAGATATGACAAAGATGGCGACTTAATCTTTATAAGAGGAGAGTGAAATCATTTACTTTGTGGTATAAATGTTGGTGATGTAGTTCTTTTTACATGACTTTATGGAAGCTTTACTATAATACATCAACTGTAACCATGCGCTTCTAAAACCAAGTTCTATATCTGTCACTTATCTACCGCAAGTAGAGATGAGCGAGTAGTACTCGATCGAGTAGGTATTCGATCGAATACTATGGTATTCCAAATACTCGTACTTGATCGAGTACCACTCGCTGTTCGAATGTAAAAGTTCGATGCAGAACCAGCATTGATTGGCCGAATGCTATACAGTCGGCCAATCAACGCTGGTTCTTCTCCTACCTTTAGAAGTCTTCTCTGTGCAGCTCCCCCGCGGCGTCTTCCGGCTCTTCATTCACTCTGCCAGGCATCGGGCCTGGGCAGAGCCGACTGCGCATGTCCGCTTGTAGTGTGGACATGCGCAGTCGGCTCTGCCCAGGCCCGATGCCTGGCAAAGTGAATGAAGAGCCTGAAGACGCCGCGGGGACGCTGCAAGGAGAAGACTGCAAGGAGGATCCAGCCCGACCCTCACTCGTGGACTTGGTAAGTGTAATTTGATCGAACGTTGCCTACCCCTGAAACGAGCATTTTCCCCCCATAGACTATAATGGGGTTCGATATTCGATTCGAGTAGTCGAATATTGAGGGGCTACTCGAAACGAATATCGAACCTCGAACATTTTACTGTTCACTCATCTCTAGCCACAAGTCATTCTGAAGAAGGGTGGCTTGTTCCTCGAAACGGTCTCTACATATGAATACAACAGTGAAACGTCTTTGAGACCACCACCCAAAGTTGTATGAAAAAGTGGTGTTCTCAAAGAAGATTTGTTAGTATGGGAAACTGAAACTCTGAACCTGTAAATATGGTTTGGTTAAGGAGGTTTCACTGTATATGGTTCTAACATAGCAAAGGCACACTGAGCACTATATGGGACAGTGACTGACAATGTCTGTAAAAGCGCTTCGCAATATGATGGCACTATACAAGTAAAAGAAATAAATAAATAAAATGCTATAAATGGGTTAAAGCCAGCATACGTACGCTGAGGTTAACCTCTATCAGGGATGACCTGGTCCTGGCTGTCTATTGCACTGTATACAATATTAGCTTAGCAGCCTTCAAAGACAAGTAATTATGGGCTTGCCGGGTTGTGGCTTGCACAGCACCGTGCATACAGCGTATCTACATGAGGATGTATTAATATTTATGTGCAGCATGTTCTGCTAGAAGTAAAGGTGTTAATGAGTATTATAAATCAGTGGGGAGCAGGCAATGTGAGTCGTGACAAGAAGTGTTAAAGAGGCCCGGCATTGTCTCCTGCTGAGAATTGGCTGAAATGTAATGGGCATCTTATCAGTTTAGCATTATTTAGTGAAGATAATGAACAACCTTCATAGGTGGATTCAGAATGCGCCATTATATACTGTAACGTTGTACCTTGTACGTGGTGCTAGGCACAACCTGGTAGTTACAGTCTCATCAGCCTATATACTGTATAGCATTATGTGATTCTCATGATCATGTATTCATGGGGTTTAACATTATTTTACTTTTGGGAAGTATAGTTTTAAGTAAGTCTGTCAAGTCTTAAATATCCTCCAAAATCAATAATAATGTGTAAGGGCCTTTAATAGAAGAAACCTACTTCTGTGGCCGGAAACTGATGAGGCAATACAGAGATAATCATCTATTTATAAGTAGCCTGCAAGTGCAGTGACGGCAGCCCTTGGTGGCCAGATTTTTATATGGACAGCTGAATTGTGCTCTGGGTTTTCCTTTAGAATCTCCTCCCTTTAGCTTTGATCAATAGTTCACCCTCTGCTGATATTATCACTGTCTGTAAGCAAATCTGGCAAATTGGGCCCGCCCCCTGTGCACTTACAGGCTGACTTGCACTGTGTATAAAGATGAGTATCGCTGCATTGCTTCATAATACTGAGGCTCCTGTTAAAGGCCCCTATAAGGCTGTGTTATTGGTTAAGGAAGAGTTTCGGACGTTACATCACTTTAAATCATAGATTGCAAAAGAAGCATTGATCATATAGGTGAAGTCCCCTCTTGGGGTTGCAAACTTTGTTTGTAGGTTGAGTTTTATGAGTTATGACTTCTCAAGACTGCTGACGTGAGAGAGAGGATGGAAGAAACAGTATAATAATACATAGGTAGTGGTCATGTTGTCCCTGGTGTCGTGATTTGTGGTGCCCAGGGGGCGGCCTCTTTATGTGCGGTGCCCTGGGCCAGTTCTGTTGGGCACCGATCTAAGTGACAGCTCTAGTGTCTAATCATGAGATCACTAGAGCAGTCACATGGAGGGGGCTGGGGAGTGTTCTGTGAAGGGATCATATTCTGGGCTTTTGCAGTCCTACCTCCGGGGCATTAAAACGTGGATTTCTTGTTCATGGATCTCAAGTATTTCGGCACTACTTGCCCTCTATATAGTGCTATTTAAGGAGTCAAAACTGCTGACTATTCCAAAGGCCTCACTGCAATGTAAGATGATTATAGGTAACACTTGGTAGGTGGAGGCAATTTCAAGTTTTGCATTGGGGCCAAGGAACTTCAAGTTAGTCCTTTGATATCTTCTTACAAAAACTTCTCATTATAATGAATGGTGATTGATCTTTAACTGAATGAATCAGGTCTGGCTGCTAAAGTTTTGGCCAGTCATACGTTCCACTTGCTCCTGTAGAGCAGTAATGCTGTGAGACAATGTAATGCATGGTGCAGTGGTTTTTCTCAACCATTAACATGTCAGATGTTCCATCTTCACCATCATATCACTGTAGATTACAATGATAGTTTTACATTTCTGGAAAATAAAGAGAACTAAAGTATAATAAAGCTGTGAATTTTATAGCCATACTTTGATGTCCTGCTTCATTTTTAATGGAAGAGATCTGTACAGTGATGATATGTATAGTCGGATAATTTATTTTACTTTCTTATTACTAGAATGTTTGTCAGCATTTGTTTCCTTGTTTCTTGCAGGCTGTAGAAGAACTGCTAGAATCCCTGGATCTGGAGAAGAGCAGTTACCATATGGGTCTGAGCCGGGTACGTGCAGAGTCCTCAATGTTTGTGTTGATGTTGGTGCTTTTATGTAGTTGTAGTTTCTCTTAAAAATTTGCATTGAGATATTTGTTTTATAGTGTTTATATGAAAGACCATGAAAGACCATGGACAACTTGGGACCATTTTTTAATTATTCATTGCATGTATATCTGGCTATAAATAATTGACTGTCTGGTGGCTTGGTCTCTACCCCCCTCTTCTGATTAATCTTCTAAGCTGATTTGTAACCAAAATTAATCTTTATTTGGTCATAAATCAGCTCGATAAAATCATCTAGAAAACTACAATGTGGTACTGGCAACCAAATCGACGTATTCCCTAGTGCAGTGATGATGAACTTTTTATAGACACAGTGCCCAAACGGCAACCCAAAACCCATTTTAATCCCAATTTAACCTTAACATTGTGCGGATCTACAATTGTGGACAGATACAGATCCGTACAATACAGTTGTGTAAATGGGGCTTATAGTGACCATTCAATGTTATTACAGCCTGTAATAATATCACGTCTGCTATAAAACAGGCACTGTGCAACATAAATGGTGAAGGACCCCCAGACAGTACAGTGTGCTCCACAGTGGACCCCAGACAGTACAATGTGCTCCACAGTGACCCCCAGACAGTACATAGTGTTCCACAGTGGCCCCCAGACAGTACAATGTGTTGCACAGTGGCCCCCAGACAGTACAGTGTGCTCCACAGTGACCCCCAGACAGTACAATGTGCTCCACAGTCGCCCCCAGACAGTACAGTGTGCTCCACAGTGACCCCCAGACAGTACAGTGTGCTCCACAGTGGCCCCCAGACATTACAATATGCTCCACAGTGCCCCCCAGACAGTACAATGTGCTCCACAGTGACCCCCAGACAGTACAGTGTGTTCCACAGTGGCCCCCCAGACAGTACAGTGTGCTCCACAGTGGCCCCCAGACAGTACAGTGTGCTCCACAGTGGCCCCCAGACAGTACAATGTGCTCCACAGTCGCCCCCAGACAGTACAGTGTGCTCCACAGTGCCCCCCAGACAGTACAGTGTGCTCCACAGTGACCCCCAGACAGTACAGTGTGCTCCACAGTGACCCCCAGACAGTACAGTGTGCTCCACAGTGACCCCCAAACAGTATAGTGTGCTCCACAGTGGCCTCCAGACAGTACAATGTGCTCCACAGTGTCTCGCAACACAGTATAATGTTCTCCACAGTGGCCCCCACACAGTATAATATGTTCCTGTACTTACCTGTACTCCAACAAAGAACAGCTGGCCAGCCTCCTTCCACCTCAAAGCAGGCACTGATGAATGACGTCATGGCGCCTGTGTCGGTGAGGAGGTACATGCTTCTGGCAGTGTAAGCCACTTTCCTGCAGACCCTTGGCCTACACTGACAGTTTTCAGGTGTATGTGCACTTGCACTTGCACATACCCCTGAAAGAAGCGCTGGTCGCTCACCGCAGGATTTGGGACAGCGATCCCAGATTCCCTGTTAGCGAGTAATAAAGGAGCCTGGTGCCTGGCTCTGAGAGCCCACTCTGGCACGTGTGCCATAGGTTCACCACCATGGCCCGAATGGATGGGATTGCGTTGTAGTATAATACTGCAGACAAGCCATCTGCACAAGCCAAAAAGTCCTAAATTTTTAATAAAGCCCTATTACAAAAATGTTTTTTTGTCCAAAAATACCTGTAATTAAATAAACTAATCTAAAGGTAACCATAACCTTTAAATATTTGTGCTAAAACTTTTGTATTCAGATATTTTGCATTAAAATATTTATATCACATAATTTATTTGTAATGAAATATTTATAGAATCCCACATTTGTATGACTTCTATGACTACACGTAGTGATCTCTGGAAATTCCTCAATATTCCTGGCACTGTCCTAAGTAAATATTTATTTCATTGAGTTTTTAGGAGTCTATCCCTTTAACCACGTGATCGCTTGTAATATGTGTCTGTAAAGCCGTATTTGTGATGAATCCTTTTCGCTGCTCCATCCCCGCCATGTCACATGGTTTCCTCTATTTATTTGGTTCTTTTCATTAACCTATTTTTGCATCCATATCTCACTTTGTCAGCAGTAATGTGTCTGCGGGTAGAGTTCATACAGCTAGTAGAACAGTCTGAACGGGCTTATTTAATCACTGTCTGTTGGCATGAGGTGAAAAGACCATCACGGGCTCTTTTCTAAATGCCAGCGATCATATCCTACATCCGTGAAGCCTCTTGATCATCAACGCTGCGTCATGTCCAGCGGTAACAGAGAATGCAGCAGATTCAGCCGCCATTCACATCCTCACAATGCACTGCTTGGATTTAGTAGAATAAAGAACTGGGCAGACTGTGGCTTGTATTATGTGCGGACCAGGAGTTGCTTCCCACAGGCAGAATTCCTCATGCAAATCAGCCTGGGGGAATACAGGCAAAGGCTTAGAGAGGTCCAGGCCCCGCTGGTTAACACATTCGCTCCTCTGGGGCCTCAGGACCATTGCTTTGCTTAGGTGTCTGTATTAGATCCTTTGGTGCCAAGTATACTACCCAGACAGCAAAGGGTAAAGCTCTGGAATCCCGTCTTCTTACTTTCCGCTGATAATAGGGAGGTCACTCCGCTGCTTCTTGTGCTGCCTTGTATTATAAACTAAGTGTGTCTGTTTATTCTTTACCAGTCTAAGCCATCACTTGTTTAGGATGTAGCCAATGAGACACATTCATCCTATAAGTCCATATTGTAATGATACGTTGCAGGATTAATACCCGTGTGTTAGAAGGTTATGGTTTGCCAGCCTAATATTAACATTTACATTAGCTTTGCCTTGCCGTGTCCTGCTTATCTTGTAACATGGGTTTGTTTCTGCTTGTATTGATCACTTTAACCATCTGTGACCCTGCCTGCTCCGTGCGTTCATTTGCTCTCATATATACACCACATTTATCAGAAAGAATACACATTCCTCCTCCAGTAGTAAGTGCACTACAAGGTCTGCAGGATCTGACACTTAGCAGACGTATCTGCTCTAAATCTACTTTTCCCATCTCTTTGTCTTCTCAGGTTTTCTTCCGAGCAGGCACATTAACAAAGCTTGAAGAACAGAGGGATGAGCAGACCCGTAAGAACCTCATATTATTCCAGGCCGCATGCAGAGGTTACCTGGCACGTCAGCAGTTCAAGAAGAGAAAGGTAAAGTTGTTTCGTAGGCTGGCAACTCCATGTAAAGTTCCTGCAGCTGGTCCCTGTACCAGTAACCTAAAATGGTAAACTCCTCGCCTTTTATAAAAGATTACAGCCTGATGTCAGACAGGGGGTTTCCTTGTAAGCGTCTGCACGGACTGGGAGGGACAGTCAGGTCTTTTTTGTCTTCCAGTTCTTAGTTCAGCTGTGTTTCAGCAGAGGCTTTATCAGGAGCCTAGTAAGACAGCTGGGATCAAGTACTTTCTGATACGGTAAGGGCTGCGTGCTTCTTATCACATGTATGGGTTGGGTTTCTAAAGACGTGAAGACTACTCAGTCTATTTACTACAAGATCTTCTGGTCAAGTGTAGATTTTTGGCCTGATCTTCTGCACAATCTCCTCACTTGCCATTGAGACTCTTTAAATAAACATTTTGCTTTCCTTTTTTTTTTCTTTAAGCTTTTTGGCATTACCTTCTGTCCTTTAGAAAGTGTTTTGGGAAGAAAGTTTTAATCTTTGTTGGGCACCAAGACGTCTTCATGTCAATTTCTTAAATGTTTATGACCTTAACCAATTCTTCCACACAACTCTTACATTATAAATACAGCAAAGTCCATCATTGTCTTCAGATCCTTCATGTGTATGGTGTCGTGGCGGACTTACCCCAATCACATTGCCTTGTGTTTGGATAGGTGGAGCTTATATCAAATTCTAGCCCCGTGATAAGAATCTGTAGATGGTCTACACTAAAACCTCCTCTGAGGGATCTTAGGTCTTAGGTTGGATTTGACTTCTCTACACTTGTGCCACCAATATTGTACAACGGTATATGCTGAATATCTGTACAAAAGTGGACACATAGACTCTTACAATAGCTTTACATGTACAGTTTTTGCAATGCTTATTGAGACAATGGGGAGTAGTGGAGGGGTTACATAAAATGTAGTAGCCATTGCAACAAAGTGTTTTCTAATAACTTGGATCAAAGTACAGTGAAACTAGTCAACAGCACACGTCCATTGCTTACTATAGAGAGTCTCAAAAATGGTTGTAACACCTGTCATTTTTTAGGTTTCCATTTACAGAGCCGTGTAAGTGCACTTTAGTTATGGAAAGTATGTTGTTTTTATTGATACTCTTGGCCAATGTGGTGATTTAATACTTTATTATTGATTTTATATTTCCATGGCGAAATGTCAAAAACCCAGCAATTTGGCGATCCCCCACTCCCATCAGCAACAGACAGTGTTCACCATTTGTGACACATGAGGGTTAAATAGCAGTGATCATAGAGGTTTCTAATCATGGCCATTGCCACTGGATCCCTGCTATGTAAATCAGCGGAGATCCATTGGTTTTGTCGCTCACTCTGCTCCTGAACAAGCGACCTACATCCCCCCGCGTGCACCAGGACATGTTCATCTTGGGGTTAAAAGGTGCCAGTGTGCATCAAAAATTCTGGTGCAAAGTAAGCCGGCTAATGGGTGGTGTAACCAAACTAAAAATGCACCAGATTTATGATCCAGCATCAGCCGCTGGAGTATTTTAAGACTGTCTAGTCTAAAGGACATTGTAGATTGCCTGACTATCAGGTTTACAAATAATGAGTGACAATATCACATTCATTGACTTCTCCTTTTAATACAGATGGATACGGAGTACTTGGTGAAGGAACAGTTATTATTATGAGCGCCCCTCCTCCATTCATTTGTATTTATCATTGGCATCGCGTTCACATTCACACACGGTGACATGCTGCCGATAGTATTTTATGCGGTATAGAAGATAAAATCCAAAGACAATAAAGTGTTTTCTCAATTGTCAGCTGATTGGGAAGACAATTAAATGGACCAGTTATTTGGAATGACCTTGAGGCCAGCCCCTGCACTGATCAGCTATATGACATCCATATTATATGCAACATTGAGCTGAAAGCAGTTGGCTCCAGTCCCTGTATAGTAAAGTTTAGAATGGAGTGCTTAAAATAAGGTGTGGTATGGATCCCGTAGGTGATACCACCTTGGCTCTGGGAGTGTTAGCTGTCACAGCTACAGCCTGGGTATTTTTGAGTGCTTGATAGTCCAATGCCACGATGCTCCTTATTTTCCCCACTCCATTATAGCATGTTCTGTCCCTGTATAGTGGCCAGATGCAAGTACTGCAGCTCTGCTCCCATTGAAGTCAATGCGGCAGTGGCTACATATGAGCATTACTGCTATGCTTAAATGGGTGACTCAGGTGCCCCATTATCTTGATACCAAAGGATCGCAATAGTCAACCTCTGATATCAGAACGTTATCCTCCGTTTGTAAAAAGTGAATAAGTGTTATACCTTTATTCTATATAGATAAGGTATATAGGGACCTCATTACAGATTTTGCCGTAGACCCCAAGAGCTTCCAGCTGCGCCTCTGGTTGATAGAATTAGAGAAAGCGCAGGTTCTCATCTGTGTAACTTTGTATATGTATACAGATCGGTACACAATCTAGCCAAAAAATATCCCCACTATGCAGGTGTGTTTTATGAATATTTATTCAATAAATACATTTTGATTCCCGTTATAATAATATTTTACTGTGAGCGGGCCGCTGAGCAGAGAACAAACTATTGTCAGGATATGGCATATTTACCCAGCTGCACAAATGAGATGGCGGTGGCGGCGGCCATATTTCTAAATTAATTTTGTTGGTGTTTGAGGAGTTTTCCCGTATCAGAGAGAGTACATCTGGCTATCTGAGTTTCTATCCTAGAATGTTATTGTTTATGAATTTTTCTGTATTTTCAATTCCCCCGGCCTTCTACATCCAGCACTAGATTACGGCTTCTTTGGGAGACGGAGTTTACCTTGCAAAGCCGACAAGAAATATTTGTAGATAGCAGTTTCAGAAAAAGGTGCTGGGGTTACCGAACAGCTTGATCATTTAAGTGTTTTAAGTCCGCTCAGCATGAAAAGAAGGGGCATCAGTCAAATTTATTGGCTTATATCTGCAGGAGCTGGATGTACTGTATTTTTATAGTCTGCTGGTAGTGAGTGCGATTGCTCTGTGTTGTATTTCTATAAAACATAGTCAATGGTTGTTACAGTGAGGTGCAGTAGAGCAGAAGGGGTTTTGTTCTGCAAGAAAGGTACATTGTAAAAGCCTGTATTCCTAGAACACAGTGCACAAGATTGTCGGATGTCCTTTAAAATACAGTGTCATGTAGCAAAGAACAGCCTACTGCTATACTGATATAGTACTGCTATACTGATATATACTGATATAGTAGTGCAAATTATAGAGCTTATGGTTAGCATTGTTGCCTTGCCGCACTGGGGTCCTGGGTTTGACTCTGACCAAGGGCAACATCACTATGGGGTTTGGATGTTTTTTCTGTGTTTGCATAGGTTTCCTATACGTACTCCAGTTTACTCCTACATGTCAAAAATATACCGATGGGTAAAATGGCTTCACTGTAAAAACAGACCCCTGTGGGTGTTGGAGATGAATGTCTGTATGGCAGCCACTAAACCCCACAACTCTCCCTGCGCTTTCAGTCCCATGTGTTAGAAAAGCGAATTACAAATGTTTGTCATTTGTCATGCAATGTAATTACATCTGGGGTCATTTGTTTTAGAGTACTTTAAGCTGCATGACTACCTGTTCTTAGACTATAGTACACTAAGCTTTTACAATCTCTTCCTAGAGTACACTGCACTAGGCTGCATGAGCACCTATTCCTAGGCTATAGTGGGCTACACTGTATGCCACCGGTTCCTAGATTATAGTGCACTACACTGTATCTGTATGACCTCCGGTTCCTAGAGTATAGAGGACTAGACTGTATGACCTCCGGTTCCTAGAGTAGAGTGCACTAGACTGTATGACCACAGGTTCCTAGAGTGTAGTGGACTAGACTGTATGACCTCCGGTTCCTAGATTGTAGTGGACTAGACTGTATGACCACAGGTTCCTAGAGTGTAGTGGACTAGACTGTATGACCTCCGGTTCCTAGATTGTAGTGGACTAGACTGTATGACCACAGGTTCCTATAGTATAGTGGACTAGACTGTATGACCACAGGTTCCTAGAGTGTAGTGGACTAGACTGTATGACCACAGGTTCCTAGAGTATAGTGGATTAGACTGTATGACCACAGGTTCCTAGAGTGTAGTGGACTAGACTGTATGACCACAGGTTCCTAGATTGTAGTGGACTAGACTGTATGACCACAGGTTCCTAGAGTATAGTGGATTAGACTGTATGACCACAGGTTCCTAGATTGTAGTGGACTAGACTGTATGACCTCCGGTTCCTAGAGTATAGTGGACTAGACTGTATGACCACAGGTTCCTCGAGTACACTGTCTACTGTGGTAGAAAAGAAAAACAACATTTATTCACATTCGATAGTTGGTAGATCCCAGCAGATGCTTCCTTACGGATGGTATTGATCCACACAATACTCCTGGATGCCTGTTGAAACTCCTGGTGTGTGTGATCCATCAGTTGGGTGCAGATTTTCCGAATTTCTCTGGCCAGCACCTGTTGGTCTCTAGTATCTCCCAGTTTCGGGATCTGCCAACTTGGGGCACATTCTGACAATCACCGTTCACCTTCCACTTCGTAATCACATAGGCCACTCTTGATTTTGGGTAATTCAGTTTGCTTGCTATGTCCCTTAAAGATCGACCATTTCTCTGGTACCCGACAATTACCCCTTTCTCGAAATCGGACAACTCTGCACTTCATGGTATCTTGCATTTGAATGTCACTAATGCGAATGCTGTTTCCTACACAATATTTAATGGTGGAAGACGTGACACCGCAGATATCTTCATTTGCATGGGTGTCCAAATACTTATTGGTAGACAGTGTATAGTGGACTAGACTGTATGACCGCTGGTTTCTAGAGTATAGTGGACTATTCTGTATGACCCCAGTTCCTAGAGTATAGTGGACTAGACTGTATGACCCCGGTTTCTATAGTATAGTGGACTAGACTGTATGACTGCTGGTTTCTAGAGTATAGTGGACTAGACTGTATGACCGCTGGTTTCTAGAGTAGAGTGGACTAGTCTGTATGATGACCTGTTTTATGAGTGCAGTGCAGCAGATCTGGGTGTCTCACCACTAGTTCTCAAATGCCTACCATGCCTTAGTTTCACGATTCCTTTGGCATTGAACATGTGTGCGTGTCACAAATTATCATGTGTCTTCTCTCTGGGACAACTAAAAATCGTGACTTATGGGGGGGGGGGGTTACTACAGAACTGCAGTTGAAAAGCATTTCACTATATGTCAGCTATTCCTACGATATTTTTTTTTTTACATCTAGAATACAGTGAAGTAGACTATATGGCCACCTGTTGTGCAGTAGTTCAATAAAATATATAACTTAAAGGGGTTTTCTGGACAAATAACACTGATGATAATAACACTTAAAATATGTCATCATTATCAGATCAGCATGGGGCTTACACCTGGGACACCTTCTGATCTGCCGGTCAAACCGCTATGCAAAAAACAGTGGGTAGCCGGTTATCCATGTACTGGCCACACTGAGTTACTGCAGCTCAGCTCCTATACAAGTAAATGGGGGATGTGCTGCAGTATCTCAGCACAGCCAGAGTAGGCCAGAGCAATCTGCTTCTAACTCTGTTCTCCATATAGTTAGTGAGAACATCTGATTGTCAGGAATCCCTAAGGATACGTTACCAGTATCATTGCCCAGAAAACCCCTTTAAATAGAGAAAAAGACAAGGTGCTCCATACTATACACCATTGACTTAACAGGAGTGCCTTGTAAACCCTCCACAGGGCCCCAACATCTGGTTGGGAAGAAGACTGTATGCGTTCATGCATTATCATACAATACATTATCTGTATCCTTGGGATATTTTTTGTGTGTTGGTGAAGAAATCATTTAGTGGGGGTTCCTCCTGAGAATTTTTTTCCCCAGAGGTGCTTGGAGTCTGAATAGGTTGTGAAACACAGGTATACTGTATATGATGGTATGTAAAAGCTTTATACAATAGGTGATCTGCTCACAGTATCAGACCAGACTGTGCAAAGTGGGAAAAATTCCACTAAATGTAAATGTGTATTGGTGTCTCAGTGGCTCCATCGCTGCTCACCAGTGACAAGAGGTCTTATATCTGCTTCGAGGAAAACCAAAGGGGAAAAAGGCGGGTGGTGATGGCGGAGGTCCAACCTGCAGTGAGGACCCTGAAGAAGGTGCCAGTTTGTTACTGTAAGACGTAGCACAATAAAGGATAGTCACTCTAGTTTGGACCCCACCTTTTGGTCAATAAAGTATATCCATCTGTTTCTAGAGATCAATGCAGTAACCGCATCCTCAGAATCACACGGTGACACGTCAATGAATATTTTAACACAAATTTCTCTAAAGATTCAGCAGCGACTTTCTTTAGTGTCTTTCAAGTAGTAATTCCCATTATAAGAGCTGTCACATCTGAGCAGACTAGTGCTTGTGATTGACACCATTGCTACAGGTGTATTTTGCTCAGTACATGACTGACAACAGAATAAAGCTCTAACCACAAAGTAAATCATCCTCTCCCGAATTACCGATTGTTATTGTTGCCACTCCTTCTGTTAGCAGGGTTGTCTCCTTCTTCTTTCACTGTCTCAATCACTCTCTTTATTAGCGTACACCTCCTTATTTCACAATGGCTATTGTCCTCTCATTTTCCCCAACCTTCGTCAGTCCTCATTGCCTGTAATAATCTTCTAGTCATGGTCCTGCCGTTAATATATATCTCCATCTTCCTTTTCTCTTTCTCCCATACAAGGCGCGCTGGCTACAGTTTATCTGAGTGATGTCCTTGGCATTGTTCCTGTCTGCTGAAAGCAGCTTGTTTTCTTTATTTCCAGTCTACATTGCCTGATGTTCATGACTGCACATTGCTTCTTTTTACTATTAAGATTTGAGGTCTAAGTGACGTCTTGACCGCTGATCCCTCTTCTATGTCGCTGTAGATCCAAGAGCTTGCCATTCGCTGCATCCAGAAAAACATCAAGAAGAACAAAGGCGTAAAAGACTGGCCCTGGTGGAAAGTGTTCACGACTGTCCGACCCCTGATACAGGTGCAACTCACAGAAGACCAAATCCGAGGCAAAGACGTAAGTATGGTGGTGGTAGCAGTATGGTGTAGACGTGGCAGGTTTGTTTCATGTGCAGTGCCTGTTGTGTGTCAGGTTTGGTAGATGAAGCGTGTTCTGCTTTTCTCTGCAGATTGGAAATGGTTAAATTGCATAATACAGTATAATATGTTTTCCTGGAGATTGTAGGCAGGTGCAGTTATTTCCAAACCAATAGAGCATGATGAATGTGAAAGAAATCATATATATGTTAACTGTGTACGTGGATGTGTACGTATAATAAGATACTTTTAGGTTGACTAGCTTCATAGTGTTTTTATGTAACGTTCGCTTGGTTGGTTTATCATATTTTTTAATACTGTGTATGATTACTCTGTAACCACAGAATATTGTCACACAAAATATATACAGCATATTGAGCCTGGTGTCTTTGTCTGTATCATTTTTACAGATGTGTGCATTGTATCATGTATAATACTCGCCATTATAAAAAGATGTAATGGATGGTTTAGGGAATCACTGGAGGCCTTAAAGCATAACATTAGTTTAGTACATAACCTCCCTCTGCACTTTAACCAATATCTGTTCACTTAGCATCAATCTTTAAGGGTAGGTCCGCATTCAGCAGATTTATCAGAAGCAAAACCGCCGCTATTTCTGTAGATTTCTTGTGGATTTTGCCACTAATTCACTGCAGATTCTATCGCCCTGCTACACTCACCGGCCACTTTATTAGGTACACCATGCTAGTAACGGGTTGGACCCCCTTTTGCCTTCAGAACTGCCTCAATTCTTCGTGGCATAGATTCAACAAGGTGCTGGAAGCATTCCTCAGAGATTTTGGTCCATATTGACATGATGGCATCACACAGTTGCCGCAGATTTGTCGGCTGCACATCCATGATGCGAATCTCCCGTTCCACCACATCCCAAAGATGCTCTATTGGATTGAGATCTGGTGACTGTGGAGGCCATTGGAGTACAGTGAACTCATTGTCATGTTCAAGAAACCAGTCTGAGATGATTCCAGCTTTATGACATGGCGCATTATCCTGCTGAAAGTAGCCATCAGATGTTGGGTACATTGTGGTCATAAAGGGATGGACATGGTCAGCAACAATACTCAGGTAGGCTTTGGCGTTGCAACGATGCTCAATTGGTACCAAGGGGCCCAAAGAGTGCCAAGAAAATATTCCCCACACCATGACACCACCACCACCAGCCTGAACCGTTGATACAAGGCAGGATGGATCCATGCTTTCATGTTGTTGACGCCAAATTCTGACCCTACCATCCGAATGTCGCAGCAGAAATCGAGACTCATCAGACCAGGCAACGTTTTTCCAATCTTCAATTGTCCAATTTCGATGAGCTTGTGCAAATTGTAGCCTCAGTTTCCTGTTCTTAGCTGAAAGGAGTGGCACCCGGTGTGGTCTTCTGCTGCTGTAGCCCATCTGCCTCAAAGTTCGACGTACTGTGCGTTCAGAGATGCTCTTCTGGCTACCTTGGTTGTAACGGGTGGCTATTTGAGTCACTGTTGCCTTTCTATCAGCTCGAACCAGTCTGGCCATTCTCCTCTGACCTCTGGCATCAACAACGCATTTCCGCCCACAGAACTGCCGCTCACTGGATGTTTTTTCTTTTTCGGACCATTCTCTGTAAACCCTAGAGATGGTTGTGCGTGAAAATCCCAGTAGATCAGCAGTTTCTGAAATACTCAGACCAGCCCTTCTGGCACCAACAACCATGCCACGTTCAAAGGCACTCAAATCACCTTTCTTCCCCATACTGATGCTCGGTTTGAACTGCAGGAGATTGTCTTGACCATGTCTACATGCCTAAATGCACTGAGTTGCCGCCATGTGATTGGCTGATTAGAAATTAAGTGTTAACGAGCAGTTGGACAGGTGTACCTAATAAAGTGGCCGATGAGTGTATATTTACATGCGGCAAATTTTAGCAATTTCCTTGAAGACGAATTCTACAGCATGTTCATGTGCTTTGTTATAATGCAATCCACATACCTGGTATTGTAATCCACAGCAGTTTTTAACTGCACAAATCCACAGTATCCTCTCATGACAACCCACACTAAGGTCGGGACCCCATGCAGCTTAAATGCTGTGATTTGGTCACAATAGATACGCTGCGGAATAAATCATAATGTTTTACAGTACCTTCAAAGTGGATGGATTTCTGGCTAATCCCATCCACACGTTGCAAAAAAAATATCTACAGTGGAAATGCTGCGAATTACAAAAATGAGTTTTTGTAAATTGCAGCATGTCAATTATTCCTACTGAAACGCTGGCGTTTTCTTTATAGGTAATGTCTAGTTTCTGTGAAAAGCGATGTGGAAAAAAAACGCAACGTGTTTCCACCGTGGTCTCTTTCACAGTACTTGATGACTGCGGCTCCCTACGTGGGGCTTTAGCTTAAAGGCTCCTGAAGTTACTATTACCACTACAGTTGTTGAGAATATGTACCTTACAGTTAAAGGATTTATGCAGGATTAGAGAACATGGTTACTTTCTTCTTAGAATGTGACATCACGTCCGCTGGTGACCTGGCCATGCTAAAGCTTAGTCCCATTCATTTAAATGGTACTGTGCAGATATATTTTTCTAATCCTGGAGAACCCCTTTAACTCAAATGAATGATCACTCATATCTGCCAGAGTCAGAGCTACTTGTTTGAGTGGTTCCTGCTGCTCGCTCATGGAGGAGGGATAGTGAGGCACTCATCGCTATGAGGTCCTTATACCCTAATAGGGCACATGAAAGGGGTTATGGTCATGAGACAGCCCATTTTACTCTTAGGGAGCGTTCACACTACTGTCATTGTCCGACAGGTAGTGTCCGCTTCTAATGTCCGTTCAAAATCTTGCATGGACATTAGCAGCGGTCAGCAAAACCCAACATGTAGGTTTTTTTTCTGTCCGCTTGAAAAGTCGGACATCTTTAGGAACGGACACTTAAGGACAGGCACGGACTGTAAAACAACGCGCCCGATCACCATTTAAATCAATGAAAAATGTCACGGACACAGCTAGTGTCCGCTCCTAATGTCCGTGCGAGATTTTGAACAGACATTAGCAGCGGACATTACCTGTCGGACAATGACGGTAGTGTGAACGCCCCCTTACTCTTCAATGTTCAGTAGCTCAATCATAATACTAAAAATTCTCTTGTGAGAAATTTGTCTTTTCTTAAGTCTTTTTATGACACTTTCTGGAATTATAGATTTATTGTCAAAAGATGTAGATTGACAAGTAGAGCGTAGACATTTAGCATCTTTAGATCTTTAGTGGCCATACAAATTAGATTGTTAGCCCAACCCACTAATTTCGTTGGAAGTTATTCACCAACTAATGTTTTGGGGCCACCGGATTTTTTCGCAATGTCAGATTCAAAGGGAATAAGGATCAGGCAGTTGGAGTTCAACATGCCCAGTCCTTTTGCTCTCAGTAGAGAAAAGCTACTGCCAAACGTTCATATGTATTGGGCATTGGGAAGAGTAGTTTCCGGCTTAATGGCGTGTATCGCCAGCCTTAGTCTTTTCATATATTCTTTGTATTTTAGCTTAGACACATTTCTAGCAAGTTGCTTCCCTTCCATCTAACAGGAAATATCCAGCAATGCTATCTGTAACCAGAGGACCTGAAAGCTGTATTTGCAAAGACCTGGCACAGTTTGTCTTGTAACTTTAATCTCCCACTTGGAGTTCTTGTGGTTTTTTTCTCATTACTCTGATGATACAGGAGAAGCCTTGTGTAGTGCACTTAGCTTTGTAATAAAACGCTCTTACCATGGTGACTGATAATCTGTTTATGTAACTTTTTACCTTGTTAAGTGCTACCAGTAAAATCCTGATCCTTTCTGGGTCTCCAGTCTGGAAGAACCCTGTAGATAGTCGTACACTTCTCCTCACTTGTGGCTGACATTCTTCATGGTCAGCAGTTCTCTACGTTGGGCACTATAAATACCATATAAAGCTTGGGTAACCACACTCCATTAGGAATAGATTAAACTTGGAGGCTACGAGTGGAACAATTGAGTATTCCAGCAAAAGCTTCAGGCCAAGAAGGGGAACGATAGACTTAAGAGGAGATTTGTTTACCGAATGTATTGGACATAATGTGAAGCACCTGGAAAACCTCAAACTGAGATCACTAGATGTACTTCTTGTCTCCTGACAAATCCGGTTATGCAAGTACAAGTCACTTTCCAATGAGCGTTATTGCTGTCCTTGCAAATTCTAATTAAATGCAAAAAAAATTCACAAAAATAAAAAATCATTCCAGCACTTACTCTCAAATGGGATGGGTCTGCTGCTAAATATCTATCACAGAAAATCACCAGTGAGTTTAACTTATATAAATTTATTGTTATCCTCAATTTCCCTAAGGGTCAAAACCCTTACATTATACATTAATTCAGCATGCTGCCACTTGGAAATCTGCAGCATGGAAAGTAATTTGTGTTGCTTTTTTAATGCACTTTGTAGATGTGACTCATTTTGCTGTTACTGTATAGTAGGTCCACAATATCTGCTGCAGGTATATCCTGTGGGTAGTCAGCCTCTTTGTGTTGGGTGTTTTGCTGTAAGGCAACTGGCTGGAGCAGGAGCCATCTTGCTTTACCCAGTATGCAATAGGACAAAAGATTAAGCCCCACCTCTCCAGCCAAAGATGGTAGACGATCAAAGGGGTTATCTGGGAAATAAAAAGCGTATTATTGCATTCACTTCAATGGATAAGCATATTTACTATTGTATGTATCGGACCCCATTACCATCACTTAGGTTTGCAGAGTACAGTGTTAGACTGGAAGTCTCGTTCTTCTGCCTCCACTGCTGACGCTTCAACTGTCGGTCATATGACTGACCATACTCTCCTCCATGTATAAGCTGCAGTTGTGCAGAGTCTGTCATATGACTGAAAATTGAAGGGCCACCTCTGCTAATGCTAAAATTTTGTCATGTGACTGACTCTGCTCTACTGCTGCTTATACATAGAGTAGAGCGTGGTCAGTCACATGACTTAGATTTGGCGTTTAAGACGGAGGAACGAGACTTGTCTCCCATTACGCCCCCCCCCAAACCTAAGAATGTGGACCACTGTACAGTATATATCGGTATGTAAGCTTATCGGGGGCTGGTAATATACTAGTAAGCTTTATATTTTCCTACATAACCCGTTGAACCCCCGTGTTCCCTGCAGAATTTCCACTACATCTTCAGGTTCATGAAGAAAAGTTTTACAAACAGCAAAAACAAAAAGGCAAGACGGCACCAAGCCGTATATGGTAAAGTATTGTATAGGTGAGGGTATACTGACAATTGTTTGGTATGCTCTCACCTGGTAGAGTTGTGAGGAATTCACATCTACCATATGCGCCTGGGAACCAATTACAGGGGGTTCCTCCCTACGTGTGGTAGAGCAGCTGGATCCTATTCACCAATGGTGTAAACGATACATACAGGGACCAGGACGAAGGCCCGCGCTTAACTGGATTATAAGACAACCACTTTATTAGAGTTCAGCACAACGCGTTTTGGGCACAAGCCGCCCTTTCTCAAGTGCAACAAGAACTGCCATGGATGACCAGATGTCTGGTCATCCACGGCAGTTCCTGTTGCACTTGAGAAAAGGCGACTTGTGCCCGAAACGCGTTGTGCTGAACTTTAATAAAGTGATTGTCTTATAATCCAGTTAAGCGCAGTTCTTCGTCCTGGTCCCTGTATGTATCGTTTACAAACAGCGAGGATGACTATAGCACTTGTTTACTTTTATTATTTTTGTCTAGGTGTAGTGTCCCTTTAAGGCCTGTTGATCTGAATAACTTTTGGAAGAAACTACAAAGTTTCCTTAGAAATATGTTGTCCTGTAGAACATGAATATTGTGTACTATAGCTATAAGTACAAGCTCATTTTTATCAGGAGGATTAAGCTGTAAAAGGGTTTCCTGCTGCGTTCTCCATGTAACTAGAGACAATGGAGCCTGCTGAGGACACCTTAGGAAATCGTCCTCCACAATCTAAGCCTCATCTGTAATGTTTCCTAATAAGTTATAGCCGCTTTTACGTACTGACTACCGCGTATTTGTGAATGTTGTTATGAGTTCTTTTATATAAAGCAACTTGTATTTTAGGTTAAGTGGTCCTCCCATAGAGTAAAATTATAACTCTCACAGGCCCATTGTATTCTCCAGTACAAGATGGTTTCGAAATCTGTTCCTAATGAGGAGAACCTATTATATTTACTGGTATAGCTGATTTACTTTATATTGTTGGGCCATGAATCACCCAGCCACACAATGGCTTGGCTTTAATCCTGAGAGCTGGTGAAGCTCAAAGAGCGTTTTCCGGAAAAAAAAAAAAAAAAAATGTAGAAAATCACCTGTAATCTAATCCCTGGAGTTACAGGAATTTCTGCCCAAAATCCCAAAATACCCTTACATTAGCTGCTAAAAACCAGACCAAAGTTTAGCGATGAGCAAGAACTGACACGTTTACCATCAGCTGATTCAGTAGATAAAAATGACTGGTCTACAGTTCCTGTTCTGAGGGATTGTTATGCAAAATGAGTAGGAAAACAGCAGTGTGTTGGAACCAGTTGAAAGACGCTACAACGGAACGCTAAACCTAGAAATCTGCCAAAAGTGGGAACAAAAAATGCACAGTAGTTGTCTTTGCTGTATAAAAATTTGCAGGTTAATAACCCGCTGATCTGTTTTATCTTTGGCTAGAGAGTGGTTGAGGGATGAGGCTTAAAAGAGGACCTTTCACCAGACCTGAAAAGCCCAATGACATACATCATCTGATTGGTGCGGTCACCCTGACCATTTTGGTGTTTTGTTTATCCAAAACTGTTCAGCCATTCCAAAGATATAAGCCCTTCTAGTGCTGATACAAATCGCGATCAACTAACCAAGTGGACTTGTAGTACTGTGGTTTGACAGGGTCTCTGTGCTGTACATCATGTCCATTTGACTAGTATAGCTTAATCTACATCAACACTAAAATGGCTTATATCTTTGGAATAGCTGAATGGTTTTATTGATCAAAACTCCAAAATGCTCATCACCAAACTCTAAAATTCGGCCATCAGATGATACTTGTTGTTGATATTTTCAGACCTTTTAAAGAGGCTGTCCAAGTTCTAAAAACATTAGGGCCTTCAGTATATGGTAAGAGACCACTGAGGTCAGCGATTGGTGGCAGTATTGATGTTTGTATACAGATTAGGATGCCAGAAAATCACAAGTTGTCCGAAAGTTTAGTTACGCTTTAAGGATTCCAGTTGTCTTAGAGGTTGGGCACCACCGTCCTAGAGCATGCCATTGATTGGCATCGACTGCCAACCATCACATGAAATATAACCTTGTAGACCTACAGAAGTGTGAATGTTAGAATGAATGTGAGCCAAGAACCACGCCGTCTCCCCTCCCCTTGGCTGGAAGCTGCTGCTGGTAGGGATGTTCACATTACATTTATTGTACACTGGAGGTTTGTGTGATGGAGGAGGAGTGGCGGAGAATATGATTATGATTATCAAGAACCTCACAAGGGAATTGTTTGCTCAGTTCATGATTTACAGATGGAGAGGAGAGGGATGCCATAGGAGAGATAGTGATAAATTATTTCTCTGATGGGTACAGACACTGGGCAAGAGTTTGACCTCCAACAGATATATATCTGTATACTCTAGTCCTCCATATAGCAATGGTCAGATTGGAATCTTTACTTTTGGTCATTTTTTATGACAAAGCTTTTCACACTGTGAGAGCAGGAAAGAGATCAATGATGAGATGTAACATCTTAATCCGTTATTGATTTATCTTCAGCTGCGTTCTGGTAATAGAAGTCACACTGATAAAGTGAGGACATGTCATCGTAAGCCCTAAATACAGGCCATACTGTACCTCCTAAAGAGGACCTGACACCACCTCTGACATGTATGTTTTAGTAAATCCTTACATACAGGAAGTAAAACACAGAGTAGATCTGGAAGGACGCCTAGGAAAGACAGTAAGGGCTAGTTCACACGGGGCTAGTGACCGCATATTTTGGTACTTATTTTGACGTGGGAAGCCGTGTCAGAATTGGACCAAAATGCGACTGTTGCGGCTTCCGATAGTTGCGGCTTTCAGTTCTGGAGTAGGCCCAAATTTATGTAGGCTTAGTACGGAGTGTGCTGTCACAAGGCGGACGCCGCGGCTGACAAACAAACCGCTCATGGAAAAAAGGACGCTAGCGGTCTACATAGACCTCTATTATGGGGTGGCAGATTTTGAGGTGGATTCGGCGTCAAAATCCGCCCCCTCTTGCACCTTGTGAACGAGCCCTAAGAATCACACTTGTACCACTGCATCAGTGTGTGACAGATAAGTAAATTCCCCATAAAGTCACAATTCTGGGGCACTAAATCTGACATGAAATACCAAATGTCTGTGTTCAGGCTGGCATGGCATTATAAATGGATTTAGGGCAAAGTTGATCATCAGTTTCCCGGTCATGGGTCTTTCTTTCTTAAGAGAGGCAGATTATTTGGATTATTCTGAATGGATCCCATCACACACTGCAACAAATATTGAGCGCCCTTTTTGGGTCAGCATTGCTGGAATATTATTAGCCCAACCAGATCCCACACTCAGCATTTTAACACTGTTGTGTGGAAATCCTGGGTGTCACTCCTTAGTACAGAAGAGCTGGTAACATACCGCGAATTCTGGACCTCAGCACCTTGACGACTTCTCATTCACTTCCCTATATATGACCATGGTAATTCCGTTTAATAGATACATATAGCGTCAGAATGGGGTCATTTACTGCCTGATGGTTGAGCAGAGGATTGATTATTTTTGGATATTGTTATTCTGTAACCAAGATGAAGTTACTTGCCCCCAAAAATATATGTGAACAGAGTATGATGAATTTCTTTTAGAGTGTTCTATGTATCACCAAAGATCGTTTTTCTATATTGTGACTTATTACATGCCTCTTCTTTCTGCAGGAGGAGATACAACAATTGAAAGGCAGGTTGGACAAAGTGGAGAAAGAGCGGAATGAGCTGCGACTGAACAACGACCGCTTGGAGGGCAGGGTAATGTATATTTCACAATTCACAGTGCGTGGGACCGGGATTCTCTTTTTACTGCGGTTAAAAGGATTGTGTATGAGTTTCTGACAGTAGCCTAAGAACATGAAACGATAGAAAATAAAATAAGAAAATAACCACTACATACCCGCTGTAGCAGTACAACTTCAGTGGTCCCCACAGGTCATTGAATGACGATATCATGTCAGTTTCTGGCTATCTTGGCTGCAGCGGTCCCGATGGACTTGTTATCACTACATGACTGGCCAGGACCACCAGAGCATCACTGTTGACTGACATGATCTTATGTTTTTGTTCTTGTGAAAGACTAAGGTATACATAACGCCATTGATTTCAGTCTATCACAGTAGGGCTGTACAACATTCACTGAAATTGGCTGACATTTGGGTCCTTGGGCTGTTTTCAAAAAAATTCAAGACAACTCTTTTAAAATCTATCACGCATTGTTAACTGAGAACTGATATTTTTCGAGAAACTTTCACTGAATTTTTTTATTTTATTTGAATTTACAATAAACAGAAATTTCCAAAAAAATGGATCAGATTAGGGAATATCTTTGTCTATTTAAGGCTTGTCTTTCTTCTTCTTCTTTGGAAATTCTGACAATATCATGTGCTAATCTGCTTGTAGATCACAGAACTGAATTCTGAGCTCACAGACGAGAGAAATACAGGAGAATCTGCCTCCCAGCTACTGGAGACAGAGACTGCCGAGAGGCTGCGTGTAGAGAAAGACATGAAGGATCTGCAGGTAAAACTGCTTTGCATTGTGTCATCTAAGTGTGGAAGGCGCCTGTGGCTCATTGCAAGCCATCTCCCTCTTATCTCTTGGAATATGATCTAATGGGTGCAAAAGACTGCTTGACAGCCTCCTTAGCCTGCTCTGTTTGTCTTGCTGCTGCCCTTCACGAAGTACCTTATAAGGACACTGGCCTTTAAACAAGGAATAGTCAGGGCCATGGGTCATGTGTCTGCATACAGCACTACAAACAATAGTTTCAGATTAATGACTATTCTCTTACTTAAAGGGTTGTTTTATGAAGACTTCCATATCCTGGCAATATGCCCTATTTGGGCAACTCCCGCTCCTTTCTCAAACTTTTCTACGGTAACATGTACAGCCATTCATCTGAATGACAACCTGTAATACTGCTGTAGATTTATATGCCTTACTGGCCATGGCTTATCCTGTCTAACTAATATACTTTACCTGTTTTCTGGGGGTGCCCTGAGCAGATCTCAGTGTCTCACATGGCCAGACATGGTTTAACACTTGATCTTTGGTATTTAACTAAAAGGAGGGTACAAAACTTGACAAATAAAAATAAAACCAACACCCGTCATGGTATTTTTTATATTATGACCTATGCACTATTCTGTATTGCAATTCAGAGAGTTGGCTAATAAAGGTATTTCAGCAGTGTCTGAGAAGTTATACCCTCCAGTGACGATGAAAGAATAAATGTTTAAAAGTGTTTTAGATTGGTCAGATTTACAGCTGAGGGGCAGCTTGCTGTAGTAGAAACCTACCCTCAATGTTCTGTCTGTAACTGAAACCAGATAGGCTAAGAAGTAATCCCACATCCTTCACATCCATCAGGAGATGACTGTTGCTTTAACATTAAATAGTTTAATAATAGTTACTCAAATATTCGGTATACTATAATCCCTTTAAAGGAAGTGATTCAGGGATACAATTATAGCATACCTGTACATTGCATAAGCCAGAAGTAGACACTAATACACTTAATGCCATGTTTGCCCTCTGGTACTTTCATAGGCAGAGTGCTGTCTGCACTGAAGGCTCCTAACCCCCTCCTTGCTGCTGGTTGTAGGCTAGAGCCATTATTTAAGAGCAGACAGGTTCAGGAGCCTTAGAGAGGACCTTTCACCATATCCATCTCCTCCAACTCTTTGCATCCTTTATTAACCACTGCTTCACTAATTCCAAAGCAGATGGAAATTTTTCTCTAGGCCAGACTATTCTTCAGCTATCAATGTTGTTAATTGATATGCCAGTTAGGTTCTCTACTGTCAGGTGGGAGGTACCTGACTTTATTCCAGCTCAGGACCACCCACCTGAGAGTAGAAAGCCTAATTTGCATATTGGGTTCTGAAACTAACAGAAATGACTGCTAGGGAGAGTTTGTCCTCTTTAAGTGCTGACTGTGCCTATAAATGTATCCCTCAGGGTGGCAGCATATTCAAGAGGACCTTTCATGTCCTCATCCATATGCGGTATTATATATCGCTAGAAAGATGACAGCTTTCCTGGTATGTGCCAGTGTTGGAGATCAGTGCTGTGAATTTTGGCTTCGATATCTACCCACTGTCAGAAGAGCGGGCCTTACATCCTAGTGAAACAAATGGCAAACATTAATTCAATGGCCCTGAAAGCGAGAGAAGATCCTTCTCTCCTCTAGGATACATATATACTGTGTTATGTACAGTCGGGAGGGGGGGTAGACGTTCCTCACAGCCCTTTCATTTACATATGGAATCAAAGTATTTTCCAGCTAGTAAGATTGCACAAAAGAAAGGTATGTTAACCCGCCCGACAACATATTATAAGTGTTTTTTTAAAGTACGGTAGTTATGGCGAAGCTAGACTTTTAATTTAAAAAATTAAAAAAATTGCAGTGAAGCAAAATGGCTGCTACACTGTGATTTCTGCTTTTCTTCATACATAACCACCAAGCAGATTACTATAGATTGCAAGAAAGTTTACTAGCTTTGTGCCCAAGTGCTACACGTGCGCCAGTTTTTCGTCTTTTCTGCACGTTTGTTTACAAAGTGGACAGATGGTTCTTCAAAGTCGTTCGCCACATTTAAAAGGGTCTTTCATGTGCGGTACATACCTTTCGGAATATCTTTCTGTACATATTGCTATAGAAAGCTTCTGTCGCGCCATCTGCCTTGTACCACAAATGCATCTCTTGCCGTGTCGTGTAATATTACAATGCTATGCCGCTCTCACAGGCCTGTGTCCCGCCGCTTGTTATTGGGGAATAGCTGTGTCTCTAATACGGTAACACCATTTCAGTAGTGCCAAGATTTTGCTTGCTATTCTCTTCCTTTGTGTTTGTGTTGTCACTGCTCCAGATTGGCCTTGCCGTCTTTCCTAATAATACTGATTACTTGTAAGTCTGGGATGGAGTGGAAGGGATTGGCAGCAAGATCTGTGGTCCGAGTACCTCTTGTGACCGAGAACACTTCAGACTTGTTTTGTCTGCCAGTATTAATGTGTGAAAAGTGTTCTTTTCAGATTTCTAATGTCTAGCTCCACAGAAAGCGTAGATGACCTCCCGTTCTTATACGGAGACTCTGTGCGTTCTGTAAAATCGCTCCTCATTTCCCGACACTCTGGAGTATATATGTATCCTAGAGGAGAGAATGATCTTCTCTCACTTTCAGGACCATTGCATTAATGTCTGCCATTTGTTTCACTAATGGTGACATAATTACATTTCCATAATGATCTATTTACCATTTAGATTAAAGGACTGGAATTCTTATTTGTATACCAGATAAAACTTGTCTTCCAAAGAAAGGAAAAAGCACTTTTTGCCTAATGCAAGCATTTAATACAGCTCTTCAATTGTTCTCCACCCGTCAGCAGCTAGCTCTCTCCTGTGTCTGTTGCATCCGAGTGTTCGCAACACTATTACCCAGTTAAGTAAAATCCCTTTAAACACCAGCATCAATAGGAGCGGGTTTGAGGTTTTGGATTATTATCAGATGCTGCTATAATGAATATACAGTATATCTCTAGTCAAGGAAGAGAACATTTAATAAGAAAGCCTAAATAGCAGGGGCGTAACAAGTAACTATGCGGCTCCACACCTAAACTTGTAATGGGGCCCCATTATGCCATGTTCAGCTGAAGCAGCAAGTTCAGGACTTGGAAAGTATACAGTTATTTTATTGTACAGATAATGCACACAGTGATGGCACAGTACAGTGGTAATGCACATAGTCATGTCACAATATCGGGTAAATTCTCACTGTGACATCACAATGCCAGGGCAATTAACAGAGTGATGTCACAGTACCCGGATAATGCATATAGTAACGTCACAGTACTGGGATAATGCACACAATGACGTCACAGTACCGGGATAATGCACACAGTGATGTCACAGTACCGGGACAATGCACAAAATGACATCACAGTACCGGGATAATGCCCACAATGACGTCACAGTATGGGGATAATGCATACAGTAACGTCACAGTACTGGGATAATGCACACAATGACGTCACAGTAGCAGGGTAATGCACACAATGACATCACAGCACGGGGATAATGCACACAATGACGTCACAGTACCAGGATAATGCACACAGCGATGACACAGTACCTGGATAATGCACAGTGTGATGTCACAGTACCTGGATAATGCACAATGTTATGTCACAGTACCTGGATAATGCACACACAAATATCACTGTATAAACTGTGACCTCAAAGTTTATGAAGAAGTTTATCATACCGTAGTGATGTCACGGGCAGGTATTATGATGTCCCAGTAAAATAATGGCTGAGCTTTTGGCAGCTATGTGAAGTGTGTGTGGCCAGCTTCAGTCTTCTGCTTGTGATATTGGGATGTTCCACATTATGTTGACTTTTTGCTAGAGAGACTCACGAGATTATGTAATAAAATTACATACATACTCCAATATACTCTCCATGTCTCAGACGCACACATGTGTATATAAACACACATGTATATAGAAAGAGTAGAAACAATTTCATGGCTGTTTGACTTAAGCAGATGCATTATGTACTCCACTTCTATACAGAAGAAGTAAATCTGCTTATGCAGATGTATGCGGCTTCCTCTGGGGTAAACTTGTCATTGACCGACGGGATCTAATATTCTCATCTGTTCCACCAATCTGTCTGACTATTGCTCCTATTTAGGAATGTTGTTGTCAGGTGTGAATACGTTGTTTATTTCATTTTACATCGGGATTGTGAATAGACAGTTCAAAGAAAAACAACTGCGAGATGTGCATATATACTGCGAAATGGCCTCTAACTAGTTGTCTTTATGTCTAGGCCAAATATGATGCACTTAAAAAGCAGATGGAGTCTATGGAAGTGGAGGTAATGGAGGCCCGACTGATCCGAGCAGCAGAGCTGAATGGAGAGATGGATGATGATGATTCTGGTATGTCGACTTCCACCATTCTATATCCCTGCGCCAGTAGTAACAAGTCTCCTCAAGAAGGAAGAAGATGTCTCTAGTGCTACGAATGCTCATGTTTAAGGGTCTTTTAGGGGTCCTACATTACAATCCGGACTGCAGAGTACATCTTCTGAATTCTGGAGTCTTTGCCTCTCATGGCTCCACTGCCTGTACTGTATATAGTGTTGGAGTGTACATAGGCGCCACTTTTTCTTTGCCGGCTGCTACATCTATATGTATATACACACATATCCGTTTTAGGAGTTGTGAATCTCTTTAAATTTCTCCTACACTATTGACATTATGATTTGTTAATCATTCAGAAAATGGATGTTTCATAATCTTCATTGTCTTTCGGTTTTGTCATACAGGTGGAGAATGGCGGCTCAAATACGAGCGTTCTGTACGTGAGATTGACTTCACAAAGAAGAGGATGCAGCAAGAGTTTGAGGATAAACTGGAAGTGGAACAGCAGAGTAAGAGGCAGCTGGAACGCAGAGTAAGTTTGCTTTCCATTCTTTGCTAACGTATCTCACTATAATGGTGGGAGACAGGACACATGTGGAAACGCATTTGCACTTTCAACATATTTAGAATGCATTTCGGAAACCATAACTAATTCTGTGTCCCCAAATTGTATAGTCAAAATTTGGGAATATGGGTATCATTCCATTCAATCTCTTTGGTACTGCCAAAGATAGCTCCAGTCTGTCTCCAATAGAGATTGAATGGAGCAGTAATACCCACGCTCAACTATTGCTCCATTCAGATAGGACACGTGAGACCCCCCTGTTCTTGTAATTGGTGGTATCTTGCAATCTTGGGAAATCTCCATTAGTCTAAGGGTAAGTTCACACGGGGTTTTTTGATCAGGATTTTGAGGCCGTATCCGCCTCAAAATTCTGACCAAAAAGACGGCTCCCATTGAAGTCAATGGGAGCTGTTCAGTTCTTTTTTCCGGAAGCTGTTTGTTCCCGGCTCATTGCTCATTCATCAGGCGGATTTGCCTCGTGACATACGCCAGAAGACACTCCCTCCCGACTAGGCCCATTCATCTGAGCCTAATCCAGAGCGGAGTACGTGACTGGATGCCGGTGCACTGCTCTGCATCCAGTCGCAGCTACCCGTATTTTAGTCCAGAACCTGAGGCGGCCTCCGTGTGAACCCTGTGTGAACTTACCCTAAGGCCCCACATAATGAGCCATAGCCAATAAGTGATCTGAAAAAAACCATGGCAGAGACGCATGGTTTTTCCAACAGTGCTTTTCACAGAAAGTCTGCAGAGTTTTGCGCTGTAGACTTTCTGCTTGAATTATACCTTTACAGAAACCGCCAGCATTTCCGTAGATATAATTAACATGTTGCGACGCTTTTGGAAACTTTAGGGTTTCTGATGCAGATATTTTTCTGCAATGTATGAATGAGACTGACTAGTCTCCCATCCACATTGCAGGGACTATAAAACGCCATGGTTTCTGCTGCAGCATTTCCGCCACGTGGGGCTTTAACTTTCATGCTACTGACTGTATATAAAAACATATTTTTATGTGATATTAGCCATAGCCATTCTCTATAGTAAATGTATTGAGCGGCTTCTAGCTGGTAAATGGGCGCCCACGTTTTTTCCATAAGCTCTTTCCGAATCTCTCTGTTCTACAAGCCGTCTACCTGAGCGCTCTATACATGAAACTTTTTCTCCATTTAGCTTGCAGATCTGCAGGCAGATAATGATGAGTCACAGAGAACGCTGCAACAACTGAAAAAGAAGTGCCAGAGGCTGACGGCTGAGCTACAAGACACCAAGCTCCATTTAGAAGGGCACCAGGGACGTAATCATGAACTTGAGAAGAAGCAGCGAAGGTCAGTGATGTTAGAAGTTCTCCATGGTTCACTACTGATTTGCACTGAATAAATTGGCTATTTGGAAAGCTGTATTCCTGTTGACTAGCTCTGTGAGATGTATCTGACTATGGAACACAGTTTATTATTACATAACTGAATTGTATTTGTGCCGGCTACTTCTGATGTTCCTTTTCTTGCCTTATCTCAAAATCCAGAATCTAGATCACCAATGAATCCAGTTTCTTTTGTATTTGCTCATCCCAGTAAAACGAGTTATCCCCCCATCTTTAGACAGCATTGTTTCAGGGTGTCTGCTATTCATCAATACAGAATAGGGTTACTGAATGAGAGCCTGGTTTGAGGGGGGGGGGTGAGAAGGGTTCAATGAATAGCGCAGGTGAAAGTAAGAGACTTTGTAATGTATCTTATTAAAGAATTATGTTTTCTTCTCCACTTGCGCTAGGTTCACTCTAGCGTTGCATCTCCGTTGTTCGGGGGGACCCAAACAATGGAAAGGCGGACGACTAAAGTAGCAGTTACATACTATAGCTATAGCTTAGAGCAGGGGTCCTCAAACTGCGGCCCGCGGGCCACATGCGGCCCGCCAAGCACTTCTGTCTGGCCCCACCGACAACGCCGGCAGGCGTGCATTTATAATGAAGCTCCTGGGGAGCTCAGGCCAGGCCATGGAGCGCACTTCACTTTACCTATTGGAGGGCACCGCTCCAAATGTCTGTGCGACCTGCTCTGCCTCCGGCCCACTGTTTAAAAAGTTTGAGGACCCCTGGCTTAGAGGATCCAATGACTGTAATAAGGACCGTCGGGTATCCATTGTTTTTAAACTTAAATCTTAAGAGGAAAAAGTCAGTTTTTCGTCAGACTCTGCCACAGTCTCAATAACATTTATTTACCCCCCTTTATTAGAGAATATGAAAATGGGTTTTATTACTTAGAAATCTCTTTTAAATGTGAGATTCTTTACCTGGCTTGACTTTTCTTTAGTAATATTCATAGCGATTCAGAATTGGACAATAGTTCCATTTTAACTCCTTACCTTAAAAGTAGCGCTGTGGTAGATAATGGAATCCTGAAGCTAGGAAAGCTATTCACGTCTTTATTAGATCTAGTGAGTAGTGGGTTCCTGCGTAGAACTCTTTTATGGTGGTGGGTCCCCTGCTTTGCCATTTAGTACTGCAAGGTACTAGTCTCTGTCTGCAATCCATACTTAGATACATGATCTATTGTCAGTACATCAGGAACCATTTAATCACTTCTGCACCCGCTGTGACATTATCACTATCTATATGTCACCGACTCTTAAATGCGCGATGGTAATGTAACATTTTCCTCTTTATTCTGCATAAGATAGTCTATTTTAATTTATGTCATTTTTGCGACCTCAAAATACACTGCCATTACGGTCACCATACACCTGAGGGCTGAACACTTGTTCTACCAAAAGCTATTCTTTTTGGAAACTTCCCTCCCATACATTTGGGCACACTCAGGCCTTATTCACATGTCACTGTTTTGCTAAGTCATTTACATCAGTGAGTGTGAGTACAAACTAGAAGTAGAGACCACACAGTGATAAGATATCATGGAAAGATTTGCACTTGTATGTTTTCCATCCCAGTCCTGGTTTTGGTTTGCAAACAAAACACTGACCAAAATACTGATGTGTGAATAAGGCCTTGGTTAAGTCAAGCCATGCATAGGTAGAGTAATAAGCTGGCGCTAGCGGTATCTGGCAGCGGTTTATCACCCCAAGAGCAAAAGGATCCCACACATTTTTATATTCCAGCATGCCCCACTGTTCTGTCCCCGGACAGCTGCTATCAGTCTGGACACCCCCATACACATTAGATGGTTGACTGGTTCCATCACAGTCATCAGGTTTTGCCTAAATTCATCATATTTGTTCGGTTTCTGTCATTTAGTGTTAGGATTTGTTAATGGTATCCATGCCAGTTTCATATATTTAGT
Organism: Leptodactylus fuscus; assembly: GCF_031893055.1. Classification (NCBI taxonomy): domain Eukaryota; kingdom Metazoa; phylum Chordata; class Amphibia; order Anura; family Leptodactylidae; genus Leptodactylus; species Leptodactylus fuscus. The sequence goes on from NC_134266.1 coordinate 51,233,273, forward strand.
CTGACACTCTTGGCTGTTTCACCGCCCTTATTCATTTCTCTACTGAATCGCTGAATTATCTCAATTATTATGACATATGAGGTTTGGCATTGTGATTGTATCTTTATAATGAATATAGATTCATAGGTATAAGCTTGCCCAATGTGATTATCAATGTGTATATTTTACCTTTAGTGAACCCTTCACGTTGCAAGAATTAGGTTTCGTACTCCAGTTTATAGTCCTTACTACTTAGGAAACTCTGGGTGCCCAAAAGTAAGGAAAAGGATGACCTACACCAGAATTATTTATTTCACTTTATTATATCGCACCAACATATTTCACAGCACTTTACAGATATTGCCGTCACTGTCCCAAGTAGGGCTTACAATCTAAATTCCCTGTCAGTATGACTTTGGAGTATGGGAGGAAACCGGACTACCCGGAGGAAATCCATAGGGAGAACATACATACTCCTTGCAGATGTTGTCCTTGTCTGGATTCAAACCCAGGGCTGCAAGGTAACAGTGGAAAGCACAGAGCTGCCTGAAATACACTGTTATGATAACTGTGTGCCGTAATGCCTTCCCTTTTATTTGAGAGCTTTTATATAGTTCTATGGATGACTTCTACTACAATGCACCAGTAGTTGTGGCCATTATGATTGGGTTTACTGGAGCCTGTACACATTGTACTCTGGTGCCAGCCTCTCTGGTAAGCCATTCCAGGCTCGTGGCCTCAGTCTTTATGAGTGTTGGCAGTAATAGTGTTTGTGCACATTAGACATTATCAGCTTGATGACCCTTTAAGCTAATTAGTAAATTGTGTTAGCTGTATAATTAGTAAGTAATTCTCTTTCTGAAAACATTTGCAAGTTCCATCTATACAATCTTAAAATGGGGGGGGGGGGGGGGGACCCAAAACAGAAGGTTTCTAAGTTGTTTAATACTTCTTTGGGTTCTGTTCACACTACTTAAGGTGGGTTCACACCTGCACCTGTACCCGCTTTAGGCAATCTAGCGTGGTTTCCGTCTTCTGCCCCGAGAAACTGGATAGGGGACGGAAACAGGTTTTTTTTAACCGGACACAAAGTCGGACATGCAGGACTTTGTGTCCGGTCAAAAAAAACGGGTTTCGCCGCGGAGAGGTACAAAACGCTCACAGGTGCTCACTTTTCAAACCCATTCACTTGAATGGGTATGAAAACTGATTGCCTGGTTTCCGTCCCCGTCCAGTTTCTCGGGGAAGATGACGGAAACCCAGCTGGATTGGCTAAAGCGGACACGAGCACAGGTGTGAACCCGCCTTTAGTCTTACTGCCTGTTCCTTTATCTGAAAAGTTTGGAAAAAGTTTCCTTGTTTTTTCCTGGCAAAACTAGCCTGGGTTATGTTAGGTTTCCCATATTTTCAATCTCAGATTTATCTATTAAATGTAATACTAGATGATAAAACAAACAAAAAAAAACAGGTACAGTAAATGTACAGTAATAATAAGGTACAAAGTCGTACCAGAGACGTAGGTAGAACTGGAGTCAATAGGACTTAGGCCTCAGAGGCAAAGATAGTATCAAATTCATCTGCCTGCTCTCACTCTCTGTGTTCATCTCCCTTCTCCACTCTCACCTGCAATGAGATCACAGGTAATAAATTACTCCCACATAAGAGGTCATGTGCCCCTGTAATGTTTCATTTGGAAGCTCGCTGCTCCCCCTACTAACCTTGAACAACAAATACAGAGCGTGAGAGCAGGCAGATGAATCCTGGGAAATGTAGTTTGTGCACAGATTCACTGTATCTAAATAACAGCGATACAAGGAGCAGCAAGTAAAATAAAGCCAAGCAAAGGGTGCACAAGGGAACAGTGAGGATCTAACACTGCTATGAATGTATTTACCGATCATTTTTGGAAGCTGGATAACCCCTTTAAACAAAAGTAAACCTGATATATCATTTAGAATACATTATGCTTCTATTTCACAAATCGGTCATAAATGGAAGCCATGACGCACAATGGTACAGGGGGTTCAGATAAGGTGGGTTTTTATTGCCTTGTAATATCTCTCATAATAGGCACTGGGTAATAATCTGTAGCATACCCTCAAATCCACAGTGGGGAAAATCATTTAAGTGTGAACGGAGTTTGATAAAAATCCTTTATATGTGTATTGCATTGAACCGTACAAAACTACAAAAAAAAGAAACAAACTGATGCTACATGTATAGGCCATATTACATCTTCTGGGGCTCATTCCTGGTCACCAAGAGGTCCTGTTCTATCTCCTTCTAATATCTAATGACCATTATAAAAGTCTTCCATCTTTCCGTGTCTATATGTTGTACCCGTTCAGCCCTGGAATACACTTTTAACCATGACATTTCTCTCAGGTTTGACACCGAGCTGGCACAGGCACAGGAGGAGGCACAAAGGGAAAAGGTACTGAAAGAAAAGCTGAGCCGAGAAAAGGACATGCTGACTTCTGAGGCGTTCAGCTTCCGACAGCAGCTGGAGGTAAGTCAGCGACACTTATGAGCTCTGACTCAAGTCAAAATACATAGGAGCAAATACTAGCTTATAGTCAAGCACAATAAGCATCAGCAGAAAAGTCTCCGAAAAGTTTTCAGTTTATTCTGCGTTGTGTATGTAACACCCACATATTCAGCGGGGCGATGCACAGAGGGATGTCACATCATGATTTGGTTGCAGGGTTGGCATGCATTTCACCCTGTGCATCAAATCCACTTTAAAATCTCTTCTTTGCTTCCACTATAATGAGCTGTATTTTTTTTTTCACTCACAAATCTGTATGGAAAACCTGAAGCGCATCAGTTACATGCGAACATACCCTAACAGAGGAAGAACATTGAGATTTAGCATACATCCTGGATATGTTCCTAGATTTGACACTTATGAGCCTAGTGGTTCTACAAAAAGACACATAACATCCCGAACGTGGCCATGTAACCTTATGAAAGTTGAAGGGCCTGAATAAGGTCATATTCACATAGCTAAGCCAATCATGTGAGTGCAGAATCTATGCGGCACCTGGTTTATTGTTCCCAGAACTATTCACTTCAGTAAGTTAATCAGGTCAATGAAGACTATACCGATAGCTCAATCCATAAAAAAATTAGAGCATGCCGTATTTTTTCACTGATCAAAGACTTCATGTGGTCATTGAACACTCTCATCTGAGTAGGATCTAAAAAACAAGTAACGAGGGACAGTGGAAGACTCACACAGTGATTGACCAACCTTCTATTATACACACATTTATATAGGGAGAACTGTCAATGTATATTGGTGGAGTGAATGGGACTCTACTCTCTCTCTCCTAGTAGTCCTGTCAGGATTTACGCTGCTTTCTGTTCAAGAATCCTGCTCCAAATCATATACACACATATACACAATATCACAGAGCTCAGCTTCTCTTCTCTATCATATAACCCTATATATCACAAAGCTCAGCTTCTTTCTCTCTAGCTTATAACCCTATATGTCACAGAGCTCAGCTTCTCTTCCTCTATTATATGACTGTATATATTACAGAGCTCAGCTTCTCTCCTCATCACATAACCCTATATGTCACAGAGCTCAGCTTCTCTCCCTCTATCATATAATCCTATATATCACAGAGCCCAGCTTCTCTCCCTCTGTCATATAACCCTATATATCACAGAGCTCAGCTTCTCCCCCTCTGTCATATAACCCTATATATCACAGAGCTCAGCTTCTCTTCTCTATCATATAACCCTATATATCACAGAGCTCAGCTTCTCTCCCTCTAACTTCTAACCCTATATGTCACAGAGCTCAGCTTCTCTCCTCATCACATAACCCTATATACAGTCCTATGAAAAAGTTTGGGCACCCCTATTAATCTTAATCATTTTTAGTTCTAAATATTTTGGTGTTTATAACAGCCATTTCAGTTTGATATATCTAATAACTGATGGACACAGTAATATTTCAGGATTGAAATGAGGTTTATTGTACTAACAGAAAATGTGCAATATGCATTAAACCAAAATTTGACCGGTGCAAAAGTATGGGCACCTCAACAGAAAAGTGACATTAATATTTAGTAGATCCTCCTTTTGCAAAGATAACAGCCTCTAGTCGCTTCCTGTAGCTTTTAATCAGTTCCTGGATCCTGGATAAAGGTATTTTGGACAAACAATTCAAGTTCAGTTAAGTTAGATGGTCGCCGAGCATGGACAGCCCGCTTCAAATCATCCCACAGATGTTCAATGATATTCAGGTCTGGGGACTGGGATGGCCATTCCAGAACATTGTAATTGTTCCTCTGCATGAATGCCTGAGGATTTGGAGCGGTGTTTTGGATCATTGTCTTGCTGAAATATCCATCCCCGGCGTAACTTCAACTTCGTCACTGATTCTTGAACATTATTCTCAAGAATCTGCTGATACTGAGTGGAATCCATGCGACTCTCAACTTTAACAAGATTCCCGATGCCGGCATTGTCCACACAGCCCCAAAGCATGATGGAACCTCCACCAAATTTTACAGTGGGTAGCATGTGTTTTTCTTGGAATGCTGTTTCTTTTTGGACGCCATGCATAACGCCTTTTTTTTTTTATAACCAAACAACTCAATTTTTGTTTCCAAAATGAAGCTGCCTTGTCCAAATGTGCTTTTTCATACCTCAGGCAACTCTATTTGTGGCGTACGTGCAGAAACGGCTTCTTTCTCATCACTCTCCCATACAGCTTCTATTTGTGCAAAGTGCGCTGTATAGTTGACCGATGCACAGTGACACCATCTGCAGCAAGATGATGCTGCAGCTCTTTGGAGGTGGTCTGTGGATTGTCCTTGACTGTTCTCACCATTCTTCTTCTCTGCCTTTCTGATATTTTTCTTGGCCTGCCACTTCTGGGCTTAACAAGAACTGTCCCTGTGGTCTTCCATTTCCTTACTATGTTCCTCACAGTGGAAACTTGACAGGTTAAATCTCTGAGACAACTTTTTGTATCCTTCCCCTGAACAACTATGTTGAACAATCTTTGTTTTCAGATCATTTGAGAGTTGTTTTGAGTAGCCCATGATGCCACTCTTCAGAGGAGATTCAAATAGGAGATCAACTTGCAATTGGCCACCTTAAATACCTTTTCTTATGATTGGATACATCTGGCTATGAAGTTCAAAGCTCACTGAGGTTACAAAACCAATTTTGTGCTTCAGTAAGTCAGTAAAAAGTAGTTAGGGGAATTCAAATCAATAAAATGATAAGGGTGCCCATACTTTTGCACCGGTCAAATTTTGGTTTAATGCATATTGCACATTTTCTGTTAGTACAATAAACCTCATTTCAATCCTGAAATATTACTGTGTCCATCAGTTATTAGATATATCAAACTGAAATGGCTGTTGCAAACACCAAAATATTTAGAACAAAAAATGATTAAGATTAATAGGGGTGCCCAAACTTTTTCATAGGACTATATCACAGAGCTCAGCTTCTCTCCCTCTATCATATAATCCTATATATCACAGAGCTCAGCTTCTCTCCTCATCACATAACCCTATATATCACAGAGCTCAGCTTCTCTCCCTCTATCATATAATCCTCTATGTCAGACTTCGGCTTCTCTCCTCGATCATATAACCCTATTTATCACACAGTTCAGCTTCTCTTCCTTTATTATATAGTATCATATAACCCTGATCTGCCACTTTTTTGGGTTTGCAACTTTTTAAATGGCACTTGTAACAAACAAGTTCTCTTTTTGTCCTTGCCACTTTCCGGAAATGGGCATGCTGTGTTCGGGTCATTGGTCCCAACAGAAAACTGATCCCTGAAATCTATGCTAACTTCAAGCTAGAGTTTATAGAAGGCACATGGCCTACCGGAGGATGCTCCTGCAGATTTTGTCTATATGGTGATATAGAGCCTATAGCATTTAGTGGAGAATATTAACACCTGCAAATAACATATCTCTTCTGCAAAATGATTTCCTGACACTCCTGGAATTAGGAGGCATTTGGGACTCTAAAAAGGCTGTGTTTCATGTATAAATACTCGCACTGCATGGCATGCTTATCTCAGCGGGATAACATTTTATTCTCTCCTCTGCCGGCTTAAACTTCTTTAAAATCAATAAGCCAGCGCTTTACTGTAATTTTGCCTTTTTATACCTGCTCTGATATTTGTTGCAATGGAGAATAACCCATCTTTTTCCAATAGTAATTACATCAGCTTTGTTGTTTTTTCACGTGTCTCAGGTCATCATTCAATATGTTTAGATCTTCTCGCTTTATAGAATAACCATACACAAATAAAATATTTAAATGTTACGTCTCTGATGTTTCTTTTCGGTTGCATTTTGTCTCATCAGGAGAAAGAAACTGAGATTTCAGTTCTCACACACAAGGTTGAACAGCTGGAAGCAGAACTTCAGGATATCTCCTGCCAGGAGTCCAAGGATGAGGCTTCTCTTGCAAAGGTTAAGAAACAGCTCAGAGATTTGGAAGCCAAAGTTAAAGACCAAGAAGAAGAGCTTGATGAGCAAGCAGGATCCATCCAAATGTTGGAACAGGTATGGGAGCTATACAGATTAAATGGAGAGGAAAAGCCCCATGCACGACACGACGAGTGTACAGGCAGAGGCTCTTCCTGATGAGGGGGTGTCCGATGTTTCGTTCCTATGTTTACAGAGCAGGTCCTTTCATGCTCCATGGCATCAGAGCAGGAACCCCCATTGAAGTCTATGGGGGACGAATGGCACTTAGAACACATTTGGAGGACACTCAAATGTCATCCAAGTGCATTTCACTATAAAATCCGCCGCCCTCTTGGCCTGCACTCATTCATGTGCATGTGGCCTAAGAGTGTGGTTGGACAGATTTGGAGTTGAGAATGGATGGACAGTGGTAAAGAAAGGATAGACAGGTGAGGTGGACTGTCTGCATAGATAAGATTACAGTAAATACTGTAGATTTAAGAAGTCTAAAGAAATTTTTTTTTCTTATCACACAAATAAGAGCATACTACCCACACTGTTCCCATACTATGCCATTTTTCCCTGACCTCTACAAGTTTCTGTATCCTGGTCTTCAGTGATGATGTGTTTACACAGTGGGCTAGGGTACAGAGACCTGCGAGGGGGGAATGTGAAGGTGAGTATTGCTTCCTTTGTTATTTTATATCATCCTAAGTGATTTTACATATTCTAATGGCTTGCCAAGGTCTTTAATGGTACAACGCAACAAGCACAAAGGAACATTTGCATGAATGGTTGACCCCGACACAGCGGCCTTTTAATAACCTTGGGTTGCTTAATGTAAATCCTCGTATTGGTGCATATGAACGTGAATTTTCAGCATTATTATACACATGATAAAGGGAATGGGGGCACTAGAAATGAAGATGATCATAATAGTTGATAAACAGGGGGCATCACTTTAAGTAAGGCTGGTGTGGCAAGGTCTGATTTCCCCACTGTGTTGGCAGAAGAATGAAGATACCGTATATTGTGTTGCCATTGTTGTGAGTATATAGACTGTCACATTATTCACATGGGCATTGCAACCCCCCCTCCAGCACACACTGTACAAGAGATCTCTTGAAGTAATAGATAGGAGTTATATTTATATACAGTAGTTCCATAAAGGTGACATCGGACTCTTCTACAGGATCCTTTATTTCCATTCGGATCTTTAGCATTGTGGTTTAAGCTTTTGCTTTTGTGTTGGAGAAAGCTACTTTAGGAAAGTATCGGAGCGTGACTAACTACGATTCGGAGGGATGTATAACATAACTCTTCATTCCCAGGATATCGGCACAAGTTTTTCTTTTCATGACAGTAATTTTGGCTAAGACTTTCTAGACTATTGTGTGCTTGAAGGCGTCAACAGTTCCAGCTTACGTGAGAGATGAGGGATTGAAATAAGGGTTTAAATAGCGATATTGGAAGGGATTTTAATAGATCAGACAGAGCAGAATTCTCCGCATTTTCTATTAAATGCAATGTCAACTCAGCCCGAGCGAAAGTGAATTGTATTTATCAGCGTTTACCAGAAAGCTTACATATATTTATACCTCTATAAATATATACTATAAAACTCCTTTAATCCAACTTCAATGGGAAAGGTTCTGGGTTATCAGATAGGCATAGATAAGTACACATACCTTACTTGTAAAGGCTGAGAACGTGCAGGAAGAAAGCCCAGCTTTCTCTTGCTTCTCTCTGCTTATGGTTTTATGACACTTCATGTTGGTTTTGTCTTTTGATAGATTTTCTGGATTATCAGTTTCCTGATAAAAGCGATTACATAGCAGAGGTATAAAGATTAATATCACCCTGGATATAGTCAGTATATAATATATCTTGATCTTCTAAACACCCTCTTACAAAGGACGATGATGGACAGACAAGTGTTTGTTCCTTGTACGTTGCCATATAAATAAACCAGTGATCAGCCAACAATGATCACAGTAGGGATTGATCGGTCGCCAATGGAAACAAATGCTGATCATTGTGTTTTAGTATTGATCAGAACTCATCCCCTTCAACATCAGGCAATGTAAATAGCCCCTAAATATATAAATAATAAAATAACCATATGGATGACATAGTTTAAAGGGTTATTTCCATTGAAGAAAACATACAGGAGATTATATAGTCAAAAGCTATTAATATATGCAATAGAATGGTTCCTGCCTAGATTCCTTATCACTTCCATGTTTCCCTGCTTTCTTCTACGGAGCCAGGCTGCCATATACAACTATGAGATGCAATTGCCTGATAGTCACATTGTATGTCAAATGGTACAGGTATGTTTCTGCACACTACTGATGAGGATTTTGGCTCTTTTTAGTGAGCGGAATCATTTGGCTGCACTCAAAAAACAGAGCCAGATCTTTTCTGTATATCGCTTTATATAATGCTACTATCTATGTTCTGTCGGTAGTATGTATCCCCTCCACTCCACCTTAACCTGATCACGTGACCCCTGGCTGTCATAATATTCTATTGGTAGCACAGGATGCAAAAGTCACATGAACTGTGAAGAGGGTGGTCTTAATTGTGTTGGTGCGGGGTTAAGTGAGCTATCGGCTTTCAGCCTCGAGCCGACTCCCGACATTCAGATGAGAGGTGGCACATCATGATGGCTCATTCGTGAATGACATATCACTGACCATAGAAAATGACAGTAGTATAGCTGGCTTTTTTTTGCATTTTCTTAACATAATTGTGTACATCATTACACTGAGTACTTTTTTTTCCAGTTCTTAGTGTAACCCCTTGGTATAACTATACACCTTTCTCTTCCCTTCCTTTTTCGCTTTGGTTGAAGACCCTCTTAGGGGGCATTCACACTACCGTTGGTGTCCGCTCAACACTATCCGTGGCTGTTGTCCGTACAAGATTTTAGCAATGGACACTAGCTGGTCCGTTTGTGTCCATTATGATAGGTGTCTGTTTTTGGTTTTTTTTTTTCTTTAAACGGACACCTTTTGAGTGGACACCAACGATAGTGTGAACCCTACCTTAGCCAAATCCATCAGCTGTAGACAGAAGGTTACTTATCTGCTGTGAAAGTGAAAATCTTGAGATCCTGTGCTTCTACATATTCCAGGAGACAAGTAGTGCAGTAAGGAGCTCTGCTTCCTGGCCATTTAGCCAGCACGTTGGAATAATAATAATACAATTGGTAAGAATTCATGTCCTCGCTCAGCCGCCGCTCTGCCTCCTCCCTGGGCCGCTCTCAGGCCGTTACCTATATATCTTCCTGTTGGTAGCTGTAAAAGTTAAAGAAGTGCCATTAGCTGTCCTCACATCAGGGAGCGATTGCCGAGTCAGCGACTGGGCCGGAGAGATGAATGGGCATCAGGAGACATGCCTGGCCTCTGTTCCTATATGTTCAGCACTTGGAGCTCTCTCTTCACTGCTTATATCATCTTTTTCTGTAGAAAATGTGGCCTGAGAGCTGCGAGCAGGCATTTTACATGCACCTCTCTGGGGCAGTCGCTCTACTTAAGAGCTCACTCGGGTGTGTTTTACAGATATACTCCTCAATGTGTTGATAGATCTTTCCATGCTTGTAGAGTAACAACTGCAAAAATCTCTCTCCAGTGCACAACTGAAAGGGTTTTCTGTAAAGTCTGTTCATTGACAGCGATCACTACACATAAGGTGCAGTAAAGTCTAGGGTCCTGCACGTCACACTGGCATTACTGTTACATGATCCCATACTGTGATACTGAACCAAGTGCCAGGACCCACAGAAGACGGTAAAGGGACCCTCTGCATAACATGGAAAATGACATGTCTCTGTATGAAATAATACAATCTGCTGTACTTATCTTCTCAAGTAAAAAAAGAAAAATTTAAATATCTCTGTTGCATACCGCATGATGGAGGCCAAAAGAACACTCTTTCAGTCTCCATTGTTCTAATCGGAAGCATGCACTGGGAGAAATCCTGGTGTATACATAGGACCCTACCAAGGTGCTATAGACAGGCAATGGAGGCCTCCATCTACAAGCACTCCCAATGGTTGTTTCTGCGCCCAGAGTATTCATTGTTGGACCTCTATTTAAAAAAAATAATTAAAAATCTGTTTACGGGCTTTCTCGGTTCATACGGTATCTCTCATTTTCTTCAAAAAGATATTGAGGTCTTATATGCCTTGTCACATGGAGATGAAAGAAGCATCATGTACAACCATCGTTCTCGTGATTGGTGCTAAGCTGTAAGGTTTAATATTTTAGGTAATTTTTTTTTCCTTTTTAGTCTAAACTACGCCTGGAGATGGAGATGGAACGGCTCAGACAGTCACACTCCAAGGAACTTGAGAACAAAGATGAAGAAGTGGAGGAGATTCGACAGTCTTGTCAGAAAAAGGTAGGCTGTGTCCGCCTGATAGAAGTATTAATGTGCAGTACAAATAGGCAGTTTGTGTACGGGACATAACGCCACATGTGCAATCTCTCCATGTGCACAATGTTACTGTAACACTACAGCCGCTCCTTGTATGTGATGTTATCAGGGACAACATGTAACTTGGGCTTGAGTCAAGTAGGGATGGATCACGTGATCAGTGAATGAACTTGTGGTCCACATTGTAACCAGAACCAAAATACAGGGGTTATGTGATAGGTTCCAAAATTGTTACATTGGTTGCCTTGGGGGAAAAAAAATATTCCTGTCACACCCCTTTAAGTCATAAGGTAAAAAACAAAACAGCAATTCATTGTTTGCTCATTGCTAGCTATATTGTGATTTTCAATGTCATGTACTGGAAGACGCTGTTCTTTTAACATCAGCCTTCTTTCCTTGTGAATAGCTGAAGCAGATGGAAGTTCAATTAGAAGAGGAATACGAGGATAAACAGAAGGTCCTGAGAGAGAAGAGAGACCTGGAAAGCAGATTAAATTCTGTCAGCGAACAGGTATGTATAAAAATAAAAAAAAAAAGGTCAGTACGAGCAGTCATGCATGTTACCAGCCTGCAGCAGCTTGTACTAGGCCAGCACCTGGTTCAGGATCATAACTCATACCGTTATGTTGGCTCTAGGTCAGTCAGCGTGACTTTGAGACCGAGAAACGTCTACGAAAGGATCTGAAGAGAACCAAAGCTCTGCTTGCCGATGCGCAGATCATGCTGGACCACTTAAAGAACAATGCTCCAAGCAAACGGGAAATTGCACAACTAAGGAGCCAGGTACTTATAGTCTGACTTTGTAAAACACTGACCCTTATACCTAGAAGATTTCAGGCAGCACTCTACTGATGACACCTCTGGTGGGTGCACGTACCCAGCGGGAACTGTCCAAACTTCCCTAAGTCATTCTATGTATATGGCGGAGTAGGACGGCACACCATATGTCCATCTGCATTGATATATTTATTTTACATCAGTTCACACCAAGGTAGTTGAGGCATATCCTCCAATGTTGGTAAATTACAGTAATGTTTCAGGATCGTCCCTTCATCAGGTGTAGATACACAAGTACAGGCATAGTCTGGTGTGAAGAGCATTATCGTGCTCTGACAACTGAGGGAACAGAAGGTGTGGGTGAAATAGGAGAGGACTGCAAAGCAGATGGACATATGGTTTGCCCTCCTACTTCTGTCATATACTTCCTTGCTAAACACCAGCCTTAAGAACTTTTATAATTCACCCCGATTTCAACTGCCGCTTCTTTCAGGTTTTATATTTATAAGGATTTTGCTATAATTTACTTTGCTGATATCCTCTAAGCAGTAGATACCACAATGGTTCCAGGGCATTGCAGCGTCAGTGCTATTACTGTGATCTACATCCCCCCACAACCTTCCTGCATCCAGAGGCTGATAGAACAGATCAGGCTGATCGGTGTGGGACCCCTACAGATCATAATATCGATGACTTATCCTTTGGATAGGTAGATTGGTCATCGGTATGAAAAAATCTGTTTGGGTTCAGAAAACCCCTTTAAGATCCTGCTGTCCTGTTTTTAAGAAGAGCCTTTTTTTATTATCATAGAAAAATGTGTTTCGCAACTTATAAACAACTTTTCTGAAAAACAGTAATAAAAAAAATTGAGTGCTCAATAGAAAAACCTGCTGTGGTTCCTGTGACAGCTCCTTGATAAAAGCGTTACAGCCTCCGAGCTCCCGTCTGTGCTCAAGTGTTCTCTGAAGGGGTAAAACAATTATCAGAAAGCCATGTGAAATCCCCAAGAGGCCCTTCCATAATGTAAAGCAGATTGGCGCCCAGGTTCCTCCTCGGCGTTGCTGGCCCACAATGGCTTCCCCCTCCCAGTACCGCCAGACCATAAATCCTCTATTTGCTGCAATGTTATTTACTTCTGGCGAAATATTTTACCAGCTATGACACACTGTGCTGTAAATCTGCCTTCAAGTATCTGCTACCCTACAAGCGGGATAGCTAGTATACATGCAACAGTAATACATTTTACTGGATCTCCATAGGAAATGACTAAATGGCCCCATGAAATATTTCCGTGCATCCCCTCAAGGCTGGCCCTAGCTGATATGAATGTATATTTTTCTATGTTTTATACCCCTGCTGCTGCTCTCTTTCCTCTTCCCATCTCCTCCCTTCCCATCTATGCAGTTCCAGCTATAACGCCAATCTCTAGGACATATTGACAGGCCAAGTCTTTGTCTAACATTCTTATTGAATTCTGTGTTTTAATCACAGCTGGAAGAATCTGAATTTACTTGCGCAGCTGCAGTAAAGTCTCGGAAATCTATGGAGGTTGAAATGGAGGATCTCCATCTTCAAATCGATGATCTTTCCAAAGCGAAGTCAGCGGTAAGGTTTATTTCTTTATAACACGTTCTTTACCTAGAGCCAACATATCCTGCAGCGATGTACAGAGAATGCTCTCCTATTGATTCCTGTTTCCCTGGGGCTCAGAATGTAATTTCCCTATCTCAGGCAGGCACACTTACTCTAGGGCAGGTTTCACTGGAAGCCAATTAATGTAATCATTTTGTTGGAGTATGGGAAGAGGCCTGAGCACCCCAAGGAAAGCTAGAAGAATACAGGGACAACATGCAAGCCAGGCCAGGTTGTACCCTGTGACCTTAGTGCTTTGGGGGTGCTGACAACTGTATTCTGCTGGAGCTCTGCTTATATTCTACATCATTGTGTTCTTTGTTTCTTATTAGGCTAGGGCTACAAGACATCTTAAGACAATTGCACCCTCCCACCTCTGTAACACGACTGCCACACATATACAGAGTGGTTGCAAGTCACACACCATTATAGGCTCCATAGTTGCCTGTGACTGCGACATACTTGCAACCTTTCCACGATTGACAGTTCCCTTTAATCAAGCAACAGGGTTGTAAATTGTGCAGAAATTGGGTGATGATTTGGGATGCCTGGTGCAAGACCCTCTCCCAACAATCCAATATTGATAACCATGCTTTCAGTATCAAGTCTTGGACAACCCCTTTAAGTGCCTTATACTTTGATCTTAAGTGCATATAGATTAAATTGTGTGACAACAGTAAGAATTTAGGAATCTGCAAAATATGGTGTAAATTCTGCCAAGTTCCCAAAGATAGGACATGTGGCCCAAGGTATTTAATGCAGCTTGGTCACATTTCTCTTCCATACATCACTTCATGACTGGCAGGTACACGATGATTTCCTCCATTTTCTGCATTTTTACAACTCCTTTTTTGGTTGTAAGTTGTCAAAACCCATAAATTTTGGGGTCAAGCATTTTGGTGCTTGATCCCCAGCTTCTTGCTACTGACAGAAGTATTGTGTGTGATGTGCGACTGCTGCAGAAATTGGCTACTTTTTTCAGAGGGGTGGATGAACTGATGGTCTCTTTTGCCTGAATCTGGGACACTTATATGAAGAGTTAGAATAAGATAAGATAAGATATTCCTTTAATAGTCCCACAATGGGGAAATTTCAGTGATACAGTTTCATAGATGGTACAGTAGTATATAACAGGAGAGAAAAACACATACAAGCTCATGGCAGATAGAGAAATCCTAGGAATCATAGCAACTAAAAAAGAAAGAAACACAGACACACTGCAGGATCATTTAGTTCTCTGTGCGGAGTGATGTTAATAATACAGCCGAATGTGGTTGGAGGACACGAGGAGGGGGGGTCACAGCATGTAGATATAACAGCCAGAAACGTTTTTGCAAAGGTGGGGGACATAGTCAGCTATCATGATAACATGTGGTAGTTCCTTTGGTAGGTGGTGAGATCTCCTGCTCACAGCTGATAGTACGGTATCTTGTATCAGCGCTATTGTCCATTAACCTCAAAAAATGCCCCAAATGTCCTTCATCAAAAGCCCTCCTCCTCCTCCTCCTTTGTTCTTACCACTGTGTTCTACTGCCCAGAGAAGTCCGAAGCCATCCAGGTAGACAGGGTGCTGCTCTCTTGCCAAGCTTCCATAACTCCTGGGGTAGGTGGGTGATGGTAGGTTCCCAGGTTGTAACAGAGTCCCACGTGTCCACAGTAATAGGGAGAAATACCAGTCAGCTGTAGCATCTTCACACATCAGCAATAGACGCCAAAAATCATCTCCTTGAAAAGAAGTAGTCCACACATCCATGCAGGTTTCTCCTCCATGCCGCATGGTGACCATGCTGTCCATGCTTAGCTCCTGGGGGGGGGATGGTAGCAGGCACATGTGCACAGGACAGAGTCATTGTCCATGCTTTAACAATAGATACAAAAGGAACAAAATACTTCACAGGGTCTTCCATTCGATTTATAGTTGCTAATTCATAGTGCTAGTTTGCTTAGTTACCGGATTCTTGAAGATACAGAGAAAAAGAGTGAAAAAGGAAAGATAGAGATTGCTCCCAGCTTGGAGCTCTGTATCAGGCAGCCAAGCCACTCAAGGGGGCGGCGCCTAGATTAAGGTTGCAATCCATAGTTCCTGGGTTGCCGCAGTGCTTCGCAGGCTGTCAAAAATTCAGCTGTGTTAAAATTGATATTGGTCTGCAGTTTTGCAGATAACGCTGCTGTTTATCTGTACAATTGTGGTTACGTAAATGAGTAGACTCTTAAAATGCAACTTCCCTTTATTTTTTGTCGCTCTTGTGTCAGGGGGTGATTGGTGCCAATTTTTGTAATACACTATACTATCCCATTTAACTTCCTTTTTATTTATTTATTTATTTTTTTACAATACTAGTTGTAACATTATCTCTAGCAATCTTCTAACTGAGCTGTTACTAAGGAAAGTCCGTACATAGTTATATTGTGAACATAAAGACCTTAAGCATTTATGAAAGAGGGGAGGGGACACTTCAAATGGCTGTAGCTTCGGTTTTATACCACCCAAAAAAATGTTCACCACACACTTCCTGACACAATAGCAAAAAAAAAAAAAAAAAAAAAAGGGAGTTACACTTAAATGGGTGCAGAATTTTGCAGATAAACAGCAGTTATATCTAAAAAAAACAAAAAAAAAACAAAACAAAAAAACAAAACACGTGGCCAATAAGAAGTTTTGCTACATTATTTTTGGGGGAATGGGGTGCCATATATTTGCCTTCAGTATTGGAAAACTTAACCTATTTTTTACACTTTAGATCACTGTGTAATTTTCTGTTCTCCTGTTTCTTTATAGTCTGTATTTTTTTTTAGCCACTCAGAAATCCTTGGCTTCCGTTCCTTTTGTGTCTCTCTGACCCCTCTGTATCTACTTATCTTGTATTCTTTCTACCTTTGGGTCTTCACCATCTATTTATGCTGTCTTTATTATCTTGTATCAGACATTTACTTCCATTGTACAGAACTGCGGCCGTGTATAGGCCTGGGCTGTGGACATCACTGTAATTGCACAATAATACTGTTGCCACATCCGTGGGCAATGACTATGTTTGTTGACCTCTCTTGTAAGTGTTGATTGTTCCCTGGCACAATGACGGTATTATAGGATGTATTTATTGTGATATCCTATAATATCACCCTACAGGATATTCACTAAAGACCTTCAAATGTCTCTCTTTACTAGCAGAGCTTTATTCTTTAATGTAATTGGTTCTCCCGATCCTGGTTTTCGAGCATAATAACGTAATCTGCATTGTGACCGTCACAGCTGCGTTGAGTCCTGAATAAAGTTTTGTCCTCAGTTAACCTCTCTGCTGCTGGATACATTTCCTGGTTATCATCAAGTGGAAATGATACGGGTAGCGGGGGCACGCAGCCTTGGAATGACATTTTCATTTAAACTAAGTTTAATACATTTCTCTCCAAAGCTGCGACCGGTTTCCCCCCCAGTAATAATAAGATAGATGACAGCAAAGCCAGAGCCAGAGAAGTCGTTTCGCTTTGGAATGATGTGCTAATAGATTCATTAACTTTCTGAAGCCAACATTATTCTCTTTATTAGCAGCACTACCCCTCCCAAATTCAGCATCGCCACTTTCTGCCTTCAGCTGCCATGCCGCATAGCTCCATAAATATCAGAAAACTCAAGAATGATAGAATAATCTGCTTCTAAAGCCATTGGGGGAATTTACTGACCTATCCACGTTGGTTTTTTGGTGTGGATGTATGTAATGTGGATCCTTTCTTGTACCAAACATGGTCACATTTTTCCTGCACCCTCCTCGCCTCTTTTTCCAAAAATGGATGTAGACTAACGTGGGCCGCGGATGCCTCAGCCCAACAAATTTACTGTAGCTCATGCCAAAAAAGGTGTAAAAAGTCATAAATGAAATCTACACCAGTCAAGAGTGCGCCTGAATTATGTCCGGAGTCTCTTAATTTTGGTGCCTTCCACGCCAACCAGGGACAAGATTTACGCTAAGTTTACACGAACGTCGTCTCCGTTGTTTGGGTCAATAGGGGGACATGAACAATGGAGAGTCGAATCACTAAAACCCGGCAGTCCCCGTTGATTATAATGGGGTCCATCGGGTGTTCGTTGTTTTTAAACTGAAACTGACAAGGGAAAAAAGCCTCTATATAGGATTTTTTTTCCTCTGCTGACTTTCGGCGGACACTGCTATGGAGATGTGAATGTAGCCTAAGGCTGATATACAGAACTCCCTATATATATAAATTTCCTCCCCTTCTTTATATCACTATACCAATGCTAGTTTTCAGATACTCCCAACAGATCAGGTTTACGGTTACCTTCATTTTTACCATCTTTCTCCACACTTGAGGGATAATTTTAGGAGTGTTTTGAGAAACTTAGCTGTATATTAAGTGTATTCATTTCTTATGTCTGTTACGTCAGAAGTACATATACTTGTTGCTTAATTTGTCAACAGAAAATGACCTTAAACATATTTGAAAAAATTTTATCTATATATTTCTCTGTGTCAGTATATTTAAATAGTACTAAATTCTTCAATTTTCACTCTGGCCACTAAGCCTAATAATAGCATGACAATTGCCAATTTTGTAAGGGTTTTCTCTGCAGCAGGAAAACTCCTGCCATGTGTGTATACCCTAACCGTTTTGATATGCAAAAAGCTTTAAGTAAAACCAAGTTTTCTTTTGATTCATACTCTTGCGTATGATGTGTTAGGTCTCTACATTTCTTGTATCACTTATACAGGACACTTGCTCCCAGAACTATGCTTGTGCTTTGCAATTTCAAATGTTTTAGATTTCATTGTTAAGGTTACGTTTTGTAAGTCACTATTCACTTTTATATAAAGTAGGAATTAAGATTGGGGTTTAAAAAAAAACCAAAAACCTAATGGAAACCATTGTCAGCAAGTGGCAGATGTAATAGTGTAATGTTTGTGTTCTTGCTCTCATTAGTAACGGATTCTGTATCTCTAATTGACAGCTGGAGGAGCAGGTCAGCCGCCTGCAGAGGGAGAAGAACGAATTACAGAGCAGAATGGAGGAAGACCAGGAGGATATGAATGAGCAGATGAAGAAGCATAAGGCGGCTGTAGCTCAGGTGACTCCTTAGGAGTAACTGCTTTACAATCTATAAAACTCTGCATAACTAATTTTTTTTAAGGCACGTTTCTACTTATGTTAAGGTCTCTGTTATGCAGGTTTCCATTTCCTGCCCGAAACTGGGCCTGAGACGGAAACCTGCAGGCATTTTTCAAACCCATTCAAATGAATGGGTTTGAAAAGTGTCCGGCCATGAGCGGCGTTGAGCATTTTGTGCTCTACCCGTGGCGAAACCGTTTTTTTTTAACCAGACACAGAGTCAGACATGCAGTACTCTGTGTCCAGTTTAAAAAAAAAACTGTTTCGCCGCGGAGAACATAAAACGCTCACCGGCGCTCACGGCCGGACTCGGTCTCACAGGTTTCCACCTTCTGCAGGCAGAAGACGGAAACCTAATACGGAGACTCGAATGCTCTTGTGAACCCAGCGTAAGTTCACACCAGCCTCGCCTTTCCATTGTTGTGGTCTGTCAGAATACTAGAGAAACGGAAAAGCGGACCATTGCAATTGCGGTTACACACAGATCCTGGTTGGCTCCATTAACTATAATAGGGTCTGACAGAGGAAAAAGTTCTCTTCGTGCAGGACTTTTTTGGCTACTGATTTCAGGCAGACGTTGTGGTGCAGATGTGAACGTAACCTAAGGCTACAGTCACACTTTCTTTATGCTCTCTGTGATTCGTATCCACTATGGGACCGGGCACAAGAGTCAGTTGTTTGTATGGGAAGCCAATTCACATGTCAATATATTTTTGGCACGTGGGTGGAAATCCACGCAAATACAGGTCGAGTATACATTTGTTGCAATTGGTCAGATTCGGACCCACCACCCCAACAGTGGTAAGCACTTCACTCCCTAAACATAACCTCTACAATACATCAAAGTCAATAATATATTCATGTAGAAGTGTTTTCATAAAGATGATTTTTGTGGGTTATTTTGTATGACAGAGATGCAGCTATCGTCACATTAGCTAGTCCTATTTAGCCCTTTGGCAGCCATGTGTCCCTTTAGAACTACAATAGGATTTCACTGCAGAGTTTCCTTTTGCTTGTGTTCTTGGTATTTGTATTTGCCAGTAGATATAATAGCGGTACGACAGTTTCTCGTGTGCCTTTTGCAGGTCTTGCCCTACAGCTGGGATTATTGCACACTGAGCTGAATGCTCTGCCTGTGTGAGCAGAAGACAGCGAGTCCGCGAATCTGCTGCTTAGAAACATCCAGTTTAATTAAATGCACAACTTTATCAATACATTAACTGCTTGTAATGTAAATACAGCTAATCGATTTCTGCTGCAGACCCATCAGCTCAGCCTGCGAGCCCTGGGAATTGGTGTATTCTGTAGAACTTCTTCAAGCAGTGAATATTTCCTTGTTTTTTTGTGGGGAGGGCTTCCCCTTCTCAGTAAGCAACTTAACAAACCCTGTCATTCTCTCCCTTAGTCCTCCCGAGACTTGGCTCAGATCAATGACCTGCAGGCGCAACTTGAGGAAGCCAGCAAGGAGAAGCAAGAAATACAAGAGAAGGTGAGAGGAGCCTTCCTGGCCTCATTAAATGTACATACAGAAAATAGTTTCCTTCTGGTGCACAATATGCATATAGATACTTAAAGGAACACTCCAAGACAACCCCGATACATTGTGAACAGGGCCTGTACACTGTATCTGCATAGGGCTATATTCACACAACAGTGTGACATATCTTTTTGTCTATGTCTGTCACCTAACGCCATCCATGCAACTTTTTTTATGGTCCGTTTTAAGGGATTTTTTACCCGTTTTCACAGATGCAAATTGACGTTGAAAATGTTGGGGTTTTTTTTCCCACAACCAAAAATGGTTCACTGCATCACGGTTGTCTCAATAGGGCCAAGCTAAAGAAATGTAGTCCGTTAGAGTTGTAAAGTAGCCATGAGGTTAACATCCGGCATACCCTAGAGGAGTTAGAAGGAGCTATATATACTGTGTGTGTGTGTGTGTGTGTGTATATATATATATATATATATATATATATATATATGTATGTATGTATATATATATATATATATAGTTTCTTCTAACAGATACCTATCTATCTATCTATCTATCTATCTATCTATCTATCTATCTATCTATCTGTATCTTTAAACAATGCAATGTAAGGTTACTAGTTGCTGTACAACTTTCCTTCTGTATACCTGTATACACAATTACGAACATAATAACTATCTGCCCATAGAGCATGATGATGATTTGATAAATCTGGAAACATGTAATTGTTTTGGGACTAGAACCATTTTATCTTCCCAGAAAGACTTTTATCTTCTTTTTACCTTAATTGCTCTTTATATCACAGCAGTATTGTATAAGCAGCCAGGGGTCACACGGCGTCTTTATTAATCCAGTTATTACACTTCAGCAAGGACTGACTGCAAGTTGGCTGTAGCCAGGCCATGCCATGATAGGATAGCACATACTAGTTTTCCTCCAGTTATGGACTTTTTGCATCTCTTTTCTATATATTAAAGTGTTATAATACATTGGTCATAAATTCATTCATTCATTGAAATGGCTGTAGCAAACGGTAAGCCTCTCTTCCATACACCCTATTAAAGTATATGTCTCAGACCAGTCAATACACTTGGGATCTCACATTTTACTCAAGGCAAGAATACATTTCTTTGGTCAATCTAAGGTACTTTTGTCCAACCCTGCTCACAGTTGCCTAGTGATGGCCAAAAGTGCTAGCCATAACACTTCCTATGAGCACTGTATAAGAGAATGACCACCTATTACAACCACAACCTATATTAGTGTGCAGCTCGGTTGGTTTTGGCACCATCTCCCTGAGATTTGTGCCAAGGCTTACACTTACAGCCTATCCACAGGATAGACAATATGAGTTGATAGGTGGGGGTCCATCAATTGGGAACCCCGCTGATCGAGAGAATGGCGGTTCTGTGTCCCCCTGTGTAAATTAAGTTTAGATTAAAGATGCATGCTGCCTTTCTGTGCAACTCTGTAGGAGTAATGCCTGGTCACATCTGCTTATGTATTCTGTCCGGAAAGGGGTTCGCATGGAGACTCCCCTCCCCCCGAACGGAATACAAACGCAATTGCAAGCGATGTGCTGTAAAAGCATACGGACCCCATGGACTATAATGATTCGTGCAGGCAGTGCGCGGCAAGCACATGGAGCCCATTATAGTCTATGGGGTCCGTGTGCTTTGACAGCACATCGCTCACAGTTGCGATTGTATTCCGTCCAGGGGCTGTCCATGCGGTCTCCTTCCAGATGGAATACAAGCGCTAGTGTGTACCAACCCTTAGATTGCTTCCAATTCACAGGCCAATGACATCACACTCCTCCATTAAATAGCTTGCTTGCAGCTTAGGCCCATTTAGGTGAATGGGGCTCAGCTGTAATATGCAGCACAGCCTTTACTCCATGTTTGGCTCTGTGCATGGTATTCGGTGAGAAGACCACAGACCTCACCAAATCACTGCAGTCTTTCCAACCATCTAGGTTGGGGGGTCCCCCAGTGTCAGAGCTGATCTCAAATTGATGACTTATCTAAGGATAGGTCATCAGTATTACAAGCCCCGAAAAACCTCTTTTAAATAAAAATTGTCATTTACTTAGCGGTCACATAAACAAATGACTGTATCCATTCCTAGTCACCTGTAATTTCCCTTTAATGCAGCCTGGTGCTAGGTATCATTAGCCAATTAATGGCTGTGGCATAAGTAACCTTGCAGCCAAATTGACCCGCTAATTGTCAGATTTGCGCAGTCAACAAGCTTTAGTTGACATTTAAGAGAAGCGTACAAGTTGATTGAGAGAGATCACAGGAGCCAAATGAAATACTATTACTCCAATGCAAATTGTATCATTGACCTGTAAGCGTGAAATTAATGAGGCATCATCTAATCTATGATAACTCATCCCTCAATTGTCAGGGTAAGCCTCACAGGGATCATCGGCAATAAGCCCAAAACATTGATCCTGCCTTTTTTTCTTCTTAAGCTAAATCTATATGTTAATATATTAAACCTTGCATCATTAATTTACAGAATGTTGTGGTCATTGCATCCATATCTTCAGTGCTCTAAGCTGAGCCAAGAGGAAAATGATGTGGTTGGGAAAAACGATTCGCCAAGATGTTGAATTAATGCTTGTGCTTTCAGGTGATAAGTTGTCACTGGATTACATACATTTTGCATAGCTCATTACAGTTTGCATCACTCCGGTGCTGTATTATTAAAACCTGAAGGTTATGGGGTGCGCCATTGGAGCAGATCTCTAAAATAGATAAGGGTTTATTCATATGACAATGAGAAACAGCCATTTTTGCAATGTCCATCAGACCGCTGTTTTGAGTACACATTGAAACCAATTTGTCTATTTACATGGTCGTTTTTCACAACCATCAAAAAAATCTTCATTTTGCCGTTAGTCGTCAGATACATAGCAACTCTCCAGGCTAAAGGGTATGTTCACATAGAGGAGGCTGGTCAGACAGAGCAAAATCCTGCTCAGGAATTTGAAGTAGATTATGGATGCAAATTTTGACATATTTTTTTGGCAAAAAAAAAAACAAAACTTAATCATTCCTGTTTATTTCAATGGCCATTTCCAGTTGAATCCGCATGAAGAATAGGCAAGACGTTTACTTTTTTTCTGATCTTGTTTCCTATTGAAATATGAGAGGCAGATTTTATTGATCAAATTCTTGACGGACAACCATCACCTGCCAAAATGGTCAAAAGTCATGTATGTCAACCAACACTAATCTTCTGTGTATGGGCAGCTGTACATGATAATGGAAGTGCTTTTATTTGGTGCAGTTCTGCAGCCTTTTTAGACTCTGGGCCCCTTGGCACGTTTCCTTTACACCCCATCACTTATGTGGTACCATAAAGAAATCAGTAATGTCATATAGTTCATTTACTTCGTCCATTTATTTACATACAGTTCATTCACTTTGCATGTTCATCTATATACACATTGTTCATTTTGCACATTCATGTTCATTATGCATGTTCATCTACATACCCTACATTCACTTTTCAGATTCATCTACGTACCCTTCATTCATTTTGCATGTTCATCTACATACCCTACATTCACTTTTCAGATTCATCTACATACCCTTCATTCATTTTGCATGTTCATCGACATATAACCTACATTCACTTTTCAGTTTCATCTACGTACCCTTCATTCATTTGCACGTTCATCTACATACACTTCATTCATTTTTCACTTTTATGTATACCCTTCATTCCCTTTGCATATTCATCTCCATACACTTCATTCACTTTGCCCATTCATCTTTAGAAATTAAGAGCCGGGCTGATCTGTGTTAGTTAAGCTAAGTAAATAAAACACATTAAGTAATTCCCAGTCAATAGCAATGAAAGAAGACGTGGAGTGGAGGACACTTCTTCACTGGTGGATTAATCTAGGCTTGAAGGAACAAGGAGTCAATATGTTATAGATTTTTTTCTTTTTGTCTTCTCTCTACAGTATCTCTTCCCATGTAAACCTTGTATTGCTTATTCTTCTGTTCACATTTTCACTTAATAGTTTTATTTGTGTTCTGCGACTGAAAAAACACTTACATGACAATGTTATCATAATGAGGCAAAACATCGAGCGTAAAGAATAATTCAATTATGTAAGACTATATACAAGCACAAACACACTGGAACAGACTCACCCGGGGGCTGGTGAATCCCTTGGTAGACCCTCAGATGGAGACTGGGCCTCGGGAGCAGAAAGCATGGCTGCCGTAAATCACCAACACCTCATTTCCTGCGCTTTTTTTTTTTTTTTTATTCCATCTGCCATGTTGGATCTTGATTTCATCCAGCATGAAGACGTTTTGTGCAGCGATGTACATAGATAGGATCAGGGCCTAGTGTGCAAAAGGGAGGGCTTGGAGTGAGGTTGTATATGTGCATGAAGCCGAAAACGAGACCATGTATTTCCATATCTTCTCGGGAGTTCTAGACACCCCAGTCTCACACTGCATATAACATCTTGCAGTCCATGTATAATAATACTATGATCAGGGTATATTCTCATGTGTATACTTCTTTCCTATCTGTTCTGATTCGCTCTATTTAGTTTAGTGTTTTCTTGTACTTGCCTTTGTACTCCGTATTTCATCTCTTCTCATATGTCCATTGCCGTGGAATTAATGGGGCTCTATAAATAGATAATAATAAATTTATTGTTGTAGTACAGGATTTTATTTGCAAAGACAGAAAGGTTTCCTCTGTGTCACCTCTGTGGCTGATCTGTATTCCTGCCTGGTCTCTTCTGTCCTCTCTCGCACGCTGAAACCTTCTTTTCTTTTTCTGTTGTCCTTTCTCTCTTTGCTAGAGGTTCTTGTACTTCCTGTCTATGTCCTTTCATGTTCCCTGTGTCCTATTTATGTTCTTTGTCTTTTAGCTTCCATTTACCTTCTGTCCTATGTGACATTTTCATTGCCTTATACTCCTCTCTGCTCCTCTATGCTTTCCATTACTCCTTTCTTTGTCATCCCTCGTTCCTGGTCATCTGTCTTCCCTCTTCTTACCTTTTTGTTTTTATACTTTCCTGGCTTGTGTTTGCCCTCCTTTCCCCGCTTTTCGTTTTTTGTGTGGTCCTTTTACACAGTAAGGGATGCGCCTATCAGGACAATTGCCCCACAAAGAGGACTATTAGCCAGAGCAGAGGCCTTCTAAGGGTATGTTCAATCAGCCTCCCATTGTTTTCAGTGGAACACAGAGACTGAAGCAGGACTCTGAAAAAAAATAAGCGTCCTGCACAAGTTTGCCGCAGATTCCGCTGCGGTTTCAATCGCAGAGACCACGGTGCGAGCCACTCTGCTGGTTACACCCATTTCATCTGGGACTAATCAGCTAGTGAAAACCGCAGCGGAGAGGCTGAAATGGAAGAGGAATTTGAGGCCAAAGTCTGCATCATAATCCTCTTCAGTTTCCACTGTGTGAACATAGTCTAACAGGTAATTTGGAACTTCCAGGCCATCCATATTTTAAATGGTCATACACTCACTTGAAACTCCCATGGAAGTGAATGGAGCATATTGAGAGTTGTAGTTTCACAGCAGCTGGAGTGCCGAAAGTTGCTGACCCTGCACTAGAATAACTGGTTTATAATCCTAAATTTCCCTGGCAGATACCACTGCAGAATATATAGCCAGAGAAAGATAGATATAAAATAGCAAAAAATAGGCAGAGCTCCAAAGTGAGGGTTTATTGACTTGTACCAGCAAATAAACCTTCACTTTTATCACTTAAATCTTTTAGGAATGCTGCAGATTTTTGCAATTTTATTATTAGGACAATTGCCTGTACCCTTGGCTGACACCCTCCCTCCAGCCGGTGCAGGCTTTGTTTGGACTTGTATACGGTATATTGCTGGCCGCAGTTTTTCCCCAACGATAGTAACTGATCTGCTCAGGGTTTCTGAAACCGGACCTGTGGAGATCAATTCATCTTCAAACTAAAAAGTGTTTGTCTCCATGAGAACTTCTGAGAACTTCTCTAACACATTTCTGTATTATTCACATTTATTTTAACTTTCCGACTAGTTTTACCATCCAGGTTGTTAAATGCCCGTTCAAGCACTCTGTATAAAATAATATTACTGAAGACTCGTAACAATCTTCCCAATATGCTTTACTTCATTATATTGAAAGAGCAGCAGTACAGTATCCATAAATAAGTGTATATAAGGTACTAAACATCACAAGTTTCCACTGTTTGCCAAAAGTTATCACAAGTTCCAGCTGTCATTTCTGTGAATTCTAAGTAAGCCAAATGGTCTTTAAATGCTGGTTGGTGGGTTGGAAATGTCCAAATGATAGAGCTTCAGCTACTTACATCCTGAGCTTCCGCTACTTACATCCTGAGCTTCCGCTACTTACATCCTGAGCTTCCGCTACTTACATCCTGAGCTTCCGCTACTTACCGTACCATCCTGAGCTTCCACTACTTACATCCTGAGTTTCTACTTCTTACATCCTGAGCTTCCACTACTTACCGTACCATCCTGAGCCTCCACTACTTACTGTACCATCCTGAGCTTCCACTACTTACCATACCATCCTGAGCTTCCACTACTTACATCCTGAGCTTCTACTTCTTACATCCTGAGCTTCCACTACTTACTGTAACATCCTGAGCTTCCACTACTTACCGTACCATCCTGAGCTTCTACTACTTACATCGTGCGCTTCTGCTTCTTACAGCTTGAGCTTCTACTTCTTACATCCTGAGCCTCCATTGCTTACATCCTCAGTTTCCACTACTTACATCCTGAGCTTCCACTACTTACATCCTGAGCTTCCACTGCTTACATCCTGAGCTTTCACTTCTTACATCCTGGCTTCTCTTTTGTTGTGCAGTTACAAGGTTTGCAGAGTCAGCTCGAGTTCCTGGAGCAGTCCATGGTGGATAAATCTGTGGTGAGCAGACAAGAGGCCAAGATCCGGGAACTGGAAACCCGCCTTGAATTTGAGAGGACACAAGTGAAACGCATGGAGGTAAGTGTAATGATACCAATATGCCATTGGCCGGACACTCATTTGACCAACAGCTCTTCTTCCTGATTCTTCTAGTTCAGCTGAGCCTGTATGTATTGTCTGTAGGAATGGGAAGGAAGACATTGCTGGGCACTTGTGATGGGACCACATCTCTCCACTGAGGGCAAAAGGATCAGGCATTGAAACTCTGCATGCCTGATCCTTCTTTCTCTTGGAATCTTCTTTTTGGGGAGAATTGAGGCCCCTATGCATGTAAGGCTCTGATCATACCTCAGATTAATTCACACTTCTTCTTTTGTCAAGCTTAAAAAAAGCATTCTTAAACAGCAGCTCCGTCTTCTTAGGCCTCTTTTCAGTTCAACATGGTTTTTTTAAGGATTTTTTTTTTTAAGTGTCTCTTTGATTTCAATGGGATTTGGAGCAATGCCACCTTTCCATGTTTTTTTCTGCTGCCTCCGAGTAGCAGTAAAAGGGAAATAAGCATTGCACTGGATCCGTTATATAAAGACCAACAGCCTGGCGCACACCATAGACTGGTTTCTGTCCTGCTATTTGACATACATGCTAAACTATTTCCCCGCCAAATGTGAACAGAGCCTTAGACGGTCAGCCAAAATGATTCCTCATTTATCACCATTTTATCTGTAATTGTGAATATGTATTGTGGTAGATACCGTTTCTCCTGTATATAGAGTTAAAAGTCTAATACTTGTCCACAACAGAGCCTTGTAACCCGACTTAAAGAGAACATCGAGAAGCTGACTGAAGAGCGGGATCAGCGAGCTGCGGCAGAGAACCGTGAAAAAGAACAGAATAAAAGAATGCAGCGGCAGATTAGAGACATGAAGGAAGAGATGGGTGAACTGGCTAAGAAAGAGGCAGAAGCCAGCCGTAAAAAACATGAATTGGTAAATAAATCCTTTCTTTGGTACAAGTATCTTATAGGCAACAAATTCATTTCTATGCCGCCACTACTGACATGTCAGTTCTGGTAAATACTTGTGTTTCACATAATATAAAAGTTCTGGACCAATTCTTCCTAGAAATCTACATTTTTTTTTTATTTTTTTTTTATTTTTTATTAAACCGTACCTTATTCCTTAAGCCCATTCATTAGCTTTAAGCCCCTTGCACAAGAGCGTGTGCTAGGTTAGTGTGCCATCTGGATTGTTCCCGCATGACCCTTTTATTTCTGTGGGCCTGTGCACATAACCATGAATGAGATGGACCTGTCTGCGGGCTGCAGATATGAGTAGGCCCTACTTCCGTGGCTCCTATTTGCTGAATGGGGCGACACCTGTGTGCCGGTCGTGACGTTCATTCACGGTCGTCTGCAAGCCGGCTTAGTATGACCAGCAGAATCAGACCCAGCTTATGCAGAAGAGTGATGCTGTTTTTAGAAAAATGTACCATAGAAACTTTTCCTCCTACTCTTATAAATCCCCTTTAATTTGCACTCTTTTGTGCTGGTAAGAATCTTGATGTGTTTGATCCTTTGGAATAGCTTCAAGTGCCCACATTGTCTAATGTCAAGTTCTCGTTCAGCTTTGCAGTTATTATGACTTCTGAAGATTGAAGGGTAAAACATATTAAAAACAATCTCTGAAATCTAACAGATGGGAAAACCATTTCTAAAAGTTAAAAAGATCCAAGACAAATTCTTATGCCGTCTATCATCAGACCGCTGTTCACACTTGTGAAATGTTTTCAAGGATTAAATGCAGTTTGACAATTTTCAACGCAATACTGTGGGCTAAAATGATGGA